>NC_081330.1:129143746-129743746 GCF_026419965.1 Kogia breviceps | reverse complement strand
GGCTGCACCGTGTGTTAGTTGTGGCACGCGGGATCTTTCATTGCGGAGCGTGGGCTCTTCCTTGCAGCGCGCGGGCATCTCTTTAGTTTTCTCTCTAGTTGTGGCGCACAGGTTTAGGGCGCATGGGCTCTCTAGTTGTGGCGCGTGGGCACCAGGGCATGTGAGTTCTGTACTTCGCAGCACGCAGGCTCTCTCACTGAGGCACGTGAGCTCAGTAGTTGTGGTGCACGGGCTTAGTTGCCCCCGCGGTATGTGAGATCTTAGTTCCCCGAACAGGGATGGAGCAAACGTCCCCTATATCGAAAGGCGGATTCTTTACCACTGGACCACCAGGGAAGTCCTGAGTTTTGTCTATTTTACTGATTGATTAAAAGAATAATTTCCTGGGCTTATTTATAATCATTCGGTTTTCTTCTTCTATTTTATGAAATTTAAAAAATTATATATAACATCTTTCGAGTAGACAAACTAGACTGTACATGTAGGAACAAGGAGGGACAAGCAGTTATTAGAGAGTACCTGTGTGACTTTTGATGGCTCTCTGCAAAGATGTTTTCCTGTGCATTTATGTGCAGACGCCATCCACCTGCATGTATTTAAATTAGCCTCATAGTATATATGTACTGTCTCAATCACCTGCTATGTTTGCTTCTTCTCAGTTCAATAGTTGAGCAAGTGATGGGGTTAGGGAGCCTGGAATTCAAATTTGCAGCCTGTCACTGTGCTTTGTAACAAGAAGCACATTTCTTTTTCTTTTCTTTTTTTTTTTTTTTTTTTTTGCGGTACGCGGGCCTCTCACTGCTGTTGTGGCCTCTCCCGTTGCGGAGCACAGGCTCCGGACGCTCAGGCTCAGCGGCCACGGCTCACGGGCCCAGCCGCTCCGCGGCACGTGGGATCCTCCCGGACCGGGGCACGAACCCGCGTCCCCTGCATCGGCAGGCGGACTCTCAACCACTGCGCCACCAGGGAAGCCGCAAGAAGCACATTTCTTATCCACTCTGAAAGGCTCCCCCCTCCCCAAATATTTTCTGTGGAAGACAGAGATAGTCACACCTACCCCACGGGGCTGATGAGGAGACCGTGGTGATGAGCAGTTTCTACCTTAGGAAATAGGCATCGGTGTCAATGGTTGTTTTACAAGCATCGCCTGTTATACCTTAGCTTGCTTCGATCCTTATTATCATAAACAAATTATTTCTAAATCCCTCAATAGGCACTTTGTGTATTTATCTGACAATCTTTGCATTTTCTAGAAGTCCAATCGGTCGATAAAAGGCCTGAAAGGGTTTTAAATTGATAACCCTTCTGAAAATTCAACAGTTGATATGATAAAGAATACTTGACATTATAATACCACAGTTTCATAGGTGAAACAAATCCTGTTGTTTCAATATGAGCTCATTTGAACGTGGGGGGTTTAAACCTCTATTCTTCAGGAATATTCAGTAAGAATATACCCATGAAAAGTGAGTCCATGTAGCTCTCTCCAACCCATATTCCTTGAAAGAATTAGGCCCTAAAGTAATGATTTTTCTTCTGTGCACCTATATTACTACTAGTTTTAAGAAAATAATCACTAAAATCATGTTTTTACTATTTTCTGGTGCACGTAAACTACCTGGTTGAGAAAAAAATAGGAGAATTTGATTCAAATTCATTTAATATATTTAAGAGGAATTTTCTTTAAAAATGATTTTGGAAAATTTGGTGAATTGAACATATTCAAAGGCGGTAAATTGCCTTAGAAGAACTAACTGGTTTTCAATAATTGGCATTAGATGAATGAAATTGTGAAAAATTGGTTATTTAATAAATAGATTTGGAGCCACACAATTTCATATACAGTAATTAATTAAATCTTATTAATTATTCATTTTCCTTGTTTACTTTTGCCTTCTAATCTGTCACGAGCAGAAAATGTTATATCTTCAACTGTCATGTTTCTGTTAATTTGCAAATTATTATTATTTTTTTTGGATTCACATTTCCCTGAACTCATTAGTTCCCACGTTTATCTATATTTAGTTCACTGTGCTTTTTCTGTTTTGTTCACTTTTCCTTTTTGTAACTAGTTAAAGAATAGTGAATATATTTTTGATTTCCTGTATGTTTGCTTATGAGTGTGAACTTGCCCCTAACTACACCTTAGACCAAATCCTATGTGCATCAATACGTAGCCGTTTCTGATCCAAGACGTCACCAGTTCCCAGTGTCCTGCTTGTCCACTGTGTTCCAGTCACATCGTGCTTCTAAAGGAGATGAGTGAATGAATGCAATTGATATTTTGCTTTCCTCTTTAACCCAACCTCCAAATCATTCATTTAAAAATATTTATTTATTGATGCATTCATTTTTTTTAATATTTTTTATTTATGTATTTGGCTGTGCCAGATCTTAGCTGCAGCACACGGGATTTTTGTTGCCTCGTGCAGGATCTTTTAGTTGCAGCAGGCGGGATCTAGTTCTCTCACTAGGGATCGAACTCAGGCCCCCTGCATTGGGAGCGTGGAGTCTTAACCACTGGACCACCAAGGAAGTCCCTTGATGAAGTCTTGAAGAAAACAAAGACTGGGGACATAGCCAATATATACGTAAGCAACTGAATTAAAACAGTGTGGTATTGGCAAAATAGACAAATGTATGAAACAGAAGAGAGAGCTGAGAAACAGACCTTCACAAATATAGTCAACTGATCTTTGAAAAAGGAGTAAAGGAGCCAACCACAATGGGGCAAAGATAGTCTTTCAGCAAAAAGATGGTGCTGGAACAACTAATTGGACATCCACATGTAAAAAAATGAATGTAGACACAGACCTTACACCCTTTAAAAAATCAGCTCACATGTGTCATAAACCTAAACGCAAATGCAAAACCAGGGGAAAATCTAAATGACTTGAAATTTGGTGATAGCATTTTAAAGACAACACCAGTCCATGAAGAAATAATTGATAAGCTGGACTTCATTAAAATTAAAAACTTCTGCTCTTCAAAAGACTCTGTCAAGAGAATGAGAAGATAAGCCACAAGCTGGAAGAAAATATGTGCAAAAGATATGCGGTAAAGGACAGTTGTCAAAAATATACAAAGAACTTTTAAAACTCAACAATAAGAAAACAAACAGCCTGATTTTAAAATGGGCAAAATATCTGAACATACATCTCACCAAAGAATATACACACATGGCAGATAATCATATGAGCGGAACGTCCCACATCATATGTCGTTAGGGAATTGCAAATTAAAACCATGAGACGCCGCTACACAACTCTTAAAATGGTGAAAATCCAGAACCACGATAACACCAGATGCTGGTGAGGATATACAGCAACAGGAACTGTCATTCATTGCTAGTGGGAATGAAAAGCAGTACAGACACTTTGGAAGACATCTGGATCGTTTCTTATAGAACTACTCTTACCATGTGAACCAGCAACTGTGCTCCTCAGTATTTGCCCAAAGGAGCTGAAAACTTAATGTCCATACAAAAAAACCTGCAAACGGATGCTTGCAGCAGCTTTATTCACAATTGCCAAAACTTGGAAGCAACTAAGATGTCCTTCAGTAGTTGAATGGGGGAAATAAATAAACTGTGGTCCATTCAGACAATGGAATATTATGGGAACTATCAAGCCAAGAAAAGACATGGAGGAACCGTAAATGCATATCACTAAGTGAAAGAAACCAATCTGAATAGGTTACATGATGTATGATTCCAACTCTGTGGCATTCTGAAAAAGGCAAAAACTATGGAGATATTTTTTTCAAACTATGGAGTCTATTTTAAAAAGGTATTTCAGGTAAGTGTTTTAAAGAAAATGCCTGAAGCTAATATGACAGGACGTAGGTAGAGGGGACAAATTTTGATCGGTTATACCTCTAAGGGTATTTAAATTCCTTTATTTTGGATGAAAAGAGGCTGTCTAATATCCCAGGGTCTGCTGCTGCTTTTGTGGTGACGGCAGTATTGTTATTACCATACTGTTATCAAATTGTGTGTGAGTGTGTGTTCAGGTCAAAGAATGTTTTCAGAATTATTATTATTATTATTCCTTTTTAAAAATATTAGTATAAAGTTCCGTATCACCTAACATAAAGATTCCCTTGGTGACTCAATGTGCATACACTTGCAAAACCAGGACTCACAATTTAATTTGTAACTATGAACAGACATTATTGATCACAGTATACATATTCTCTACATTTTCATTTATTTCTGTTGACTTATTCTGTCAAAGACTGGGAAATGCAAACTGTATCTTTGCATTTTAAAATACATTTTGTTAAGTACATTTCAAATATATTTGGATGCTTTGTCATTCACCTCATAAATATTCATGACTATAATACCTCCATTGACATTTTATCTTAATTGATGAGTGGTTTCAAATGTTGTCCTTGAGATATTTTAGTATCAAATGTTTGAGCAAATCAAGCTTTCATCCATCTAAGAGTCCTGGGTTTTTAAACCTTCTTTTTGTGCAGATGAATTGGGTAAAGACTTGGAACATTTCATTTTTTATGATTTCAAAAAAGATAAAACTAGACAGAATTACTTAAAATCAATCTCAGATTATTAAAAATAGAGAAAAATGAAAAAGAAAAATACTCGTGAATAACCTGAACTCACATTTTTTTAAAAAAAGAACGAATAAGTAAAAACACATTTTTTGGTTAAGATACTGATACTTTTTACTCACACTGCTTTCAAGTGTCTGATGAGATCATGGTTTCCATTTTACTATCTGATGTAATTCCACCTTAGAGATTGTCATAGCATGACACGGTTCGTTTTGTTGCATTTACGTATTATGTCACTTGGCAAATTGGTAAATGTTAGTGTTTGCACTCTGAGAGATTTAAAAATGAATGCATGCAATGTTTTGAAGTGTACGATGTGCAAAAGGCACACAGAATTCATTTAACAACCATTATATTGGAAATATAGATCAAAATTATATATACATGTGCAGGTGACAAGAGCATAGTTTAAAAACCGTCAATATCATGGTTTTTTAAAAAATTAATTAATTTATTTATTCATCTTTGGCTGTGTTGGGTCTTCGTTTCTATGCAAGGGCTTTCTCTAGTTGTGGCGAGCGGGGGCCACTCTTCATCGCGGTGCGCGGGCCTCTCACCGTCGCGGCCTCTCTTGTTGCGGAGCACAGGCTCCAGACGCGCAGGCTCAGTAGTTGTGGCTCATGGGCCTGGTTGCTAGATGCTGGCATATCATGTGGTTTTAGGAGTAAAATAACATTTTATTCCTTAAACATCACATAAACTCTATACATTTCAGTTTCAAATATGTGAAATCTAAGGAATTAGATGGTTGCTACTGTAGGCAAAAATAATGGCCTTTCCGACAAAGAAGTCCACGTCCTAATTCCCAGACCCTGTGAATATGTTCCCTTGGACAGCAGAGGGGAATTGAAGTTGCAGATGGTAGGAAGGCTGTTAAGGAGCAGACCTTAAACGGGGGGAATGGTGGATTATGCAGGTGGACCAACAGCATCCTAAAAGCCCCTCCATGTGGAAGTGGGTGGCGGAGTCAGCGTTAGAGGTGACACCCACGGTTCATGGGGTCTTGGCTGGCATTCTGAAGGCGGAAGAAGCCCCAAACCAAAACATGTGATGCACCTTGTATAAGCTGGAAAAGGCAAGAAACGTGTCCTCATATACGGCCTCCAGAAAGGACCTCAGCTTTGCTGGCCTATGAACTGTCAGCCCTGAGAAGCCCCAAGACAGACCCTCAACTCCAGAACTGTGAGAGCCTCTGTAAGTGTCTGTCGTTTCTTTTGTTTATCCATTTGCACTTAGTAGGTTCACTTGCTTACAATTTAAGTATCTGCCTAAAAGCCAGCAGACCTTCTGGATGTCAAGAGTTGATCAACTTCTGTGCTCACAGCCACAGAGTAATGGTTAAGTCAAGAAATGGCTCCTGCGGGGAGGGGTCACCCTTTGTACAAAACAGCTCTATTGAAACTTGTTTTACACCCTCCATGCTGAGTTCAAATGGTCCTTTTTTTTTTTTTTGCAGTACGCGGGCCTCTCACCGCTGTGGCCTCTCCCGTTGCGGAGCACAGGCTCCGGACGCGCAGGCTCAGCGGCCATGGCTCACGGGCCCAGCCGCTCCGCGGCACGTGGGATCCTCCCGGACCGGGGCACGAACCCGTGTCCCCGGCATCGGCAGCCGGACTCTCAACCACTGCGCCACCAGGGAAGCCATGGTCCAGTTTTAAAAAGGTAACGTGATTACAGTTCTGCAAGCTCAAGGTTTGAGAGTTTCACTGGAAACGTTCTGTGTTCCTCTCATTTTTGTCACGGCTTGCTCACATCCATGCTACAGTTAGATTGACATACAAGGGTAACAGCTTAATTATTGTGCTTTCTATGTTATGCTTTTCTTTTAGTTCGTAGTAGTAATGAAACGAAGCACTCTTCTGAAGTTAGCAGAAAGTCTCCTAGATAATGACTTCCTTTGAAGGCATCATTGAATTTTCTCATTTATCAATGATTTCATTTTATGTGGGGTTTAGTAAAGCATCCCCTTCTCTGTGCGTTTGTCTGTGTATCTCCAGTCTTCTTGTTTTAAAATGTTAGTTCCTGTCAAAACTGTTTTTATAATTTTAAAATATTATAAAGCCCCACGTTTGTTTCCTGTTAGCATGCTATCGTGGCTATATTATAAACTATCATTATTTAGATCTGAAATTTTGACAACTGACCATAACTCTATTGATTTGTTCCTTCGCACTATAGGAAAAGATATTGTTGGTTGCAATGCTGCTGAGCTTTGAAACGGTGCTCTCTGGAGCAGATACAAGTCCCGGCTTTGCCTCTGTTTTAGCATCTAGTGTTGGTTACAGTGCAGTCTGGCACAGAGACCCAGGGCTCCAGAAGGAAAGCAAACGTCAAGGAGGTTATGCAGGGACGTTTTCCTCAGTGTGTATTGCTCATATGCACCTAGATGTCACAGAAGGAGATTCACAGGTAACATGGAATCTCCTCTTGTGAAATTTAAGAATTTTTTTAGGGGGGGGAGTGTACTTTTAGTTTCTCTGACTTTGGTAAGAAACTTTGCACGTAAGAAAAAGATGAAACTTACACCGAGTGAGTGGAACTATTGTACGGGCAGATCTATCTTCCTCCTGAAGTAAAGCTTGCGCGTGGCGCCTTCTTTTTCATGTATGTAAGGATGCTTTCTCCCTGTGACAATGCCTCCTACCTTCTGTCTTTGCACATATCTTTTAAAAGCAAAGGCTTCAGAATTTTGCAAGCTCACAGAAACCTATTCCGTTACAAATGTTAAACTTAAAGGAATTTTAAACCTTTTTGGGGTTCAATTCTTCTCCCATCCTCCTTATGTCAAGGTGACTTCAAGAGTGAGGTCTGTGTAGGTAATTAATTTCTGCAGTAGAGAAAAAGTTGATGGGCATTTTGGTCCCCAGATGTCCAGATGGTGTTTTTGATTGAAAAGTGGACCAAGGCACTGATAGGTATTTTAGGGTGAAAGGAAAAGGAAGCCACGTCTGCCCTGCCTGCTGTTCCCCTTTCAAGGGGAGCCTGCATTTATCATTTTTACAGGAAAGGAAGTAAGTTTGTTGGGCTGCCGTCCTTCCCCATGTTTCTCATCCTCATAACAACTTCAAAATAAGTCCTGTAGGCATTTGACAGATGAATACGTGTTGGTTCAGGAGATTAAGTGATTTACCAGCTAAGAGAGGATTCGAATTTGGGTTTGTCTTTCTATAAAGTCTGGGCTTCTGTGTCTGTCTTCTCTCTTATTTTCTGTCAGAGAATAAATATGATTAACTGGGCAACTCGCTTCCTTGAACGGCTTGCAGGGATTCACAGACCAAACCACTGAAAGCTCACTCTTCCTCTAGGAAAACCAGAGAGGATGGAGTTAAACAGATAAAAACAGCACAGGCATTTTAGAAATCCAGATTTAAAACAGGAATAGATGCACAAGGGAAGATGATGTTTGATTATGATACATAATGGATTCCTGAAACGCTTAAATGTAATTCAAGATATAAAAAGGATAGAGGGAAACGTACAACCATTATGAACGTACAGCACTGTAATGAGTTGATTTTTTTTGAGATGTAGCACTAGCTGCAGCCTCTTGTCCGTTAAAAAAAAAAAAAAGAAAAATCATAAGAGAGAAGGCAGCTTAGGAGGACAAAGACAGTGTAAATGTGGATCTGGGTGCAGGCGGTGTTGGTGGGGAAAGGGAAGGAGGGGAGGGAAGTAAATATAGTTGCGGGAGCCTTAAAGGAGACCCCCTGAATGACAGAAACAGTCTCTGGGGTGCTAGGTAAATTTCACGACGTCACTGGCAAAATCTAATACAAATGAATACAAGTCGGTGGCAGTCTATATCCTGCAGATTTAGTATATTTAATTCTATTTTGCAGGGAGTCACGAGTCCAGAATGTATGTTGGGCAGTATCTTCAAGAAAGCAACGTTTCTGTTGATGCACCTGCTCTGATAATTTGCTCATCTGACTACACAAATGCACCTGCAACTGATAGGAGGGTCCAGTTATGCCGGATTAAAGATTCCTACGTAGTAGAGAGCCTGGAACCTTCCCAGCGTTTCTCCTGCTTTCAGAAGTCACAAATTCAGATTGACAAGAGCATTTCTAAAAACTGGAGTCTTGGCATTTGTCTCGCTTCAGGTAAATGATGGTGGTGGTGAGATTTTGAAAGTCACATCTCTTGCTCCAGAACGCACTTCATGAAAGGACACTGGACTATTATATATACAGTAAGGGAAAAAAAAAAAATCTTAAAGGTAGACTCCTTTTCTTTTGAGAAAAAAAAATTGCAATTTTTAATCTTAAAAACACTACTGGAATTCCGAAGCAGTGACAAGGTCTTTTATGTGTCTGTCTGTGAGAGCAAATAAGCATAAAAGGAAATTATACGTGCGTTATAACTCTAGCGTGAGAGCAGGGCTTCCTAACCTCAGTGCTGCCGACATTTGTGTCTGGCTCCTTCTTTGTGGAGCGCCTCCCGTGCATTGCAGCGTGCTGAACCGCACCCCTGACCTCCACCCGCTAGATGCAGTAGCAGCCCCCCTCCAGGCGATACCCCCCAAACGACCCAGACATTGTTGACTGCCCCATCGTGGGCAACACTGCCCCAGGTGAGAGCGAACCACTGTTTTGGAGAGGTGACATTGTTTCTTTTGACGCTGCTCTGAGGGAGATTTGTTTGCCTTTTCTCATATTTCTTATCATCCCAAAGCTTCCTGCTGTCACTTCCCAGAAAATGTAAACTCCCTGAGGACAGGAAGCTTGTCCAACTTGCTTAGCAGACTCAGAGCTTATCAGCTTTAGTAAATACTTTGGGAATACATGGATAGAAACAAAATCAAAATAAATCTGCTCGTGCTTTATCTGGGTGGATAAAACATGTGATTTCATTAATAGTATGTTTAAATCTATGCGAGTTATTCAGCTTTGTATCAGATGGAATTTCATGGATTAATTTTACAAATAATAGAACCCTTTCACTTTTACCCGGTGTCCTGTCTCCTAGTTAGGTTAGAAACTCATCTAATGACCACGGTATGCAAGAGAAATAAGAAACATAACAGGTACTGTGATTACTTTGCAAGTTATAATCTGGGGAAAACTACCGAATCGAGGCATACCCTCAACGGAAAGGGAAAAAGCGATGCTCACATTTAAACTGTTGCTTGGCTCTGCTTGCTTTTCAGTGGGATGTTCTGGGGATTGAAATGACGTGTGTCCTCACACACGGGAAGACATCCGTGGTGAAGGAGCTCACAGGCTTCAGGAGGAAATAGAGGAATGAGGGCAGCTGCGGGACACGCTATCCAGGAAAGCCAGAGGGGTCGGGGGTGGGAGCAAAATGAGGGCGCGACGGACGGTTAGGACATCCCGTCGCCGAGGGTGTGGGGACGGGAGCGCTAACCTCAGTGGGAAGCTAGTCGTTGCAAAGCTCAAAGGCCAGGAGTCCAAGTCCCGACAGTATCTGTCCTCTCACGTGGTCGTCCGTGAGGCTGCGGAGTAAGGGCTGGCGGGCTGGCAGAGAGGAGGCCGCTGTCGCTGGGGGTTCCCAGCAGCAGCAGCGAAACTCCCCATTGCTGGGGAGCAGGGGTGGGGCACGAACTCAGCCTTGCTGGGTGTCAGGGCTCCGACCCGCGTGCGGACGTGGCGGCTCAGGGTCCGGCTGCCTCAGAGGGCCGTGAGGGGCTCTCACACAAGTGTGTTCTCAGACTCTCGGGTATCTAGTTTGGGGGGGTTCGTGCTTATTTTGTCTGGGGATTTCATCCAGTTGTGGTAGAGCCATGAAGTGAGGAACGTCTTGGGCTGCAGCGGCCGGTAGGTACGTTGCAGCCCCTGCAGGCGGGGCCGTCTCCCAGCTCATTGTGGGCTCAGGGACACACGCACTGTCCGTTGCCTTTGGGGGCCCGAAGGTAAGTTGGTCCCGTTGTTCTGGAACGAGGGAGAGTGGAAAGAGGAAGGGATGGAGGGAGAACAGAATATACTTTGTAAACATAAACGTCTTAGATGGTCCGTGGGTTTTTATGGTGAAAGTACAGGTTACCCAGTTGCAAATCCAAAGTCCGTGCGAAGGCATTTCCTGTCCTTGCTTTCTGGATTCCACAGCGCTCTGAGTGTGAAGAGCCCTCCCCGGAATTTTTCAGACAGAATCCCCCGAACAGGAGCACATGCTTCACCTGCACGGTGCCGCGGACGAGACGTGATGAGCTCCTACGGAAGGCCACTTGGTAAGAGTTATTTCCTCTCGCGGTGTCATGCTAGCTTTCTACAAATGTAAGTTATTATGTCTCCTTTGACTGTATATAGTCAGCTGCACTTCGGCGAGAACAACGCTTTCCCCAAATATCCCCTCAAGGCAGCGCTTCCTGCCACCGTATTTCATGGCTGAACAACCCAAGTGGGAGTTTCCTCTTGCTGTAGCTATTCAGTTCCTACCCTTTCATCTCTCCTCCTTTAAAACCCTCTTCCTCCTCCCCTGGCTTTCCGGAAACGGCTCTCTGGGGTCACTTGTGAACCTCCACTCCTCCTGCACTTCTTGGTCTCCACCGGGCCTCCGAGGATTCGGCTGCCTCTCGGTTCCCCCCTCGTCGGGACCGCATGAGCCTGAGCGACTTTGCTGCCGCCTCTGCCATCGCTGAAGTCCCCGGACACCTTGAACCCTGGCTCTCTGCCTGTGCCCCAGCAGCGGCGGGCCCCTCTCTCCATCTGCACCGGGAGTTAACAGAGCTCGCTCCCCGACTCCCTGCCCTCCCGGTCTCCTTCTGTCCACTCTTGGTCCCTCCCGAGGGCACTTCACCCGAATACACCCCTTGCACGTGAGCCTGGTTCTGGGAGAAGGTCACACGCCCTGTCTCCTCATCCTTCATCTCGGCCCCTCCTGTCGCATCCTTGGGTCTGGTCCTCTCCTGGTGAGTGCGTCCCCCCCACTCCTGCAGAAATCTCACCCCTCCCACACTTCTATCCGTGGCAACACAGCCTAAATAGAGTCCTCAAATCTAACCTTTCTCCCCTAGCTCCCAACTGGGTTATTTTTGGCCGGATGCCAACAGTCCCCACTTTGCATTTGTACCAAAGCAAATCTACCCCACCTCGACCCCCAGTTTCCCAAGGACGCACTGTCGTCGTTGTTCATCATGTCCTGCCTCTTTTCCTCTGCTCTGGCCCAAAGCAGCCTTCTGTGCGGTGCTGAGGTTGGAGTGGGATTTGGCTGGTTCAGTTCTGATTTGCATGTACCTTAGGCTCGAACTTAGACACTCCAGGCCCCAAGGCTAGGGTGAAGGCGCCACTGAAACCCAAACCCACATGAGTGGTCATAGCTCATTGTCTCTTGAGCCAAAGCAGCTTGAAAGCTCCAGCACTCACCTGATTTCTCTGGGTTTCGGCTCTTCCGGCAATTCCACAGGGTCTTTTGTCTTGTTTTGTGTTTATTTTAGTTTTTACAAAAAAGTTTTATTTTATAATGGAGTATACTTGATTTACAATGTTTTGTTAATTTCAGGTGCACAGAAAAATGATTTAGTTATACATATACATGTATCACTTCTTTTTTAGAATTTTTTCCCATATATATATAGGTTATTACAGAGTATTGGGTGGAGTTCCCTGTGCTATACAGCAGGTCCTTGTTGACTATTTTATATATAATAGTGTGTATTTGTTAATCCCAAATTGCTAATTTACCCCTCCCTACCTCTTCCCCTTTGGTAACCATAAGTTTGTTTTCTATGTCTGTGAGTCTGTTTCTGTTTTGTAAAAATGTTCATTTGTATAATTTTTCTTAGATTCCACATGTAAGTGATATCATGAGATACTTGTCTTTGTCTGTCTGGCTTACTTCACTTAGTATGATAATCTCAAGGTCAATCCGTGTTCCTGGACATGGCATGATTTCATTCTTTTTCAGGGCTGGGTAGTATTCCACTGTGCATATATAATAGCACATCTTCTTTATCCATCCCTCTGTGGGTGGGTCTATAGGGTCATTACAGCTCTTGAATGCTCCTAAGAAGCCTTCAGAAGGACATTCAACGATATCTGTTCTCCACCATTACTTTAATTCAGACCCTCCAATCCTCTCACGGAATTATAATCATCTCTACAACTGTTTCCTTAAGTCTTGTTTTGTTCCCAGTCGGTGATTTCAGACTCACCTTCCTGAAATATAACTGAGATGCCTTCCTCCTTCCACACTCACGAATCATCAATGTCTTTCCACTGTTCAGGGAGTCATCACACACTCCTCAGGCCGGCCAGGCCGGCACAAGTTTATTTCCAGGACATGCCCTAGTCTTATCTCCTGCGGTTCACCATCCTCTGTTTAGAAGCCGCTTCAGATAAATGAATGACGCATTAGCATGGGCTCTGCTTCCAGATATCTTTGTACAACCTGTTCCTTCTGCCAGAGAGGTCCTCTTGCCTCTTGCTTCTTCACTTCTTCACCAGCCAGGCTAGCCCACAAAACATTGCTACACACACACACACACGCACCAGGCTAGCCCACAAAACATTGCTACACACACACACCCAATGCAGGAAAGTTCTCTCGCTGCCTTCTTTTCTCAAGACTTGTTATCTTCTACGTGCCAACTGGTATCCCAGGGTTCTCTGTAATATAGCTGTCACCTCGTTGAATACTGGAGCTGTGTCCCACCATTTGGGTACCCCCTCTCACCCTACTACACGTGACACAGTGCATATTACACATGGAGTGACCCATCCTTAATTTGAAGCTACCCTTTTTTGGGAAAACTATTCTAGCACATATGAATTAATCTACATATGCCTTTTTAACAATGAGGAAAATGTCAATGCAGGTGAGTGTCACTCTTACCAGGGTTAATTAGGCATTAACCCCATCAACAGCCAAGCAAACCAGGTGCTTAAACATCCTGAGGAGGGGTTTAAGCGAGGGGGGGGGGGGGGGGGGAAGAAGCCTAAATAGAAGTGGACTTCTAGAATAGACCTTGGGAAAGGAGATGGTGAGAGAAAGCAAATCCAGGTCTTATAACTGTCTTCCTTGTCTGTTAGGAGGGAGAACGCTCAGATCCAAATAAGGGGGACCGAGGGAATTCCCTGGCAGTCCGGTGCTTAGGACTCCGCGCTTTCACTGCCGAGGGTGCAGGTTCAATCCCTGGTTGGGGAACTAAAATCCCACAAGCCAAGTGGCAAAAAAAAACCCAAAAAACCCACAAATAAGGGGAACGGAGCATGTGTGTGTCAGCACAAAATCAGCATGGGCAGAGCTAAGGCTATCAGACAGATTGGAATTGCAGGCTGAGTCGGGTAAAAACAGTTTGTACTTGGTTGGTTGGTTGTCCATTTTAAGCATTCACAGATTTCTTCTGGGACAGCAGTAGGAACCAGCAGACAAAGCGTAATAACTGCAAGTGTTAAACTCAGAAAGACCAAGAACACCTGGCTCAAGGAAAAGACAGGAAAATTACGTCCCTCCTTTACTATAAAGGATGCAACTTCTAAGCATTAACTTGAAGCCCAAGGAAGAACAGATCTCATGAGCAAGAGATGGAAAATGGTAATCAATGACAGAATTCCCCTTATTTCTATGTTAATATCATTAACATGCCCTGCAGGCAGTAAGCTGGCTTGTTTTATTTTAATGAAAGATTGTAACCATCTGAGATGTCAGTGATTTACCTGTTACCTTGGTTCCTCAAACTGTTTTTCCATAGGGTCTTAAATTTTGCATCCGAAAAGCACTCCACATGCTTATATGTTGTACTTGAGGATGCACTGCGACCTTGGCGTGGAATCAATGTACAGTGAGTGAATGAATGAATACTGGAATGTTCTATGAACATCTCATTTGCATTTCTTCCTCTTCAGATCCTACCTACAGTTATGGAATAAGATTTAAATTACCAGAGAAACTGGATTTATTATCTTCTTGGGCATGGCACTGCTTTCCAATTCTGTTCATAATTTTCTGTGAGTAGTTAATTTTACAGGAACCCTAAACAAATATCAAATTATTAGGCTGATTATTTGTATAATGTTGATTGATTAGTACTTGAACACATACTGACAGAACCTATTTGTAAAACTGTGACATATATACATTGCCTTCCGTCTGCATGATAGAGATGTTTTAGTGGCACGCAGAATGCATAGCACACTTACTGTGACATGAGCCCGCTTTAGGAGAAATATCTGTTTACACGGAAATTTAACATTGTGCTTTTTGTTTGTTTTGGTTTTTTTTTTGCAGTACGCGGGCCTCTCACTGCTGTGGCCTCTCCCGTTGCGGAGCACAGGCTCTGGACGCGCAGGCACAGTGGCCACGGCTCACGGGCCTGGCCGCTCCGCGGCATGTGGGATCTTCCCGGACCAGGGCACGAACCCACGTCCCCTGCATCGGCGGGCAGACTCTCAACCACCGCGCCACCAGGGAAGCCCAAATTTAACATTCTTAGCAAAAGTTTGTCTTCAGATTTTAGGCACCTTTGGGGAAACTGGCAAATTCCCTTTGTCATGTAAAAAAGTATTCTTTATGATCTCATTTTAGAAATATATCTAAAATTAGAAATATTCAAATATCACATCATGCTTATGATTTTTGGTTATATATACACAATCTGAATCATTGTAACCACTGTCCTCCAGTTGGATACCCTTTGGGTACAAAGAAATCCAATACAGTAAAATTTCACAAATGAGATCTATCGTGTATGAGCACAGTATTTGGCTCCAATGCTTTGAGGACCAGGCGGTGTTTGTTAGTAACTAAGAGAACGGGAGACACATGCTAAAGCTCACACAGAAGAACTCATGTGAGGACCGGCATGAAGTCTGTGCCTCCAGACTGTAGGATGTGTCCCATGTACTCGAGGATGAATTCGCCATGAAGAATCTTCTCACCTCCCAAGCACCCCGACCCCATTCCAACTTTAGAATCCGCCTTTGGAAAACCCGGAGCCAGCAGGGCAAGCTCCTAACCTAGCGGCCGACGCTGGACACGTGAAAAATCACGGTCTCTGTGATGCCTCTCACGCCAGAAGACGCGAGCAGAAGGAGGCGGGTCTCCTGCGTGTGGGTCTGGCAGGAGGAGCCGGGAGGGAGGGAGGGAGTCAGCCCATCTCTGAAGGCAGGGCAAACGTCTGAGAGAGAAAAGGAATGACTGAGAGTCTGAACCCAGGGCCACGCCAAACGTCCTCTACGTGGGGATCAGGTTGGAGAAAAGTTCTCTGAGACACATGGGAAAGGAGGAGAAAGAAAGAGGTAGTGCGAGTCTGTCCCCGGCAGGCATCCCTTTTGAACCACGGGGCAGAGGTTTTGTTCTCCATGGAAATAGGAAAAGGAATAAGAGGAGTAATGGAATAAAGGAATAATGGCCCAGCTCCCCCACTAGGACCAAGAAGCAAAGAGACACATTACTAAGGAACTCCAAAAGAACACATGGTGTTCTTACCACGTGAGTTTCTGAATATGGACAAAATAGATCCACAAACCCAAGAGAAGATTAGTATGTCCTCTCTGTTAAAACAAAGCACACATCCCATTTGCTTTGGTCTACATGATCACCAAAATATGAAAAGATTGATACTATCCGTTGTTAGTAAAGGTGGGGAGGAAAATGCTCTGAGAAGCTGTTTAGACAGTGTGTCTTCCTACCGCCTTCTTTGAAGGGGAATTCGCCTAGAACTTTTCAGAGTTTCAATTGTGTACTCCCCTCGAGCCAGCACTTCTTCCCATAGTGGTTTCTCCTGTGGAAGTATTTGCAGCATGCAGTGATAGATGCATCAAGACCGAAGAGACGCTAAGGGACCATGACTAGGAGATGATCGTGTCGGTGTTCGGGTACTCAGACAACGGCAACTTAAAACAAGTGAATTCAAAAGCATTATTTCTTTAACAACAACAAAAACAACCCAATCAAACAATGGGCCAAAGACCTAAACAGACATTTCTCCAGAGAAGACATACAGACGGCCAAGCGGCACATGAAAAGATGCTCAACATCACTGATTAGTAGAGAAACGCAAATCTAAACAAACCATGATGAGGTTATCACCTCACACCGGTCACAATGGCCATCATCAAAAAGTCTACAGACAACAAATGCTGGAGAGGGTGTGGAGAAAAGGGAACCCTCCTGCACTGTTGGTGGGAATGTAAGTTGGTGCAGCCACTATGGAGAACAGTCTGGAGGTTCCTCAAAGAAACTAAAAACAGAACTACCATATGATCTAGCAATCTCACTCCTGGGCATATATCCAGACAACACTCTAATTCAAAAAGATAAATGCACTCCTATGTTCATAGCAGCCCTATTCACAATAGCCAGGACATGGAAGCAACCTAAATGTCCATCAATGGATAAAGAAGATATGGTACATATATGCAATGGAATATTACTCAGCCATAAAAAAGAATGAATTAATGCCATTTGCATCAACATGGATGGACCTAGGGATTATCATAGTAAGCGAAGTAAGTCAGAAAGAAACAAATACCATATGATGTCACTTATATGTGGAATCCAAAATATGACACAAATGAACTTATCTGTGAAACAGAAACAGACTTACAGACATAGAGAATAGACTTGTGGTTGTCTAGGCGGCGGTGGGGGGGAAGGACTGGGAGTGTGGGATTAGCAGATGCAGGCCATACAGTGTATATATATATATATATATATATATATATGCAGGCCATTCTATATACAGAATGGACAAAGAACAAGATCCTACTGTATAGAACAGGGAACTATATTCCGTGTCCTGTAATAAACCATAATGGAAAAGAATATGAAAAAGAATGTATATGTATATAACTGAATCACTAGACTGTATGGCAAAAATTAAAACATTGTAAATGAAGTATAAAACTTAAAAAAAGATTTCTTTGAAATGGTACTGAATGGGGAAAAAAATTAAAGTTGCAGGAGAATATACATTCTGTAGAAAGTATGAACCAAATCTATTTTTGTGCTAAAAAAATAAAGATGTACTTTTGTGTCCATATTTCTACACTCAATCATATGCCTAACAGATCATAATGAATCTTCCTCATATGTGGATATTGGGGATGATCTGAAGACTCGTTTGTTTGTTTGCTTTTTAACGTACATACACTTTTTTCCCAATGTGCCTATACTATTCTGAATGAAAACACCACGCATATTTTCAAGTAAGGTTTTCTGTCAGATGTGAAGATTCTAAAAACCCTCAGAATCCACTTTGTAGAAGGCAGCTATCCACTGCAAAACTTGTAGCTTGAGAGCCTAGAAGTTTTTCCTGTATTTTTTTTTTTTTCTTTTCTTTTACTAAGTCGTCTGACTTGTGTGAAGGAAGTAAACTCACCTGAAACTAACATGTCCGTTGCATGTTGTCAGGCCGGGAAACTGCTTTATCTTCAAAATAACCCTGAGGGGGAAATACTTCAGCCCACGTGATAAGTTTGGAAATGCTGTGCATGTAGAAGGGGGGATGTAAAAATAAGTGACATTTTCCTCTGCAAAATTTTAGGACTACAATATTTTGGTGAATATTGTTGCAGATCATCTGGTGTTATAAGAGGTAAAAAGATATGGAAAATGGACAGAACGTGAACAGAACTTTAAGAGTATTCATCAAGAGTATGAAGATACGTCGTTTATAAAAACACCACCACAGTCAAAAGACATTAGCCAGTACAAAACTAAGGGTACGACAGGTGTCAATACCTATGTGTCGTAATTCAGTACCTTGCGTTCCGCTATGCCATCGATTCTGCTTTGTATCATTCTGTATTCATCGATTTTCTACATTTTCACAAGCCATAAATAAAAATTTGTTCCCCTTCTTCATGCCTTGTTCTCCCAAAAACAACCTTCTACTGACGGTCGTAGATTATTCAGGAAGAACAAGAAAGATAATGGGAACTAAAATAAGTAGGTAAGGAGTATTTTTCTCTATCCTAAACATTCCATCTGTCTAAGTACATTTATGGTATGTAAAACACCTGTTTTTATTTCCAAGGGACCAATCTGGTTCTAAAGTCGCAGCTGGTGATAGTCTGTGAGGGTGTTCAGATACTATTTCTCGAGCTAGGCAGATGGCGATCAAAAACAACTTCATAATTTATTTTTTTACCACCATCGAAGAATTTGGACAGACTCCTGGGGACAGGACCGGCAGTACTTCAGCTTAAGCAGCGTAGGACATGTGTTCCGTACGTATGTGCCAGGGATAACCATAAGGATGTACTAGTCTAAGGGGCCGAACGCCGAGAATGATAATCTCATCGTAATAATGGTCAGTGATCACAGAGGTCAACAGCCAGGACTAAACTGTAGATGGGCAAGAGCGGTAACTTCGAAGAGCAGCACTGACCTCGACTTTCCGACGTAACTGGGCTCGACTAGGTCCCCCTCAGGACAAGCAATGGCAAAGGCGGCTCACTCGAGTCTGTATGAGGAAGGTGAAGTGGTACTAAATTAAGGTGCTAATGAATTGTACTCAAAAGCTGAGGTGTGTCCAGATCAAGTGACAGCTTGGGATAAAAGCTGGGGTTACCAGAAAATAAGACGGACCAACTACTGGGAGCAGTGCTTTGGACAGCGCCTTATATAAAGGACAATAGTGACCTATAAAAGCAGGACCTCTACTTGTTGAGTGATCAACTCAGGTAGAATCACTCTGGAAGAATGCAAACAATCCTCATGACCTAGACCGGGAACAAACTGGTTGATAAATCAGATCTTTCAACTATGGGCAGCAAGAAGGCTCCTCATCCCGAGGGTGTGTAGGATTATTGAAACACTGGACACGTGTACAGTTGGTAAAATGGATGAAAACATGAAAGACAACCGTAAAAATGAGGAAGAGGGAATAAGAATATAAAAGTAAACACCCTTAAATGTATTAGCACTTTTGACCTGATTAGCCTAAGTGAACCAATCCAATTTTCAACAAGGTTAATATTATGTGTGTATTGTGTCTGCTTCATACAGCGCTTAAAGCATTTAAGAAAATCAGATACAGCAGACCGTGGTTTGAATTAAATAGAGAAAAATTCATTAGGTGTGCAGTCGATGTTTAAATGCCGATAGAAATCTAATTCGTTTAATTAATAGGCTTTTGCTTTATTGATTATATAAATAAAATATGGATATTTAGAAGAATGCTATACAGGTAAATTAGGTATCAAAGTAAAAACAGTGGTCTATCAAAATAAAAAGGATGGATGCATCAATATCTCACATTGTTTATAGCTAGTAGAAATGGATACGATTAAAACTAAACTCTGGAAATACATGTTGGTAAAGGACAGATAAAACTAAGGATACAGTGTCCTCTGGAATATGGTCAGTAAGATCCTGTAAATGCAGAGGATATCATCACTAATTGAAAATATGTGATCTAAAAATATTTAAATTAGGTAACAGGACACAAACAAGATTACTCCATGAAAGTATTTGTTGGTTCTCAATAGAATTAATTCGTAACAGAGATGTTCACCGTCAAAAGGAAAGTAGGTGGTATAATTCAGCATTTGAAAGAATAACATGAAAAAACGAAAAGTCAAAGGACAATAAGTAAAATTGAAGACTATATACGCTTAATCCTACATCCGGATGGGAGGTGGGTGCGACTTGAAAAAGAAAAACATAACTGAGGGTTTCAAAGCCATGGTGGGGATAAAGGTAAGTTTAAGTTGTGTCAGAGACCGCCATGTTGAGGCATATTCAACAGGCAGTTGGATAAATGGGGCTGGGGACATATAATGGCAAGTCCGGACCAGAGCTAGAGCTTGGGTGTGGCCAACTGATGACATCTGTAGATCCACTAACCTACCAAGAGTGAGTGGGAAAGGCTAAGGGCTCGCAAGATGATCTGAGATGCCCCAACGTTAAGAGGTTGTGTTAAAGGGGGAAAAAAAGCTAACACAGGACCCCAAGAGCATCCTCTAGGGACACAGGAGGAAAACCAGGGGAGAGCACGCATGTTTGGGGAGAGCATGTGGAATACTGCCAGGACATCACGCAAGGTCAGCAATGAAAACGCCCCCGGGTTTGTCCCCTCACACCTTTCCACTTGGCAGGAGTCGTCTTGACGGAGGGAGAGGGCACACGCCAGGCTGGGATGGAAGAGGGTTTACGGAAAGTAAGCAGTGGAGGTGGGACGAGTCTGGTTCTGAAGGGGAGTAAGGAGACACGGTGGTGCCTCAAAGGGGAGTGGGGCGCTGGAGAAGTTTTTTCCACTTGGCATGTGAGAGACACCGAGGCCTGGTGGTGATGGAAAGTATGAAGGAGAAGGGGAGACGATGATGACGCCGGACAGAGCAGGTGAATGATAGAAAGAGCTCCCTGAAAGGCTAAGAGGTGTGGGGCCACAAACTCGATGCACAAATTTTGGTTTACGAGGCGGGGATAGACATTCTCTCCATTTTAGTAAGAGGGAAGGAAAGGAAAATAGGAGTGAGTACAGGAAGACTTAATAGCCTGACTATGAGAAGAGGATGGAGTTCCCATCAGATGCATTTTATTTCCTCATGGAAGGTGAGAATACAGGCTGATTCTGAGAAGGACTGGGGGAAGCATGATATCTACGCAGATGAGGAAGGGAACAAATCTGTTACCACAGTGGAGTAGCAGAACAGGGAATTCACTAGGAAACATTTTGAAACATTAAAACGAATTTAAGGCCTTCCCTGGTGGCGCAGTGGTTAAGAACCCGCCTGCCAATGCAGCGGACACACGTTCGAGCCCTGGTCTGGGAAGATCCCACAATGCCACGTAACAACTAAGTCCGTGAGCCACAACTACTGAGCCTGCGCTCTAGAGCCTGTGAGCCACAACTACTGAAGCCAGCGGGCCGAGAGCCCGTGCTCTGCAACAGGAGAAGCCACTGCAATGAGAAGCCCACGCACCACGACAAAGAGTAGCCCCCATCCACGGCAACTACAGAGAGCCCGGGCACAGCAACGAAGTAACAACACAGCCAAAAATAAATAAATAAATAAATAAATTTAAAAAAATTAATTTAACAGGATTTAAAATCAGAAAAATCAGTTTAAAATTTAAATTCAGTTTAAAATCAGAAATCTGATTTTTGCAAAACTTGGGTACAATAAGAATATAACAAGCTATTTTGTAAAGTCTTAAACTTTAAATTATTAAGTAAACTGCTAAAGTGATTCTACCATTGGTGGTAAAAAGATGAATACTGTCATTACTAATCATTAAAATAAGTTACTGCAGAAACATCATATCACGTTTTAATAGACTTTTTCCTCAAATGGTAATGGAATTTGGATATTCATTTTCTATTAATGTCAAAGGTAAAGCAGAGTTTGCTCTAATGAGTTTAGAAACTGGCCCACCAACACTACAGTTCTACGTACAGAATGTTTTACGGACTTTCACATCAGAAAGAATACATCCTGCGGTTGTGGTATTTCCATGTTTCTCTCCCAGACCCACGCCTCATTTCTCCCAATCAGTTATTCCATCCAACCATATCCAGGGCGGCTCTGGCACCAGAGTGCTTTCTTAGCATCCTAGGATCCTTCACACCATGACCTTCCACTCTCCTATCTCCAGTTTCCCACCATCAGAGTCCTTATTCTGTTTGCACATGTTGGCTCTTTAATTCTGGTACAAAGCAATTTACTGGTTTCATGAACAGTCAAAATAAATTACCTCGGCTAGTCTGGCAGGCTCACATTATTATTATTATTATTTTACATAGCTGTTCTACATTTAGATGCTTTGTCTTTTGTTCTGAAATGAAAGCCAACACCCTGTTCACTCTTTTCTACCCAACCAATTTGTTCTAGTCTACGTCTCCCTGCCTGAGATCTTGATTCTCTAAAGGAGCTCCTTCTCAGTCTTGCACCAGTGCCTTCGACTCAGCCTGTTCCAACTTTCACCAGAAGCTTGCTCAATAAATGGACACTCTTGGTCTTCTCTTCCTTTCCTCCATCCACAGGATCTTCCTCATGTGCTGACAAAGATGCCAGACATTTCTTTCCCAATTTCCCTACTGACCCCGACCAAAAATAATCTATCCACACATCGAACTTTCAAGTGTACTCTCCTCTCTCCATCTCTTTAATAACAAACACCTTGGAAAAAGTGGTCTATAAAATATAGCAACACCGTATAACCTGCCATTTACTACCCTCCCAGAACAGTTTCTTATTCCCATCACTGTGGAATGCACCATCTAAGAAGCATTTCTCAAGACTCGGTGAATCTCTCGGGAATGTAGTTAAAATGCAGACTCTGTTTGTGGGGTTGGGGATGAACCTTGAGATTCTACATTTCTAACAAGTTGCTAAGCAACACCCAGGACCACAGTTTGAAATGCAGGAGCCTAACGCATCGTTACTCAAAGACGTTTTTTTCCACAAGCTGTCATTTCAAAATGAAGACTAGAACTTTGTTTTCATATTTTCATCTCTTTTCACTCTTCAACTTATTGCTATTATTTTCCAGAGCCCATCCCTCCAACAAAACAGGCTCTCACCGCTAGTCTGTCTCTATGATGTCACATCCAGTGGCTTTCCCATCTATAATTTAAATGACCTTCTCTGTTGAATTCAATACAGTTGACTACTCACATAATGAAAACGTGCAACTCTGGCTTCCCTGGAGGAAGAGATTCTTTTAACAGCATTACTGAGCAAACATCAATTTTATTCTTTATAAAAAGCCAGTAATGAAAATATTTCAGTATTTACCTCTTTCCATAGTGTTTGAGCCTCATGCCCAAAAGATGAACGTGGCCTCAAAGCCTGAAGTGTCAAATATCCAGCCCCAAGCCCACAGGACATCAGAGACGGCATGTGACCCAAGCACGCCCAATCAGAATTGCCTCTTGGAATTTTTTATTAAGTCTATTAAAAACAATGTTCTCCTTATGCCCTGTGGCCACTAATATGGTAAAATACAAGTTTTGCTCAGAGAGCAGCCACTTTACTCACCTTCTGGGGAGAACCGGTACTAAAGATAGTGAATACCTGGTGACTTCATCTGGGCAGTTGTGTGTTCCAGATAGAACCTGGTCTATGTGCCAAATGTTCCAGTGATTCCTCCTTCTCTCTTAACTCTCTGGCTGAAGGTAATTTGAACCAGGGTTCCCTCATGTGCAACAAAAAGTTTTGATAATTAATTGTCCTAAAAATTATCTCTTTATTTGGCTTCACTTAAATAAGAAACATCCCTAATGCTTCCTTAGAAAAACAGACAGAAGACACAAAGAAATTACTTATCCTTTTTTGCTAATTGTTTGGATTTGTTTTTTTGTTGGTTTGTTTTTGCTTTGGCGCACTCAGCTTTTGGGATCTTAGTTTGCTGACCAGGAAATCAAATCACAGCCCATGGCAGTGAAAGTGTCAAGTCCTAACCGCTTGACTGCCAGGGAATTTCCTAGATTTGTTTTTGTAGTTCTTTTTTCTTCCTTTCTTCTTTTGTCCTCTTTGATCAAAACTTTTGAGCAAAAGCAGTTCTAAGAGGGAAATTTATAGCAATACAAGGTTACCTCAGGAAAAAAGCAAAATCTCAAATAACCTAACCCTACACCTAAAGCAACTAGAGAAAGAAGAACAAACAAAACCCAGAGTTAGTAGGAGGAAAGAAATCATAAGATCAGAGCAAAAATAAATGAAATAGACAGTAAGAAAACAACAGAAAACAATCAATGAAAGTAAAGGCTGGTTCTTTGAAAAGATAAACAAAATTGATAAACCTTTAGCCAGACTCATCAGGAAAAAAAGTGAGAGGACCCAAACCAATAAAGTTAGGAGTGAAAAAGGAGAAGTTACAACTGACACCACAGAAATACAAAGGACCATAAGAAACTACTACAAGCTACTGTATGCCAATAAAATGGACAACCTAGAAGCAATGGACAAATTCTGAGAAAGGTACAATCTTCCAAGAAAAACCAGGAAGAAATAAAAAATATGAACAGACCAATTACAAGTACTGAAATTGAATCTGTGATTTAAATACTCCCAGCAAACAAAAGTCCAGGACCAGATGGTTTCACAGGAGAGTTCTATCAAACATTTATAGAAGAGTTAACACCCATCCTTCTCAAACTCTTCCAAAAAATTGCAGAGGAAGGAATACTTCCAAACTCATTCTATGAGGCCACCATCACCCTGATACCAAAACCAGATAAAGATATCACAAAGAAGAAAATTACAGGCCAGCATCACTTGTGAACATAGAGGCAAAAATCCTCAACAAAATACTAGCAAACAGAATCCAACAGTACATTAAAAGGATTTTACACCATGAGCAAGTGGGATTTATCCCAAGGATGCAAAGAATTTTCAATATTTGCAAATCAGTGTGATACACCACATTAACAAACTGAAGAATAAAAGCCATATGATCCTCTCAACAGAAGCAGAAAAAGCTTTTGATAAAATTCAACTTGCATTTATGATAAAAATTCTTCAGAAAGTTGGCAGAGAGGGAAACTACCTCAACATAATAAAAGCCATATATGACAAGCCCACAGCTAACATCATACTCAACAGTAAAAAGCTGAAAGCATTTCCTCTAAGATCAGGAACAAGACAAGGTTGTCCACTCTTGCCACTTTTATTCAACATAATTTTAGAAGTCCTAGCCATGGCAGTCAGAGAAGAAAAAGAAATAAAAGGCATCGAATTTGGAAAAGAAGTAAAACTGTCACTGTTTGCAGATGATACAATACTATACAAGGAAAATCCTAAAGACACTACCAAAAAACTACTAGAGCTCATCAATAAATTTGGTAAATTTGCACAATACAAAATTCATACACAAAAAGCTATTGCAGTGCTATACACTAACAACGAAAAATGAGAAAGAGAAATTAAGGAAACATTCCTATTTACCATTGCATCAGAAAGAAAATATCTAGGAATAAACTTACGTGAGGAGGCAAAAGACCTGTACTCTGAAAACTATGTGACACTGATGAAGGAAACCGAAGATGACACAGATGGAAAGATATACCATGTTCTTGGATTGGAAAATTCAGATCATCAAAATGAATATACTACCCAAGGCAATCTACAGATTCAATGCAATGCCTATCAAATTACCAGTGGCATTTTCCACAGAACTAGAACGAAAAATTTTTAAATTTGTGTGGAAACACAAAAGATCCTAAAGAGCCAAAGCAATCTTGAGAAAGAAGAACAGAGCTGGCAGAATCAGGCTCCCTGACTTCAGACTATACTACGAAGCTACAGTCATCAAAGCAGTACGGTACTGGCACAAAAACTGACATATAGATCAATGGAACAGGATAGAAAGCCCAGAAATAAACCCACATACCTATGGTCAATTAATCTACAACAGAGGAGGCAAAAATATACAGTGGAGAAAAGACAGTCTCTTCAGTACATGGTGCTGGACAGCTACATGTAAAAGAATGAAATCAGAACATTCTCTAATACCACACACAAAAAATAAACTTAAAATGAATTAAAGACATAAATATAAGACCATACACTATAAAACTCCTAGAGGAAAAAACAGGCAGAACACTCTTTGACATAAATTGCAGCAATATCTTTTTGGGTCCATCTCCTAGAGTAAAAATAAACAAAAGGGACTTAATTAAACTTAAAAGCTTATGCACAGCAAACCATAAACGAAACACAAAAACCACCTACAGAATGGGAAAAAAATATTTGCAAATGATGCGACCAACAAGGGATTAATTTCCAAAATATACAAACCGCATATAACTCAATATCAGAAAAAGAAACAACCCAATCAAAAAATTGACAGAAGACCTAAATAGCCATTTCTCCAAAAAAATAAATAAATAAAGATGGCCAGTAGGCACGTGAAAAGATGTTCAACATTGCTATTAGATAAATGCAAATCAAAACTACAATGAGGTATCACCTCACAGCAGTCAGAATGGCCATTATCAAAAGTCTACAAATAACAAATGCTGGAGAGTGTGTGGAGAAAAAGGAACCCTCCTACACTGGTGGTGAGAATGTCAAAAGTGGTACAGCCACTATGGAGAACAGTTACGAAGTTTCCTTAAAAAACTAAAAATAGAGCTACCATATGATCTTGCAATCTTACTCCTGGGCATATATCTGGAGAAAACCATAATTCAAAAAGATACATGGGGCTTCCCTGGTGGTGCAGTGGTTGAGAATCTGCCTGCCAATGCAGGGGACACGGGTTCGAGCCCTGGTCTGGGAAGATCCCACATGCCGTGGAGCAACTGGGCCCGTGAGCCACAGCTACTGTGCCTGCACGTCTGGAGCATGTGCTCCGCAACAGGAGAGGCCGCAATAGTGAGAGGCCCGCGCACCGCGATGAAGAGCGGCCCCCACTCGCCGCAACTAGAGAAAGCCCTCGCACAGAAATGAAGAGCCAACACAGCCAAAAATAAATAATAAAATTTTTTTAAAAAAGATACATGCACCCCAATGTTCACAGCAGCACTATTTACAATAGCCAAGACATGGAAACAACCTAAATGTCCATGGACAGATGAATGGATAAAGAAGATGTGGTAATATATGTACAATGGAATCTTACACAACCATAAAAAAGAATAAAATAATGCCATTTGCAGCAACAAGGATGGAACTAGAGATTATTATACTAAGTGAATTAAGCCCAGACATAGACAACTATCACATGATTATCACTTATATGTGGAATCTAAAAAAAAAATGATACAAATGAACTCACACACAAAACACAAATAGACCCACAGACATAGAAAACAAACTTATGGTTACCAAAGGGGAAGAAGGAGGGAGGGATAAATCAGAAGGTTGGGATTAACAGATACACACTGCTATATATAAAACAGATAAACAACAAGGACCTACTGTATAGCACAGGGAACTATATTCAATATTTTGTAATAATCTATAAGACAAAAGAATCTGAAAAAAGATGCATACGTATATATGTATAACTGAATCACTTTGCTGTACACCTGAAACAAACACAACATTGTAAAGCAACTAACTATACATTAAGAAAAAATAAAATATAACGCAAAAGAAAAAAATCACTTATCCTTTCTTGGCTGTCACTGAGCATTTATTCTGCCAGATGAATGGTACCGTCTCTTTGTCACATTTTGAAAATAAAAATACTGATCATGTGATCAAAGTCTGTAAAACGTGTAGCTTAATAAGACTATACACCACACAGGGTGTAATCTTCCTGTCTCAGAAGATTTTATGTCATTATCACATAAGTGGGCAAATATGTAGTTTTCATATACGTCTTGCAGGTTTTTAAGAGGTTATGCATCTTTTTTGCTACAGTGAATTCACTGTTCCACTTTTTAAATTCTGCTGGTATAAAAGTACTATTAATTTTTGTATATTATTATAGCATTTTTAATGAATTCTTTAACTTTTTGTAATACGTTTTCAGTTGATCATCTTGGATTTCTAGGCACAGAATCATTCACTGATTACTCAACTATTGAGCATCTGTGATGTGTTACCTCATGTACATAATGCTGGACACAACTTACACATGATACTGGTTTTGCTATTTTTTCCACATTTCCTTAGCCTTTATTTAATTATCTTTGCTTCTGTATTTCCTAGAGCTTCCAAAACCAGAGGCACAGTAGCAGAGATGCCAGGCATACTTGTCTTATTCCTGATTTAATGGAATGTCTTTCACACTTTATTACTAGGCATAGGCTCGTCATTTGCCTGTGAATAATTTTTTTGAATGATTTTTTATTGAAACCTCTTTTTATTCTTAATTGCCACTATTTTATTAGTCTAGCATGCATATTGCAAGTTATCAAATTAATGCAGCAGACCAAAATTTTTTTTTTCTTTTTGGCAATTTGCATAGTGACTTAATATAGAATTTTATTGCTGAACTATCAAAATCCAATTGTTGAATGATGCACAGGCAAGACATCACAACCAAGCTGGCAAAGGAGAACAGCTTACATATATTAGATAGATAGATACACAGATAAGGAGACATAGAAATAAATATACTTAGATGTAAATGTTGGTATGTCCATGCACACGTACATATACGTCCAAATTCCCTATCAGTATTCACTGAGAGGACCTGGGAGCTGCATCATACCAATAAGACTGTTATTTGCCTGATAAGTTTTGTTTATATGTACCATAAATATAAATACCATTTTCTACTATAAGGAATTACAACCTTTGGAGAAATAGCTGATTCCAGAGCTGGGGCAGAGAAGGGACAAGATAAGCCTGGAGAGTATTGTTCCAGAAAGCAAGGAATTGCTCAAAGAGTCATAAGGATCTGTCAAATAGCCAAAACACAGAAACAACCTAAACGTCCATCCACAGATGAATGTATAAAGAAGATGTGGTACATATGTATTGGGTTGGCCAAAAAGTTGATTCAGGTTTTTCCATAACATCTACAGAAAAACCTGAACAAACTTTTTGGCCAGCCCAACAAAATGGAATACTATGCAGCCATTAAAAAGGAAATAATGCCATTTGCAGCAACTTGGATGGACCAAGAAATGATCATATTAAGTAAGTCAGACAGAGAAAGACAAATACCGCATGGTATCACTCATATGTGGAATCCAAAATATGGCGCAAATGAACTTATCTATGATAGAGAAACAGACTCCTAGCCATAGACAACAGACTTGTGGTTGCCAAGGAGGATGGGGGAAGGGAGCGGGACGGACTGGGAGTTTGGGGTTGGTAGATGCAAACTACTACGTTTAGAATGGATAAACAACAAGGTGTTACTGTAGAGCACAGGGAACCATACTCAATATCCTGTGATAAACTATAATGGAAAATAATATAAAAAAAAATATATATATATATATATATAAAACTGAGTCACTTTGCTGTACAGCAGAGATTGACCCAACATTGTAAACTATATTTCCATTAAAAAGAAGAAAAAGGGGCTTCCCTGGTGGCGCAGTGGTTGAGAATCCGCCTGCCGATGCAGGAGACATGGGTTCGTGCCCTGGTCCGGGAAGATCCCACATGCCGCGGAGCAACTAAGCCCATGAGCCATGGCCGCTAGGCCTGTGCGTCTGGAGCCTGTGCTCCGCAACGGGAGAGGCCACAACAGTGAGAGGCCCGCATACTGCAAAAAAAAAAAGAAAAAAAAAAAAAGAAGAAAAGGACAGAGGAATCAGACAAAATAGGCTCCCATTGACCAAACTGAGGAAAATTTGAGCATAAAAATGCATGATGGGCTTTTCTGGTGGCGCAATAGTTGAGCGTCCGCCTGCCGATGCAGGGGACACGGGTTCGTGCCCCAGTCCGGGAAGATCCCACGTGCCGCGGAGGGGCTGGGCCCGTGAGCCATGGCTGCTGAGCCTGTGCGTCCGGAGCCTGTGCTCCTTAACGGGAGAGGCCACAACAGTGAGAGGCCTGCGTACCGCCAATAAAACAAAAAAAAAAGCATAATGATCATAGATTATAATCCATTAAATAGAAGAGGAAACCACAAGTCCATACACATCTAAACAAATGGAAATCTTAGTAAAGAACATGATATTTATGTGATTTAAAAATACTTCCCCACAAGGTAGTTAATGTAAAAGGGAACAGAGTAAGTTCATTGGGGAGAAGCTTGGCAGATATCACTTTTAACCAAGGTTAAGCCACTTCTCATCTGGTAAGATGCAACAAGAAGGTAGCATCACCTACCACAATGAGAAGGAAATCACCTGTGATTTTCCTGCCAATCATGAGAACACAGCACATAAACTCCAAAGGAGGGAAATCCTATAATATAAGTGTAGTGTGTTGAACTACTAGTATATCCCTCTGATATTCATGTCCACCCAGCATCTCAGAATGTGACCTTATTTGGAACTAGGTCTTTGCAGATATAATTCATTAAGAATAATCAAGATGAGATCATCCTAAATTTAGGGACAGTCGTAAGTCCAGTGACTGATGTCCTTACGGGAATATAAGAGGAAAGAGACCCACAGGGAAGAAGCTCCTGTGAAGACAGAGGTAGATATTAAAGTGATACTGCCACAAGCCAAGAAATGTCTAGGATTGCCAGCAACCACAAGAAGTTAGAGGAGAGGCCCTGCAGCAGCTTTTTCTTCAAAGCCTCCAGAAAGATCCAACCTCGCCAACACCTTGATTTTTGGACTTCTGGTCTACTGAACTGTGAAAGAATAATTTTGTGCTGTTCTAAGCTACCCAGATTGTGGCACTTGTTACAGCAGCCCTAGGAAACTAATATAATAACAGACTCACAAGTGTCCAAACTCCCAGGTACATCAAGTCAAAAAAAAAAAAAAAAAAAAGACCATAACATGGTCTAGACTGAAGGAAACTGAAGAGATGTGAAGACCGAGTGGAACCTATGATTCTTACCGGAGTTCTTTTGTCATAAGACATTCTTGGGACAACTGGTGAAACATGAATCAACTCTGATGACACACATCAATATTAATTCCCTGATTTTATTATACTGTGCATGTGTGGGAGAATGCCCTCATTTATAGGAAGTATAAGGGAAAGTGCTTGGCAGTTGCTGGGACAGCAGGTGGGGGAACTGACTCACAGGTGATTGGGGATAACTTGCTACTCAACAGCCAATATTTATGATTCTTTAAAGTTGGTATTGTTTAAAAATGTCCACCTGTCTAGTAACTGGGGAAATGTAAGTTGAAGCAGAAATAGGACTAGAAAAAAAATAAGTCTGAGGAAACCGAGTATCGATAAAAATAAGGAGTGGTAGGACTTTTTGCTCAGTGCTATGTGTGTGAAAGCGGTAAGTCTGCCTTAGGCAGGAGTTGGCAATATCTACTAAAGTTCAAGCTGTGTGTAACCTGTGACGACTCAGCAGTCCCAACTGTGCATAGGTACCCTTGAGTTTTACACACATTGTACAAGGAAACATGTCGGAGGAGGGTCGTACCAACGTTATTTCTGAAGCTTGGAAACTTGGAATGACTGAAATGTCCATCAACAGAGACATGGATAAAGAAATTGTGATATGTTGATACAATAGATGAAAGGATTGAGCCTGACGTACAGTTATTCCCGGGATCCATCTTGACAATCAAAGGTCAAGTGAGAAAAATGAGTTAAAAACGAAACAACCCAATCCAAAAAATGGCAGAAGACCTAAACAGACATTTCTCCAAAGAAGATATAAAGGTTGCCAACATTAAAGAACTTTACTTGGGTTAGTTTTGTAATTTTTATAAATAATCCACATGCATGTGAAAAGGTAGTGTTTTCAGGGAGCCGATTTTTACATGTACCTTATTATGTTACTTAGCTTATGCATGGACAGTAACATGTGAAATAAAGCCTTTCATTACCAAAAAAAAAAAAAAAAAAAAAAAAAAAAAGGTTGCCAACAAACACATGAAAGAATGCTCAACATCATTAATTATTAGAGAAATGCAAATCAAAACTACAATGAGATATCATCTCACACCGGTCAGAATGGCCATCATAAAAAAAATCTACAAACAGTAAATGCTGGAGAGGGTGCGGAGAAAAGGGAGCCCTCTTGCACTGTTGGTGGGAATGTAAATTGATACAGCCACTATGGAGGACGGTATGGAGGTTCCTTAAAAAACTACAAATAGAACTACCGTGCAACTCAGCAATCCCACTGCTGGGCATACACCCTGAGAAAACCATAATTCAAAAAGAGTCACGTACCACAATGTTCATTGCAGCTCTATTCACAATAGCCGGGACATGGAAGCAACCTAAGTGTCCATCAACAGATGAATGGATAAAGAAGATGTGTCAAATATATACAATGGAATATTACTCAGCCATAAGAAGGAACAAAATTGAGTTATTTGTAGTGAGGTGGATGGGCATAGAGGCTGTCATACAGAGTGAAGTCAGAAAGAGAAAAACAAATACCATATGCTAATACATATATATGGAATCTAAGAAAAAAAAAGTCATGAAGAACCTAGGGGCAAGACGGGAATAAAGACACAGACCTACTAGAGAATGGACGTGAGGATATGGGGAGAGGGAGGGGTAAGCTGGGACAAAGTGAGAGAGTGGCATGGACATATATACACTACCAAAGGTAAAACAGATAGCTAGTGGGAAGCAGCCACATAGCACAGGGAGATCAGCTTGGTGCTTTGTGACCACCTAGAGGGGTGGGATAGGGAGGGTGGGAGGGAGACGCAATAGGGAAGAGATATGGGAACATATGTATATGTATAACTGATTCACTTTGTTATAAAGCAGAAACTAACACACCGTTGTAAAGCAGTTATACTCCAGTAAAGATGTTAAAAAAAAGGATACACACTGAATGATGACATTATATAAACGTTAAAAGGCACACAAATACTTAATTTTGTTATATCTGTATGTGTGTTTGTGTATGCATATGGATGTGTGTTTATTATAGGCCAATTTCAGTATAATTGTTACCTTTGGGAAATGGGAGAGAAGGGGAATAAAAGAAGAGGAGCTTTCGATATAAAATGTAATATTTTGGGCTTCCCTGGTGGCGCAGTGGTTGACAGTCTGCCTGCCGATGCAGGGAACACGGGTTTGTGCCCCAGTCCGGGAAGATCCCACATGCCGCGGAGCGGCTGGGCCCGTGAGCCATGGCCGCCGAGCCTGCGAGTCTGGAGCCTGTGCTCCGCAATGGGAGAGGCCACAACAGTGAGAGGCCCGCGTACCGAAAAAAAAAAAAAAAAAAAAAAAAAAATTCTTGTGTGTTTTTTAAATGTCGAAGCAAATGTGCTAATTGCCAACATTTAAATTAAGGTATGAAATATGAGGTTGTCCCTTTTATGGCTGTCTGTATTTTTCTTTTTCAAGTATGGAAAAATACTGTACAAGGAAATAGACTGTTTTCAAAAGGAAAGTTCATTCTGATAAAATAAAGCAAAAAAAAAAAAAAGGGTGGGGTAGTGCCATAAAAGGGAAGATGTATGGACATGGATGCCTATCTCTCTGATACAGCATTCAGAACATTTCTGACCACCCACACACAACAAAATGAAAAAGAAAATTCATTATTCTTCTTCATGATTTCGCATTATCTGCGCCCACACCTTATCAAGCTAACCTAAGAAGAAAAGCATCCAAAGAATATCCATCACCAGCAGTACCACCCCACCCACACACACAACCAAACTACTGCATGGCGGCATCTCTAACAACGTCTAACAATGGCACCTGCGTGTGGTTGGGCAGGTGTTAGGCACAACAAAAACAGGGAAGATCGGGAGTACAATGACAAAAATACAGTAACTTCCCAGCAGATGGCAAGAAAACACCTGGAGGAAATGGAGCCATGTTTTGAACTCTTAGGAAGGTGCCAGTGGAAGAACTGGTGACACTTTATCTGAGGCCACTCCTGTTATTCTATAGCACACTATTCTATTTCTTTTTGTGATTTAATACCATCTGCCTTTATTAAACCTTTTTTATTTGCACAGCTACTTGTTACTATCTTCTACTGTCTTACCCTTTAAACAAATATTCCATGAAGTCAGGGACCTATTCCGTTTGTTCACTTTCACATCTCAACCATTTAGCACAGATGCTGGCACCCACTAAATTCTCAATCAGTACTGATGGCATAGACCCGAAAGCAATAGATGAAACATCTTCTATTCGGTCTTTCTAATGCATGTAAACATCTTGCAGATCGCTGGTATTTTGAAATGTACATTAAAACTACATTGGTGCCATACCAATACTTAAATGACACTGTAAAAATAATATGGATGTCAATGAATGAATTACTGCCTCTGAGCAAATGGGATAGATCAGTGTAAAACCTGAATTACAGAAAGATCTTTAAGCAAACTATTTCACCATATTGCATATGGAGTTGATTCTAACTCCATATGCATTCATTTTTAATAGCTAGATGATTATAGTTTACTGACAAGGAGAGTACAGGCATTGTAAAACATAAATTATATTGTTGGTGTATAAAATAACAAATGACAATGAAATCAACTGTACTCTTTCATACAAAAATTATATAAGCTTGCAAAACTAAATTGTTCAAGACAGAATCTAGTCAACTGATAATATAATCACTGTTCAAAGGTGACCAAGACCTATATAAGATATCAACTATTTACATATTTAAAGCTGAAGTCACTATTTGAAAACCCACAATGTGGCTGAAAAATAAAAATTACTTTTTGAGTTACATTATTAATTGAGTAATGGGATTTCTATCACCATTTCAGTAGATATTTATATATGAAATAAACTAAGGAATTTGTATTTATAGCTCTCTTACAGCAGGTAGTAAAATAATATATTAATAGAAAACTGTTGTGGTTTTGGAGTAGAAATTATTTCCGTGCAATGTTCTACAGCCATAAAGTTAGATAAAATATGTTTAAGAAGTTAGGCTGAGATGATAAGAGAGGGAGGAACCAAGATGGCGGAGTAGAAGGACATGCCCTCACTCCCTCTTGCGAAAACACCAGAATCAGAACTAGCCGCTGGATAGTCATCAATATGAAGACACTGGAACTCACCAAAAAAGATACCCCACAATGAAAGACAAAGGAGAAACCACAATGAGATGGTAGGAGGGGCGCAATCACAGTAAAGTCAAATCCCTTAACTGCTGGGTGGGTGACTCACAGACTGGTGAACATTTATACTACATAAGTCCATGCACTGGAGTGAAGGTTCTGAGCCTCACGTCAGGCTTCCCAACCTGGGGGTCCAGCAACGGGAGGAGGAATTCCTACAAAATCAGACTTGGAAGCCTAGCGGGAATTGATTGCAGGACTTTGACAGGACTGGGGGAAACAGATACTCCACTCTTGGAGGGCACACACAAAGTAGTGTGTGCATCGGGACCCAGGGGAAGGAGCAGTGACCCCAGTGGAGACTGAACCAGACCTACCTGCTAGCATTGGAGGGTCTCCTGCAGAGGCGGGGGTGGGGGCTGTGTCTCACCGTGAGGACAACTACACTGGCAGCAGAAGTTCTGGGAAGTACTCCTTGGCATGAGCCCTCCCAGAGTCTGCCCTTAGCCCCACCAAAGAGCCCAGGTAGCCTCCAGTGTTGGGTTGCCTCAGGCCAAACAACCAACAAGGAGGGAACCCAGCCCCATCCATCAACAGTCAAGTGGATTAAAGTTTTACTGAGCTCTGCCCACCACAGCAACACCCAGCTCTACCCACCACCAGTCCCTCCCATCAAGCCTCTTAGATAGCCTCATCCACCAGAGGGCAGACAGCAGAAGCACAAAGAACAATCCTGCAGCCTGTAGAACAAAACCCACATTCACAGAAAGACAGACAAGAGGAAAAGGCAGAGGGCTATGTACCAGCTGAAGAAACAAGATAAAACCCCAGAAAAATAACTAAATGAAGTGGAGATAGGCAACCTTCCAGAAAAAGAATTCAGAATAATGATAGTGAAGATGATTCAGGACCTCGGAAAAAGAATGGAGGCAAAGATCGAGAAGATGCAAGAAATGTTTAACAAAGACCTAGAAGAATTAAAGAACAAACAAACAGAGATGAACAATACAATAACTGAAATGAAAACTATACTAGAAGGAACCAGTAGCAGAATAACTGAGGCAGAAGAACAGATAAGTGACCTGGAAGACAGAATGTTGGAATTCACTGCTGTGGAACTGAATAAAGTAAAAAGAATGAAAAGAAATGAAGACAGCCTGAGAGACCTCTGGGACAACATTCTCATTATAGGGGTCCCAGAAGGAGAAGACAGAGAGAAAGGACCAGAGAAAATATTTGAAGAGATTATAGTCGAAAACTTCCCTAACAGGGGAAAGGAAATAGCCACCCAAGTCCAGGAAGCGCAGTGAGTCCCATACAAGATAAACCCAAGGAGAAACACGCCGAGACACATAGTAATCAAAATGACAAAAATTGAAGGCAAAGAAAAATTATTGAAAGCGACAGTGGAAAAATGTCAAATAACATACAAGGGAACTCCCATAAGATTAACAGCTGATTTCTCAGCAGAAACTCTACAAGCCAGAAGGGAGTGGCATGATATACTTAAAGTGATGAAAGGGAAGCACCTACAACCAAGATTACTCTACCCAGCAAGGATCTCATTCAGATTTGATGGAGAAATTAAAAGTTTTACAGACAAGTAAAAGCTAAGAGAATTCAGCACCACCAAACCAGCTCTACAACAAATGCTAAAGGAACTTCTCTAAGTGGGAAACACAAGAGAAGAAAAGGAGCTACAAAAACAAACCCAAAACAATTAAGAAAATGGTCATAGGAACATACATATCGATAATCACCTTAAACGTGAATGGATTAAATGCTCCAACCAAAAGACACAGGCTTGCTGAATGGATACAAAAACAAGACCGAGATATATACTGTCTACAAGAGACCCATTTCAGACCTAGGGACACATGCAGAGTGAACAGGAGGGGATGGAAAAAGATATTCCATGCAAATGGAAATCAAAAGAAAGCTGGAGTAGCTATATTCGTATCAGATAAGATAGACTTTAAAGACTATTACAAGAGACAAAGAAGGACGCTACATAATGATCAAGGGATCGATCCAAGAAAAAGATATAACAACTGTAAATATATATACACCCAACATAGGAGCACCTCAATACATAAGGCAACTGCTAACAGCTATAAAAGAGGAAATCAACAGTAACACAATAATAGTGGGGGACTTTAACACCTCACTTACACCAGTGGAGAGATCATCCAAAATGAAAATAAATAAGGAAACAGAAGCTTTAAATGACCCAATAGACCAGATAGATTTAATTGATATTTATAGGACATTCCATACCAAAACAGCAGATTACATTTTCTTCTCAAGTGTGCACAGAACATTCTCCAGGATAGATCACATCTTGGATCACAAATCAAGCCTCACTAAATTTAAGAAAATTGAAATCATATCCAACATCTTTTCTGACAACAACACTATGAGATTAGAAATCAATTACACGGAAAGAAATGTAAAAACCACAAATACATGGAGGCTAAACAATACGTTACTAAATAACCAAGAGATCACTGAAGAAATCAAAGAGGAAATAAAAAAATGCCTTGCGACAAATGACAATGAAAACACAATGATCCAAAACCTATGTGATGCAGCAAAAGCAGTTCTAAGAGGGAAGTTTATAGCTATACAAGCCTACCTCAAGAAACAAGAAACATCTCAAACAATCTAACCTTACACCTAAAGGAACTAGAGAAAGAACAAACAAAACCCAAAGTTAGCAGAAGCAAAGAAATCATAAAGATCAGAGCAGAAATAAATGTAATAGAAACAAAGAAAACAATAGCAAAGATCAATAAAACCAAAAGCTGGTTCTTTGAGAAGATAAACAAAATTGATAAAGCACTAGCCAGACTCATCAAGAAAAAGAGGGAGAGGACTCAAATCAATAAAATTAGAAATGAAAAAGGAGAAGTTACAATAGACACTTCAGAAATACAAAGCATCCTAAGAGACTACTACAAGCAACTCTATGCCAATAAAGTGGACAACCTGGAAGAAATGGACAAATTTTTAGAAAGGTATAACCTTCGAAGACTGAACCAGGAAGAAACAGGAAATATGAACAGACCAATCACAAGTAATGAAATTGAAACTGTGATTAAAAATCTTCCAACAGGGCTTCCCTGGTGGCGCAGTGGTTGAGAGTCCGCCTGCCGCCGATGCAGGGGACACAGGTTCGTGCCCCGGTCTGGGAAGATCCCACATGCCGCGGACCGGCTTGGCCCCTGAGCCATGGCCACTGAGCCTGCGCATCCGGAGCCTGTGCTCCGCAATGGGAGGGGCCACAGCAGTGAGAGGCCTGCGTACCACACAAAAAAAATAAAAATAAAAAAATAAAAATAAATAAAAAAATAAAAAAATCTTCCAACAAACTAAAGTCCAGAACCAGACAGAATTCACCTGTGAGGCCATCAAACATTCTGAGAAGAGCTAACACTCCTCCTTCTCAAACTCTTCCAATCTATAACAGAGGTAGGAACACTCCCAAACTCATTCTATAAGGCCACCATCACGCTGATACCAAAACCAGACAAAGATACTACAAAAAAAGAAAATTACAGACCAATATCACTGATGAATATAGATGCAAAAATCCTCAACAAAATACTAGCAAACAGAATCCAACAACACATTAAAAGGAACATACACCATGATCAAGTGGGATTTATCGAGGGGTGCAAGGATTCTTCAATATACGCAAATCAATCAATGTTATACACCATATTAACAAATTGAACAAAAACCATATGATCATCTCAATAGATGCAGAAAAAGCTTTTCAAAAAATTCAACACCCAATTATGATAAAAACCTCTCCAGAAAGTGGGCATAGAGGGAACCTACCTCAACATAAATAAAGGCCATATATGACAAACCCACAGCAAACATCATTCTCAATAGTGAAAAACTGAAAGCATTTTCTCTAAGATCAGGAACGAGACAAGGATGTCCATTCTCACCACTATTATTCAACATAGTATGGGAAGTCCTAGCCATGGCAATCAGAGAAGAAAAAGAAATAAAAGGAATACAAATTGTAAAAGAAGTAAAACTGTCACTGTTTGCAGATGACATGATACTATACATAGAGAATCCTAAAAATGCCACCAGAAAACTACTGGAGGTAATCAATGAATTTGGTAAAGTTGCAGGACACAAAATTAATGCACAGAAATCTCTTGCATTCCTATACACTAATGATGAAAAATCTGAAAGAGAAATTATGGAAACACTCCCATTTACCATTGCAACAAAAAGAATAAAATACCTAGGAATAAACGTACCTAGGGAGACAAAAGACCTGTATGCAGAAAACTATAAGACAGTGATGAAAGAAATTAAAGATGATACCAACAGATGGAGAGATCATGTTCTTCGATTGGAAGAATCAACATTGTGAAAATGACTACACTACCCAAAGCAATGTACAGATTCAATGAAATCCCTATCAAATTACCAATGGCATTTTTTATGGAACAAGAATAAGTCATCTTAAAATTTGTATGGAGACACAAAAGACCCTGAATAGCCAAAGCAGTCTTGAGGGGAAAACACGGAGCTGGAGGAATCAGGCTCCTTGGCTTCAGACTATACTACAAAGCTACAGTAATCAAGACAATATGGTACTGGCACAGAAACAGAAACATAGATCAATAGAACAAGATAGAAAGCCCAGAGATAAACCCATGCACCTTTGGTCAACTTATCTATGACAAAGGAGGCAAAGATATAAAGTGGAGAAAAGACAGTCAGTTCAATAAGTGGTGCTGGGAAAACTGGACAGGTACATGTAAAAGAATAAAATTAGAACACTCCCTAACACCATACACAAAAATAAACTCAAAATGGATTTGAGACCTAAATGTAAGGCCACACACTATAAAACTCTTAGAGGAAAACATAGGAAGAACACTCTTTGACACAAATCACAACAAGATCTTTTTTGATTCAACTCCTAGTGTAATGGAAATAAAAACAAAAATAAACAAATGGGACCTAATGAAACTTCAAAGCTTTTGCACAGCAAAGGAAACCATAAAGAAGAGGAACAGACAACCCTCAGAATGGGAGAAAATACTTGCAAATGAAGCAACTGACAAAGGATGTATCTCCAAAATTTACAAGCAGCTCACGCAGCTCAATATTAAAGAAACAAACAACCCAATCCAAAAATGGGCAGAAGACCTAAATAGACATTTCTCCAAAGAAGACATACAGATGGCCAAGAAGCACATGTAAAGCTGCTCAACATCACTAATTATTAGCGAAATGAAAATCAAAAACTCACACCAATTAGAATGGGCATCATCAGAAAATCTACAAACAACAAATGCTGGAGAGGGTGTGGAGAAGAGGGAACCCTCTTGCACTGTTGGTGGGAATGTAAATTGATACAGCCACTATGGAGAACAGTATGGAGGTTCCTTAAAAAACTAAAAACAGAGTTACCATATGATCCAGCAATCCCACTACTGGGCATATACCCAGAGAAAACCATAATTCAAAAAGACACATGCACCCCAATGTTCAATGAAGCACTATTTACAATAGCCAGGTCATGGAAGCAACCTAAATGCCCATCAACAGACGAATGGATAAAGAAGTGTGGTACATATATACAATGGAATATTACTCAGCCATAAAAAGGAACGAAATTGAGTTATTTGTTGAGACGTGGATGGACCTAGAGACTGTCATACAGAGTGAAGTAAGTCAGAAAGAGAAAAACAAATGTCATATATTTACGCATGTATGTGGAACCTAGAAAAATGGTACTGATGAACCAATTTGCAGGGCAGAAGTTGAGACTCAGTTGTAGAGAACAAATGTATGGACACCAAGGGGGGAAAACCGTGGTGGGGTGGGGAGGGTGGTGTGCTGAATTGGGTGATTGGGATTGACATGTATACAGTGATGTGTATAAAACTGATGACTACTAAGAACCTGCAGTATAAAAAAACAAACAAAAAAACAACTAATGTTAAACTTTCTTTGGGTTATTTGTATGGAAATATGTTAATATAAATGTTACAGGCATTACATGAAATTTCTAAAAATCTTACATGTTCTGGTATAATGTTATAAGTCATAATTCTAGTTATTACTTTAAAATGTATATCTCAGAAATAAGTAAATTTTCTTGTCAGTTGCATTATATTATGAACTTTCATCAAATCTTTAACCGTGGTCATTTTTAAGTCTTTTGTCATTTATAGACAGTTCTGCGTGTACTCTGATGCTTTCACAAAAATGTTCCTATAAAAGGGTTTCGTCGGGCTTCCCTGGTGGCGCAGTGGTTGGGAGTCCGCCTGCCGATGCAGGAGACACGGGTTCGTGCCCTGGTCCGGGAAGATCCCACATGCCGCGGAGCGACTAAGCCCGTGAGCCATGGCCGCCGGGCCTGCGCGTCCGGAGCCTGTGCTCCGCAACGGGAGAGGCCACAACAGTGAGAGGCCCGCATACCGCAAAAAAAAAAAAAAAAAAAAAAAAAAAGGGTTTCGTCTTCAAGGAATTCATGCAAAAGACTCTGACAAGTACAGGTTTCCAGTAACTGACCATACTGCTGAACTGAATGAATAAGTATTTCCAGAACTCTAATGGAAAACTGATGAATTTATAAAAGTGCTAACAAAAGATCAAGATGAAAAAAAAATTAATTAAATGGGACTGAGTGAACTGATGAGGATGATTATAATTTTCATGACTTTCTGTTTGAATTTTTTAAAAAATCCCACAAAAAAAGAACTTAGGATGAGAGGAGAAATAAATATTTCAAACATAGTACTGATTATTTATTCTACCATGCCATATTTGAAGGGTTATTTTCTTTTTTAAATAAAGGCATTTTAAACACAAATTGAGAACTTCAGTGACTCTGATTTTCTAAAATTAGGTTAGAATAGTGTTTTCAGACTCTAGCTTCTGACTCATTAGCAGCTGTGAAATCATTTAAATGTCATGAGACTATTTTTCAATAAAATGTGATAAAAATATCAAAAAGAATTACATATAATGAGAGTATTGTCTTATGAAATTATTTTTAATTTTTTAATTTATGTATACATGTGTATATGTAAAATATATGCATATAGTTATTGGATCACCATATAAAGTTGGTCACATTCAAAAAAGGTTGGAAATTTAGACACTTCCCTGGTGGCGCAGTGGTTAAGAATCTGCCTCCCAATGCAGGGGACACGGGTTCGAGCCCCGGTCTGGGAAGATCCCACATGCCATGGAGCAACTAAGCCCGTGTGCCACAACTACTGAGCCTGTGCTCTAGAGCCCACGAGCCACAACTACTGAGCTCACGTGCCACGACTACTGAAGCCCATGTTCCTAGAGCCCATGCTCCGCAACAAGAGAAGCCACCGCAATGAGAAGGCCGCGCACCGCAACGAAGAGTAGCCCCCGCTCGCTGCAACTAGAGAGAGCCCCATACGGCGACAAAGACCTGACGCAGCCTAATTAAATTAATTTAAAAACTCATTTGCAAAAACAAAAGAGAGAGGGGTTGGAAATCTCTGAAGAGAATGGTGTACCAAGCATCACAATATATAAGTGGTCGTAACCAGCAATCAGACAACCTAACTGTGTTCGGAAACAAGTTTTCAGAAACCAGAAAACCGGTTCAAATGCCATCGTGTATTCAGAACTCAGTGTGCTAGGCGGGGATGTTCAAAGCTGCTAATCTGACAACACACTTGATAGTGAAACATGAGGAATGATGGTAGAGCAGCCCCTACAATCTCCTTCAGCTTTAGTGTGTTAAAGCTATCATGTTCAAATGATGGTTCTCCTCCTCATACTGCATGTAAATTCCAATGAAGCACCAATCCTCTCATTCGGAGACAAATGGTGAGTCTCTGTCTCTGTAAGTGACAACCTAATTGAAATCCTTTTCTGTTTACCAACCTTTTAATGCTTTAGGAAGACAGATATCCTACCGTGAAACAGTGCTGCCCGTCACAGGGATGTTTAAACACAAGATACTAAGAGAAAGATAATTTGCAAGGCTTCATGTACTGTTTTCCTAGTTGTTGAGGAGGAATTGATGCATTTTAACTATATCCACTATACGTGGGTAGCAAGTAGAAGACCGTGGCTCTGGCTATCTTAAAGTCAGAGAGAGGGAATTCCCTGGCGGTCCAGTGATGAGGATTCCGCCCTTTCCCTTTCACTGGATCGATCCCTGGTCAGGGAACTGAGTTCCCACCAGCCAGGTGGTTGCAGCCAAATAAATACATAGTCACACAGAGAGTGCTCTCAAAGGACATGACCAGGCGGCTCCCACAGTCAGCAGCGACGGAGGCCCGGGGTTCTGAACGGTGCCAAGGCTTGACTGTCTTGCATCAGCTTGTCTGTCCCAGAGCACGGCTCCTGCCTTGTGCTGCAGGATCCCCGCCTGTGGCTGTGTCACTTCTCCTCAGCTAAGCCTCACTCCGCTCACTCGTTCTCCGTCACGCACTCTCTCTGCTTCCACCCACGCCTCTGGTGGTCAGAGCCCGTCCTCCAGCGCAATGACCCAAATGTTCAGTCCTGACTGATCTGTACTCTTGCTTCTGCCACAGACAGTTGCAGTAGTTTTCCACTAACTAGTCCACTAGTGATGGTAGTAGAGGGGATACCCAAGGGAATTACCTGGGTTTCATGGGCATTCCTCCCTCCCCTCATTGTACAGCAGCAAATCTATCTCCCTTTGAGCTACAGATGGCCTGTCTGTGTCCCCCGGACAAAAAAAACATAGGCTGAAATCCTAACCCCTAAGGTGATGGTAACAGGAAGTGGGGCCTTTGGGAGATGATTAGATCATAAGGGTGGAGCCCTTATGAATGGAATTAGCGTCCTTATGAAAGGACCTGGCAAGCTTACTCACCCCTTCCACGATGTGAAGATGCTGAATCGGCCAGTGCCTTGATCTTGGACTTCCTAGTCTTTAGAACAGGGAGCAATGTCTGTGGTTTTCTGTTACAGCAGCCTGAATGGACTAAGATGCCTTGCTAGGGATAATGACATCCTCCGTCTACTACCATCGCTCCTGTGCGTCCCGTGCAAGGAGCCATCAGAAGTGGCAGCGAAATGCATCCCCTCTCTCATTCGTGCTTCCAGCAAACTACCTTTACCTTATTTCAAGATCAAGTTGGATATGCTATTATGAGTTGTGCAAGACTGCATATTCAGAGATGCTTTCTGTATATAACAAGGAAAAGATTGAATCCTATTCTTGCCCCTCTTGAAGTCCATCAAGAGAAAGGGATATTAAAAAAAAAAAAAGAGAGAGCAGGAGAATTATCCCGAGGGGTCATATGTGAGGATGCATAACTATATGTATTAGCATTTAGTCAGCAAAGCTTTGAGTTGTGTCAACAGGGGCAAAATTAAGTGCAGAGGTGAGCAATTACGTAAACTGTCAATCTGTGAACAATGATAATAACTACTTTTAATAGTACTATAATATAGTTATAATGAAATAATAATACTGTTACTCTTATATAACAGCAATTATTAGTACTGAAGTTTATCCACTTTTCCTCATCTGCAGTAATTGCTTTTCCTCCTGCTTCAGGTTATGTGGATAATTACTTCAAATTTCAGTTTTATTTTGCTACAGTGTAGACATAACTCAGGCTGGAAAAACCTCAAAACCCTGAATTTCCCTAGTTATTGGTTCCTCAACTGTAAAAGTAATGCCCTAGATCCAGAAACATTTCTATGACTTTATATATATATATATATATATAAAAGTAATTATATGTATGTGTTTTAGTCATCAGGAGAAAAAGCAGCATAAATGCAACGTGTCCATGTTACGTGCCCATGTCTGTTTAGAATCATAATTCAATGCTCAGAGCCCCACAGCTCTTTCTTTGCAAGCTTCTCATAGGCACACACAATGCCCCACACTGGGAAACCAGAATGTAAGAAAGTTTTGCGGGGTTTTTTTGTTTGTTTGTTTTTAAATATACTGCTTGGTCCTTTCGCACATTATTTAACTTCAAAACCAAATCTACGTTCTCTAATTGTCAGTGGAAGTAGTAGGTTACCATAGTTACAGAGTAGAGAGTGTTACTGAAAAGAAGAAAAGACTGATGGAATTGTACATGGCAGATTCAAAGATACTAGGAAATTTTACCCCAACAGGGAAATGGGCACTTATGACGCTCCCAGTCACAGGAACCACCGAGCAAACCTATCAGGATATGGGTCAGAAAGTCTTCTCAGATGTTCCATACACCAGTGCTACAGCGCTTTGAAGGGCTGGTCCCAATAACTCGGGCACCCCGTCGTCAGCGCCCGTTTCTGTTACTATAGCCGCATGAGGACGCGCCGTAACCACCATGCGGCGTGGGCTGTGAGGGGCCTCAGGTGAGGAGCTGGCCGCAGCACGCGTGGAGCACACGTGGAGCACACGTGGAGGACACGTGGAGCACACGTGGAGGACACCGATGCTTCAGATGAGGCGCTGCATTCCGGTACCACGTCTCCCAAGCGTTAGGAAGCCGCTGCCCTGCAGACCCATCTTTCGACCGCCTTGCAGGATTTTTGAAGGCAAGTAACATCCACTCACACGGTCAAAGACATATGCAGAAGCTACGATATCGTTTTTAAAAAGTCTAACCTATGAAGGTTTGTTTTTGCTCAGGGGCAGGAATAGATAAGTAATTTATTGAAATAGCATACAAATAGATTATTCACATAAAGTAACAGGTAAGGGGAAAGTCCAGTGAATAAACAGACGGAAGAACGGAGAATCCATCCATTTCAAGTCACTTATGAGAACAACATATTAAGGTTTAACTCCGTGTTTGCTAGAGTAGGAAAAACACAGACCCCCCAAGAAACATCACTACTCTCCGAGTCCTGGCATGCCTCGTAAGAAAACAAGCGGTAGGTGGAGTTTTTGTGCTAAAAGTTGTGTATCTGGGGCTTCTAAGAACCATAAAATTGACTTAAAGAATGGTTTCAAATGGTAAAAAGAGAAATGCGAAACAATTAAAGACATGCAATTCAACTGGTTTGTGTCTCACTGCTTCATAGTAATTAAGAGTTCATGCTTGGGAAAGCACCATAAAAGCGAGCTAAGATTTCAGACGGGTGTACGTGAGTCCGCGTAAACCTACACACGAGTCCTCAGGGGACGGGGCAACTACTCAAAAAATAGAAGACGTGGGGTCAGTCTAGCACGATTTAAAGAAGAAGGAACGATGATCCTGGACTGAATTGTTACTTGCTAGGCTACTTGGCTGACTTGGCTCTTCGTGTCTAGTAGTATTTTATCCAGTTAAGTTCTTAGAGTACCTACGTCTGGTACACAGAGTAACAATGGCCGAACACGTGGTGAAGTACGGCCTTGAACGAATAGGGAGAGAAAGACGGAGAAAGCGGGACAGAGGAACTGCTGGAGAGGTAAGGACAGAGGATATTCACAACAGGGAGGCGTCAGAAGAGCCTGACAATCACATCAGCTGGCGGAGCAGCTTTACCCAGGACGGGGACTAAGGAAGACACACCTAATGTCAAACTCTGGGCTTCTGGTTACTCTCTGCTATTCACCTTTCTACCTCCACGCCAGGAACAACTGTACACACCTAGGAAAAGCAAGCCTTTGTTGCTCCACCCCTTGTTAAAGGCCTTTCGCGATGCTGACTATTTCTCACATCCTTCCTGGCCCACCTGAGCGGGAGTGGGGTGCAGCCTGAGAACATGCTTCCTTCCACTCGAACTACAGGACACTGGTGTCTCCTGGAAACACCCGTGCCGCGTGTCTAAAGGGTGCTGCCACATTATCCGCGCAGAGAACACTCCATGGTTTCCCCAGAGAACCCCTTACGTTTCCAACGGGCTTTCAAAGGATGTGACAGTTCTCTTAAAACGACTCCTTATCACCTGAGTGTAACCTTCTTAATGACGTTGCCAAATTCAACCAAAATGCCTCATTTCCTCGCATCAGGTAATGATTTAAATATTAAAAATTACAAATATTACGAAAACTAATAACAAAACAGAGAGTTATGATAGGCTTTTAGAAAAGGATTTAACTAGAAACCTCCATCAAGAACGGTCTGAAATGTGTTTTGCACTAAGCGTTGTATTCAAACCAACTTTCTTTAAGTAAAAACTTGATGGCGTCGTCAAAGCCACGATGATATAGTGATTCCATTACCGTCTTGCTTGGTGGGAAAAGGGCTCGGTGAAGCCTCACCAAGTTTGCCATGGACAGCTAGGACAGAAAGACAAATGGCAGCTGGAGGATATTACCGTACAGGCAAATGGACATCATCTCCTTACCCTAAGCTTTCTCATCATAGATACTATTAGCAATTTAAAAAAAAAAAATGAGGAGGAAGGAAACTAAATTTGAAAATTCACCCCCACCCATAGACTGCATGAGGGTTTTTCAGCCTGGGGACCACTGACGTTTTGGGGCAGATGCTCCTTTGTGCTGGGATCTGTCCTGTGCACTGTAGGGTGCTGAGCAGCATCCCGGGCTCCACCCACTAGATTCCAGTGCGCATCCCAGATGTGACGACCAAGACGGCCTCCAGACAGTGCCCGTGTCTCCTGCGTACAATATCACCTCCTGCTGACAACTATTCGACTAGATTAAGGGAATCCACATTTTTATGTAAGTGGTTCTGTTACGCCCTAAGTTTGTTCTCTGACCTTTTAACCTACTCAGTTCCTGCTATCTTTTAAAACAACTAAATGATCTAATTTAAGAGTGCACTGATATCCTGCCCAGTAGACTGACCTGAAAAATAAGTGAAGAAACGGAAAATGTTTCACACATACTGTTGACAGCAACAGTCATGTCCATATGCATGACACATGTAGATTATTTAAAATATTTATGCAATCTGTACATAAAACTGAGTTGCCAAAGTTTTGGAAGCATGTGGAAAGGTTTCGGAGATGAGGACTCTTCACTTACCAGTGAACATCGTTACTCACCAGTATGTCCTGCTTGGCGATGGTCACATAGAAATCCAGCTGCCCTCTGTCCTGCGGGGAGATGTCCATTCGCCCGCTGAATGGTGAGATGGTCACTGTCTGGCCTACAGGCAGGAGGGGCAGGCTGTTGGTAAAGCCTCCATCTACCCATTTCTGTGGAAAGCATACCCCTCATCAGCACATGTTGACAACATCCCTCCCAGGTGAAGAAAATGAGCATGCATTTCCCCCAAAGAACTCTTTCCTTCTAACAATGCATGCCTTGGGAACGCCCTTAACTTACGATTTATGAGGACCCTTCAGACTAGATTTGTTGTGGAAGCAAAGCAAATATTTGTATGCATATCATTAACCCGTATAATAAGAAGCCTGAACGGAATCAGGAAGTCTCTCCAGTTGTTTAAAAGCTTTAAGTAGATCATTTCACTAAAGAAGTACCTAAATTTTTACTGATGACGGTGCTTGCGTAAGAAGCCATGTGTCATTAGGCTGGGATTCATTATCTAATCAGAATGCAAAGCCAAGTTTACTCTGACACTGAGCAAACCGTCCGCAAAACAGGAGTTTGTGCTGCGTGGCTTGTGGGATCTTAGTTCCCCGACTAGGGATGGAACCTGTGCCCCCCTACAGTGGAAGCGCAGAGTCTTAACCACTGGACTGCCAGGGAAGTCACAGGAGGTTCTACTTTTATCATAAGAACTGGAAATCAGTGTTTTCTGTAGCAAACTTAAAAATAAATAGAACCACCAGAAACCCTTCCATTTCCAAAGCGGTTCCTGAGTATGTAAGGTCTTCGAGCATTGAAGAACTGGGGAGGAGGGGTGCTGTGTTAAACAGGAACATTACCCAGAAGAGATTCCGTGCTTTCAGACCCAAGCCCAAAGGAAAGGCATGGACAGAGCAAGTCAGAGAAGATTCTAGAGGCCTGTGCAGAATTGTACACTGGGAAAGGATTGAAGAAACACAAAGATAATACTCCTTACACTGTTTCAAGGCAAGAGAGTCTCCATCTGTCCTTGAGCCCACATGTTAACAGAATCAGCTCTAACAATAAATAAATAACCAAACATACAACACTGAAGTTCAAATGCTCCCAGCTGTATCTAAAATGGAAATACCCTGCAGGTGATGTGAAAAAAAAAGGTGGGGGGGGGGGTGGTGGCTGGAAATTGTGGAGAATGCAGCACAAAAGAATCTCTTGTGGAGAAAGCAAGAAGGTGGGGTGAGGAGCAAGAAACCAGTTAGAATAAAGCATCCTGGGACTTCCCTGGTGGCACAGTGGTTAAGAATCCACCTGCCAATGCAGGGGACATGGGTTCAAGCCCTGGTCCAGGAAGATCCCACATGCCGCGGAGCAACTAAGCCCATACGCCACAACTACTGAAGCCCACATGCTACAACTACTGAGCCCGTGCACCACAACGAAGAGGAGCCCCTGCTCCCCAGAACTAGAGAAAGCCCATGCCCAGCGACAAAGATCCACCACAGCCAAAAATTTTAAAAATTAAAAAATAAAATAAAGCATCCTTAATTCAGTTAAAACTGTTCATTCCTCTTTTCTAACATGTCTTTTTATTTTATTATTTTTGTTATTTTTATTTTTCGATACACGGGCCTCTCACTGCTGTGGCCTCTCCCGTTGCGGAGCACAGGCCCCGGACGCACAGGCTCAGCGGCCACGGCTCACGGGCCTAGCCGCTCCGCGGCATGTGGGATCCTCCCGGACCGGGGCACGAACCCGTGTCTCCTGCATTGGCAGGCGGATTCTCAACCACTGCGCCACCAGGGAAGCCCTAACATGTCTTTTTAAAAATGTCTTTCTTGTTTTGATTTCTAGAGCTGGTTACTAAATGATCAGTACCGCATTGTTTACAAGGGCCTCAGCCAGCCACCAACTCCCCGCAGAGGGAATAAAAGTAAGTAAATAAAAGGTGAAAATGTGTTGAAAATTTTTGTTGAGGGAACTGCATTTTGGTGGAGGAGAAAACATAAATAGATTAGATTAAAATGAACCTGACCTAGATAATTCGCTATTGTCATTATTTTTAAGAGAACAAAATGCATATAATTATGTTTATTATAGAGCACACATATGTTTGTGTATAATATGTGTATGTGGAAATATGCATACATATATACACACGCACACGACTATACAAACACAGTCTAAAAGAGGGAAGTTTGTAGTGAGAAGGCCCCCAGATATCTGCTTCTGTGCCTTATTGTCCTGGAGCTTTTTTTTTCTTCCCTGATTGCTTTGGGTGTAGATACCAATTTCTGGAATAGAATAATACCTAGAGAGAGAACAAAAAGACACCTTCCAAAATTACCTTTCTTATCCTCAGTAGAATATCTCACCAATGATGTAAAAATTCATGTAGGTTTCATCAAGGGAAATAAAAAATATGTACCAAGGGGCTTCCCTGGTGGCGCAGTGGCTGAGAGTCCGCCTGCCGATGCAGGGGACGCGGGTTCGTGCCCTGGTCCGGGAAGATCCCACGTGCCGCGGAGCGGCCAGGCCTGTGAGCCACGGCCGCTGAGCCCGCGCGTCCGGAGCCTGTGCTCCGCAACCGGAGAGGCCACGACAGTGAGAGGCCCGCGTACCGCAAAAAAAAAAAAAAAAAAATTATATGTGTGTGTGTGTGTGTGTGTGTGTGTACCAAGGGTCATAGAACTTAACTGAGAGCTCACCTGATTTATTCAACTTAAGGAAAAGAAGGTCAGTCTGGCTCATTAAATTGCAAAGTGTTCTAATCTACCATAGGGCTAAAGACAGGTTTCAGGGAACTGCAAATCTGTTTTTCCAAGTTTCGTTCGCTCTTGTTAGCTTATTCTGATTGGATAAATGACTAGGGGAAACGTATAGCTTATCAAATGACTTGATTCAGTTTTCAGCGTCACTGACTCCTCTGTCACCGTAACCCCACCAGCTCAGATGTTCGCAGTGCAGTGTGCGTCTTACTCCTGGTTCATGCCCTCCTGAGCTGTATCACTCCCAGCAACCACACACACACACACACACACACACACACACACACACTCGGGCACTCAGATTCTAGCAAAACTTCTGGAAACGACGCCAACAGCAGCCAACATCCCTCCGTGCAAATATACTGCGTGTGGTACAGACGGTTGAAACTTCTGCACTTCATCCACTCGTGGCCGTGAGTCTCTGGCTGTCTGCAACATATCCCTCCAGGCCAGTGCCCCACTCCCACCTCGTGGACAGCACTCCGTAAGCTGGGAACCACTGCCGCGCGTCCTAGGACTCCCACGTTTCCTCGTGGGTCTCCCCAGGGTGGTTTTGCCCCGTGTTGGTTCGTTTCAGTACCCAGCACCATCATGCTCAAAGGAAAGGGAAGGCCCAAATATGCTAAAAAAAAAAACAAAATTCCTGGGCAAAGTGTGTTTCAAAAATCAAACTTGCTTCTGTCCCCACAGTTGCTGTCACTTGTCCTGATACCCTTGATTCCCATCCCTGACCATATTCTAAATGTGCTCCACGGTAAGGCCCACTGCCTAAGCCCGGAGAGTTGTGAAGATACAACTGCTCGGTAGAGAAGAAAATCTCACGCCCCGTGGTGGGGTAGGGGGTCTAGTGTGACTGTCTTGTGAGGGTGACAGCGCTGCAGACCAGAGCCAATGCAGTTATTCTAAAGGGTGATGGCACCTGTCACACCCAAGCCCGGCGGGGTATGCATCTGTCAGTACGCGTCAACCTCTGCCTTACACACGACATGTTACGGGTACATGCGAGGCTCACGAGTTCCAGCAACTTTGTTACATAATTAAAGAGGGAACTTTAAAACCCGAGGTGGTCACTTCAGCTGAAAGGGCGTATCTGTTCATCTGGCAAGTCCTTCCACGACACCCAGTGTGTGCCTGGACGTGCGTTCCACACTGCGATATGCTCCCGAGAGAACCGCGATGCGGGGCTGAATTTGCTTTAAGTGTATTTTGCTCAAAAACCAAGTCAACAAAAAGTCCTTCTGTCAGAAAGACAAATACCATATGTTATCACTTACTTGTGAAACCTAAAATGCGACACAAATGAACTCACCTACAAAACAGAAACAGACTCACAGACCTAGAGAACAGACTTATGGTTACCAGGGGTAAGGGGGGTGGGGGAGGGAGGAATTGGGAGTTTGGGGTCAGCAGATGCAAACTAGTATATACAGAATGGATACACAACAAGGTCCTCCTGTGGAGCACAGGGAACTCTATTCAATATCCTGTGATAAAGAGTCATGGAAAACAATATGAAAAAGAATGTATATGTGTGTATAACTGAGTCACTGTGCTGTGCAGCAGAAATTAAACACAACATTGTAAATCAACTATACTTCAGTAAAGTAAATTTTTAAAGTACTTTTTTTGGAAGACTGCATGGGATGTTTATATGTATAATGATTATAAATGCCATGGCACAGGGCCTAATGGTTTATTAAACAGCCTCTCATGTATCATTTAATTTGATCTTTACTATGACCCTACTGGGTGGGAGGGTCATGCTAGTAGTATGTTCAGTTTCCTCATTTTACAGAAAAGGAAATTGATGCTGGCAGGGTTACTTGTTCTAGGTCACGGGCTGGGCAGCCACCTGCCTTGGGAAATGAAGTTTTATTGGCACCCAGCCATGACATTTCCCACTTCACAGAGCTTTCCCACAAAACAGCAAAGTTGAGGAGTTGTGCTGATACAGACAGTATGTCCCACAGTGCAGACAGGAGTTAGTATCTGATACTTTCAGAAAATATTTGCGTGAAGTAAGTCAGAAAAAGAAAGATAAATACCCTACGATACCGTTTATATGCGGAAGCTAAAATCTGACACAAACGAACTTATCTACGAAACAGAAACAGACTCCCAGACACAGAGAACAGACTTGTGGTAGCCAAGGGGGAGCGGGGGAGGGAGAGGGATGGCCTGGGAGTTCGGGGTCAGCAGATGCAAACTGGTATGTATAGGATGGATCAACAACAAGGTCCTACTGTACAGCATAGGGAACTCTATCCAACCTCCTGGGATAAAACAGAAAGGGAAAGACTATGAAAAAAGAATGTCTCTGTGTATAACTGAGTCACTTTGCTGTACAGAAGAGATCGGCACAAGACTGTAAGTCAACTTTACTCCAGTTAAAGAAAAAAAGAAAATGTTTGCCAGCCCTGCTGAAAAGCACGCTGGCAAAAGGGGTGGAGCTGGTCCATTCACTCCACACTCACTGTGCTTCCTCACACACTGTAAGATACAGGGGCGGCGGGGAAGACCAGAACTGCTTCTGCAGGGCTGAGGGGAAGCGGACCAGGGGAAGTGAAGGAGGTTGGAAAAAAAAATTTTAGTTGCAAACATACCTTGTTTGCTGTCATGATGTAGAGAACAAACAGTCACACCTACAGAAGGTTCTTGGGCGTGACTCAAAACAGAGTGGGGAGAGGAGGGAAAGGGGGGGAGGGGGAGAGGGAGGGAAGGGGAGAGGAAGAGAGGAAGGGGAGGGGGAAGAGGGAGGAAGGAGGGAGGGGAGAGAGGGAGGAAGGAGGGAGGGGAGAGGGAGGGGTGAGAGGGGGAGAGGGAGGAAGGAGAGAGGGGAGGGGGAGGGGTGGGAAGGGGAGAGGGAGGAAGAGGGGGAGGGGAAGAGGGAGGAGAGGAGGAGGGGGGAGAGGGAGGAAGCAGAGAGGGAGAGAGGAAGGAGAGAGGGGAGAGGGAGGGGTGGGAGGGGGAGAGGGAGGAAGAGGGGGAGAGAGGAAGGGGAGGGGTCAGAGGGAGGAAGGGGGGAAGAGGGAGGAGAGGAAGGGGAGGGGGAGAGGGAGGAAGGAGGGAGGGGGAGGGGTCAGAGGGAGGAATGGGGGGAAGAGGGAGGAGAGGAAGGGGAGGGGGAAAGGGAGGAAGGGGGAGGAGTGAGAGGGAGGAAGAGGAGGAGTGAGAGGGAGGGGTGGGAGGGGGAGAGGGAGGGGTCAGAGGGAGGAAGAGGGGGAGAGGGAGAGGGAAGAGAGGAGGAGGGGGAGAGCGAGGAAGGGGGAGGGGAGGAAAGGGGAGGGAAGAGGGAGGAAGGGGAGGGGTGAGAGGGTGGAAGAGGGATGGGGAGAGGGACAAAGGGGGAGGGGTGAGAGGGAGGAAAGGGGAGGGGAAGGGGGAGGGGGAGAGGGGGGAAGCAGGGAGGGAGAGAAGGGAGAGGGAGTGTGTTTATGTCAAATAGATAACCACACCCCAGGACACAGGTCAGAATCTACCATTTGGCATGAAGAAACACAGGAGGGGACAAGAGACATAGGAGATTTTTAATGAAAGGGTGACAGGTTAAAAGAAATAAAATTTAAAAAATTAAAAACTGGTTGAGAAAACCTGCAGTACTGACTTGTACGAAATAATGATTTTTGGTAAACCGCCGACTTAATTTTTGGATTTCTGAAGGTTGCTCAAAAATGGTAATTCTATATACCCAGCTTTCAGGAAACTCTAGCAGTTGAAATTCTACAAGTGCTATTTATTAATAGAAGATGTTCCCTGGAAAACTAACCTGTTTTGTCAAAAATCAAATAGACATGCAGAATTTTAAAAGCCAATGAAAAATAAGAGCTTCTATTTCAGCATAGCTGTAAATTGATAACCAGAGTTCCATCAAGCCAAATCTAGCTGGTCGCCCAGCCAGCCACCACCGTTCGCTATGACAGTGATTGAGCTATGTGTCCTCGTGACATGTCTAAATCATGAAGAAGCCAAAGGACTGTAGTAATAATTGTATATAAATACATAGTAACAGAGTATTCTACAATTCTCTTTCCCACAGATATGCCAATAATGAAAAGATTAATAATTTATAACCCATGCAAAAGGCTCAGTGACTAGAATACAATGATAAATATTCCCTATACAATACACTGTTAAAATATTACTTGAAATCTAACTCAGAGAAAAAAACAAACCTATAGCTCTTCTTGTGATCTGCATCACAGTTCCAGGGATTAAAATATCAAAATAATAATAAAATAATCACTTGCCATCACTAATGCTATGTCTTAAAGTGAAACAAAAAACCAAACAAAAAAACACTGATCAGGGATCTCCCTGGTGGTCCAGTAGGTAAGACTCTGAGCTCCCAATGCAGGGGGCCCGGATTTGATCCCTGGTCAGGGAACTAGATCCCACATGCCGCAACTAAGAGTTCGCAGGCTGCAACTAAAAAGATCCCGCGTGCTGCAACTAAGACCCAGCAAAGCCTAAATAAATAAATAAATAAATAAATAAATATTAAAAAACAAAAACAAAAACTGATCAGTTAAGATTTCCTCTTGAAAATCCTTATTCTTGTTCCACATTTATGACCAGAACCCGTGAAAACGTGCTCTAAAAGTAGGCACATTCCCACAGCTTATTCAATCACTGGAAAGAGGCCACGTACACTGAAGGAAAATCCACTGGTAAAAATGGTAAGATTGAACTTCATTTCCATTTATTCATTTATTCAACTGTTAATGAATATCAAGTATAAGTAGGGTGCTAAAAACAGTCTCCTAAGATAAAGCCAGAGAAAGCTATAAAAACTTTTTAAAAAACTAGGAAAACCAGGGACTTCCCCGGTGGCACAGTGGTTAAGAATCCGCCTGCCTATGCAGGGGGCATGGGTTCGAGCCCTGGTCCGGGAAGATCCCACGTGCCGCGGAGCAACGAAGCCCGTGCAGCACAACTAGTGAGCCAGCCCACCACAACTACTGAAGCCCACGTGCCTAGAGCCCGTGCTCCGGAACAAGAGAAGCCACCGCAATGAGAAGCCCGCGCACCGCAACAAAGAGTAGCCCCCGCTCTTGCCAAGTAGAGAAAGCCCGCCCGTGGCAACGAAGACCCAACGTAGCCAAAAATAAATAAATAAAATTTAAAAATTAATTAATTTAAAAAATTCAGAAAATAAAAAAAGTTACGAAAACCAAGCCGTTTTCCAAGATGTTGTACCACTTCAAACAACTGGTAGACAGTTTAGGAAGGATTCATGCTGTTATTTACTGTGGCTTATGTCAATTTTAAGTCTTATGAAGGTATGAAACTTCTACGTGATTAATAAAAGATTTTTTTTTTTTTTTTTTTGCGGTACGCGGGCCTCTCACTGTTGTGGCCTCTCCGGTTGCGGAGCACGGGCTCCAGATGCACAGGCTCAGCGGCCACGGCTCACGGGCCCAGCTGCTCCGCGGCATGTGGGATCTTCCCGGACCGGGGCACGAACCCGTTGTCCCCTGCATCGACAGGCGGACTCTCAATCACTGCACCACCAGGGAAGCCCAATAAAAGATTTTTTTCAAGAAAAATATCAGGTCCACAAATAAGTACTAGTAAAACCCAGTATGTTCCATAGCTAGGTGACACGGGACGTGGAGATGAGTGGTCAGCGGGTTGAAGAGGAGCTGCATGCAGAAGCAGCTCAGGACACCTTGGCTCTGCCTCAAACCCAGGTGATGCTGAGCTCTCGCTGGCCCCCTGCTGCTGCAACCTCCCTCGCTTCAGAAAAACCACCAAGGCCAAGCAGCAAATCAAAACCTGACCTCCACAAAAGCATCAAAACCCAGAACAGAAGAGAGCGTGACACAAAGTTTTATGGAATTAGGAAAAGCTCACACCCACAGCAAAACACTGCATTTGAAAGCAAAGTTGGCATTTCCCTGAAAATGGAGCGATTCTACAGACTAACCTGGTCTAGAAAGCGTATTCAGCTGAGGGAAGGGAGGGGGCTGATAGAGTCCATAGCAAGCACACAAGGGCACCGGCAAGTCGCCACCGTGTGGCCGTAGACACGAAGCAAGGTCTCCGAGGAGCACACTGTCAATCATTGTGTGCGCAGGGGCCCCTCTTCCTGGGCTTCATTAAACACCCAGGGTAAACCGAACGCCTTCTGGAGATATTAGATTCTATTCAACACGTAATTAGGACGTGCCAACTGTGCACAGATGTCAGTCATCAGCAAGGCCGTGTCCTGTCTCCCAAGGTCCCTTTTTTCTCGCACCTCCAGGTGCTGCATTCCCTGTTTAATTGAGGCTGCCCTTTCATGTTCCTGTCTAAGTATTCAATCACATAGCAGGAAATTCAACTGAGAACATCTCACCCTTTAACTATTCCTAGGCTTCTGGTCATACACCTGGAGCAGTGGGGATGGGGCAGGACACAAATTAAATAAGGGAGATGTTTTTTTAAAGGAATGACCAAGGCAAAGTAAAGCAAGAGGCACAGCACAGGTGCAAACATTAGAGATCATCCTGGGGAAAGCTGCCCCCTTACTAAGCTTGGTGACCTCAGCAAAGTCAATGAATGTTTCTACAACTCAATTGCCTCATCTGTAAAATACGGGGGTAATAATCCCTACCGCACATGGGAGTGGACTCTAATGCATCCAATACAAAGCAATAAAAACAGGAAGTTTTACTTATCCTGGTAAAAGAAACACAGAAGGTGGCCTGGTAAGGTCCCCCTCCTCAAGTCACTCAGGGCCCAGTCTTTCCATCTCACTATTTGTCTCCATCTAGGGTGTGATCTGTGACCTCATGATCCACAACAGCTGCCAGAGCTCTGGTCATCACATCTAAATTCCAGGCAGCAGGAAGGAAAGAAAGGTACACAACCTCCCTTCCTGTAAGTCCCACAGTAATTCGTCCTACCTCTCACTGCCAGCACATAAGGGGATAGCCACACCTAGCTTCAAGGGAAACTGGAGAATGTGGCCTTTTAGCTACACGGTAACAGGCCCAGAAAAAAATTGGGTTTCTGTCACTGAGGAAGAAGAGGACAGTGTATGTTGGAAGAAACTAGGAGCCATTACCACCCGCACCTCCTTCATAATACAGTTATTACTATTTAAACACGGGAAATGTTCAGCATAGTCTTAGAATATACTAGGCTTCTGGGACTCAGCTCTGTTCTAGCCTTGATTCCATCCCTCCTTCCCCCACCCCATCTCCTTTGCATCACCTCCTTACTATACCTACATCCCACGTTCTCAGTCACCACTTCTTAATTTATCCATCACAACGGCAATTCTGTTGATTCTTGGATTCTGAATCCCCTTTTCATGATCATATACAATCTCATGAAACACCTGAGCATTCTGCATATTTTTTTCTACCATTTAGCTATTTCTGTCATGATTATATATTATCAAGCAATAGCGTGAAGTAAAATCATTACATTTCAGATCATAAAATTAAAGTTCATAATCATAATGTAAAGTTGATGTTGATAGCATCTGTATTCGAAATTTATATGTAAAAATAAATGTTGATTTTTTTTTACGGCTCTAAGAGAAAATGCTACTTAACTTACTTTAAAATCATTATGTAAAGGGAGATACCTCTCAAATTTTCAAATGACAGCAAAGATCATACTCCCTGGTAACTAAGTATCTGCTAGCTCTGAGAGGCAGTATCCAAAATAGGAAAAAAAAAAAAAAAACCCAAAACAACAACAACAAAAAAACACCTGGGTTTCCATGAGCTTATGTTTATTTTATGCTGCTTTAAAAAAATTCAATGTATATTATGTCTCTCCTTGGTCACAAAGAGGGTTTTAGCCTACAGCACGGAAGTCCATCACTGCAAATAACACACTGTATGCATATAGGTAATAAACAGAGTCTCAGGTGGACCTCATGGTCCACTCTTAGGCTGTCCATCTACCTGGCCTCATCCAGTTCCTCAGCCTCATCCTCCTCACCTGCCTGTTTGAGACAACCGTCCCAGGGCAGACTGCTTTGGGCCCAGAATCCTATGAGAAGCACAGAAAAGGGAGGGAATGACCAGGAAAACTCAGAGAGAGAAAATCACAAGGCCTGACAAGGTCAGAACACAGACAGATCCCCAATCACCTTAGCTAAGAGATTTGCAAAAGTCAGTTCCTTGGTTGTAAGATCATGCATTCACTGAGCACAGGCCCTTTGCTGGGCCTTCAAAGGGAAACAATGAATGACAGCTCTTAAACACTTTTCCCGTACACATTTATGAATGAATACGTACCTATCATGTATATATAAAACACAGGGCACTACTCATCCATGAATATGTGCCTGATCTTGAGTAGGTGTTAAAGAGACAGTGTACTTGATGACAAAGTACGTGTCTCTGGTGTGGGTTAAATAGATACTGTATTTGGTTCTGAGATGCGTATCTCCTGTTTAGGTATTAAATAGCCACTGTGTTTGATCACACAACTTTTAACTCTGGTGTGTGTTGAACAGATACTGCGTCTGGTTATAGGTGTGTGTGGAAGTGGGCAGGCGATAGGGCACCACAGCACCTGCGCTTGATTTTCTTTGTTTTTTCTGCTACACAGAAACAAAACTATGGGGAAACAAGTCATACAGACGGAGTCGGAGCCACCAGAATGATAATACAATTGGATCTTTCGAAGGAAACGTATGAACACGGGGTGTACGGACCATTTGTCAGTCGTAAGTATCTTACCTGTCCTTTGTATTCCACTGGGTTTAGTCCTGCATAAATAGGCACAAAGCTGCTGGCTAACAGGACCTAGACAGACAAAGGAACAGCTTGTGAAAGGAGGCATTAACATCCCTGCGATACATTTCATGTCACCTACCATGAAATTAAAATTGTTTAAGCGTATAAAAATTTACTGTAACAATACAATAAGTTCCATGTATTTCAAGTGCACAGTGGGACACACTTAAATAGAAGATGACAGTTACCCACATCAGAAAAGACCTTAAAGAGATACGCACAATTCATTGTTCTCCAACTCCACCTACTTCACCCGAGTAAACTACTGGCACTTAAAGTGTAGACAGCCAAGTCATTACAAAATTAAAGTCCTGGTAAGTCTAAATTCCTGAGTGTGTACAGGTTGCAAGTAAGTTACTTACGGTGTTCTGTCCTACACTGTAAGAATTATTTGAAAGTTTCACTCTGTCTTCCAGAGAAACAAACCCCTCTGGTTATTACAGCTCAGGGGATGTTGTCATTTATGTCAGCAGGATGTAGCACATTTCATGTGCTGGTTACATGGCCTGGATATGTAATGAGAAACCGGCAGGGAGGGGCACCAATTATACTTTATCTTCCATTTAAAAAGTCGAAAAAGATTGCCATTTACAATATTACCATTTCTTCCCATAGAAGAAGCTGAGCTCTGGGAGCTTTTCTGACATGTACAAGTTTTATTCTGCAATGCAGTTTTCAAATCGCTAGTGCTCTACTTGGAAAGATACAGTATTAGATATGGAATACTTAAGCTCCAATCCTTCAACTAATAATTGAAGACTCCATGGCTGTTTGTTGTCAAAGAGTTCATGAGATTTTTTTTTTCCAAGTAGATATTATTCAGAACTGGATCATGGTCCCCAAAATGATTTGTATATCATCCACTTGGAATTCTTTAGAGAACAGAGGGCATTTCCCCCAAAGAAAGAACGCTCTAAGTATGATTTATGAGGTCCACTCTCAAAACCCAGCAATCCCACTACTGGGCATATACCCAGAGAAAACCATAATTCAAAAAGACACATGCACCCCAGTGTTCATTGCAGCACTATTTACAAGAGTCAGGTCATGGAAGCAACCTAAATGTCCATCAATGGAGAAATGAATAAAGAAGATGTGGTACATATATACAATGGAATATTACTCAGCCATAAAAAGGAATGAAATTGGGTCATTTGTAGAGACGTGGATGGACCTAGAGACTGTCATACAGAGTGAAGTAAGTCAGAAAGACACAAATACTGTATATTAACGCATATATGTGGAATCTAGAAAAATGGTATAGGTGATCTTATCTGCAAAACAGAAACAGAGACACAGATGTAGAAAACAAACCTGTGGATACCAAGGGGGACAAGGGGGAGATGGGATGAACTGGGAGATTGGGATGGACATGTATACACTACTGATACTGTGTATAAAAGAGATCACTGATGAGAACCTACTGTATATACAGCCCAGAGAACTCTATTCAGTGCTCTGTGGTGACCTAAATGGGAAGGAAATCCAAAAAAGAGCAGATACATGTATACATATAGCTGACTCACTTCGCTGTACGCCAGAAACTATAACAACATTGCAAAGCAGCTACACTGCAGTAAAAATTTTAAAAAATAGCTGATTTATTCTGAAGTGCAAGTATATGAGAGACCCAGTCAGCAGCATAACGTGATTTCTGTAGGACACTCCTCTGTGGGCGGCGACCTGACACAACTGTACTGTGACACCGCTGCGACTTGGCACAGACTTTCTTATGCGACGGCTCCTCGTGACCAGAGATCCCACAGACGGGAGAGCGTCTGCATCTCCTTCACAGCCGGATGCTACTGACACCTGCAGGTACCCCCCACCACCCCCGCTTCTCCACAGTGGGAATGAAGACCCTCCGTAGTGGGGAAACAGCATCCTCCCACGCTGCTGGTGTACGTGAACAGCAGGGCATCGGTCCTGGGTGCAAGCGTGGCCTCAGCCACGGGCCCCTGACAGCTGGCCCGAGAAGCATGGCGGGGCTTCAGACTGGAGTAGAAGCCAACTCAGTGGTGTCAAAGCACGACAAAGGGACTCTAGCAGGAGACAGGAGGCGATCATGCCAGGTGCTACGGCACATCTCTGCTGTGCCAGGCTGATGCTGGGTGCCAGAATCAGCTCCACAACATCTGGGCGCCGTGTGGAGTGAAAATGCAGGTATTCAGAACTGTACGGTGTCGAGAGCAAAGCATTAAGCCACGGCATGATGACACCCTTGCACAAGATTTCTCAGCCTTCTAAGAAGGCTACAGGAGCAAACGAGCCCACCACTTCGGCATTCATTGCAAAATCTCAGCTTCCGGCGCGGGGCGGGACAGAGCGGGGGGGGGGGGGGGGCCCGTCACGTGACCCACACACGCTCCACAAAGCCGCCAAGCAGGAGTGCGCATGCCCTCCGGCGATGTGCAGGAGGTCACATCCATCCGCGGGGCCGACAGGACAGAAGCCAAGCCTCTTCGGGCCCAGCCTCGTCGGCCCCCCCGGTAGCCCCGACCTGGGCAGCTGAGCATGTTTCAGAGCAAGGCTGTTCAGCACAGTCACCGTCCCTGCCTTCACCCTAACCCATCCGGCCCTATCATCAGTGGGCTACTCCTTTAAAAAAAAATAATTACAGACCCTAGGAACGTTCTGCAGGCACAACGCAGCTGTTTAATGAAGCCATTCGGCAAAAATGCAACACCGCACCATCGCGATAACTGAACCAACGCGTGGATAGCACACATGTTGGGAAATTACAGTACTTGGACGCCTTTAAACAGCCAAACACACTCTATAGCTGTAATGACTTACTTCACTATAACAAGCAGACATGCGGCGTGCACAAAAAAAAAAAAGAAAAAAAGAAAAAAAAATCACTACCCTTAGAAACAGAATTATGTGGGTTTTTTACCTCCCATGTGTCAAGTTATAATGTGAAGTTCACAAGTTAATGCTTAGAACTCTTTTTGAGCTGCTTAGATGAAAAATGCTATCCAATTACTTTGATACAGATAGTAACAGTAAGAATCCTCTGAACTGATATGAAAAGTGCAGTGAACTGGAAAATACCCGTCATTCCCCCCAAAATCAGTGTATTTGTTCTGTCATAGTTTATACGGGCTAGTGATTTGTATATCAAACTATGGTTAGTGGGAAAATTAGCTTTTGATAGTTAGGAACTAAGTGGCTTGTCTTATTCGATGTCAGCTTACTGCCATTTTACTGCAAGCAAACAGGATTTCCTAAGGCAGGAGACAGTTCATGAAATATGTACTATTATGCCTAAACATGCTCTTTTACTGTCTTACCTCACTGATGCTCCAGTGAAATTTTTCTCAGCAACAAATACCGATACATAGAGGGCAGTGGTTCTCAAGTTGGGGGGCTGGGGGGCCGAGCCCCCTGGGGACATTTAGCCATGTCTGCAGACTGTTTTGGTTGAGGACACCGATACAGAAGGCAGGGACCTCGTCAGTGCTCCTGCCCTGTCACGTAGCCCAGCACTTTAAAAATTACATGTATGTGAAACCGTTGATTTGGTTTCTGTTTCCTTCTCACCAAATACACAAGGATAAAAATAAAAGTCAGCGGCTTCCTGTAGCAACTGTATAAAGCATTGCCAAGTGTGTATTCAATACACGTTCAGACTAGCTCTTTTCATTTTACATTTTATAGAAAAGGGGTGTTTAGAAAATTATGTGGCCTGGCTTCCTTAGCGAATAAATTCTCAACCAGTTTCATTTATGCCTAAAGCTGACTGTGGAGTTTAATGAGAATCTGGCTGTGTATTCAGAACCTGCTGGTGTAGTTGAAATTCAAAGACAGATTCAAATTTATCTTACCCAGTCTTCAAGATAATGACCAATCTTGAATTCAGTCCTTATTTCACCTTCACAGGGCTAAATGTGAGAAGGTCTTGCTGTAAGAGCACGCTCACTGTGTGCGAGGACATTCAGGACATCCTGGCAATGGAGACAGGGTTCTTCTTCCCAAGAGGGACACCATTCTGCAGGAACGCCTTCCTGGGTGTATGTGTGTCAAAGAGCATTCACGGATGTCAGAAGACCATCTCAGAGCACATACACGGGGCGTCAGTTTGAAACACAAATTCGATGATTTGTACCAATTCAGACAAGTTCCAGAACACTATCCCTCCGCGGCACGGCTAATTTCAAAGTCATTCCTGCTGAGCTGTGGAGGTGATGTACGACTTTCTTTTAAATAAAGGGTTTACTTCCCTAAGTATGCGTTGCGGGAGGCTAATATTGAAATATGTTTGCATTTCCTGATTGCATGTTTCCTTCTGAAGAGGGATAGCCCGGAATAAAATCCAGAGCTTAAAATGAGTGAGCTGAGGTGCAAGATGGACACATTGGGACATTCAGGGTACAAGACATAAACGGGCCCACAACTCGAGGAGGTGCTAAGGACCCGTGACACGTGTTTGCCTCTGTGCCTGGGCCTCCTGGCCGACGCTCCCCTGGGCTGGAATCAGCGCTCTACAGTATGGGGTTACGGGGCAATGCGGGGCTGAGCCCCGCCCCCATGGCTCCGCAGGGCCCTGCCCTAGTGGGACGCCTCTGCAGTGCCCAGTGCCCTGTGCTGGCGGGGGTCCTGGCACTCGGGGGCCTCTGGTGGAAGGGAGCTGCCCTGATGATCTCTGAATGGCCTTTGTCCATGGTAACTTCGACCACATATAGGTCCTGGCTTCTGTCCAGACGGCCAACTCAAGGAACCTCCTTATCACAAGGTATCTGGCCAGACGGCCACACCCTTCCTGTTGTGTCCTAAACAGGCTCTCTTACTCTCTTCAGTACGCACAGGCTGAGAATGTTCCAAATCTTTAAGCTCTGCTTTGCTTCTGAGGGACAATCCCATCTTTAAGTATTTCTCTCTTCTTGCATTTTACTCTAAGTAGCCAAGAGAAACCACGCTGCTCCTTCAACATTTTGCTTAGAAATCACCTCATCAAATATCCAGCGTCATCACTTGCCAGTTCTACCATCCCCAGAACACGAGGACATGAACATAATCCTGCTATTCTTGGTCAGTGTATAACACGGGTGACCTTTCCTCCATTGTCTGATAACATTTCCTCGCTTCCGTCTGAGACCTCATCAGTACGGCCTTTACTATCCAGGTCTAAGAAGATGGAGGCTCTCTCTACGGTTTGTTTTTTTCTCTCCAAGTCATCACCAGAATCACCGACGGCAACACAGGCTTTTTCTAACAGGCACCTCTCAACTTACTGAGCCCCTGCCCGTTACTCAGCTCCAAAGCTGCTTCCACACTTTTAGGTATTTGTTATAGCAGCAGCCTCACCTGTCAGTGCCAAGTTCCTGTCCCAGTCTGCTCAGGCTGCTACAACAAAACACCACAGACTGGGTGGCTTAGAAAGGACACAAGTTTATTTTCTCACAGGTCTGGAATCTCAGAAGTCCAAGATCAAGGGGCTGGCAGATTCAGTGTCTACTGAGAACCCACCTCTATGTCCTCACATGGTGGAAGAGGTGAGGGAGCTCTCTGGGGTCCCTTTTACAAGGGCACTAATCCCATTCATGAGGGCTCCACCCTCATGACCTAATCACTTCCCACAGAACCCTGCCTCCAAATACCATCATATTGGGGGTTAGGATTTCAACACTGGAATTTGGGGGGAACACAAACATTCAGACCATAGCACTGAATTAAATCACCATGGACATAAGATTCCAAATACTATGGAAATCCAATCCCAAATAAAATGAGTCTTTGGACCACATAATTGGTCCAAAGAGGTTCTCAAAAATAATCAACTACCATTGCAGCTATCAGACGAAAGAATAATTTTTTCATGCCACCAAAAGGGAAGTTAATATAATTTAAGTATGAATCATCATACAAGCACATTGGTGAATGTAGACCAGGTCAATGGTGGAAGAGGTATAAAATCAGATGCCTAAAGGCAGCAAAACTTGGTCATAATCCATTTCCCGAGATTTTGTAGATGTAGGTGAGCACGTTGCCCATGAACAAAGATAAAGGGGTAAGAGAAGAAAAATGTTTAAGAAAGGGTGAAGCCTACCCAGTCCGCAAAAAGAAAGCCGGGACCTTAAAATTTCATGACAGACTCACACAGGGATGCTGACCAGTGATGTGTGTGGCTTATTATCTTATTTGTTCATTATTTACTAAATATTGTCTGTAATTAACAAGCTTATAGGACTTGACTATTTCAAGCACACTTTTACATGATTTTTTCAATTTACTCGCCATGGTAACACTGATTAGCTTTCATCTCCATTTCACAGTTGAGAAAACTGAGGCTCAAACATAATTAGCCTCAGAGGACACCATCAGGGAATGAAAGACCTAAAGAGGAACACCGGGAGGTGCACAAAAAACAAGTGATAATCCAAGGCCGTGTAACAAGACATAGACGCACAGACACCCATGCACACACTTTGAGATACAGGTTTCTAGTTGGATTTTCAGGTACACAGACAGCCTATCTGCAATAAAAGGCAGCAGTCGGCTGGTGGATAATGAAGAGATTGGCATTAAAAAGAAAAAAAAAATCTAGTAATTAAGAGAATAAATGAGGAATTGATTAAAAATCACCAATATTTAGTACTCTCCCACATTCCTGTCCTGGCTAGCAATTGATCCTTGACATGCTCTACCTCTGGTTTCAATCTTAATCTCCGTCTGTCACCTACAGATTTCCCAGATCACAGACATTAAACCCAGGGCTGAGGGATCAGAGCCAGGCAGGCAAAGCTCCCAGGAGACGCCAGTTACAAACTGTGGGCTGCTTCTCCTCTTGGCTTCTGGAACTCAGCGCCCTCCGGTCTCTAGCTAAGGCAGTGGGGGAGTGGCTGGCGCCTTTCTTCTCTCCCCTGACACTGAATGAGGCAGTCAGAAGCAGCCCCCCAGACAGCGGTCTCCCACCGGCCTCTTTCATCAGAACACAGTATGTCACCGCCGTGTGTGTGTGTGTGTGTGTGTGTGTGTGTGTGTTGCGGGGAGGGGGAAATATTTTATTTTCCCTTCATATTCTTCTCCCTCCCTCCTGCAATCTTCACCAGTCTTACTTTTTGAACTACATGCTCGTGAGTATTCCAGGCATACATTTCATACATTTTTATAGCCACCATCTGCTGTCAAGGAACCATCTATCCTTCCTTTCTTTGAGTTTCTGCAAAAGGTTAGAGCATTCTACTAAACGTTTAAAATGCTTCTCGTATAAGCTAGGATACGTGTCAATCATTCAATTATTCTCCTTACAAGGTATTATACGCTGGTGCCAACTAGTTCTCTTCTGTTCAATGAACTCAAGTAATTACACCAGTTCTCTGAGTAGTTATTATCCAAAACACAGCAAATCCAAAAAGTCCTGTTTGCTTACTGCAGTAGTTTGCTATGGCTGCTATAACAAGTTACCACTAATCTAAAGGCTAAAACAACTCAAATGTATGATCCTAGGGTCTGGAGGTCGGGATCCAGCACGGGCTGGATCCACCTGGGCAAAAAAAATCCAAGTGTTGGCAGGGCTGCATTCCTTCCTGCGGGCTTGAGGGGAGACTTGGTTTCCTGCTCATTCAGATACTGGTAAGCATTCAGTTCCATCGGCTGTAGGACTGAGGTCTCTGCCTCACCGGCTGTTGAGGGGGGCACCCGTAGTGCCCTCCTCATACAAAGGCTCCTGCGTCTCAGAACCAGCAAACGTCTCCATTTCTAAGGACACATGTGATTAAATTAGTTTGGGTCGGCCCAGATAACCCAGGATCACCTCCCCATCAAGAGCCTCACCTTCATCCCATGTATACAATCCCTTTTGCCATGTGAGATGCCGTATTCACAGGTCCTGGGGATTACAGCGTGGACCTCTTTGGGGGATGTTATTCAGCTCACGACACTCCCATATGAAAGGAATTAAGAGGGTGATTTTATCTCGCGTTGCGAGGCGGGGCAAGGCTACCAGGCAGAATGTTAGAGGCCTGGACTGCGATCCAAGCTGGGCCACTAACGAGCTGAATTACGTTTTGTCCAGATCACTGAACAGGAAGGATCCAGCTTCTTCATTCTTTTAATAGATGCCATCTTAGTTCACTGATTTATTCATTCCCATTCACTCACGGAGCACAGGCTGATGGAGATGACACTGTGCCAGGCGCTGAGAATATGGCAGCGGACAGAACACAGCAGTCCCTGGACCCTCCTACCCGCCCCCCCCACCCCGAGCTTACACTCTCGTGAAGGAAGATAGACAAAAACTAAGTAAACAGAGCAGTAAAATACGTATGCGGAACAGCGGTAAGTAAATCAGGGTGGGATATAGGAAACATCAGAGGCTCGGCCACTGTAGATACAGCAGCCACGGACAGACTCAAGGAGAAGATAGTAACTTTGGGTAGAATTCCCCTCTTGTTTCATGATAGGATGATAGTCTCTTGCTCCCAACCTTGTTCTCTCACGAACAAGAAGAGGTATTCTAACCACTGCAAGCCTGACATATCTGCCTTGGCATTGACAGTTTGTGACAATTCAGGCATGGATTATCAGCTTCTCCCTTTCTATTTTTTAAGTCTACACAAGAGTATAATAATATTATAGAAAAATATTTTTCTGAGATGGAATGACTATTAATGTATAAGTGAGAGACGGGAGTGAAAATATTCTAATCTCTTAAGTCACAAAGTAATTTTACTTGTCAGCTCAACATTTCATTAGGTATTTCAAAGCATATCATTCAAACATAAAATTCGAACAGTGAGTTTTGATAGTAAAAATCAATGCATTTATCATCTGATTCAGGTGGAACCTGTAGCTCTCTCAATCTATCCCCTGCTGCTGTATCCAAACACGCGTCCTCTGTATCACCTGAAGCTTGCTACGATTCCCACAAGAGGAAAAAGAAGAAAATAGCCTGGCTTTTCTAAGAGAAGTGCAGCCTTTCCAATTTAAAATATTTAATGTATTACCTTAGCAATGCACTGTTATTTGCAAATCAGCTTAACTATTTCCCAGAGACAATGCTCTCCCAACCTACTTTCACATGTGTTTGGATAGAAAGGCATCAACGCAAAATGGAAGAAAGGAAAGGGAACATTAGAGTGAAAAAGTAAGAGACCCGGATTCCCAACGGCAATCAATACACCCTGGGGTGTGTCACGCAAAATCCTTCCACCCATTTCTTCTGTTAAAAAAGCGACAGGGCTTCCCTGGTGGCGCAGTGGTTGAGAGTCCGCCTGCCGATGCAGGGGACGCGGGTTCGTGCCCCGGCCTGGGAGGATCCCACGTGCCGCGGAGCGGCTGGGCCCGTGAGCCATGGCCGCTGGGCCTGAGCGTCCGGAGCCTGTGCTCCACAACGGGAGAGGCCACAACAGTGAGGCCCACATACCACAAAACAAACAAACAAACAAACAAAAAAAACAAACAAACAAACAAAAAAGCGACAAAAGGACAGTAATCTCACCTGTGCTGCTACAGGGCTGTGGAAGGACCGAATACGGTAGCACTGAGACAAAGTCTTACACAAACTGCAGAAGTATTATCTACATCAACGTAAGGAATGGTTCTTGCTACTCAAGTTTAATCCCAGGATAAACGTGAGCACAGCGGACATCACGAGAAAAACGCTGAGCCACTCCCGAGGCCTCTGGGAGCCGCCTGCCATGAGGTGGCCTCGGAGGGATACTGGCGGACGCCTCGGTCGGCCGCCATGATTTACGGAGCATGTACGATCTAGCAGGCGTGGCGTGCAATGCTGGATCTAAAGAACGCAGGCGCGCTCACTGTTTGTGGAAGCATGTATCTCAGCGCTTGCTCATTTCCTCCAAGGAGGAATGCGGCCGTGTTACCTTAACGAGGTCCTCCCGGCGCGGAAAACTGGAGACCAAGCAGTTTTCTCCGGTCTTGGTGTTGGTGATGGAGACGTGCAGGCGGTTGTGAGCCAGCTCGTGCGCGTTGGCGGGGAGAATCGCCTCCATTCCGCTCCTGAGGAAGAAAAGGGCACCCGCGTGTCGGGCTCCGCCCCGCTGGCCTGCAAGCCCTGTAGCTTCCCAGACTGGAGACCCGGAAAAGAGCCCGGAGGCAGTGACAGCGACACCTATGGCTTACTGGGTGGGGGACCTTCTATGTCCAAAGCAAAAGGGTCCTGGAGAGACACCCCATCATGGTCGGCAGGCAGGACACAGCAGGCATCTACGCTAGCCGGGGGCGAAGGAGGCCACCATTTATATGGGGAATTGATGTCAGGTGGGCTCATCTGTTACCACAGAAACTAACAGCTCACAGCCCGCCAGGTTAACGGCCGCCGTGGAGGGCAGATATCTCCCCTTAATAAACTACCAGGTGGAGCTGCTCGGACCCAAGGATTAGGAGAATCACGAGCTGGGGCAGGAGGCAAGCTCGTCTGTGAGAGTGGGGTGCAGCTGAAGCAAGGGCTGGTCGAGCAGGGGATTTACAGACAGCAGGAGAACCGCCATCTTGAGCGGCTTGGCCACGCACCGCATGGTTCACCTTTAATCACTGACCGCCTTGTAAATGTTTCAGGAGAGGGAATGCTGACTGAGCTTGCTACCCTGTATCCAGAGCACCCTCTGTCTTCACAGGCTTCGGGGGGAAAGGCACTCTATGTGTACCTCAATCGGGCCATGAAATCATAGCCGGGTGTCACTGCCCCGAAAGTCTGCCTTCGGACTTCTTCGGCGAAACTGTAGGTAAACTCGTTACATGCCTGAAAAAGAAAATTAATAGGTGACCCTACGTTTTGTCAGAAACGTTACCATTCTGGTTCCAGAACCCTGTGCCTATCACACAAGGCACCTGGACCGTATAAAGCCAACCCCAGATGTCGGATGCTTCACAGGCACGAATCTCCACGAGGCCTGGTCCTCACCCACCATCCCTGGTCCCCAGGCAAGCTATATGGTCTGCCAACTGCAACCCTTTTTTTTTTTTTTTTTTTCTCTCTCTCTTTTTCTTTTTCAACCACCTCACATGGCTTTGCCCACCTGTGGAAAATCCTTGACGCCTGGGTTCTAGTTGTATGTTACTGAGCACACTTCTCTACAGGCTTCTCCAACATAATTAAATTCCTCACCCACCCCAACCCTGCGGCCTCGGCAACGTTCGGACTGCAGCTCTACTGTAGGGCCTTAACTGTACTTACACCCCTACTTCCCTATCGATACTTTTGAGCTTTGAGCTTTTTTCGGCTGGCAATAAGATACTGGAATGTCCCCCCTGGGCAGAAACCGTTCCGAGCAAACAAGTATGGCGGGTGATAAGAATGATTAAGCCAAAGAGTTTAAAGGTCGCCCCAGCCAACCATAACTCATGTGACTCAACCCCCCACCACAAAAACACGAAAATGTAAAGTAGGCATCCGACAGCCAACCAATCAAGGAACTAGAGCCAAGTCCCCACTCCGGTCCGGAACAAACAAACCAATGAGAAAAAAAACCCTTGATATATCCACACTTTGCATAATGAAAAATGAAAGCTATAAAATGTATGTGATTCCGCTTGGCGGGGGTTCCTCTTCGGCCTCCTGCGTGAGGACCAAGGAACCCCGGTGCACCGGCTCCTAATAAACCTCTTGCGTGTTGCAGCGACTCTCGACTCTTGGCGGTTCTTGGCCGAGCTGGGATCCCTCGGAGACCGTTCAGGTCTAACACTACAACAGTGCTGACGGTTCACAGCACCACCGCCAACAGAGGAAGGACTTGCGAGGACTCTGCCGGATCAGAGTCCTTGGAGGTTAGCCTGGGGCACTGGTCTTTCATAAAAGTCCCCCCCAGTCGGGGCTAGCAGGCAGCCAGTGCTGGGATCCGCTGACGTGGCCTCTGTTGCCTCGTCTCCATATAACAAGGCAAGGTGGGGATAATTACCGCACTGGACGGGTAAGAAAACCGACGTTTGGAGGGTTAAGTATCTTTCCCACTGTGCCATCGAAAATGAGCGTCAGAGGCAGGATGTAAACCCAGGTCTGTCCATCTTTCATTTCTTAGTTCATCCATTCAGCAACCTACTGGGCACGAGGCGTTGGGCTAGGAACTGGGATTCGGTGGCTGAGCGTGAGATACACAGAGCCCCTGCCTTCGTGGGACTGAGGAGTCCCTCGGTGAGGAGATGGCAGGGTGCCAGGAGAGCATCCGTGTGGGGGGCAGGTTCATGTCCCCCCCCCAGAAGGTTAGGGTACTCCTCGGACCCTGAGAATCGGTGCCCTCACACAGCAAAAGGGACTTTCCAGATGCGACTAAGTTAAGGGTTGCAAGATTAGGAGACGCTCCTGGATTATCTCATTGAGCCCAGTATAATCACAAGGGTCCTTGTAAGGGAGAGAGGGGGGCAGGAGGGTCAGAGCTGGCGAGATGTGAAGATGCTATGCTTATGACTTTACAGATCGAGGAAGGAGCCAGAGCCAGGGAACGCAGGACGCCTCTAGCACCTGGAAAAGGCCAGGACACACACTGCCCTCTGGAGCCTCCAGAGGGAGCGTGGCCCTGCTGACACTTTGATTTTAGACACTGAGACCTTTTCAGACGTCTGACCTCCAGAACTGTTAGAAAATAAACGTGTGTTGTTCAGAGCTGCTATGTGTATTGTCATCTGTTGCAGCAGCAACTGGGAGCTAATACGGTGGGCATCAACCTCCAACTTCACTTTGCTAGGCTGAAGCCTAAGATACAGACAGGAGTTGGACAGGAGATGGAGGTGGCAGAGGACAACAGGCACAGATAGCACTGAGAAGAGTGAAAACAGCCCAGACGGGGCAGAGACCAGAGAGGCAACCTCAGTGAGCCATGAGGGGGCTAAGGTCCACGTGGCCCTGGGAGTCATACTAAGAAATCTGCACCCCAGGAGAGAAGGGAACCCTCCTACACTGTTGGTGGGAATGTAAATGTCAGCTACCATGGAGAACAGTATGGAGGTTCCTTAAAAAAATGCAAATAGAACTACCATATGATCCTGCAATCCCACTCATGGGAATATGCCCAGAGAAAACCATACTTTGAAAAGATACATACACCCCTATGTTCATAGCAGCACTATTTACAACAGCCAGGACATGGGAACAGCCTAAATGTCCATCGACAGATGAATGAATAAAGAAGATGTGGCACATATACACAATGGAATACTACTCAGCCATCAAAAAGAATGAAATAATGCCATTTGTGGCAACATGGATGGACCTAGAGATTGTCATACTGAGTGAAGTAAGTCAGACAGAGAAAGACAAATATCATATAATATCACTTATATGAGGAATCTAAGGAGAAATGATACAAATGAACTTGTTTGTAAAACAGAAACAGACTCACAGACTTAGAGAATGAAATTATGGCTACTGGGGCGAAGGGTTGGGGGGAGGGATAGATTGGGAGTTTGGGATCGACATATACACACGGCTATATTTAAAGTGGATAACCAGCAAGGACCTTCTGTAGAGCACAGGGAGCTCTGTTCAATACTATGTAACAACCTAAATGGGAAGAGCATTTAAAAAAGAATAGATACATGTATATGTATAACTGAATCACTTTGCTGTACACCTGAAACTATCACAACATTGTTAATTAACTAGACTCCAATATAAGATAAAAAGTTAAAAAAAAAAATCTGCACCCCATCCTGAGTCAGCAGGGATCCCGTGGGTGGGAGAGGGGGAGGTCACAGGACGAGATGTCCAGATTCGTGTTTGGGTGAAATCACTCTGAATGTTTAGGTAGATGGCTTCTAGGCGGCAAGGGCAGATGCAGGCCTGCCTGTCAAGAAGCCGCTGTAGACTTCTAGGTGAGAAATGGGGGCGCCTCCCCCCAGTGTGTGCTCTTTCTACTAAGCCACACTGCACACCCAGCTTATTTTCTTATATTATTTTTGGTTACACACACACACACACACACACACACACACACACACACACACACACACACCACAGCCCCTGACCAGACTGGAAACCTATTAAGGAATGCACGTCTCTTTGGGTTAGCTCCCCGCTGTGGCAAATTCTGAGGGCTGAGGAAAGGCTGGCTGCGCTGAGCTCTTAAGATATCAAAGTCTAAATCTGCCTGCCACCTAAAATACACCAGCGTCAGGTGCTGCTCTTAATTATACATGCACCAGCTCGCAACTGGATTCATTACTCACATCTCTGTCACAACACCACGAAGCTCGAAGAACTTATCTACCAACAGGGAGAACTGAGCTAACAGGGACGTGAGTAGGTAGAAAGCAGGTTCCTAAGAAAGCTCAAAGCCATCCTTCAAGGGGTAGATTTCAAATGCTCCAGAGAAAAGAAATAAAATAACCTCAAGGCAAATGGCTGAAAACTGATTTTGAGAAAGGAGAAACGAGGATGCCCTAGGTGAAGCCAGAGAATCATTTTCCACCTGCCAACGTGAGCGGCCGATCAAGAGTTACCCCTAAGGTCTGGCCAACACAAGGCGACAATACGACTGGATCTCCAGTTTATTGAAAATGTAAATGAGAACACGCAGTCGGACTGACACCAAAAGTCTGAAATTCAGGTAAAGGGTTCAACGTGTGAACATCACAGAATTTCAATGAAGGGGCTATATGATCACAGTATTTCCAAATCAGTCTAATTCTAAATCACACTTAATATATTTTGAAATCTGCTGAGGATTCGAAACCAAATCTACCCAAATCCAAAGCCCGGGATTTGCTCCCACCTAAAGGAAACACTGCAGTGACCAGGAGTAAACAACCCTTTAGTAGCCCCCTGCTTCAGAAAGGAAATAAAGAGCTGGGAAGGACTAGCTTGCAATGCACAGCACATGAGTCTGCTACTCTGGGGGGAGTTCGCACACTTCATGTATACTTTCCCTGACTTCAGGTTCTCATCCTGTACAATCGCTAACATTCTCCATCACTTTTCGAGTATGTAAAAGAGAAAAAGAGCAGTGGGTTTCTGAATAACTGGTCTAAAGTCCAGTTTCTCTTCCATAAGCAGCTCATCAGAGATTTGAAAACAAGATTTCTGATGTTTAAAATGTTGTGGATTTCAACATTTAAATGTGACAAATTCATCCTTGGGCACGGAAATGTTAATCATTATTTGATTACTATTCCAAGCTGCTAGAGCATGTAAGTAACAAATAGAATATTCTCCACCTGCAGAAGCCAGTTCTCAGTCAGAGAATGCATGATGGCTGTCTAGAAGCAGAAAACAGACTTTAAAAACATAGATTACATTAAATGAAATACTTAATGCTTATTTTTATTACTTCTAGATAAACTGCTTGCAATTCAGGGCTTCTTCTTACCGTGGGAATGAAAAACAAATTAAATTCCAGTATCATTCCTCTTAAAAGAGACTGCAGGGACTTTCCCGGTGGCACAGTGCTTGAGAATGTGCCTGCCAATGCAGGGGACACAGGTTCGATCCCTGGTCTGGGAGGATCCCACATGTTGCGGAGCAACTAAGCCCGTGCGCCACAGCTACTGAGCCCACGTGCTGCAACTACTGCAGCCGGCGTGCCTAGAGCCCGTGCTCCACAACAAGAGAAGCCACAACAATGAGAAGCCCTCGCACCGCGACAGAGTAACCCCCGCTCGCCACAACTAGAGAAAGCCCGCGTGCAGCAACGAAGACCCAACGCAGCCAAAAATAAATAAATTTTTTTTTTTTTAAAAAGAGATTACACGCCAACATTTTAGTTTATATGCCTGTCTGTAAATAGGAGCAAGCAAAGACTTATCAGCCACATGTTCAAGGCCTTGAGAACAGGCTCTGTGCTCTTCTCATGATCAGTTAGTGGAGAAATATCCTTTGCTTGAAAGAAACAAAGCTGAAATCTGAAGACTAAATAATCACTAAAGAGTAAAAGAAGGCATTTTATTTCCTTGTCTTGTTGTCACCCAAAATAATCTTTTCCAAATGGAGAGCAGAGATCCCGAATGATTAAATTTTAAAAGAAGTCAACCTTTTCTGTTTCCAAGGCAAAGGATTATTTCTCTGCAGTTAACTTAGTATATAGTGAACAATCATCTTCGTTGTTTGGGCGTAATTTCCGGATGAGAAACACAGCCTAGTTACTGCTTAATTACCTCTATTTTTTGTGGCGCTGTTAGCAGGACAGAAGCAACCAAGGATCCCGCAGAAGCCCCGGCAAAGGCCTTGACATGCTTCAGGAGCTTTCTGCCGTGTTTGCAAAGTGCGGATGCTGCCCCCAAGTGGTAAATGCCCAGAAACCCACAGGCTGCAAACGACAAGTTGATGTGCTTCATTCTAGCTGTGAAATCGGTGACACAAAACCCCAAAATGCCCGTTAAGTTGGTATAGTTTGTTCCACATGCTGTCATCATTCCAAGGCTTTCTTTTATATACAGAACTATCTGTTCTAAACATCATCTTTTCAATTAAAGTCTAATTAAACACCCAAATCTTTCAAGGAAACGTTTCCCTCTCTCACCTTGACCCACTACAATCATATTAATAAAAAAAAAAAAATTACAACAGTCTATATTTGTCCAGTACATAGACTATGCAACCTACTTTTTAATTACTTGGCAAAAACCAAATGGTTAAATTCCCATTGGCAAGGCATTTGGTCCTTTTTTCTTGACCTTTTGATACTTTTGGCGGTGTGGGCTACTGGTAAAATCATTAGAGACGGTAGCAAACTTCAAATGAAAGACACATTTTGAATGAATTTAAAACATATGTCTTGGCTCCCCACCGTTTCCATCGTGAGCATCCCTTTTTTGTTGCTGTTGTTTTGTTTTGTTTTTTTTAACCTGATGCTCTCAATTATTCAATAATGCAATACTCAATTATTCAACAATGCAGTGTATTTCATAGGCAAGTTTCTCAAGACAAACTGAGGTCATGACGGGCGAGGGCAACTGGAGGCTCAAAGAAATGACATCTGCATCCCCTGATACTTGCAACAAATCTAACAATGAAACTATATTTCACGAAACTTCAGGGCTTAATTTCACCACGTGTATAAACAGTGCCCCCCCCCTCCACCGAAACTGCTCCCCCTGGATGCCCTCAGGGGTTTCTCCGGGGTCGCGGGACCTTCAGATTAGGCACTTGGCCCCGGCCTGGAATTTAGGAACCGAAAACCCTCGTTCTCATGCGCAGAGCCAGGCTCTGTGCGAAAGGAGGCTCAATCGCTGCAGCCGAGCCCGGCTTTGGGTTTAATTTCTTCAGATTGGAGAGGGGAGAAGGGGATGGGTCTCCAGGGGTGCCCACCCAGCGTGCGCAGGCGCAGTGTCCCCCCCATCCTGTGGTCTGGGGGTGGCGGGACGAGGGTCGCTGCTGCAACACCCCCAGGGATCCTGCCTACGCGGACCCACTCGCCCGGGAGCCACCTCCGAGGGGCCGGAACCTGCCCCCCGCCCGCCCCGCGCTCCGCCCTACCAATGCAGGCCTGAGGCACTTCCGTGTAGAACATCGTCCCCCGCCCCGCAGGCCCCCGTCCCTTATCCGGAAGGCGGGGCCGGGCCGTCACTCAACCCGGCTCCGCCTATCAGGGTCGGACCACACCCGCTCAGGAAGCTTCCGCAGAAGGGATTGAGGCCGGACTACCCGCGCGGGTCTGTGACGTCATCGCGCCGACGCTGGCGTCCGCTAGGCTCCGCCTGCTCCACTTAAACCGCTGGACTCAACATGGCGGCGCGCGCTCGGCCGCTTGACCTTGGTGTCCCCTAGGGCGGGTAAGGGATAAGACTTTCTCCTCTCGAGTCATACTGTCTTCGGATACCTCGGGATGCATTTTAGTCCCTATGCGCCACCTGCGGGCCGGCCCTCACCTGCAAGTCGGCTGACCCTGAACGACCCTCGTTTGCTGTGTACCGGAAGTGCTTGGCCTTCTTGGCGGCTGTTCCCCGGAAGTGGTTTCCCCTCCCCCTCAGCCTCGGGGCGGTCCAGCTGTCCTTGTAAGGGCGGGGTCTGGGGGCTGCCTTGGGATTGAATGCCCCGCAGCTTTTGGAAGCCTACCTCAGATATTTCCTTAAGCATTGTTGGAAAGGCCGCACTATGGGTTTGGGCAGCGTTCACATCCTTAGCCCGCCTTAAGCTGTGTGGCCCTGAGCTTCCCAGGTGACTTCTGTGCAAAATGGGATGCTAAAATCCGAGTTGGTGCTAAATCGTAACGTTCATGCTGCATAGCAGGCCTTCAGCAGACCAGCCTGTGTCTTCTGGTAGCACCACTGGCTCTGGGTAGATCTGAAAAGCAGCTTTCTAAGGCGGCCTACTCGGCTTGCATTCCCGCCCGGATTCAAAGGACTGACAAAATCCTTCCCTCCCTCAACAATGTCTTCCCTATCTAATCCTAACAAGAAAGCCTTAAGGAATTGAAGAGTTTCTGGTTGAAGTTTCTCCAGGCCCCCTTGTTTAAGAACAGATTTACTCTCACTGAAGTACAGAAGAGAATCCGAAAAAAAGTGTCTCTACCTTAAGCAGGAGAGGGAGTGGGTGGGAGCTCCCCAGATGGCCTTTACCTCGGACTTTTTTCTTTCTCCCTCATTTGGGACGCTAGTGACCACAACACTTTCTGTAAGCAAGAACCCTGGATGTCATGATGAAGGAAGAGATCTCGTGTTTATTCTTTTTTTGTTGTGTTTTTTGTACGCGGGCCTCTCACTGTTGTGGCCTCTCCCGTTGCGGAGCACAGGCTCCGGACACACAGGCTCAGCAGCCATGGCTCACGGGCCTTGCCGCTGCGCGGCATGTGGGATCTTCCCGGACCAGGGCATGAACCTGCGTCCCCTGCATCGGCAGGCGGACTCTCATCCACTGCGCCACCAGGGAAGTCCCTCGTGTTTATTCTTGTAAGTAGACTTCTGAGACAGCCGATCCTGCACACACCCTAATGCCTATGCATAGCACAACTGCATTACTCTGAATTCTTTACTACCATTCGAATTTAGTGACGGAAAGGGCAAGTGTGTGTATATCCAGGAAGTATAGCTGGACAAGCTGTTCATTCTTCCATCGTTCCATTGCCCTCTAACTCTGTGGTAGGGTGTGGTCTTCGCAAGAGAGCATCCTCTGGGAAACTTATTAGAAAGGAAGAATCCCAGGCCTCAGATCTCCTGAAGCAGAGTCTGCATTTTAACAGAATCCCCAGGCATTGCTCTGCACACTAAAGTTTGCAAAGCCCCGGTCTCACTCCTGGGGTGGTCTGGTTTAAAGTGATGTGGTGGCATCGAAAATTTGAGGAGAGACAAGGTCCACAGAGCCAGAATTTGCAGTGGTGGCAGGGCCACCTATTTTCTGCTTTGGGGCACTGCCAGCAGGTTGATTCAGAAGACAGGTGAGAAATTTGTCGCTGGGGCAGCCAGGACGAACACCACGGCTTTGGGATCCTTTGTTTAAAGGAAAGATGAGATCAGCGGTTATCACCGCCCCTGTCGGTGAGTGAGATTCTGCCAAATTTAAAGGTCACAGGAAAAGTGTCCACAAAGCTCCATAATGTAATTCTTAACAATTTAAACTCTTTTTAATTTTAACTCTCCCCTCATTTCTCCCTTCTACCCCATGTCATACCCACATGGAACTGATCAAAAGGTTCCGTTTCCTAAGGTAAGGAAGAATATCAGATTCATTCACATTGGTCTTTATAATCTCAGCGCCATGCATGGCACTTGGCACATAGTGTATGATTAATAAATATTTGTTGTGGTTGTTGGATTTAAGTAAATTACTCATGTGATGTGAATATATAGTAATTTAATTGCCTTTTCAGAACATTTTTCAGTAAATCTTTTGCCTATTTTCCTTAGTAATTTAGTTTTTTTTCTTTTATAAATTTATTTATTTTTATTTATCTATCTTTGGCTGGATTGGGTCCTGTTGCGGCGCACAGGCTTCTCATTGCGGTGGCTTCTCTTGTGGAGCATGGGCTCTGGTGTGTGGGCTTCAGTAGTTGTGTCTCGCAGGCTCGGTAGTTGTTTCTCACAGGTTTAGTTGCCCCACGGCACGTGGGATCTTTCCGGACCAGGGCTCGAACCTGTGTCCCCTGCATTGGCAGGTGGATTCTTAACCACTGCGCCACTAGGAAACCCCATAATTTAGTTTTGAACTGGTTTATTTTCTAGCCATTTATCGAACATTTAAGTATCCATTGTTTAACAAACACAGTGCTGGTTCACGGCACACAAAGTTGACAGGAATTCAGTTCTTCCTCATCTAGAGCCTAGAGGGTAGGGAGATAGTCGATGTGTAATTGCAGAGGCGTGATCGTGTGCTCGTACAAAGCCACACACAGGTGCTGTGCATGTCCACGCTGAGCTGGGGGCAGCAAACCCTTAGCTCTGGGAGGCATCTACAAGAGCAGCTGGCACAGAAACGAAGTGCCCAAGGCTTTCCACATCCCCAGCTTCCTCCTGCAAGATTTGATCATGTATTCTCCTAAAGAGAGAAAGGTACGGGGTAAGGGAGGGATAGGGATGCTTGCCACACCTCTGCGTCAGGGACTGAGCCTTATTGCAAGGTGTCTGAGTGTAATCTCGTGTTCCAGTCTACTGTCCACGCGGCGGCGTTTATTTTCCAACCTTGGCATCTTAGCACAGGTGAACAGCTCTGTGGGGCACGTGCCGTCGTTCCCCGCGACACCCGTACCCTCCCTCCGTGTACGAGCTCCTCACCCCTGTCACCCCCTCCCAGAGCCCTGCATGCTGAACTTGATGCACTTCAAAGGTTAGATGCACAGCCTTTACTTTCAGAGGATTGTGGCCACACTGTTGGCACACACAGCAGCGCCCTTTGCCACAGGGGCCTCAAAGTGATACCTCGCGTCACCACGCCCTCTGGGCCATGTTGAAGCATTCCCTTGTTTTGAGACCACCGTAGGATTCTGAGCAAGGCAGTTCTGCAGTCGTGGAGTAGAGCATCCCGTGTGAACGCACAGAGGAGGCTCCATCCCTTCCCACACGTTGTTGCTCTCTTTAACGAGGGAGGCTTCCTGAAGGCCACCGTGTCGGGGGGCAGCCGGGAATAAAGGCAGTTTAGAGGCAGTCAGGGCTGAGAAAGGGAGAGAAGCTGGCCTGGTAGGTGTGATGGCATTTCTTGAGCCGGGGGATGCAACCGCGACCGTCCCTGGCTCACTGCCACACCGCACCCACCCTTTGCTCTTTGTTTTCTTAAGTGAGTTAGAGCCGAGTTTCTAAATCTTGCAAGCTAAGCAGATCTCACTAATGTAAGTGCCTTTTCCACTGCACCTGTTTTCTCTCTGTTAGAAATACGCAAGAAGAACCGACTACTTGAAGTAAAACTGGGTGACTCTTTTCTTGCATAGAGCTGTGATGGTACTTTTGTGATGATGTTTATTTACTTTTTTTTTCATTTTATTTTTTGGCCGCTCTGTGCAGGATGAGGAATCCCCGACCAGGGATCAAACCTCTGCCCCCTGCATTGGGAGCGCGGAGTCATAACCACTGGACCGCCAGGGAAGCCCCTTGGGGGACTCTTTTCTAAATGGAAGAATAGTTTTTTCAAAAAGTATATGAATTATATATGTAATATCTGTTCTGTTATATATGTACATATATATGCAAATGTATGTATGTAACCAGACTGGTGACATTTGAAAACAATTCAAAACTAGGCATCCTTAAGAAGTGTAATTTACTTGGGATTGGAGGCATCTGAAAGTGTACCCTATAGATCATCTTAACATGGCATAGAAACTAAATATCAAGCTATTTCTATTAGAAAAATTCTTAAAAAAATGTAACCTTTATGTATAAGCTTTGTTTTAATTTAATATGTGAAAGATTCCAAATATAATATACACTGAACTGAGAGATCAAGGTAGAAAGATTTTCTGAGTGTTTCTGTTATTGTATTGGAATTACTTAATTACAGTGCTTGCAGTGGATATTCTGCATAAGTGTGAGATAGAGCAGAGAAGCTCTCAAAATGTTCACGCTTAAGAGAGATCTTTAATGCAAAGGGGGCTTTAGATCTTTGGTAGCCAGGCGCTGGTGTTGTGAAGTGACAGTGGGAGTGGGACACCACATGCCTGACGGAGTCCTGAATATTTTTAAAAGCCCAATAAAAGAAAATCTGTTTTCTCTCTGCCCTGTTTTCTCTGTCGCTGAACAGCTCTGCCCTTGGCCTGGCTGCTTGTGGGCCACAATTTGTACAGATGGTTGGGAACAGTCCTTCTCGTTACCGTTCAGATAATTATCTTCCGGTGGACGGGATTATTGGGGAAATAATATCAGTGTCAGACAAGTGATAGCCCTGAGTGATAAACAGGATGTCAGCTTTGGGGCCGTATGCTTCATCAAATTCGCCAAAATACTACTCTGTTTTAATTTGGAGTACGGGATCTCATCATGACTGATGCTGTCGTCCAAAGAAACAGCCTAATTGCCAAAACATCAAATTACCTAATCAGCTCATTTCAAAGGGAGAAAATGAATTCTGGTGTATTTTGTTTCTGCATCGACTCCTATTTGCTGGAAGCTTATTATTATTATTATTATTATTATTTTAATGGGAGGAGGAGCCAATGTAATGGCTAGGCTTTGTTGGAAAGAAGAAACTTTACATCACACTTTGAGGGAGCTAGTGCAGGGGCTCAGTGGGCCAGCTGGTGGGGCACCAGCTTGTAATGGGTTCCAGAGCTAGGGCCTCGCTGGGCCTCGCCTTTGTGCAGCCGGACCCAGATGACTGCACTGTTGGCTTCGTCACAGATGCAGCCCGCTCTCCGCTTACTGGTGATGGAGGGGACTAAATTAGGGTCTTCCTGGGTACCTGAGGCGGCTGCCTTTGGGGCGAGCATATTGTATGGGTCCAGGCCCTTGCGTGCAGCCAGCATGACCTCCCTCTGCAGCCCAGTGGCCCGCTCATCATCAGTAGGAACGCCACCTCCAGACGCCACAGAGGGCGCCACGGAGACGCCGCTGGGACCGCGGGCCCTCAGGGCCTGCGCGGCCAGCGCTCCAGCTCCGCGAAGCCGTCGCGCCGGCTGCGAGCACCGGCACTTCCGGGAGCAGGCTCCGGAGGCTGGAAGCTTATTATTAGTAACGATTACACCTGTTGAGGGCCCATTCCATGGCAGTCCTTTGTACCCAGTGTCTCATAGAACCTGTACCATGGTGCCGACAGGCCTTCCTCCCCTGCGGTGGTTCGGAAGTGAACTAATGAGCTCGCAGGTTCTTACCATGTGCCCGGGGTTCTGCGCTTTGCCCTTGACGGGTCTCAGGAACATGTTATTCCTTCAGTCCTTTCTTTGGTCAGAATTTGTAATTGGTCTTCACATTTAGGCATTTATAATTTCACGAAGAAGTGGTGCAAGTGTTTAGTAAATGTGCTGTGTAAATTTATAACATTTAGGAAACTTGTTTGCATCTGGAAAAGAAACCAAAAAAAGCAAGTGTAGCAATTAACTCAAGCTACCCTTTCTACATTTATCAGTCACAGCAGTAAGTCACTCTGATTGCTCCTTTTCCTGGAAGCTGTGTCATAAAGTAGGTTATTGTAAAGAGAACATAATTTCCATTAGGAACGGTGTTACCGAAGGGGGTCATTGACCAGGGTCCTAACTCCAGATGAATCGTGTATCTAATCAATTGTATTCATGCCTTTGTTCACTCTTTAAATAAACTTTAGTGTCTACTATATGAAAAGGACTGGAGTAGACATTAGAAAATTTTAAAAAAAACTTAGTGGATAAACTGTCCATTTTTAGTTCACTGTTTTTTCTTACTGGAATGTACCTTCACATTTTTCTACTCTGTTAAGTTCTACTTTCTCTTCTGGGCCTAAAAAACTCTTTTGTCTCAGTATGTCCTTTTGGATTCAATTCAAACACCTTCTGTCAATATTAACCACACCCTTCTCTTTGTTACCGTGCTGAGGCATTGCGGTAGTATTTTTCACCTTTCAGTTTGGTTAGAAATGCGGTTGCCTCTGCCTTCTGTGTTCAGAGTTGATTTGGAGCAGGGACCGTCTTGTTCTTCTTGGATTTTATTTATTTGTTTGTTTGTTTATGGCTGCGTTGGGTCTTTGTTGCTGCACGCGGGCTTTCTCTAGTTGTGGCGAGCGGGGGCTACTCTTCGTTGTGGTGCGCGGGCTTCTCATTGTGGTGACTTCTCTTCTGGCGGAGCATGGGCTCAGTAGTTGTGGCTCACGGGCTCTAGAGAGCAGGCTCAGTAGTTGTGGCGCACGGGCTTGGTTGCCCCGCGGCATGTGGGATCTTCCCAGACCAGGGCTCGAACCCGTGTCCCCTGCATTGGCAGGCGGATTTTTAACCACTGCGCCACCAGGGAAGTCTCTACTTCTTGGTTTTTGCCGGCATCTAGAAGGTAGCTAAATGTTTATATGAGTTGGGAATCTTTATATGTTTCAGATATCTAACTGGCTTAAGCACAAAGAATGTGTTAGTTCAAATATCGGGAGGTTTAGGGACTTCCCTGGTGGTCCAGTGGGTAAGACTCCACGCTCCCAATGCAGGGGGACTGGGTTCGATCCCTGGTCGGGGAACTAGATCCCACATGCATGCCGCAGCTAAGAGTTGGTATGCTGCACGTACCGCAACTAAACATGCCGCAACGAAGATCCCGAGTGTCGCAGCTAAGACCCAGCGCAGCCAAAGTGCATAAATATCAAATATGGGGAGGTTTAGAGGTAGGACTAACTGTAGAGATGGCTGGATCAAGCATGCAGTGGGTGCCGGAAGGCCACCATTGTGCCATGTCCTGTTTTTCTCCTCTTAGTTTCATTCTGCAGTCCGGACGTCCCTGGAGGCTGCTGGCAGCCTCACAGACTCGCAGCATATCAGTGGAAAAGTTCTTTCACTACCCACCTCTCAAACTTAGAAAAAGACTCCTGCTGGTTCTATTTGTGTCGCATGCGTGTCCCTGGAAGAGTCAGCGTGAACAGCAAATGGTGATACAGTGATGTGAGCCCATGAACGGGGGAGCGAGTGCTGCAGACAATGGACAGAATGAAGGGAAGCATTGCCAAGTCCCGATGGAGTCAGCTGGGCCAGCCTAAACCAACACATCCACTGCAGTACCTGATAGATATTGGTTGAGTTAAACAGGCAAAAATGCAGCTATAGGGCTTCCCTGGTGGCGCAGTGGTTGGGAGTCCGCCTGCCGATGCAGGGGACGCGGGTTCGTGCCCCGGTCCGGGAGGATCCCACGTGCCGCGGAGCGGCTGGGCCCGTGAGCCGTGGCCGCTGCGCCTGCGCGTCCGGAGCCTGTGCTCCGCAACGGGAGAGGCCACAGCAGTGAGAGGCCCGCGTACCGCAAAAAAAAAAAAAAAAAAAAAAAGCAGCTATAATCTCTATATAAGACACGGAAATTTAGTCTTTTCGATATATAAAACTTCACGATACGTATTCATCTGGCGAGTATTTCCCCAAACAAATAAGAACACGACTGTGATGCTTGGGGCATTGGAAAGTTGGTTGCAATTTTAGGTATGTTTAGATGAACAGTACATGCTGCTTGGCATAAATGTTCATCATTGAATTAATCAATAGTCTCGTTTGCCTTTTTTGAATTACATAAGCTATTTTGGATATTAGAGATGGTACGGGACTGTTGCTCACCAAATCGGTGTAAATGGATGCAAATGTTTCCCTGTGATAAATTTCCATGTAGGGAGCTGTGGTTCTTGGAGTGCAACCAAGGATCTTATCCTACACATAGGTTCAGAGAAGTAGATGCTAAATAAATGTTTGTTTTTAACAGCTGTGACAATAATGACAATGCCCTTCTACCAAAAGCACTTTATAGAGTGGGAAGTGATCTCAAAGGTCCTCCCATCGTCCCTTACTTCTGAGCATTTGGGAAAAGAGTGGAGTTACCATTTAGTGAGTGTCCACTAATGTATTTCGTATTTGATTTTAAAACCATAAGAAATATTCCAGTAACATAAACTTTCAAAATCATTCTTTACAATATCTTCACAGAATTTCTAAGACAAAAGTGATGTGTTACAGCAAACTATACACAGATACATTCCCTATTCACAAGGCTACAAAATGAATGGGTAAAATGGGTTAGAAGTCTGAAATGGAGGTCAAAGTGAAATTTTGAAAGGACCCAGGCTGACATGGAAAAGAGACCTGTAATTTCAGAATCTTCTTTTAGGACTTGAATTCTCAGAAAACTAGTGGCAGAGTTAGAATGTGGCAGTATTATGGAGCCGTACTTGTTGAATCGTATGGACTGATTCAGTTTTTCCTGGGGGAAAAGAAAATCCCAAGTTCTGATGAACTGTGCTATTTCCCAGTAGGCAGATATATTTTAAATAATGAACACACAGAATTCATTCTCTCTGAATAAAAGAGATGGCAAGTTCAAAGTCATTTCAACAGCATTCCTTGCTTGGGGAAGTCTATCTCCAGCCTAACATTAGTTTTGTGTTTCTAAATTCCCACATGGAAGCCAGAGAGCCCTATTTAAGCTGTCATTTTAAGCGCCAAACTTTCTTTCCCATATTTTATTCACTCTCTCCCCTTGAGGGAGCACTCTTAATGTGCTTTTTTTTTTTTTTGCGGTACGCGGGCCTCTCACTGCTGTGGCCTCTCCCGTTCTGGAGCACAGGCTCCGGACGTGCAGACCCAGCGGACATGGCTCACGGGCCCAGCCGTTCCGCGGCACGTGGGATCTTCCCGGACCGGGGCACGAACCCGCGTCCCCTGCATCGGCGGGCGGACTCTCAACCCCTGCGCCACAAGGGAAGCCCTTAGCATGCTTTTGAAGGGCCATTTTCAGAAAGTAAACTTTTCTTAACAGAGTCCTTGGAGTAGCTGCATGGCCACATTGCACTTAAAAAACAGCTGTAAAAGTAAAATTGTAAGGTCAGGGGTCTCCAAAAGGTCTTTGTAATTCTGGAATTTAATTTTCCTGTTTTTTCATGCACGTATACTCCAGATTTCATTTTTAATTTACTTTTTTCATGTGCTCCAAATTTTAGAAAATCAGCTCATCAGCAACATGACCCCATTTTCCCAGTTGTATTATAGAAAAAATTTGGATTCTGCAGGGTACGGAAGCATTCACAAGATAATATTTAAAATACAAATAAGCTTCATTTCAGCATTCTGTGAACATATACGAGTGTAAAGGTTATTTTCCTTCCGTTAGCAAAGAAACTAAAATAACATTTTTGCTTAATAGAGAGTGAGAAGGATCTCATAACCACGTAGACTTCGTTTCACTGACCCTACTTGTATGGGCCACCCACCTGAGGTGCATTTTCATCAGATATTGACGCATAATTGTTGAAATCTGAGGCATTTCTGTTAGTTACACATTTTTCTTGACATTTGACTTAAGCCGTTTTTTTTTTTTTTTTTTTTTTTTTTTTTCTGTGCCTTCTATGTTAGAGTGGCAGGTGACTGTGATACTTTCTGCAGCGAAGAGTCTCTCTGGGCGTGCTTTCTCTTTGGTTTCTATTTCTGTGCTCCAAGGCGTGGAGCACCGCCACATGTGCATTCGCTGATGCTTGTTGAACGCGTACTTGCGTGGTCTTTGCTGTTTGTCTCCTTCAGGGGCCTTGCCCGCACCAGTGCACATTCAGCGTCCCTGAGAGCCCCGTGGGGCGACCGACGGTGGCGCTCACACGGTGACGATAGCTGAATGGGGCACAAAGAGACAAAGTAACTTTCTGGAGATCGCGCGCTTGACCGTTGGCTCAGCCAGGAGTCATTCCTTGACTGCTTTGCTCTCCTGTCTTCCCAGTGCCAGATGTTCAAAAGCAGATGTCCACTCACGGGGCGTTCACGACGCTCGTTGTCATAAAGACGCTGGTAAGTGAAGGCAGCAGTGATGCTGTTCAGTTGCACCGTCACCCCAGGATCTTTAGAGGCTCGTCCTGCAGCAAACGGTTAAACATGGACGTTCTCGCGTCTTAAGCTTGGGGGTCTCCTCCCTTCTCTGTTTGTTCACACGAGGCAGCACTGTTCATGCCCAAAGCTTTGGCGCAGCCTCTCTGCCTAGGGCCTGCACGTCAGATGCTGTGATGGCACGAGGACTGTTGATTTGGATTGGCTACTACCTGTGGGTGCAGGGGCCTCAGGTTACGATTTAGGGCAAGTCCCTGCCTAAGCAAAGGGGGAAAACCCATGCCAGCCCCTGGCACAGCTGAGTGAGGGAAGGAGGGGTGTTGAGGTAGAAAATCAGTGTGCTCATCCCCTACCCCTCATGTTAGTATGTTGGGATGGGGTTTGTAGACAATGATTGCCCTGCATGTTTCTGCAGACGTAGCCTTGGGAGCTGTGGGACACCAGTACAGTGTCTTAATTCTGCTCCTTTTGACGAGTGTAGGATGGAGCCTGGACATCAGTATTAGCATTAGGAAGACACAGCTCCCAGGGGAATCTAAGGTGTAGCCAGGGCTGAGGACCACTGTTCTTGAGAAGTTCTCAATTTGGCCACCACGCCACCAGAGCCATGTTGCAGGTTTGGGCGACGGAGGTGCCCACATAGAAAGCCAGTGCTAAAATAAGCCTCAGCCTGGTCATCAGGGGGTCTAGAAGATTCTGCACAGCCTGTTGACCAGTCCACATTGGTCATTCTCCACCTGACCAATGTGCACGGACTGCAAGGAAAACAGCTAGAGTTACTCTTTCACTTTTCTTCTATGTCATCACTTCCAGGTTAAGAGATTGGCCAATACAGGGAAGTGACCTCAGGAAGAAAGGAAGTAGTAGGGTTCTCTCTTGGTCGTTTGTGTTTCTTAGTACCCTCGTGCCTTCTTGCTGCGTTTGTAGGAAGTTCTGGTGGGGGTGAATAACGTGTCCTCTTGAGGCTGGCAGCCCCCCTGCCGGCTCAGTTCCGGGTGTGGCGTGCTTACCTCGTGCTGGTTGTGAGCCTAGGTGTCTCCCACGCGTTGCGGGTCCACTGGCATTGTGCGCGTGTTCGTGGGCACCGCAGGCCCTATGCCAGAGAGCGGTGGCAAGGGAAAGCAGAAATGCACATCGCATGCATCCGCTCTGCTCATTCGTGTGTACGCCTTACTGTCCCATCGGACCTCACTTGTGAAATGCAAGCTCAGAGGTGAAATTACTAAGAATTTCAGGATGGTGACAGCAGAGCAGTAAACCAGGCGTGAGAGCCTTCTGAGCCTGGGGCCCGTCTAGCTCACCCTGCTCAGAAATACTCTCCCGTAAACCCAGATACTGTCTCGGAGGAAAAGGGGAGAAAAGAAATGTTTTGCTACGCCCGAAATGAGTCTGTCTTGATTATTGGGTTCTACTTATAAAATAATGAGCTCTTTTAAAAAATTCTCTGTTTTTGAGATTTGTTGCCTTAGTTAAGACTCCCTTGGTTGCTGAGACAAAAAAAACAAAAATCATCATATGTAGATAAAGAAAATTATTGTTAGAATACAGAACCCGAGGAATGATGGAAGTCTAGAGGGGCTGGGTACTAAAAAGGGGAAAGCTTGCAGAAACCATGCTTCTGCTTTAGATTGCCAGGGTCTTTTTTTTTTTTTTTTAACATTTTAATTAAAATTAATTTTTATTGGAGTTTGGTTGATTTACAATGCTGTGTTAGTTTCAGGTGTACAGCGAAGTGAATCAGTTATACATATACATATATACACTGTTTTTCAGATTCTTTTCCCATATAAGTCATTACAGAGTATTGAGTAGAGTTCCATGCACTATACAGTAGGTCCTTATTAGTTATCTATTTTATATAAAGTAGTGTGTATATGCCAATCCTAATCTTCTAATTTACCCCTACCCCCCCCTTCCCTGCTGGTAACCATAAGTTTGTTTTCTACATCTGTGACTCAAGTTCTGTTTTGTAAATAGGTTCGTTTGGACCGTTTCTTTAGATTCCACATATAAGCGATATGATATTTGTCTTTCTCTGTCTGACTTACTTCACTCAGTATGACAATCTCTAGGTCCATCCGTGTTGCTGCAAACGTGGATTGCCAGGGTCTTGTGGATTCTAATGCAGCATCTCTTTTATTTCCCTTCCTCTCAGGAGATCTGCTCTCTCTGCTTCTCAAGGTGCACGTGACCAAACGTGGGAACCCCTCAGTTCAGCCAAACGGCACAAAGAATCGCCTCCCTTTCCCTCTAGGCTGCATGTCCGGTAGAGAGAATATATGATTGGCCAAATGTGTATCAGGCTCTATCCCTGGTCCAAGCAGTGAGGAATGGCGAGGGATGGGTGCCAAGGCCTGGAGGCTCGTGGGCTGGACAGATACTCTTGACACTTTCTGCGGCACCTTTGCACTGGATTAAATGTCCTGTGCGTGAAGAATAATCATAATTAATAGTAATCAGGTACTAGTTACTGAGCCCATACTGTGTGCCAGAGCCTTTGCTAATTGTGTTATGTTCCTTATCTCCGTCTCCACGATAAATGCTCTGAAGCAGGTAGAGAAAGTGGCCTCGCACACGCTAAAGCACTTTTCCCAGATTACCTGGCCAAATAGAAGGGAGCAAAGGAAAGCAACCCAGGTTCCTCAGAGGGCAGAGCTGTACCCTTAACTGTTTTACTGGGAAGTAGTAAACGGGGGTTGTTTTGGTGCACACTGTTGAGAGACTATTATCACTATCTTATAGTTTTCCTTCCCCCCGGTTATTCATTGGCTGCTCTCAAAGTGTTGAGACAACTTCTGATCCTTGATTTTGTCCAAGGAACTCTATTAAAGGGATAGTAGCAGTTAAGCACAGCAGATTCTCAGAAATGTTTGCCTTTAGTTACTGAGTGACTTTCAGAAGAGTGGGCCTGCATCCTGCAAGATGACGTGCAATGTCACATACTGCCAGATGGAACTGACCCATATGTGAAAATAGGTTTCCTCACATGGTCCGTGTTTATTGTGTTCTATAACTGTCTCCAGCCTGCCCCCTGCTGGCTGATGCGAGTGAGACGCCGCAGATCCCGGAAGGATGTAAATGACAGAGAAGCCCCAATTCCCGGGGTTGGGGGAGTGCCAGGGAGGTCTCACTTTAACACGGCCCTAGAGTCCAGTTAGAAAGCAGCGGACTCTCCCCTGCCTGTGCTTTTATCATTCCCCACCTCACCTCCAGAGAGAAGGCGGTCCGCTTTCAGACCCAGTTATCATCATCCTCTTGAGCCTACACACGCGTGCGTCACAGGGCACCCGGGCTCTGTGTGCCTTCCTTGAGACATGGCTGAAGTCCCGCTATAAAATCAAGTATGTAAACATTCAAAAGAAGATACGAGAGGGACGAGATATGGGGACATATGTGTATGTATAGCTGACTCACTTTGTTGTAAATCAGAAACGAACACACCATTGTAGAACAATTATACTCCAATAAAGATGTTAAAAAAAAAAAAAAGAAGAAAGCTGAGATTAATATGGTCATTTCTGTCCCTCTCGTCTCTTGCCTCCTTCACCTTTATAGAGTACTGATTGATTTCAAAGGTAGATGAGTTATGTTCTGTCCTGAACAAACGTCAAATGGCTATAGAGTATGTTACTTCTTTAGACTGTTTCTATGTTTATTTGTATCTAAAATGTTCATTGAGGTTCTAAATAGCCGTTACTTAGAGTCTGCTTTATGAACTCATTTTTTTAGTGAAGAAAACTAAATTTTAAAAATAAGTATTATTTCTATATTGACTAGTATAATTTCCTATTAATGAGCTCTCATAATTAGAGCTATTGCTAATGTAACTTCTAGGTCATGAAAATAGGCTTTTGAACTATGTTTGTATATGGATATACACACGCACACTCAAGGGGGAATCATTATTTCACAAAAGAGGTGTGAGTTATTTCTACTCCTGTAAGAGTTTAGTTTTTTAAGAAATAAAATATTTGTCTAATTTCTAAAGAAACATATTCTTCTTAGAAAATTTAGAGAATACAAACAGACACAAGTTTAGAGAAACAAAATAATGACTACCCATGTAAAATTAATATGTATGATGTAAATTCCCAGCACACATAGGTAAATGTAATGTATAATTTACTTTCTAGAGATTTCTATCTCAAACTTAGTATGAAACATTATATAAAAAGCCATCAATATGAGATAATCTAACCCAGTAACTGCCAATAACTTAATTGATTATACAGTCAGTGACCTAATATTAAATGTGTGTAAGACTCCTGTTTGCCTATCTTGCTTCCAGACATCTTACCAGTAACCTACACTTGTGAACAGCGTTTTAACGCATCACGGTGTCCACTTGTGAGTGATATAAAGAGAAGAAAGATGATATTAGATATCGATGATTGATTATTTGCTAGGGTTTTTCACCACCTAAATGATGTCTTCCCAACAGCTGTAACAATGCTGTCTGAACTTGTGTCTTAATAAATTTATAAATTACGACACGCCATGGGTGTCAGTGCTAGAAGTATTAAATGCACGAAGAGCAAGGCTGTCTATAAAGTAAAATACGATAGATCTTTTAACACACCCATCAGAACTCATACTTTGATGTAAGTGTTTTATTCCACATAGTCTTGTTAAGAGGTTATTAACTGTCTCCTTAATCTATGAATGTATTTTTTTTTTAGCAGTATCACCTGTGAGTGCTCTGTGTGTTGGCATTTTCACAGGCCCGTGGATATAATAAGGAAAGAGGCAGGCAGGCTCCAGTCTAATGAGGGAGAAAAGATGACACCAGCCATTGCAAGACAGGAGTGTAAGCGTTAAATTAAGGTGGCACCAATGATGTGGAATCCTGCCTAACCCAGTCCCTGGGGTCAGGTCACATGTTAAAAGAGCATGACTCCTGAGCTGTACCCTGCCAGTGGAATTTCAGGGTATGGGTAAAGAGTTTAAAAGTGCATTCATCAGAGAGTCAGTAGTTATATAATATCTTTGTGTGGTGACAGATGGTAACCCGACTAATTGTGGTGATCATTTTGAAATGTATACAAGTATCGACCACTGCACTGTGTAAGAGGAACTAGCACAGTGCTGACGGTCAACGATACTGCAAGAAAAAACAGACTCAGAAAAAGCGCTCAGACCCGCCAGCGTTTGGCTTCTGCAGCTGGCTCTCCTGTGGACTTGATGGTTTGTTGCAACTGGATTACAACTAGTTATACTAATCACAGTTTTAATTTGTTCTTTGTTTCCAAATTGTTTGTGCTTTCTGTCTCCCTGCCGCACGATGGCTTTGTCAGTGTTACTAGCTGCATTCCTTGTGTCCTGTCTATTTTATAAGATTGTTCTCCCTTACAGTACCCAGTGTGTAACCAGGTCTGCAACAAAATGGATGATGACTCAACCTCTGGAGGAAATAGATCACATTTATGACTCTTATAAAATAATTGTAATAATGGGGTTCTAGGTATGGGGAGAAGCAGTAAGGGAGAACGCTTCCTGGATCCTGACAGACAGAGGGTCCAGAGAATCTTTAATTATCAACAGGGCCTAGTGCGGAAATTAGCGACTGGAGCGGCCTAGCAACAAGAGCCTTCTCCTGATCTGGATGAGCCTCCCAGCACCGTGGGACTAAGTGTGGTCATGAAATGTCTCCCAAGTATTGGTCGAATTCCTGACCAAGAGGATGATTTGAGAAATCGGATATTTCCTGCCATATCAGTAAACACAGGATGTCACAGGCATCAGTGATTGCAGCCAGGTGAGCGGGTGAGCCGTGCGGGAGCTCAGGGAGGAAAGAACACCTGCCATCCAGCCGCCGTCACGCTGCAGCCACTCTCCGCGGTGAGCCCCGAGGAAACTCCACTGGATACTGGCCTCCGAGAGCTGAGGTGCATATCACAGGAAGGATTTCAGGGAGCCCAGACTCTTGCATCTTCGCGTACAAAGAAGAGCCCTAAATTCTTTACCTTGAGATATCTGGTTTTCGTTAATTAAGACATTCAGACTGCCTGCCCTTTTGTTGCAAAACTGCCTGGCTCCCCCCTTGCTTCTTCGGAGCAGTTTCTCAGAGCTGTCTGAAACAGTGTCTCCTGGGATGCAGTCCTCGTTTCACCCCAAATAAAAACTTGCAAAAAAAAAAAATCAGATTTGTGATTGTGGGGTGGGGGGTGGCAAGAGGGGGAATGAGATGAAGACAGTGGAAAGGTACAAACCTGCAGTTCTAAAGTAAGTCAGTAATATAGGCATGTAATGTACAACATAATAAAGACAATTAACACTGCTGCGCGTTCTCTATGAGATTGTTAAGAGAATAAATCCTGAGTTCTCATCACCAGGAAAAGATACATATTCTTTCTGTTTCTTTATTTATATGAGATGATCTATCTTCACTACATATATTGTGGTCATCATTTCATGATGTGTGTAAGTCAGATCATTATGTTCTACATCTTAAAACTTACACAGTGCTGTATGTCAATTCTATCTCAATAAAACTGGAAAAAAGTACATTATCAGGACTGCATCATAGTCACAGAAGAGACAGGGAGCTCTTTTTTTTTTTTTTGGAAGCGTCTTCAAAAATTTAGGGTATTTTATCCCGTAGAGGGGCAAATGATAAATATTTGATATAAATTGGATTCTTTTTCTGTGAATACTGCTAGTTCGGTAGAGTCATACTTACCTTTTAAAAGCTCTGGGATTTAGCTGAGGGAACCGCCTACGGTAGGTACTTAATGACTATTTACTGATAATTGACTATGCAAGAGGTCTGAAAAAATGATTGATGCACAACTGGAAAACTCTAGTTCTGGCCTAGAAGCAGACAGGTCTGCGTGCTGAGCTGGCTTTTCTTGTGGAGCTTGCTGATTCATTTCATCACTTGCAGGAGCTCTTCCGTGAGGTGAGACCCGTTTGAACAAGGAAGGTGGCTGTCACAGCACACTGAACATGCCTCGGATATTCAGGGTGAGTACTTTGACAAAGACCATACTCATTTGGATTTTAAAATTCAGATGCGTTTGTTGAAGTCGAATCAGTTTTTAAATTACTCAGTTTGCATGTGCCTTTACATACAGACAGACACACAGACTGAAAGTTTAATTGATGTGGCTTAAGGAAAGTCGGCATTTGTTTTCCTGGTTCATGCAGACTGTTTGGTTCAAATCCAGGGTGTACCGCATATAGCTGTGTGACCTTGGGGAGGTTACGTAACCTCTCTGTTTTTCAGTTCCTTAATTCATACATCATGGGTAATGATTACACCTAAATTATAGAATGTGTATGAGGTTAAATGAGTTAATATATGTAAGGAGTCTAGAATTTTGTTTGTTCCATAGTAAGAACTGTTTAACTATTGCATAATTATTATCTTCAACCGTAACAATATTAACATTAAAAATATTTAATTTACCAGGTCAAATAACCTATAAAATGTTTGTCAATATGTACAAGAAAATAATGATTATACTTAAAATGTAAAATGTTTCTGAAGCCAAATGGATTAATACATGCAAAGAGTATAGGATACCTTTTGTCACATGTTAGCTATTTTATTGTTATTATCCTTAGCCATAATAATATTAATATTAAGAACATTTAGATTACTAGGTCCAACTAGTATTTTAAAATACTTTACCATTTAGCTTTTGCTTGTTTTAATGTTTTCATTATGTTGAAAAATATGAATTGCCAAAATGAGAATGAAATTAAATGGTTAAAATGGAAACACAGTAATTTAGAATATCTTTTCTCTCTAGGTGAAAAATATATCCTCAAGAAATCCAATTCCTTGAAACTGAATGCATTTTAAAATTCTAATTCATTTTTCTTGCAATTTATAGATCTGGCATTATTAAAATATTCATATCTTTGAGCTAATGTGGCATAACAAATTTAATTTGCAAAACAAAGATGACATGAATAGAACATGATCCATAATCACTTTTTTTTAAGCCTCATGTTGTAGGCACTTCATTAGAAAGAGAGATGAGTCAGACATATTTTATAACTCCGTAGAGCTTTCCAAATAAACTCTTGGAAAGTCATGAAATAATACAATTTTGGAACAAAACATTTTGTATTGTTTTCATTGCTTCTCAGGCGTGTAGGGTACCACCCCACCATCCTTGACAGGGTTGTTTGACACGTATGGGGGTGCTTTGTGTTATTTTTCACCAGAAAGTCTTTACACCACAGTGTAATCGGGTACTGTGGAAGGGGCGATGGAGGACCAAGAGCCACAGATTGCATTCCTGGTGCAGCGGCAGCTCCAGTGCACAGGTGGCCCTCGAGTAGCAAGGCATTGGGCACAGGTGGCCAGACCCTCGTACTGATGACCGTACGCCGCCAATGGGGAAGCTGGGGGCTTCCCCCCAAAGTGTGCGGCTTCCACTTAAACACGGGAGCCGACCCCAAGGGGCTGCCCCTGGAGGCTGCCAGCTACGTGTGCTCCTCGCGGCTGATAAAAGTTCCTTAGGGGTCTTCCGTAAGATCTTACAGAAGAACCCAAATGAACTTGTTGGCCGGCCCAATAGGTTCCTCCTCGAAGGCACATTGGCGTGTAGCACATCTCCCAGGCTGCTCTCACCCCGTTTTCTAAATCCGGCTGAGCACCTGTCTAGAGTCTGATGGTTTCCTGTATATACCAGAGACTTCCAGAGCTCAGCGTTGTTACATGGCTGGGGGTGTCTGATTTCACAGAGTGTCTCGTTTGAAGAATATTCATGTTTCCTTTTGGTTTGCGGGCAGAGTGTGTGGGCAGAGGGTAGAGATTAGCTCAAAGGGTTTTACTGTGATTACGGTTGTCTCTTTGCAGGGCCCTTGACTCTGCCTATAGCAGGGATGATTATTATTAGTTCTAGCAGTAGTAGTAGTAATAGTAATAATTATAGCAGGAAAAGGAGGGTGAAGAGGAAGAGGAGAAACAGTAACAACAACAAAAACAATGATACAGTTGTTACTGTTTCTTTGACATGGGGCTGAGGTCTGCCATGTAAAATCTTATGCAGTACTTACCACAGCGCTACGGAGCAAGAGTATTGGTATTATTTTAATTTTAGCGGTGATGTTTGCAGAGGTTAAATAACTTGCCCCAGCTTATAAAGCTAATAAATGATAGAAGTGGAATTCAGACCCGTGTGGCAGGAACCCCAGGCACCTGCTCCTGTCTGCTGCCGTCTCTAATCAAGATGTGGGCATGATTATTCCCTATGCTTCTTGTATGAGATGCCTGGTACCTGTGTATTTGATCTTTGAGACCTCAATTTCCTCACCTGTAGAAAGTCAATAATAATAATAACCAACCTGACTTTCTCATGGAGTTAATGTGAGGAAAGAAAAACGTTGATGTTGAGAAAGTGGTTTGTAAAGTGCAAACTCTTCATAAGTACGTGTTGGTTATTATCGTACTGGTGTGAAATATTCTGTGTTCTAGAAAGGAGACTGAAAGTTTGACCATGGCGGGGTGGGAACTTCATTCTCAGGAATTACACTCCCAGAATTTGAGACCTGGAAAAGCTGTGGAGAGCGTCCAGTTCAGCGGTTCTCAGCCCAGCTGCTCATCTGTATCATTTGGGGGAGCTTTTAAAAATGGTCGATGCCCAAGATTCACTGCGTTTTTAGAAATCTTGTTTCATTGGTCTGGAGTAGGGCTTAGACATCTCAGTATATGTATATGCATATCCATATGTATTTGTGCATGTAAACACGTGTATGCATGTGTGTATGTGTGTTTTCCCCAAAGATGATTCTAATGTGGAGTCAGGGGCAAAAATGACTGAATGGAACCAACAAGCTTGTTTCTGACAGCTGGGGTAACTTTTTGTTTACCCAGGACAGTTGCAGCTGACACCTGTTGCCCATTGACCCAGCTGATAAGCCCCCCCCGCCCTTTTCCTCTCATGTGTCCTGGTTTGGGTGATAAATTATTCCGTCTCCTGCTGACGAGGAACTGAGGCTTTGGGAGCCTGTTTTCCTTCTAGAGGAAATTGAGTACAGTGCCCACCGTGGGCTTTCGGGGGTTGCTTTGGAGTCGTGTTGGACACCATGTAAGTAAGCAGGATGCTTCCTGACATTCTTAAGCCGAGAGAATTTCTTAGTTTTGCTATGATAATAAGAACTCTTTAAAATAGGACTGTGCTGTGTTTCCACATGACCCACCTAAGGTTTGCAATACCAAGGTCTCATCATCTCATCTGATTCATTTATGCAGGGAACATGTCATCACTGTTTCCGTTCCTGAAAGCACCTTCTCATGATTGCTAGCAATTATTATTTAGGAAATTAAATTTAGAATACAGAGAGACTTCCATGGTGGCGCAGTGGTTGAGAACCCACCTGCCAATGCAGGGGACACGGGTTCGAGCCCTGGTCTGGGAAGATCCCACGTGCCGCGGAGCGACTAAGCCCGTGCGCCCCAACTACTGAGCCTGCACTCTAGAGCCCGCGAGCCACAACTACTGAGCCCACACGCCACAACTACTGAAGCCCGTGCACCTAGAGCCCGTGCTCAGCAACAAGAGAAGCCACTGCGGTGAAAGCATGTGCACCGCAACGAAGAGTAGCCCCTGCTCGCCGCTACTAGAGAGAAAGCCCGCGCTCAGCAATGAGGACCCAACACAGCCAAAAATAAAAAAATAAATACATTTATAAAAAAAATAAAGAAAACAGATCAACAGCTTTATCAGCTGTCTCAGTACTAGTTCTCTGAACACCATTCAGGGCAACATGGACCCTGCTGGATATGACATGCCTGATGGCGACATTTATGAGACCTCTGTCCAAGAGGAAGTTTGACATTGACCGAGAGATCTGACCTGTAGTGGCTCTGACAGGCCTTGGCGCTGTCTTCTTGGTTGAGACTTTCTCAGCCAATGTCAAATCTGATTTTGGCGTTAAGGTCCGCATAACCTAGGATATACATGCCCCAGAATAACTAAGGTACTTCTCAGCCAGTAGTCTGGCTTTACTGGAAGTCTGTGTTCAGTACACATATGAATCCGTGGATGTGGGCATGTTTCTGTGATAATAGTAAGCACGTCTCCCCATCATTGGAGTTATTATTCTGGGATGACTCAATCAGAAGTGCAGCTCTCGGAAAGTGGCATGTTTCCATTGACATCTATCAGAGTGAAACCAAGGACGGTAGATGTTCCTGTTACCCAGCATTAATGGCTTTACCTCCTTGAGGAATCCAGGGATTGTACGGTACCCTGAAGATCCAATGCGTCGTCCAGGAGACTGGAGTATTCAGTTTTGTTTGTCGTATATTGCAGGTGAAAGTCAGAGATTGATTTTGATGTATTAGAGATTGCTTCATTTACAAGTCTCAGAAAAACTCTTTGCAAAATATACTGACACTTTCCTTGATTTCAAAATTGCAGTGGTCTCACTCCTGATGTTGGAAATGTGTTTGGCTGTCCCAAGTGGCTCCTTGGCAAACAGTGGGCCCCTGTTACTCAAAAAAGAAAAGTACAACTCCTGTTGTTAGGATTTAGAGTCCAAGAAGCTCATAGTGTTACTACCTAGTTTGAAAAAGAAAGGTTAGCAAATTTCCCCAGACATTGAGGAAGGGGGTCAATTAAAAGAGACATTTAGTGCCTTACAATTCTCCTTCCAGATTCTCCCAAGACATGCTGGCTGTCCCTACTCTGTATTCTTAGTGCACCACACACATTCCTTTATCATGATGCATAGCACATTGTACTGGGATTACTTGTTTGCAAGCCTTTCTCTCGTGCTAGACTGGAGAGCAGAAACCATGCCGTACTTGTCTTTGCATCCCCAGCACTTAGCGAAGATATGAACACATATTGGACGTAACAAAGAACCTTGAGTGAATGAATAACTGACCACAGAAAGAAAAGGAGCTTGAGTATCAATCAAGAATTGTGTCCTTGTGTAACCGAAAGTGGGGTCTGACTGCTCACCACCGAAAAGCCAATACAGAGGCAAGGTTGATGGAAAGGCAGGCTTGCTTTATTTTGGATGCTGGCAGCTGGGGAGGAGGGTGGACTTCTGTCCAAAAGCTGACTCCGCCCCCCCCGCCCCACCCCCGACATTCAGGGGGCAAGAGCTTTTATAGATGGAGGGAGGGGACTGCATGTAGAAACAGCACAGTCAGCTCTGACCGTCATCTTGAAATTGGTCATCGGTGGTCTGACCAGCATCATCTTGATTGTTTTAAGTACAGTTAGTCTCCAGTCCCAGGGTCGGTTTGTTTCCATTTCTTTGAGTCCAGTTCTCGGAATTGTGGCAGCTTATGTCACGACGGCGGTCTGGTCATCATGCAGTTAACTTCTTCCCCCTGCTGGGGCCTTCATTATCTATGAGACAGCTCACAGGATGGGGCTCAGAATTTGATCTGTAGCCCTTGGGGAGGAACTAAAAGGTCCCTGACTTTGCTTAGTGACTAAACTTGTTATTTGGTCTCGTTTCACTGTTTTCCTTTTCATCTGCACTTTCTTACTTCTCTCATTAAACTTACTCCTTGGCTAAAGCGTTGCCACAGACACAAGGCAGGGGGAGGACACTGGGGGAAGGGTCCCTAGGGCCCTGCTCCGTTTCACTTGGAGAGGACACATCGTAAGCTGCGATCTTCATGCTGAAATGAAAACACAAAACGAAACATCATGGAAACCAGACATTTCCTCTGAATAAGGAGCCTAAACTCTTTCAGTATTTGGAGAGAATCGACTCCCTACTATACCTGCTTGGAAGAACGAGGGAGGTAGGGAGAGCTTATGAAAATCTGGTTTTGCTCAAATTAGTCAGTATGTTTTGACGCCTCTCTGCTACAGATGCTGGAACAGTCCTGCTCGTCAGAGTCCATTTTGAGTTAATCCGATCAATGCGGAATGTCTTACCACACGGAAACGTCCAGAGCTTCACGATACACTTGCTGGAATAGTGGGATTATGAGACCAACCAAGGGTGACCTGACGAAACGATTTTAAGAAGTCCTAGAAAATTCTGGCTCATTACCTGGGTGACAGTCACTGCACACATAACAATGAGCGTCGATTGCTAAGTCCCCTGTCACCTGCTTAGAATGCTCGTCTGCCGCAGCTCAGTTGTCACCCCCAAAGTGCGAGAACTCTGAGGCTTCCCGAGTCCGTTAGGCTTTCAATGTGTTCTTCTTACCTGAAGGTATCTGTTTCTGAGCATTGCATCACCTACATGGCAAAAAAAAGAAAAAAAAAAAAAGCTGTATATGGAGTTGAACTCCTGAACAGAGAGGTGCATTTTATAATACCAGGCAGCTACTGATTTTCCTGTGTGCGCTCAAGGGGGCATAAACCACCTGGCTGAGTTGAGCTGTGCCTATCCATCCAGCATCATCAGATGGCCCCAAGACACCAGCTTTGCTCACTAATCAAAAGCAGTGTTGTCGACGTACCAGGTGAATGCACAGATTGATAAAGTCATGCAGTTATCGTGGGACTAGGGAAGTTTTATAACCATGCCAGCTTCTACGCTTTTACAGATCATAGTGTTTACAGACCACTTTGGTTATTTTTCTCCAAGGATAAATCAGTGCCTTTTATCTTGTCATCATGTGTACATCACTGAGGTATTTTGCTCTGTGCTTCTACCTGTTTACAAGATTAATGAAGCTCTTCCTTTGGATCAGAAACCAGCATGTGATGTAAGAACCAACTGGCAACTTCCGACCCCTGGGAACCCCCCCCGCCCCACAGCTAGCTCTCTGGCGTCTAAGCCATCAACATTTTAAGAAAACAAATAGGGGTTTGGAACTGTGTTGCTGTCCCCAAACCATACGGTAGTGGAAGATTTCCCTGAAGTTATAGCCCTGGGCTTGCTGGCAGGGTTGGCCGCGCGCCTGGCCTTTCTTCAGAGGTCTTTTCTCTGCCTTTCTGCTTGAAGCGTCGGGGCTTGATTATCTACCGTCCTCCACTGTGCCCTTGAGAGGAAATCTTTCAAATAACCCACTTCCCAATTTACCACGAGCAGTGAATTTTTAATATGACTTGCATAATGGTGATTATATATTTCTGTTTCTCGGAAAACAGGAGACACTTTAAAATATGATAGCCTTGGACAAGCAGTGTGATTTTTTAACAAGAATATGTTATGTGTGGGAGTTCCCTGGTGGTCCAGTGGTAAAGAATCCGCCGTCCGATGCGGGGGACACGGGTTCGGTCCCGGGCCGGGGATCTAAGATCCAGCGTGCCGCAGGGCAGCTAAGCCCACGCGTCACAACTACTGAGCCCACACGCTCTGGAGTCTCTGCGCCACAGGTAGAGAGAGAAAACCTGCACGCCACAACGGGAGAGAAGCCCGTGCACCATAACGAAGAGCCCTGGCGCCATCGTGAAAGATCCTGCGTGCTGCAGCTGAGACCCGATGCAGCCCAAATAATAACAATAATAAATGAAATAAATATTTTAAAAAGACTATGTTATGCATAAGCTGCAGTGAAAGAATATTTAATTGTCTAATACATTCCATCTGAATATTGTTTGTTCCATTATTTTTATATTTTGGTGGTTCTTCATATTTTTTAGTCTAAAAAGAAAGATGTATTTTAGGAGTAGGTGGCTCTGACATCCAGTTCTAATTTTCAAAATAGACATTTCTGAGGTGATTTTTCTAAAAAGTCACATTTTGGCTTTTGCACAAGCAATTGAGTTACACTTCCCAGGAATAAAACTTTTTTTCAATAAAATTTACACTCTAATATCCCTGATATGATCAATTTCAGATTTCAAAATAATGAGGAAATAAGTATACTAAATGAATTTCAAGAAGCGTTACTTTTAGCGCTTCCTGCTGCTCTGGCGATAGCGAAAGCACATACCTTTCCACAGTGGAGAACTCGTTAGAATCAATTTTTTAAGTGGCTTGATAGGGAGTCTACAGTGACTGCAAGACCCAAGAATTTGTTTCTTCGGCCTTTTAATAAGATGCTACTAGAGGCGTGGCTTACTATTTCTAGGCAACTTGTTCCTCACGATAATAGTGAATATTCTTTCGTGTTTCATAGATCTGTGTGTCCTGCTAAGTTCAGGATCTCCGGTAGAGCCGCATAAGAGCTGTTGCGGTCGTTGGTGACTCACTAGGGCTATTGTTTTGTCCTTGTCCACACGGTCAAGAAGCAGCCATAGCCTCTTCAAGTCAGGGTGCTGCCCACACTCCATGCGGGTGTTGCGGCCCCTCTCTGGCCTGGTGTCTGAGTTTATTGCCCTCCCTCTCTGGGCAGAAGGGCCACCTGCTTTCAAATCCCGTTGAACTCAAAGTCATAAGGAGAGCAAAATGTTGTGAAGCTGTAAACACAGCTTCTCTTTCATACCTATGCAGGTATTTGTGTTACACTTGACGGAATCTCTGTCAGTTGAAACTCGTAGGGTACAGATGGCAGACAAGCGTATGTCATGAGGGAAATGCAAATTCAAGCGGTAATGAGATATAGCCCTACACCACGTGAGCACGGTGGGAATCCAGGACACTGACAGCACCACATGTCCATGCGGAAGTGGAGCAGCGGGAGCTCTCGTCCGTTGCCGGTGCGAGCGCAAGATGGTGCGGGCAGCTCAGAAGACACTTCGGTGGCTCCTTACAAAACAACATGCCCTCATCATACAGCCCAGCAAGTGCGCTCCTTGTGTCTCTCCTAAGGGAGACACCCGCACAGAGACCTGCACGTGGGTCTTTGTAGCAGCTGTATTCCTAATTGCCAGAACTCGGATGCACCCAAGACGTCCTTTGGTAGGTGAATGGCTACATAGACTGTGGTGTGACCAGGCAGTGGAATGTTATTCAATGCCGAAAAGAGATGAGCTATCAAACTATGAAAAAACATGGAAGACCCTTAAATGCATGTTACTAAGTGAAAGAAGCCCATCTGAAAAGGCTACATACTGTATGATTCCACCTAGAGGACATTCTGGAAAAGGAAAAACTGTGTCTACAGTAGAAAGATCACTGGGTTGCCAAGGGTTGGGGCTGGGGAGGTGACGCGGGAGGGATGGTTAAACAGCACAGAGGGAGTTTAGGACAGTGAAAATACTCTTAATGGTACTATAATGATGGAGACTTGTCCACACCCACAGAATGTACAACACCAAGAGTGAACCCTAACGTACTGTGGATTTGGGTGATAATGCCGTGTCAGCGTAGGCTCATCGACTGAAATCGGTCACCTCTCTGGTTGATAATGGAGGAGACTCTACATCTGCAGGGGCCGAATGTACATATGAAATCTCTGTACCTTCTTCTCAAATTTACTGTGAACCTAAAAGTGCTCTCAAAAAAACAGTCCATAAAAACAAAACCAAAGCTAGTAGAGTAGTCACAGTTTGGTGTGGAATGTCAGATGATGTTAAGAGGTTGGAGCCTTAATTGATTATCTTTAAATGCAGTGTAGTCCTCTGGTTGTTGTAAAATTAAAAATACCCTGTGTTCCCCTCTCTTGGTTTACTGCATAGTTTCTTTGCAGACATTCTGGCTCGAGGCCCGTGTTTGGGTTATTTTATGAATCTACCTGTGTGTCCTAGATCCAGAAACATGCTTCCTGCCAGTACCTTCCAGGCTGCATGCCTTGCCTTTCCCTGGGGTTGCTTTGAAACCGTCTGAGTCAGTGCCTTTCTGTGTCCTGGCACGGGTGTCCCTGGATGCTACACCCTGCCAGGCACCTCAACATGAATTTCTACTCCAGATTCCACAGGAACCCATATTTCCATCTTTCTCTGCAAATGTGTGGCGTTTTAGTAATTTTAGAAACAGTTTACTGAGTCCCAACGACGAGCTAGATATTGCACTCAACACTAGACATCACAGTATCATGTGTTCTGTCCAACAACCCGGACAAGAGGTGGGCAGTTATTTTATGCCTTGTGAGATCAGGAACCTAAAGTTTACCAGCGTTCAGTAACTTTCCCAAGGTTCTAACACGGCTGAGCATTGGACCAGCCTAAGCCAAAGAGCTGTGTGATCCCAAGCCCGCACTTGCAGTCACCACGCTGCGTCCGAGCCGAGCACTGTGCTTCCGCCACGGGCTTTCTGCCACGTCTGGCGGGGTCCGAGCCGTCTCAGACCCCGGCCCTGTTGGCGGCAGCATCCCGTGCTTCTGTGTGTGTGCGCGCGCTCAGTTCCAGAGCTGTTTGCTCCTGTTCCTCCATCCGTGTTCCTCCGTTCAGGCCTTATTCGCACACGTGGTTCCCTCGGTTGTACCGCCCGCTTCCCCCTCCCCCGCCTGTGTGTTCCCTCCTCGCCCTAGGCGGCCGCCGCAGACCCCGCCCGTCACGCGGAACGCTTCCGCTGCCGTCGCCTCTGCTGAGCCGGCTGCGTCGCTCTGAGCTCTCTTCTGTGGCTTCGTGCGTCGAGTTGTGGTTTCTTCCTGGTGTGGCTCTGTGACACTCTGAGTTCCCTACAGACCAGACCACGTTTCCTTCATCTGTGTGTCTCCAAGACCACCCCCAGTGCTGAGACCTTGGTACCTACGGGTGTAATACAGACTTGCCCAAGTTCTCCACGGGAACATTTCCTGCCACTTTGCTCCCCCAGCCCTGGGTGACACTAGTTCTTCATGTCACATCCTCAAAATGTCATGGCATCTAAGAGTGTCTCTCTACTGCATCTTCTCCATTGTCTTAAAAGTGATCAACTCAGCCTCTCATCACTTCTGGTATAGATGGTGCACATCTTATTGGCGACTTGCCTTCCAAGCTTTTGTTGATACTCTCTTCCTTGTGTACAGACGCTTCATCAAATTCCGTGCGTCCTACTTTTCCATCAGTGTATATGCCTTGGCGCCCGTCTTTGCCCTGTGCGTTCTTGGGAATGCTTCTTGGTGATGCTCTTAGCCTGTGGCATGATTTTACTGGCTTGGCCATGAGACCTTATTGTGTGTGGTCTCCTGTATTCCCAGCAAGATAGAAGAACCTTGAGAACCTTGAAACACCTGTCTTTTGCCCCTTGATATAGTATTTTTTCAGTGATGGTGATATGCCTTGTGTTAGCCCATTGACAAGCTCCAGTAACTGTGTATTCAGCATCTGGAGTCAATAGAAGGTCCGTTATTCTCATTCTCTCTCTCTCTCTCTCTCTCTCTCTCTCTCTCTCTCTCTCTCTCTCTGTCTCTCCCCGCCTCCCCCCCTTTCCAGCCCTCCTTCTTCCTTCCTCTTTTTAAGTGTTGATCTCTGATCTTCAAGTTACAGATTAGAAATAGAAATTTAAAAATAAATAAAATTTTTAATTTAAATAAAAATAATTAAAAGGTAGTAGTAAATAATACCTACCGGTAATACAAGGATAGCCATTGGTGGGCACGTATAAGAAGGGTCCCTCTTTTTGCCCCCCTCCATGATTCTGCATCACTGTCTTTCTTCACCAGCACCCACCGATGTGTCAAGTGCGTAATCAGCTTATGTGCTCAGTTTTCAAGAATCATGAGTTTCTGGGCTTCCCTGGTGGCGCAGTGGTTGAGAGTCCACTTGCCGATGCAGAGGACATGGGTTCGCGCCCCGGTCCGGGAGGATCCCACGTGCCGCGGAGCGGCCGGGCCCGTGAGCCGTGGCCGCTGAGCCTGCGCGTCCGGAGCCTGTGCTCCGCAACGGGAGAGGCCGCAACAGTGAGAGGCCCGCGTACCACACACACAAAAAAAGAATCGTGAGTTTGTTGTGCTTCTGCCTTTGCACAAACTGTTGACTTCACTGAGCAGGTCCTCCTCCCTCCTGTGTCCTGATGGTTTGGACTCTCCCCACCGGTTCTTTGGACCAGCTGAGACTCCCTTCCTCTGGGTTGGCATCTCACATTGTGTCCTTGCTGGTTGAGGCGGACAGAGATGCTCCCCCCTTCCTGTCTTCTTGATCCACTATTATTACGTCTACCGACTGGCTCATCACTGCTTATTTGCACATAACCATATTTCTGTGTATCCCTGTTGATTTACAGACCGAGTTTGGATTTTACCTTGTTCCTCTTTGTGTCCAAATACCGTGCGAGCCGCCTCGTCCCTCCTGGCCAGGAAGCAGTTACTGAAGGGCCCTTCCAACTGCAGATACACTTTAAAGACTTGATTACTTATCCAGCCTTGGGCTACCTTGTGATGGAAAAGAAGTGACCTTCTTTCATGAACAATAGCACACACATCAACAGCAGTAACTTTTGCCCCAAAAATTGAATTCCTGATTTTTAGAAAAACCTTCCCATTTTTATGTGTCAATGAATTAGTGACTTTCACCCAAACCATAATGAGAGAGCTGGTCATTTTCTTTAGGTACGTGTTGGTAGAGTTTCATTAGAATGGGGTTATATAGCTCCTTAAAAAAGCAGGTGCTTTAGAGGGCTGTGGAGAGTTCTCCTTTCACCAATTCCTGAGGGACATGACTTTGTGGAAACACTAGGTTAGCTTTCCTGAGACTGCAGTGGACGTCTCAGTTTTGCCTTGCGTCTGGTGTATGACCTGGGCGTGTCCCTCCGAGGCACGGTTCCCTCATTTGTAAACCATATCGTAATTTTTGATCTCATCTCATAATTTTACAAGATGATTTATAAACACGAAGTGGTATAAAAACATAAGGGTTTAATAATATCTAGTTACTCAAACTTAACTTCACTGCGTTTTCCAATATACATACGTCAGCTGCTTATTATTATTATTATTACATTCTTATTTCTTCTTTCTCTCCTACTTCGTCTTTGCATCTCCTCCTCCACTTCTCCTCCTACTCGTCTTTCCCAGGTGATGTCTTCTTGTGACCCGTGCTCGCCTGGACGTCAGGGTTTTGCCCTATAGTTCACTAAGATGCTCCCTGCAATAGGGGACTTTAGGAATTTTAGTCAAAAACGTTTTTCTTCACAGAAGAAAGCTGAAAGGTAAAAGGAGAGGCAGCTCACATTTATGGCCACGTCCCCATCTCAGAAAGGGTTCCTGCCGCTTTCTGCTCCGTGATTCACTTGGTCCTCTGAGCCCTTCCGGGGGACAGAGCTGGCTTCCCTTGGCAGGGAGGAACATAGCCAGCGTGCTACCCAAAGCCTGTGCTGGAGAATTTAACGCATGCCTACGATACATTTCACCATTTAGCAGCATTTGGAGAGTAGTTTGGGGGCCCTGGCGGAAAAAATAAAAATCAAAGTCAGTCTGCATGGGTGGACGTCTTCCCCAAATCTTTAGGTGGGATTCATACCAACACGTGACCTAGCTGCGCCCTCGGCTCTGTTCTGAACTGTTGGGTCCAAGTATTTTATTCTGGCTCCTTAGCTTGTTACTGTTGACAAGCTTAGTACTTAATGCAAATAACAAGAAGTGCCGCAGAGAGAAAAGTGTTGCTGACGGCACAGTAATTCACCTTCTTTCCTTTCTCCTGCCTGTGTTGGAACTGACGTCTCCCTGTGAAATACTCTTCTGTCGAAAAGTAAAAGACCTCTCTTGAATTTCCTTCAAGGTAATGCATTCTTTCCAAGGAACTGCTGTTTTCTGTGGGGCCTTTTTCCTGTTCCTCCACCTTGCCCCTGCTTCGTAATTTATTTACTGTTCTCTTCTTTGATGAGAGCACTGCTTTGCCATATGTTTCCGCCTCTGTTTTTCCTGCAGACGGCTCTCCCCGCCCTTTGTTTAATTCCTCTGCGACAGGCGTGCCCTAATACATTTTCACATGCGTCTCATGGTTATTTGGTTGCAGATCTGCTCCTTGCGTCACGCACGCACAGCCACGTGGGAATTCTGTGCGGTGCCTGACACTGGTGAGGTTGGTTGGCAACTCAACACCGGTTCCCACTTGTTTCCTAAGCGTTTCTGAAAACTCATGAAGAACAATCAAGTGTAGCATCTTCTATTTGTATTTTTCTCCTTAGAAAGGCTTTTGCGTCTATTTGATGGGACACGTGTCCTTGTGAGTGAGTTTTCCTGTGTTTAGGTCTTTCATAACATATGTTTTGAAAGTAAAGTCAACAGATCTTCGTAGATGTTTGTTTGGAAAATAAAGTGATATTGCAAAAACAGGGGCATTTGAAATATTGATAGTTGACTGGAAAGAGCAGTGGTTCTAGAGTTTACCAGTTCACTGATGACAGTTTTTTCTCTCATTTCAAACCATATCTGCTTGTCTAATCCTTCTCTAAGGGCACTTAATAAAGTAGACAACTTTAAAAATGTATTTGCTCCCCAGCAAGGAGGTGGGAAATATACACACATACACACCCGCACAAATATATACATAGCTGTATATGTCTGCACATGTACGCACCCACGTACATACATACCCATCATACCTACGTGCGTCTATACGTACATACGTGAATAATAGTAATGCGTAGTTAGGCTGCAGCACAACTACTGTAGCTGACAGTGGGGTCTGTGTAGAGGCGAGGAAGAGCTGAAGGGCAGAAGGCCAGAGGAGTGCCCGTCATCACACCCATTTCTAGCTGATTCTAGGACAGGACGGAGTATAAACCTAGGATCTAGGGCCATGGGGAACAAGGGCTTTTTGATAGCTTCAGTAGTTGCCATTGAAGGTTAGGGGGATCCATAAAGATTCAGGCAAGAGAAAGCAGGAACTGAGTCCATCTGAGAGACGGAGGGAAATGCTCAGCAGGAACAGTCCCTGTGGGTCCTTGTCCAAACCGTCCAGCTTGGAATTTGGGTGTACAGCCCATTACCAATAGGGGGCTGAGATGGAAAGCAGAAATTAAAGCACACGTCAACAGGAAGGCTTAGCTATACGTGGGCCTGTGGCTCAGCAGTTTCTAAATTTTCTTGTTATCCAAAAAAAAAAAAAAAAAGAAAGAAAGAAAAATATGTATTCACTGAGAAAAACACTTTTCAAAGTGCTCATGGGATGGTCTGGGTGGAAATGAAAAGAAAAGAAAGATTTGCGTGCTCTCAGGATGTGGAATGCACATAACGTGGCATATGATGGCCAAAGAAGGACAGACGTTGAGAGCAGTGAGGTTCCGTGTCCCTCTCAGTGACACTATCCATGGGCTTAGCTGCGAGGCGGTCATGGATCTTAGTGTCTGGCATTCAGGGCAGAGGCGGAGAGATGGGAACAAACTGGGCCAGGCTGAGGAGCTAGCTTCATTTTGGAAATGGCCTCATGGAGGGTAACCTGGAGCCTGAATTCCTACTGTCCATGCAGGTACCACTGCTTCACTTCTTCATAATTTTTATGACCAAAGAGGATCAGGGCACGTGTCAAAATAATGCTCTGATAAATGAACAAAGTCTGTATTTTCATGACTTTTTGTGGATTCTTTGCCATCTTTCTTGGGGTCAAGATTCTTTTTTTTCTGCGGTACGCGGGCCTCTCACTGCTGTGGCCTCTCCCGCTGCGGAGCACAGGCTCCGGACGCGCAGGCGCAGCGGCCACGGCTCACGGGTTCCCGGATGTGGGATCTTCCCGGACCGGGGCACGAACCCGCGTCCCCTGCACCGTCAGGCGGGCTCTCAACTGCTGCGCCACCAGGGAAGCCCCAGGGTCAAGATTCTTAATGCTGTGTCCAAAAGTCTGAAGTGGGCATTCCAGCTCACCAGTGGAACTTGGCATTGCAAGTACCCTCCAGCCCAAGAAAGATGGGCTGGTTGAAAGCTACTCTAAGATCCAGTCAGGAAACGTCAAGAGGAACAGATCAGTGGGCCCAAGTGGAACATGAAGACGCACTGCGCGCGATGCTTCAGAAGCAGCGCTCGGCAGTCACAGGTGGCGCGAGTGAGGGCACGCGGCGGGGGAGGGGCCGCAGTCATCTGCAGCGTTGGTGCGCAGGGACTTTCAAGCCTCTGGTTATGGATTCCATGACATTATGACACATCCTCAAGCATGATGCTAGAATGGCATTTAAAACAAGCTCCTTCGTTTCATTCCTTTGCCGTTAGGCCCTGGCTATTCTATGGAGACAGAACTTAAAAACAGGATCTGCAATCCGCTTTCTCACGCGGGTCGTACGAGAACATGCTATGTCCACCAGTCCCACTGGGGCAGCACAGAAAATGTGGTGGACCCTGAAATAGCAGAATAGCCGGTCTCTGTCAGCTGGATGTTTTATCCTCAGGGGACACACAATGCTATCCTGACAACCTCCCTATCTCACCTTCCCCTCTCTTGCCACACGTGTGTATCTTTAGTTACGCAAATATGGGGATATCAGCCTAGATTTTAAAGACCCAGATAGCAAGGATGGAAAAACTGGTAACTGGTTGTAAAGTAGATTGGAAATAAAATCAAATGCAGAATGATTACGTTACATCATTGTACTTTGAACATTAGAATGTAAATGAACTAGCCATCACGCTTTATCGTTCATCCAAATAGACTTTTTATGAGCCTGAAAGTTACAAAACAGTATTTCCAATGACAGAGATAATTTGCTTTCCCATATTTTGCACAAGAGAAATTCTTTAAAAATTAATTTAAAAAGACTATGTGAAAGGGCATGAGATTTTGAATTAGAAGCCTTGGGTTCTGGGTTGACCTTCAGACTCTTCGTCCTCAGCCAGTGGACTGTCACGCAGGACTTTGGGCTAAATCATCCGTAAAGAGGTACCGCTGCTAGCAACGCTTCCATTGTGTTACGGCAAGAGCCCCACAGAGAGCTGGTGCGCGTAAGAGGATGTAGCCAGCTGCAGAGTTCAGTGCGGATTTAGAGATGTCATAGAATTATACGCTCCTTGCTTTAAATAGCAATATATGTATACATTTTTCTTTTAGAACTTTATTCATAAGACATTAATATGAATAGTAATAGCAATTCTGTTACTTGAATAGTAATTCTAATTCCTTGAGTGGTAAAACTAAGTGTAATTTCTTTTCCTGTATATGCCATTTGATAGCAAGACAATAATGTTTAAGGCTTTCATAGGTTTAATAGATAATGAAGATTAGAACTCTTTAAAAAATGATTAAATTTGTCCTTGAATAATAAAAAGACATTGCAGTCAATTTAGCATTCAGTTGGCTTTTCTTATCCCAACTTTCTGAGCTATTTCCTAAAAAAAAAAATCATTGAATAGCTCTTTTGAAACTCACAAAATGATATTTAGGGAAGGATTCTGTTTTAGAAAGACACAGGTTAGGCAACACTGAATGAGTGTCTGTAGTGTGCAGAATATCTAGAAAGTATTATATACCTGGAATTTGGATGGGGCTCAAAATGAGAATACAGTGGAACTTTCTGGTGAAGCTTGGTAAAGCTTTGCCCTCTCTACCCACCTCGATTGCACTTGAATGAGCTGATTTGTTTGGGGTGGTAGGAACAGCAGACGAGATCGGGCGCGTTCAGGGTGGTATGGCCGTAGACTGTAGGAACACCAGAGACAGGACAGGAAACCTGAAAACGGGGCCAACGTGTGCCACCCACAGCTGCCTGTCTGGTGGACTGTGGGCGGGGTTGGGATAGGGTGGGGAGGGAGGGACTGAGACAGCCTTAAGAGCCAGATCTCCCAAGTGGCTGGCGTGGCCACTGAGGTCACGCTCCGTCGTGATAAAGGGAGGAAGACTGCAGCACCCCGATGAGAATGTTGGCGGGGCAGGCGTGTTCCAGGTCCATCCACCGTCCCGGTGACACGTGAGGGTGCTTGGAAGCAGAACTCAGTTACTGAGGTAAAAGAGCTACTTCTGGGGCTTCCCTGGTGGCGCAGTGGTTGAGAGCCCGCCTGCCGATGCAGGGGACACGGGTTCGTGCCCTGGTCCGGGAAGATCCCACATGCCGCGGAGCAACTAAGCCCGTGAGCCATGGCCGCCAGGCCTGCGCGTCCGGAGCCTGTGCTCCGCAACGGGAGCGGCCACAACAGTGAGAGGCCCGCGTACCGCAAAAAAAAAAACAAAAAAACAAAAAAGAGCTACTTCTGGGAAAGCAGAGGACTACTAGAAAGCAGTACACCGTCTTCTCCTGGATGTAAGCCCGTCTTCGTGAGGCCTGGAGAACTGCAGTAGCTTCTCCTGTGCCCTGCAGGGCGAAGGGTGTCTGGGAACTGCCACAGTTCCATTTCCTGTTGTGTGAAATAATAATTTCCCTCATTATAAAAGCACTTTGGAGTTAAGACTTCCTGACTTAGAGCTGAAATCGTCCCACGTGATACGTCTTTTTTTTCCTGGATAAAATGTGGGTAATTAGGAGACCCGGGGAGAAGTGACAGGGATAATCTGCACACACCTGGCCTGTATCCTCTCCACCGCGGCCTGTATCTTCCGGGGGACTGAGGTGAGGAGGAGAGAGGAATGATGGCATGGCTGCTTCCTTCTCCTCTCTGGTCAGCCTCTGTGCCTTCCTTCTGTATCGGATCCCCATGTCTAGATGCAGTCTTGATTCCTTGACGATAGCTTGTCCTAACACAAACCTTGGTTAATTAATAACGACGCACATGCAGAGAGAATCCACTCCATGCTAGTAATGCTGTAGGTTACTGGGGACCCATAAGCCAATGAGTAGACCTGGTGTCTTCAGCCACAAAGCGTAAAGGGAAAATAACGTAGAAATGTCATCTGGATGAGAATGTTCTTCCTAAACCATTCAGCATTCTCAATGGCTTCTCAAAAAAGGATGGAAAAGGAAAGCACGTTGTGGGACTTCCCTGGCGGTCCAGTGGGTAAGACTCCATGCTTCCACTGCAGGGGGTGCGGGTTTGATCCCTGGTTGGAGAAGTCCCACATGCTGCAGTGCGGCCAGAAAAAGAAGGAAGGGAGGGAGGGAGGGAGGAAGAAAGGAGAGGAGAGGAGAGGAGAAGAGAGGGGAGGGGAGGAGAGGAGAGGGGAGGGGAGGAGAGGAGAAGAGAGGGGAGGGGAGGAGAGGAGAAGGGAGGGGAGGAGAGGAAAGGTAGGAAGGGAGGGAGAAAGAAAAGCGTGTTGTATTGCTGGTACGTGCTCAGAGACATGGTGGGAGAATTAGAAATCCTGTGAGAGGGCTCGATTGCTCTAACATCACACAGATTCTCCTGGCCAGGAGTTTACACCCATCAGATTAAAAATAAAGACGTTGTCTCACAAACAGTAAAAAGCATTGCCAGGCATCGTGGACCACCTTAGAATTTGTTCTGCCTGGAAATGATTCCTTTGGGTTTTCCTTCCAACGCTGTGATTCTCTGCTTGACTCTAGCTTTGGCAGAGCTTTTACTTAAGCCTGTGGTGTCCGAATTAAGCTCAGGGCTGTGATGTTTGCCTTCCAAGAAGTCACTGGCAAACACCCACTCTTGGTTTGTTTTCAGATTTGCTGCCCGGCTGATCTCCAAGCTTGTCGATCAGCCAGAAAGCATATATCCTGCAAGTCACAACTGGAGTCCATCCCTGGAACAAAGCTGGGCTGCCAGTTTCAGAAGATAAAGCATGTTTCACTCAGGAATCACATTTAGTTATGCAGAATTTATGTGTTTTATTTTTCATAACTCTTGAATGTTAAGCCATAAATGTGAGCTAATGACAGAAAACGTGTGTAAAACACCTAACAGGTTAGGTGGGTAGTAGACACGCAGAATACACTCCTTTCCCTTCCTCTTGTACTTCTCTCCCTTTACTTTGCAAGTGGATAAATAACTTGTTAGAGGTGGTTAACTAATATAAGCTTCTGAAAAGGTTATCAATCCAAGATGGTGCCCATATGTGCATGTGAAGGTAGAGGAGGTAGATGGAGGGTAAGATTCGAATGTCTGATGGTACATTTCTTGGTGGCCAGGGTTAAGGCACGCAGAATAGTGAGAGCATTCTAACGACCGGAGCATGATACGCGCTGAGTGTAGTATTACGTGCTGCTTACACTGATGCTACGTTCAAAGCTGATAACGAGCCTCTGTTTCAAATGTAACTTAAGAAATATCTTAGGAGCATCCAAAGTGCACGAGGAGCAAATGTGGAAACGAAGAAGATGCATAGTGAGCGTCTCCACAGCTCCACCACCACCAGAGGGTACGTTTCAGAATTCAGCTCCACCAGCTCCACCAGCGCTTTACATCTCCTCCCGCTGGAAGTTTTCCCAGATCCAAGTTGGAATGTAGCAACGGCTCTTACTGTTAGTACTGAGGGGAAGAAATAGATAAATAAGTAAGTGGAGGACAAGGCATGACGTAACCGCGTCGTGATGAGAGTGCCTGTGTGATGCGTTCATGTGATCTTAGTCACACCTGTACTCACTTGAACTGCTATCAGTTGATAATTTGATACATGAGACAAGGAGGTCTTTAAGAAGAAGATACGAGGACTTTGTACTTCCAGTATACTGTATTTCTAGATCCAAAATTTGATATTGCAAAATGCATAATAAAGTAGAGCTGTCTTTCCTGGGTGCACCCTAAAAGCTACAAGGAGCAGAGGCAAAGTCCAGTGGGATGTAATGAATTTCCCGGAGGGGGTGAGAGTGTAAATCTAATATAACTCCATCATCAGTTCACCTGCCAGCTAGAGAACATTGCTCAATCCTGTACAAGTTAGAGAGTCAGAGGAAAGTGGGACTGGGATTACTGGCCAAGCTAGTCTAAGAACATGTGAATTTGAGATTTTGCTCAGTGACAAGCAAGCAAGAGGCCATGGCCAATCCAAGAAGGCACGTGTTCCACAGAGTGAAATGATAGTGCCTGCAAATCAGTAAGGCCAGTTAGGATAGCACTGGGTAGCTTCACATGGTGTCTGAGTTAGAAGCTTTGTGACCCAAGTGAAGTGAAGGAGGCCAGTCGGGAGACAAGATACTGCATGCACTTGCTAGAGGTGGCTTTGACGGAGGTGACTACAGAGCCGTACCGATGCAGGCCATGTGAGGGTGCAAACATAACGTTTATGGAAATAAAAACGTTGCAGGGGACTTCCCTGGTGGCACAGTGGTTAAGAATCCGCCTGCTGCTCAAGGGGACACGAGTTCAAGCCCTGGTCTGGGAATTTCCCACATGCTGTGGAGCAACTAAGCCCGTGAGCCACAACTACTGAGCCTGCGCTCTAGAGCCCGCGAGCCACAACTACTGAAGCCCGTGCTCCTAGAGCCCATGTTCCGCAACAAGAGAAGCCACCGCAGTGAGAAGCCCGCGCACCGCAACGAAGAGTAGCCCCCGCTCACCACAACTAGAGAAAGCCCACACGCAGCAACGAAGACCCAACGCAGCCAAACAAACAAACAAAAACCGTTGCAAATAAATCTCATGCCTCTGTGTGACTCTCTTCATTAAAACACAAATTACTAGGGGTGTTACAACTAGAAAGGGTGGAATCATCTAGGCAAAAGCTGAAGAAAGCAATTAAAAGGCATAATTCTCTTAAATCCAGATCTAGGGACATTGTTTAGAGAACTGAACAGCAGTTCCTCTCGTGCCCTTGATTGTTGCCCGAGGCTGAACAGCAGCTCCTCTCGTGCCCTGGATTGTTGCCCGAGGCTGGGTGGGACCACTCTTCATTTCTTTCCACCAGTTCTGCTTGAATCCAGTCACACGCTTGGCATGACGTTTTGCGTAGTGGCCACTCAGCAGATTGGGTTAAATATTTAAGAATCCGATGGTATAATTTCATGGGCTCTAAAACCAGAAGATATTTTAGCTGTCATCCTCTTCAAACATCCTCTTCAAATTCGGCAGACGAAGTGCCGTGTAGGGGAGGAAGCTAATCTTTTTCCTCTTTCCTTTTAAGTTATCGACTGGGATCCATGTCACAAGAGACAGACTAACGAGAGAAAAGCACACACGTTTATTTAGTGTACGGTCTCCCTGACATGGGAGCCTTTGTAAGGAAATGAAGACCCGAAGAAATGGTTAAACCTGAGTGTTTTTATGCCAGGTTTGATGAAGACTGGAAAATGGTGGAAGAGATGATAGAAGAGAGGTGAGCTGAGTGTAGTGAACTGGGGGGACCTTTGCAAGCCCCGTGCCTGCGGATTCCTCTGCGTGTGCCTTTGTCGTCCCAGGTAAAGATGCTCCTTTCTTTGGGTCATCGGGAGCTGAGCGTCCAGTGAGGGTTTTGCACGAGTGCCATTCCTCAGATTCCTTCAGCTGGAAATCTTCCCTATACCACGGTACCCTGTTTTGGAGTAGTGTGTCCTGAACTCCATCAGCTGCAGTCCAAACAGATCAAGTGATTTAAGTCCATGTCTTACTCTCGATCCAGTGCCCTCGAGTCTGTGCAGTGCCGTTCTCCCGTATGACCGGACCTGGCTATGAAACGTGTTCAGTGAGAAAAGTCAGCATCTTGTATTTGACCATCATTTAATAAGAAAAACATCTGATATTTTCTTGAACTTAAATCCTGTCTTTCTGTCATGGGGCTCAGATGCGTTCTACAAGAGTATGCATGTAGTTCTGTAAAGGAATTCTGCGATGGCGTTATATAACTCATTTTCACTCAATAGCTCAGGACCACATCTGCTCTATAAATTAGGATAAACTAGACTCACTATGGTTTCCTGTTACATTTGGTCACATGACAGTCATGACCATTTATGGACTCGTTTTTCCTTCCTTTGAGATCTCTTGTTGGGAACTGCATATCTTGGAATGTCCATTTCAGTGATGTTTATCGAATACCTAATATTACTAAGCAGGAATTAGAGGGGGCTGCCAAAATAAACAAGACTGATAGACACAAGGAGTCACAGAGCGTCTAACTTGGAAAGAGCAGGCTTTGAAGCATGTGGGGAAAATGAGACAGGAAGAGACGGTAAAAAACGCTAGGATTCCCCTTTCCCTGAGCTGTGTATTCATTGCCCTTTTCATTTATGTCTTTCTCTGTGTTCACGAGATAGGGTATATATAATTCATGGGAATATGTTTTCTTGGTTTCTCCCGCGTTCTGCCTGCAGGCAACTAAATCCGAGCATCTTGGTTGCGAGGTGTATTGCATCCCCTCTCGCACGTTGACAGTATGTGTCTGGAGTCCTCGCAGCGTTGGTTCATCTGCCTCAGAACATGAGCGACTGTGATCGTTTGCCTCTTAAGAGGTCACCGCGTTTCCCTCCTTTCCGGTATCTCCTTGTCAGCCAATACTGCCAGGCTCCCGGAGGGATGGCCCGCGCGCCCGGGTTCTGGGGCTTTTGCTGGTGTTATTGTCTCGGGCTGGGCCCCTCCCTCCTGTCTCCGCTCCCCACCGTCCTCCTCGGCCCTCAGGGTCTCACTCAGTCCCTCAGTTACCCCCTCTCCTTACTGCCTTACGGTGCACGTCGCTCCTTGCCCTCTCTGCTGTGATTTGTGTTTGCACCGAGAGTGATAGTTTTTGAGAAATATTCTTGTGCTCTTGTCCTTGGCCACAGCTTCCCCCTCCAAGGAACCAGAACCATCCATTATCTAAAATGCCGATAAGGACTTCTAAAGCAGGAGTGGAAAGAAGAAATAATGAGGTCATTGTTCACCCCCAACTCCCAGAGCCCGCTCTTTTTTTTTTTTTTTTTTGAGAACCTGAGGTGAAGCAGCCAATCTTGAAAGGCAGGCTTTCTGGGGAGAAGGGCGATTTATCGCCAGCTTTACGTATCAAAAGCAAGCCTGGGCGGGCAGCACGGTCAGGTCTTACTTAAGTCCTAGAATAGAGAGGGTCGGACTTAAGGCAGGGATCAGCAGACTTTTTCTGTAATGTGTCAGATAGTAGATATTTTAGGCTTGGCAACCACTCGGCTCTGTATTCTGGCGCAAAAGCTTCCACAGACTCATGCATAAACCCTTGAGTGTGTCTGTGTGCCAGTGCAACACTGTTTAGGACTGAAATTTGAATTTAAATAATTTTCGTTTGTCACCACATCTGCTTTTGATTTTCTTCACCCATTAAAAAAAGATTTAAAAAAATATTCTTGATCTCTCGGGCCATAAAAAAAGCAGGGCCGGGCCTGGATTTGGTCCTCCTTGGGCTAGTGTGGAGACCCCTGAGTTCAGTGAAGATTCTCTCCGCAGGAAAACTTTAGGTAGCCGTAGGAGGAGGCAAGAAAGGAAGTAGCCGCTTGAATGGTGCAGTAGCACACGTTGACCCTCCTTTGGAGCCTCCCGCAGTAGGAAAGGGCGGCACCAAGTGTGACAGGAAGGGAGGCCGGAGGAACAGGGCTGTCGGCCCTGCCTGCGGTCGGAAGTTCCGGAGCACAGCAGCAGCCTTAGAGGTTGCCCCGTGGGAACAGGAGGGGAGGGGGTGCTCGGCTGAGGAGAGACGCAGGCCTCGTTGGGAGGAGGTGCGCCGCCCCTCCCACGGGGGAGCCTGCCTCCGCTCCGCACCCGGGGGCCCCGGGGGGTCGCGGGGACGCTACGGGGGACACAGGAAGCGGCTCCCTCCCGGTGGCGACTCAGTACGGCGTTGCGTGGCAAGGGGCAGGGTGACCTCACAGCAGAGGCAGCGGGGTGGGGAGTGGGTGACGGACGGCACAGGAGGAGGAGAAGGAGAGAAAGGCGTCCTCGTCCTCGTGGGAGCTGACCTGTAGAAGAAACGGGAGTTTCTTATTTCACGCGTTTTCTCCTCAGCTACCTCAGTATGGATGGTCACTGTGCATCTCCTCTCACAACTGGGGGGTATTTGAGAATGCAGTCCATTCCGTAAGCCCCTTGATCACGCAGCATCCAGCCTCACTGCTTTGGAAATAACAGGTGCTTGATGATTCTTTCTTGAATTGAGACGTTATAGTATATTATGTGCACCTGAGATATAAAGGCACTAAAGACCCAGACTCACATGTTTTTCACTGAGCCTGTACTATGGAATGATTTGATGACTTTTCATCTAATCTTCGTTTGTCATTAATGCTCATACATTCTTTAGCAAGAATATTTGGTAATACATACCGTTAAAATTTGCATTTATTATACGCTTGAAAAATTAATACCTATCTTCCTTTTTTCCTAACTTTTAGAATCTTTAATCTTAAATCTTTAAATATTAGTGTTCTTTGTCAATGTGCTGTTTATAAACTGTCACTTTCTCCTTTCTCCCTCTCCCCCCCCCCACTTCTTCACTGTCTCTCTCTCTCTCTCTCTCTCTTTCTTGAAATGAGCTGACACTTAACACATAGGCAGTGAATTGGTTTGCCAAGAACAGTGTTTGTGGGAAGAGTTTTTTGGAATGTTCATAGTAAAATATCCTGAAAGGTAGTTCTTGCCTAAATTTAATTTGTCCAAAAACATGATATTTGGAATTCCATATTGTTGACGTTTTGGCAGTTTGGAGAATGTGTAAGGGAAATTTACTATTTTTCTTAAACCCCAATGCAAATCTGCATTGCACTGAAGGACAAGAAGAAATCTGACAAGGATTTCAGTATTCCATTCAGTGAAGTATGTGAATATACATTAGGAATATTCTCTACTCATTATAACATGGAGGTCAGCTTTATTAATTTCTTTTATTATGTCAAATGAAAAATAAAGTGACCATACCATCACATATAATGATTATAGTTTCTTGAATTATAGATACTTTTCTGGGAAGCTGTTCTGGGCTGAACTGTGTCACCCCCCAAATTCATATATTGAAGCCCTAACACTTAGGACCTCAGAATGTGACTGCATTTAGAGATAGGGCTTTAAGGAGGTAATTAAGGTAAAATGAGGTCATTAAGTTGGGCCCTAATTCATTCTGACCCATGTCCTTATAAGAAGAGGTCAGGACACAGGCACACACAGAGGGACGGCCCTGGGAGGACACAGGGAAGAGACGGGCGTCTACACGGCCAGGAGAGAGGCTCGGGAGTAGCCAACCTGCAGAGACCTGGATCTCAGACTTCCAGCCTCCAGAGCTGTGACATCCGTTTCTGTTGTTGAAGCCCTCCAGCCTGTGGTGCTTTGTTTGGGCAGCAGACTAATACAGAAGCACTCTGGGATTTGTAGATCCCAGGAGATTTGGATAAGTAACGTAGGTGTTATTACAGCGTCCTTTCTCTTGCTGGGTCTCTTTTAGTTCTTGACCTCCCTTTATTAAGATAGGCACACAGCTGGTAGCAGTCCACGCACACAGAACCACAGGGCTCAGTTGGGCTTATGGGGATGATGCGTGCATGTCGGGTGTCACTAGGGGGATGGCCAGCCTGTTGGTCCCCAAAGGCCCCGTGGAGCGCAACTGACTTTGCTGAGTCCTAGACGTCCAGGGTTTCATCCTTAGCTTCGAAGTTTCAGAAACTTGATCCAGTTGGAGGCCAGCAGGGGGAGGATTTACTTTAGGTCTGACCACGGGGCCGGCCGTAAGATCAATCAGATGGTCAGTCAGATTTCAGTCCTCTCATCTGCCTCCTCTTTAAAGGGCCTTTGAACATCATTATTCTAAACATGGTGTGTTGGTTTTGTCGGCATTCAGAGGGGTGTAGACTCAAGTGCTTTAACAGCCGTCGCGAGGATATCTTTCTGCCCAGACGACTGCCGTGCAGGCATGTTATCACGTTAGTCAGTCATCGGTGTTATTACTGGGCTGCTGGTCTTGGTGTTGTTATGGAGACAGACAGCTCAAGTCATCTGAGTATCTCCTCAAGCCATTCAGCGCACTGCTGGAAGAATTCTGCTGCTGCTTTTTCTTCTTCCTTTTCTTCTTCCCCTGCCCCGCCCCCTCCTCTCCTCCTGCTCTATAGGAGAAATACTGCAAATGAAAGAAAGTTAATAAAAACTAGCTTACAAAGAAGCTGTATCCCAACAGTCTACTTAGAAATTAATTTGTAATTGTGTGGTGCTTTTGGATACAAATTATAAGTTGAAGTCGTGTTCCTGGTCAGTTTGTAAAAATGTCTGTACACCGTAATACACATGGAAGTAGTAAATAATTCAACTGCATTTGTTTGATTTAAATATTCTGTATTTGGAAGTCAAACTACCATTTATGTATACTTTTATAGTATGCAGCCAAAGTGTATGTTTTGCACATTGACCGGGGAACGAGAGGCAGCATGGAAATTGCCCCTTTTCACTCACCCAGCATCACCAGCATAGATATTTGCTCTGGCCCCATGGAATCTGGTGATAGCTTGCTGTTTAGGGGTGGGACGAGGGGCTGTTTGGCCCCATACCCACGTGCCTGTAAGGCTTAGCTCTTCTGGAAGCATTTTGCAAGTTGGGGTGAACAACGTTGTTACTCAAAAGAAAATCTCACTGTTTCAACTTTACCTGTTTACAGAGACCAAAACCACAGGATAAGGGCACACCAGTTCTTGACGTTTCCTAAGTTCTTGGTCCGCTCGTAAAGGATCCAGCAGGACTTCTTTCTCCTGTAACGTCTTTCCTTCGTATCAGCCCTCAGTGATCCTTTTACCACTCGGAGCCGGGAAGCGCTCCCTAAGCTGGCTGAGAGCGTGAAGAGAAACTCCTTTTGCTGCCTCAGCTTCACCGTGGCCACAGGGCTTATTCCCCAGGACACTGGCGCCAGGGGCAGGAAGCGTGTCCCAGCGAGGGCTAGCGTGGTCGCCTTACCCTAGAATTCACGAGGTAGCCTCCGATGGGGGAGGGTGTGGAGAAATGGGATCACAGGGGAGGGGCTGCTGGTGCCAGAGGCCAGGCAGAGAGAGTGAGAGGGGGAGGGTAGGCAAGGCTTGGCGGGTCAGGGCAGCCCTGAATAGGGCCCGCCGCCCGGGCCCCGGCGGTTCTCGGTGAGAAAGGGAGGGGAGTGAAACGCACGTACCATTGCGGGGTAGGGAGAGGCACCGAGAGCAAAGGGATTCACGCAAACAAACCCCGGTGTGATTGTGTAAAGGCAGTTTGCTCGAATCGCAAAGTACGCGCTTGAGCACGTCCGCGGCTACCCTCTTAACAAAGAAGTCACGGAGCACTGTGACAAGTGCCGTATTTCTTGGGTTGCAAACATATTGAGCTTATTATTAAGGGTGTGCAGCGACTCCCATGATGAAACGTTGGGAGAGCAGAATGCCAGGGGGTTTTATTCGGATTCCAATTAGATGTCTGTTGTCGGTCACTAGAACGATAGCTTGGCAGACACTGCACTCACAGTCGTCTCTCTAGGGACTCCCCTGGCAGCCCGGTCGGGGAGACTCCACACTCCCAGTGCAGGGGGCCCGGGTTCCATCCCTGGTCGGGGAACTAGATCCTGCATGCATGCCGCAACTGAAGAAGCCTGCGTGCCGTAACGAAAGATCCCATGTGCCGCCACTAAGACCCAGCTCAGCCAAAATTAAAAAATAAATAAATAAATAAAAACGAAACAAAATTTAAAAATAATCTCTCTAGCATGCCTTGAGGTATGAGAATGAGAGACAGAGGAGCAGGGTGACCCCCACTGAGAGCTCACACTCCCCGAGCACGTGTGTAGGAGAAAGAGCTGCAGTGAAGACACGTGAGCCAGCATGGGAGAGTGCTCTTTATTCTCAGATGCCTGTACAGCATCCGAAATGAGGAAGCTGTTGCCGCGAGGGAGAGAGTCTCCCATTGGCCTTTCAGACAGAGAGGCCTGTCAACTCCAGGTGTACTAAAAACGTACTCTGGCTTAGCGGAGCTTTCCTGTGTGGCAGGGCCTCTCTGGGGAGCTTTCAGGAGGTGGTGTAGGCCGGTATCCAGGGAGAACACAAAGTGATTTGGGGGACAGAGTATCCTTAGCAGTTTCCCCCCTCTGCCAAACTTGTAGCCCCCAGCACCCCGCCAGGTGTTTGCCATGGACACCTACAGAGCGTCTTGTTTCTTAGTTGGGGGGGAGCTATCGAGGGTGGGCCACACCTGGCCACCTTCCTGCTCTCAGTTACTTGGGGACCAACATGCAAGAGGCTTACACTTGACAAGTGAATGAGAAAGGAAGACAGAGACATAGCATCTCACTGCCATCTGGCCTGGCCCTGGGGAGAGTGAGGTGGAAGGTCTTGTGAGGCTTGAACATCTGGTGTAGTCTGTGGGCTCGTCTGGAGACAGAAGGATCTGTAACAGGACATGCGGCAGAACCGCTCTGACCTCTGTCATGGCTTTTCTCTGGCTCAGTTCAAGCTGGGTGTCCACATGTACAAGGTGCCCTGGCTGGGCTGTTCTTAGCTTAGGAAGCTCCTGCCTTGATGATGTTCTCGTGTCAATAGTAATGAAAAGTATGTTGAGTGGTCCTGGAATAACGACTGTCACATGCGTAAGATGCACATGAAATCCGTACAGGTGAGATGGAGGTCAACTCCAGGGGTCTCTTCTCGTTGAGCCTCCCCCGTAAGACGTCTGACCCTCAGGGCGTCCTTGTCCCTGACCACTGAGGGCCACCAGATCATCTCCAATAATTAGCATCTGCTTGGATTTTAACCTGATTTAGCTATTTGTGCATGGCTTGTTATTATTATTTATTCATTTATTTTTCTTTTAGCCTATTTTAATCATTTTTACTGTTAATTCCTTTCTGTTGCCATGTATTTCATCTTCAGGAGATGAAACCATTGCTGAGGGCATTGCATACCCTTCATGATAATCTTCAAGAGACAAAACATGTGGTGATAGAATGGAACAGTACTAAAAAGGATAATTCAAGGATATTTTCTTGAAATAAAGGATGGTTTGAATCTCCACATTGGAAAGGTACACTCGATAGCTAGGAAAACCAGTCCCCAAATGATAAACATAAAGATGTATTCTAACAAAATGATCAGACTTTAAAGAAAGTGAAGGAAATGACCCTCCCCTAAAGCCTCCGGAAAGAAATACAGCCCTGCCGGCACTTTGATTTTAGGACAATAAGGTCTTTTCAGACTTCGGATCCCCAGAATTATAGGATAATAAACTTGGGTTGTTTTAAGCCATGAAATGTGTTGGCCAGTTGATGCAACAGCAGTAGGAAATCAATACAGTATCCATTTCTGTTTTCAGTTTGCTCTTTCTATTTTTGCAAAAGGATTTATGGAGATTTAAAAAACCTCACTACTGTCATCTTGCCTTTGTCCGAGATGCTGATGATTTGTTTAAACTTTAGGGCATAGGACTAAGTTGAATGCCAATTATCAAATATTTTCCTCCCCTAAACCGTGATTGGAAGCGATATTTTGTGGGTAAGAAAATGGGATTCATGATACTGCTTCTTAAATTAAATGTCTGTTTTTATAGAAAATATTCTGGGCTTGCTCAATGTTTACAGCAAAGGAAAAGAAATTTGTGTTCAACTTTTCATCCCCTTTTACCCACACACTTGTTATGGATATTGAAATCATTCCTGGGCGTCTTCCCTGTAAGTAACAGATTTGTACTTTTCAAAAACCATTCTAGAGATAGCACAGCTCTGAGCTAGTGAAAACCATGTGTTTGTAACCAAGAAGGGATGCACCACAGTTGCCTGAAACTTTGGGGAAGGCAAGGTATGAACCATCCATTAGAAACTCTGTGAAGAGATGGATACATGCAAAGACTTTTTGCAAACATCTTGTCAAACGTAGCGAATGTAGATGCTCGATTGGGGAGGTGACAGATATATTCAGGTTACCTGAAGTGAGATAATTAAATATGTGAAATTGGCTGTGGCATAGATTTAATAGGCAAAATGTTCCTTTCTGAGTTCTTCTTAACCTCTTCTATTATGTTCAAGCCTTTTTGCTTATTAGAAAACAAAAAGATTCCAAGCCCTCTAACCCATCTTCCTATTTGCTGTGACACAGGCACTGTCTCCACCACACCCTCTCAAAGTCCTGGTGCCCCAGAGAATTTTCACGAAAGGATGGCCTGCTGCCCCTGACCTTCGCTTGTGACTCTCCCTGAAAGCAGTGGTTGACAGTGATACATAACTTACAGCAGACATCTGGAACTTGGAACTCTTCTGTGCAACATAGGTCACTTTTCTTATTATGATAGAAATCTCATATGCGCCTCAGAAGAGTACCTTCAGGGCATGAGACTTCAGGGATGATGAGCCTAGATTCTCAAGTCATATCTCAAGTCAAACCAAATGCAGCTCTGGGGGACTTGTGCACAGGTTAGCTCTCTCAGCCGAGCAGGCTTTGGCAAACAAGTTCACGGTGAAGAGTCAGTAACTACTCAAGTGCTTTCTCCTGAGTCCAGTGGCTCTCAGATCTTGGAGTTAACGTGAAACCTGTCACTTCTGTCTCTCTGTCTCTCTCTCAGACTGCAAAGATCTCTGAACTCCTGCAAATACTACTTCGTTAATCCCCTTTCCATCCGTCCAGCGGACTAAGCATGCAAAGGTATCTTATTTCCGTCGAGAGGCCTCCCTTTGTCCCGCCTTCCTGCCATCCTTTCTCCACCCCTTCTCTGGTTCTCGCTGTGCCAGGAATGATCCACCTTCTTCCGGCTGCACTTCCGTTCTGCTTCCAGCTCCAGCCTCTGTCCCAACCGCCAGCTGAAGCTCCCTGTGGGCCTGCCAGAGCGTGCGCGTGCGCGCGTGTGTGTGCGTGCGTGTGCGTGTGCGTGCGTGTGCGCGCGCGCGTGCGGGCAGCGGGAGCTCTGACTGCCGCGGTCCTCCCCAGCACGGCGCACAGGTCCCTACCCCCCACGGTGTTCATGGTGAGTGACTGTGCACAGGGCATCTCTGGAAAGAGGCTTCTTGTAAAATATTTGGGGGCGGCTCTGTGTCTCCTACTGCGCTGCACCCTCATAGCTTATCTGTGATGGTACCCTGAACCTAGTGGATGTCCAAAGAATATGCGTTAACTAATTGGTTCATTGAATTAACATAGCTAAGCTGTGGATACCAGAGGAAACTTCGTCAAATATCGGCATCTCTCTCCTGCCAACGTCTCTTTAATTGTGGAGATCTTCTTGGCTTTTCACCGGCACTTTTACAGTTTATACTGCATACCTTTAGACGTGCGTAGCCCTGAAATAGCCCATCAAGGCATATGCACAATCAAATTTTCTGTAGTTTTAGGCACACAGGTGCCTACATCCAATGTGGATGTTATTAAGATTTTTCAACCACATTTAATGGGGGGAGACATATCTTAAAGGCAAACGCTTCATTCATTTTATGAGAAAGGTATAAATGTTTGGGGGTTGATGGGTCCAGTCAATAAGCCTAGAAGAGATTAGAGAAAGGCAACTCTTTGTAGAAAATCGTAGGGATAAGCATTACATAACATTGTTATTAATCTGACTTTTTTAAAAAGGTAAGCAGCCAGCTTTGTGCAGAGGTTTTTCCTCTTTGTGTTTTCATGTGATGTCCATAAGCACCGTGTAAAGTATAATTACATAAAATAGTTATATTCATGCTACAGTTGACAAAATGTCCCTGAGAGTGTTGCCTTACTACGCAAGGCCATGCCATTAGGACGTGGCAGAAGCAGGACCAAGGTTTTGAACCCAAACTCGGTGAGTGTTCTACTTCACCCTGGCTACCAAATTCTAAAACCCAGAGAATCTCCCCAGATCTATGCATGGTCTTTAGGGAGGTCGTAAACATCTGAAAGCTGCATGTCCATCATTACATTTTCTCAGGGAGAGCACCTCGATATTTCACATTTCTCAAAGGTTTTATGACCCATACAAACCATCAGAGAGAAAAAGCATAGGAAATGGAAAGTATAAAACTTAAAGAGGGGCAGTTTCCCATCTTTTCTGTTTAAAACATATGGTCTCACAGAATGGACCTTCAAAAAAACTTTTTTTTCCACACTAGTGGCATATTGATTTTTTTTTTATGATGGCAGTGGAGATAATGGTAATTAAATGTGTTGGTGTTTCTTTAGGTATATATGAATGATTTATAAATTGTATAGCGTTTCCAGTAGTCGAGTATTAGATAACAATTTGTCCTGATGAAAATCACTGATGATGTTCACTTCTTTCTCTCCAAACACCAACTCTCAATATAAAAAAGCATCTCTGAGGCACTGTGACGGACTTTGAGATGCTCCTTTTATTAGGTAGCGACGGCACTGCGCTGCACCAGCTGTTCGCGTAGCTAATCCTTTATAAACTGCGCCCCCTGGTGCTGGGCGCTGCAGAACTGCACAGCTGTCGGCCGCGGCCCTGATTCTGGGAGCAAAAATGGAGAACAGCGTCAGGGCAGGGGTCTGAGAAGAGGCGAACTCGGGAATAAGAAGCTAGAGGCTGACCCCGTATCACAGAGGAGCTGGACAGTGCAGGGTGTCAGAGGATGAGATAAATTCACGACAGGCAGTGAGGCTGCCTGCGAAGATGGGCCGCTGTCCTTCAGTATGCGGTACACACAGTCAACGACCGGATGTGGTGCTGTGTCTCCGATGAGATGACACGCGTCCCGAAACCAGGAGTAAAAGCGGGACGGTCCCCACTTAACGATCACTCCTCCTGACCCACCGGGGGACTCCGTGCTTCCTGCCCCCATAATGCTCAGCTTTGCAGGATTTCAGGTGCCGGTCCCCAAAGACGCTGCACATTTGCCAGGGGACAAGGAAGAATCCAGTGAACGGATAAGCCACAGCTGCTGCCTGGGCTCCTGAGGCTCTGTGTTTCCAAGAGGCAAGAAGGGGAGACCTTCGTCATGAGATGAGATAGGGTGGCCGTTAACTCGGTGAGGGACGGAGAAAGAGGCGTGTCTCCAAAGGGACTTATTTTCTCCGAGATGAAGAAGTGCAGCAAGGCTGCATTTAGAAGGACGTAGTGTCTGGGCTCCTGCTCCTCAGGGGTGAGGACTTGTGTTGATCGACAGTAACAAAGTACATAATCATCCAAAATACTCCTCCTTAGGAATCGCTTTCAGAGAGGACAGGGGCTGTAGACTGAGTCCCCTGGAAGCAGATACTGAGAGGGATGCAGCAGTTGACAGTACGTCACCTGACGTTTTAAAGACGCGCGCGCCGTGAGAGCTGTGAGTTTCAGTTTCATCCAGGGCAGCTGGCCGGCCGGCAGAGAGGGTCGCGGAGGGTGGGCGTGTGTAAGATCAGACGCAGCCCTCCGGGCTGTGGTTCGTCCCACTGGCTTTGCGCTCAGTTTCCTCTGGGAGGAGGGTCCAGGATCTGGAGGAGGCAGACGTGGTCCCCGGACAGGGGTGGACAGCAGAGGCGGACTGAGGAGCGCTCACGGCGGTCCGCCCCGATGCCCCTCCCGGCAAAAGGTCCTGCAGCCCAGCGCGGGTGGGGGGGGGGGCGGTTAGGAGGGACTCGCTCCGGCTACAGAGCGTCCTTTTGCTCAAGCGCTTGTCTTTCCCGGGGTGACCCCCGTGCAGAGAGCGCTCGGGGGAGGGGTAGAACGCCCCATGACTCTAGGGCGACGCAGGACCACTGTCACAGGTGTATCTGCTCCCGAACTCCCGGCGCTTGGCCGAAGCTTGGCCAGGGCTGCATACGGCAGTTGAGCCTTTCTCCTCCGCCCCCGCCTGCTCCTCCGCCTCCTTTCCACGTGTGCTGATCCATAAGCAAAGCTGTAAAAGCAAAGACGGTTGCTCACCCTTGGGTTCTGCAAGCATTAGGTCATGAGCCACTGCAGTAGTTGACCAACAGTGCACCCTGAAAGGGGTTCAGGATGAAAACCGGCCTGAGGCGCTCTGTGCTTGGCATAAACGAAGCCCTTCGGTCGTTAGAGAGATCTCAGGAAGAGAGTGACCAACCCATGCCTAGAAGAGCAGGGAAATCCTCGACGGAGATATAGCTGTTCCTCGCGGCCGGCAGTAACCGCCTCCTGAGCCGTGTGCTCGACTGTGTGTAGTCCTCGGAAAGTCACATATACCCTGGCTTATAGCACCGCCTCTTCGGCACTTCCGCTCAGAGCGCCCCAGGCGCTGTTGTCCGGCCGTAGTCCTCAGTACAGCCGCGGAGAGAAACTGAAACTCACAGCTCTCACGCGTGCCTTTTAAAAATTTCAGTTGACAGCACCCCCCCTGCTGGATCCCTCTCAGTATCTGCTTCCAGAGGCCTCAGTCTACAGCCCCTGTCCTCTCTGAACGTGACTCCTAAGGAGAAATACTTTGGATGATTATGTACTTCGTTATTGTCAATTTAGTTGACCATAAAATATCTAATTTTTAAATTTAGTATCTATTTTTTACTGTTAATTTCTTTATTCCCCACCCCTTTCAGAATTTAACTGTGTTTGTGCAGGATAGACCAGATTTGTGGGATTATTTTATCTGTCATAAATAGAACGCAGGGATAGTTCGTTGGTAAACATATAACTTTAGATAAAGTGTTATTTTAACGTGAGAACAAATAGGCGGAAATACACTATGATGTAGTTTATTTTTATTTTTTTAAAAAAATATTTATTTATTAATTCTTTATTTGGCTGTGTCGGGTCTTGGTTGCAGCACGCAGGATCTCTGTTGTGGCATGTGGGCTCTTCGTTGTGGTGTGTGGGCTTCTCTAGTTGTGGTGCGTAGGCTCCAGAGCTCCGTGCTCAGTAGTTGCGGCGCATGGGCTTACTTGCCCCGCGAGGCCTGTGGGATCTTAGTTCCCCGACAGGGGATCGAACCCGCATCCCCTGCATTGGAAGGCATATTCTTAACCACTGGACCGCCAGGAAAGTCCTCTATGATGCATTTAAATTAGTTTTCTGACTGTGGGATTCATTTCCCCACTGCACAGTGAAGAGACATGGCATGTAGTGGTAAACTTTAGTTCGTAGTTTTTAATTGCTTTAAAGGTGATTTGTATCTGTTTATTATGTATGCTTGGCAAACAGCTTCCCTTTGTGGAAATGTTTATAATGCAGTTTAATATTCTCAGGAGGAAACTAAAGATTTAACTTTGCACATTGTATGTGATCTGAATTAGTCCTACAGACATAGTATGATTTCAGTATGAAATATCCTAACAAGCCTTCTCACGCCTGTTACTTTACTAAGTAGCCAAATCTAACGCAGAAAATGTAGGTGGCTGCAGACGTTTACCCTGAAGTGAAGGATATTTGTTGTTCCTGCAGGGGGCACTGTCCTACAATATAAAAGACCAATCTGGGCACAGGTCCTGGGTCTGCCCTGCCCTCTGGTTATACGTTTAATACTAGGCTTCTTGACTTAATGCTTAAAAAACATATTTTCCATCATGTGGCCACAAACATGTTCTGCTTGTGGTAATATACTAGCAACTGATCTTGGTCCTTTATTAAAAATATATATATAGTTTGAACTTTTGCTATTGAATATCAGATTCTTATTTTTAGTGTGTATTTTTAAAACGGTAACCAAATAGTAAAATAATGTTTTAGCTTTCTGGGCTTCGTTTATTATTATTATTATTATTACACAGTTAACAAGGCAAAAGCGATGTTGACTTGTCCTAAATGTCGCTGAGTTGCTGGTCTCTAGTGGAAGATGTGGGGAAGGGTGCCTTGATCCTTGAGTGGTTCTGAGGGCGTCGCCCCAGTCCCCCTTTGACACGTGTTAGGACTCTTCTCCCGTCAGCTGGAAGCGCAAACGTTTTGGCAAGCGGTTCACCCTGTAGCACCTCACAGGACTGAGGAACTTAATCCTACGTGCAAAACCTTGGAGTCTGTCCCCTTGGAAAGACCCTAGTCGGAATATTGTTACCAACTTGAATTTCCCCTTCAAGTAAAAAAGAATGTTTGTCGTTTTCAGTCTCCTGTGCTGGGATTCAAATGCAAGTATGACTTCGTCTGCCCGACCGCGGTGGGAGGATGAACAGTTAGAATCCTGAGGTTCCGGTCGCTGGGTGGAGGCCCTCATTTTATCTCCTGCCTTTTCAGCCCTGCCCCAGTGGAGAACACACCCCGCCTGTGCACGGATGTTTCATGTACGCCCTCAACAAAGCAGCCTGGGAATCGGGCACCTGGTGACTCTGTGGTACGGGACCGGTTGCCCTTTCGCATCTGTGTCGGCGCTCCGTCCTCGCCCCCATCCCCGTCCTGAGCACCTGAGGCTCTGTGTTGGGCTGCTGGCCGTGTTGTGGAAGCCCTCCTAGTGGTAGCCTCAGTCGGGACACATCACCCCAAGGCTTCAGGTGTCCAGGCTGTGTTTGCATTTTACTGGCTCTCCTAACCCTCTGCTGCAATTTTATTTGAAGATATGGACTCTGTGCATTTAATATATAGCATATCTACCGAGACCAATATGTAGCATATATAATGTATAGTATATCTACCATGTTGAGACCAAATCTTTCAGAGGTGCTTCTCACTTGGTTTCCTCTTCTTTTTTTCAGTATTTTTGAGGTATTGTGTTTGAAAAGGAAACTTGTAAGGTATTTAAAGGGTACACGGTGATGACTTGGTGTACGTGTAGGTTGTGAAAGGGTTTCCCCCATAGCGTTAACCAACACATCCATGACCTCGCGCCCTTCCCTTTGTAGGAGGGACCCTGTGATCGGGGTTGGAAAGGAAAGGAAATCTCACAAGTAAGGCACTTCAATCATTGTCTGCCTCTAGGATGGGAGGTGGAAAAAGCCACATATTAAGGAAATCCAGAAGGTCAGAGCTTGCATAATAGTCTAGGAGGGCACTTCTCCAAGCATGGTCTGTAGACATTTGCCGTGCAATGAGCTGAGCTTTCAGTGTGGCCCTCGCTGGTCCCTCTGGATTGCATGGACAGTGGGCAGTTTGGGATCCAGGGGCTTCTCCCTCCGTTCCGCAGTGTGTGTGTGTGTGTGTGTGAGTGTGTGTGAGTGTGAGAGTGAGTGTGTGTGTGAGTGTGAGAGAGTGAGTGTGTGTGAGTGTGTGTGTGAGTGTCTGTGAGTGTGAGTGTGTTTTGGGGCTGGGAGGGCTGCACACACACTCAGCTCCTCGCGACAGGAGCGGCTGTAAGTGCCAAGACTGTGTGTGCGGCCCTGCTGGCCTCTGCACGTCTCTCGGGAGGGTGACGAGTGGATGGAAGCGATGGCTTCTCTCCTCTCACTTCCCTTGGCTTTGGCACTTGACCCGTCTCCCAGGGGATCCCGTTCCTTCAGCCACACGGTGATGTGGTGGGAGTTCTCGTAAACACGGATGCGTCGGAGAGAGCGGCCCTGACCTTGCTCACCGTGCCCCAGTGACCTAAGTTAGGAGCAAGCGGAGCTCTTCCAAAGACTCAGATTTCTGTGCCCTGTAGCAGAGCCCAGCAGCATCAGGGCGGGGCCTGCCTTTGCAACAAGTTCCCGGGTGACACCCGCACACACTTGACTTTGCGAAGTGATGGTCCAGGTCATTGTGTCTCAAAGCTTAGGGTCCGTCGGATGGCCTGGACGACGTGTGAAGACGCGGGTTGCCTGTGGCCCCGCCCCCAGCCTCCCATTCAGTGGGTCTGGGGTGGAGCTCGGGGGCCGGCATTTCGCTCACGCTTCCAGGTGACGCTGTTTCTGCGGATTGGAAGACTAGATTTGGAGAACCGCTGGTTTGAATCTGAGACTCTAAGAGAAAAATGACACTCACTCACTTGGTCATAGTAGCCTTTGAGGAAGAGGAAGCTAAAACAAATTTCTCTGGAGGCTACATTCCTAAAATAGGAGAAGAAATCAGAATCACATTCCACAGAAATGTGCCTCTGCTACCCTCGTCAGTGTATTTGGAAAATGGCAGGAGAGACAAAGAAGGGGAATGTGAAAGACAGAATGACGTGGGCAACACGATTTGGGAGAATGGGTCCATCTGATACCATGATCACTACAACTGTACGTTTTTGTGTACGTGTGGCTTAAACCAAGAACACAGTGGTATTTAGTAGGTTTCCAAATATTTCATACCTTGGGAATGTGGCGGTTTTGTCAAGCCGCAATTTAAAGGTGCAAGTTGTTTAACTGAATGCACTAAGCTGTCTTCTTCAATAAACAAAGGTTTACACGGTACTGTGGTTACCCGAGATTGTGAGCCTCGTCCGTATACATGGTTCTCTTCACGTGTGCTCATTCATGTTCATGAGTAACTTACAAACACGTGGATAGTGACAGAGGAAGGAATATTCTGTAGCCGCTTTGCCGTGTCTCTTCTTACCCACGTTTGAGTTCAGCAGCATTCAGTGGCACGGTTATTTGCAGAATAAATGAACAAGTGGATAAACACAGTACATTGTGTAATTTACAAAAATTTTAGGAGGAAAGAAATATAGCCTGAGCCTATTTTTAATAGCCTATTGAGATATATTTCACATACTATAAAATTGACCCAGTTGAAGTGTACAATTCAGTGTTTTATTAATATAGTTACAAATCTGTGCAGCCATTACCACGGTCCTTTTTTTTTTTTTTTTTTTTTTAGCATAGTGTATTTTTTTTTAATGAATTTATTTTATTTATTTATCTTTGGCTGCTTTGGGTCTTCGTTGCTGCGCGCGGGCTTTTCTCTAGTTGCGGCGAGCGGGGGCTACTCTTCATTGCGGTGTGCGGGCTTCTCAGTGCAGTGGCTTCTCGTTGCGGAGCATGGGCTCTAGGCACACGGGCTTCAGTAGTTGTGGCATGCGGGCTCAGTAGTTGTGGTCCACGGGCTCTAGAGCACAGGCTCAGTAGTTGTGGCACACGGGCTTAGCTGCTCGGCAGCATGTGGGATCCTCCCAGACCAGGGATCAAACCCGTATCCCCTGCAAGGGCAGGCGGATTCTTAACCTCTGCGCCACCAGGGAAACGCTACCACGGTCCATTTTGAAATAGTTTTTTCACGTCAAAAAGAAGTCCTGTATCCTTCATCTATGATTCTCGGTGCCTTCGGCCCCCAACTAGCGCTAGGCAACCACTAAGCTACTTTCTGTTTCTGTTGCTCTCCCGATTCTGTACTTTTCCTACAAATGGAATCATGTATGTGCCTGGCTTCTTTCACTTAGCATAGTGTTCTCAGGGTTCATCCACGTTATAGCACGTATCACAAGTCCATTCTTTTTTATGGCTGAAAAATATTCTTTGTATGGATATATCACATTTTGTTTATCATTCATCAGTCGATGAGCATTTGAGTTGTTTCTGCCTATTGGCTATTATGAAGCCCCTGCCTCATTCAGTGGTGAGGTAGTCTTACTGTTGTATCCTTAAGTGAACACATTTCATGTTGGTTTTTTAAATTCCGTGGTGTGGCTAATTTAAATGTTTTTTCTTGAGCAGTGTGGTTACATTGGGGTTGAGTTGGTACAACTTAAAGGTATATAGACATAATTTTGAAACAATAACTTATGTGTATATTTTGAGATTTTATATATATATATATATATATATATATATATATATATATATATATATATATATATACGTTTTTGAGAACTATTACACGTATATCACTTTGAAACAATCACCAGCTTATAGAAAAGTTGCAAGTAGGGCACAGAGTCCTTTCTCTTTTCCGGAAACACTTGGAGGTAAGTAACCCGTCTGACCCCTTGCACCCTGAAGAGTGTAGTGTGCGTGTCCGTAGTGTGTAGACAGAGTACTGAGCACCAGAATCAGGAAACTCACACAGATACAGCGCTGCCTTCTAGTGATCAGGCCCCATTCAAGCTTCAGCGCGTGTCCTAATAACGCCCTTTAGGGCACAGGGAGCCAGTCAGAATTACGCCCTGCGGAGAGTCCTCACGTCCCTTTACTCGCCTTTGACCCGGCTCCTCATCTTTCTTTGACTTTCTCGATCTTGGCACAGTTGGAATTTACAAGCCAGTCGTTACCGTGGAATGCCCCTCCCTTTGGGTCTGTCTGCTATTTCCTCATGGTTATGTCTGGGCTGCACGTCTTTCCCAGGGGTAGCACAGAAGTGATGCACTGCTCTTTTCATTGCACTCTGTCAGAAGGCACACTATTTTCATCAGTCCCATTGCTGCTGCTGATTTGATTAAGGTGGCCCCAAGTTTAACACTCTTATTTTATATAAGGTTAGCTCGTTACGTGATGCTAGTTCAATAAGCAACCAAGATTAGAGTCTGTAATAAAATCGTTCTATCAAACTTTTAGAGATGACAAACATCAATCCCTCCGTTTGTCAAGCACCGGAATACCTAGAATGCAGGTGACCGCTAAGTCATTTGTCGCGTAGATTTCACCTTTGACTTTGAAGTCCGTGTGGTAGTTTAAAAGAAATTGAACAGAAGTTGCATATTTCTGACTTAATTTCACTTAACCTTTGAATCATTTTTTTTTCTGGAAAATTCATCGACCTCAGATGTATTGGAGTAAGAGCTTCCTAAGTGTTTTTTAGGAAACTAGGAGATCATAGTTTGGAAAAAAAAAAAAAAAGGGGGGGGTATAAAGAATTTTACTTTCCAGAAGACTATTTCTTATCTCATACCTAGTTTATTTGTATTTATGTACAGACCCTCAGAATACGTAACATGTCCTTTAAAGGATATATTTTCTCATGTTTTAGACTTGTTTATCAAGAAAAGGTAAATGCTCAAAGTAGAGCGTGGTTCCTCACCTTTCGCATCATGGTCGTTTTGGCTGGATAATCGTTGTGGGGCAGCGCTGCGCGTTCTAGGGTGCTGAGCAGCTTCGCCAGCCTCTGCCCGCCAGATCTGCAGGCTCCGCCGAGTTCTGACGACCAAGACTGTCTCCGAATATCACAGACGCACCTTTCTGGGGAACAGAGGGTGGACAAACAGACTCGCCTCTGCTTGAGAACCACTGAAGCACGTTGTGGAATTTTTTATATAAGGTTTAAATCTTGCCATTGAGAAACTATCGGTGGAATTAGAGACTATAATTGAGATTTCTATTCGAGTAGAATTTTCAACATTATTAAATGTATGGGATTGTAAGTATTAGTTTCAAGAGAAAAGTAGACCAGATAAGGTTAAATTTTAAGTATCTCTGGAGATATACTTTTGCACTATAATACATTTTAAAGTAGGTGCCGTAGGGATGATATTTATTTTTTGTTAAAGTTCATGAGAGTTAAGACACCGAATCAACCTTTTTCATGTCAATTAAGCAAAATGTCGGATCCCTGACTAGACATTGATAGAATGGCTTGTCACATAGAAGGACGAATTGTCTGGAACTGCAGTCAGCAAAAGGACACTGTGCTGGTGATAACCGGGGGGCACGGCGCACATTCCTATGGGAATTTAGGTGGGAATGTTTTTCCCCCCGAGGCACTTCACAGTCAAATCAAATTACCCGCTGTAATTGCTTTTCAGTGGTGCCAGCTTCTCCTTTTTTCAGTCCTTTTCTGTCACATTGCCACGGTGAGGACTGAATTACAAGGAACTGCACACAGTTTGAAATGGGTGTGTATTAACTAGAAAAATCCTCTTGGCAAATGAAATACTTTTAAACTAAATTCACTGTATGTGGTAGGGAAGAAGGAAAAATACTTTCCCCCAGGATCTCCTGAGTCCTTGGACAGGTCAGAAATGAAGCTTGAGTAACCACAGGTGCTCAGGAAGGAATGCAAAAATATTTCTGATGTGTTGTTTGCCCATTATGCAAGTATTTGTTTTATTGCAGCTATTGAAATACCTTTACACATATTTTCTGGCAAAGCAAGCATGCATTTTGGAAACCTTTACTTGGCTTTTAAGGTTGCTATTACTCAATTGTTTGCTCAACACAGGAAAAAAAATGTTTGGGCAAATACTTTTCAAGTTAGTTCTCACCTAGTGGCTCCTTCATTCCCCTCAAGAAGAAATCTTTGGGGGTTAGGCGAGTGTTGAAATGGTTCAGGAATCAAAGAAATACCCGAGGAAGTCCGAAGAAGCCAATCTGATTGCTACGTGAAGATGACAGCTCTTGGCAGCTCTTGCTGCAGAGGGTTAAGAATTTTAAAAAAGAGAACACACAAACCCCGAAGATAAGAACTGGAGAAAAACTGTGGGCAGGTATGAGACTAATGGAAGTCAGCAAGAGAAGGAGCTTCACGGGAACAAGGGATTTCATCTTGTTCTAAGTTTCCTTTTGTCCACGTTCCCTTCCTCAGGTATCAGAGGCGATCATGGCAAGTGGGTAGGTAAGGGTATGAGGCAGGCTTTGGTTGGGCGTGAATATAAGTTTGCGCTAGATTTATGAACAAACGAGAATATGTCTGTTGACTGAAAAAAAAAAAAAAAAAAAGCACGACGGAAGAGCTGTGAGTTAAGTTTCATTTTGGGCAAAATGAGGACTGTAACCTGGGATGCAGCCTCTCAGATAGCTCCGAGGAACTGCTCCGAGGAGGGAGAGCGGAGGTCAGTGTCTATGTGATTTTAGTGAAGGAGGATACGTGCAACGCAGCGTACGTTTTGGCGGAACGTCGCTGCCAGTTCTAGATACGAGATACGAGAAGATGCAAGACATGGATGGGGCTCATAAAATCTTCTCCCGAAAAGATCTAACTTTCTGCAGGCCTGTTCTGTCAGTTTTTCCAGAGCACAGTTGCCTCATTTCTGATCTCTGCCCTCAACTCCTTTCAGGGGGTGTTAGAGGTCAGCGACTGCAGTCGCCAGTGACCTCATCCTTGTAGAGGCAGATGGCAAGTGCCAGTTTGTAGTTGGCAACCCTAAAGACAAGATCGAAATCAGTTTAATAAGGAGATTCCATGGGATGTCTTGGGTACAGGAAAGAAAAGACGATTCAGCAAATGATACCAGCGTAGACGTGGTGAGCTGACGTGAGGAACGGTGAAACCCATGTGGAAGAGAAGTGTTTTGGCGGCCCCCGTTGCACAAGTGGAGTGCTGAATTCTGAGTGACCAAGACTGGAACCGTTTTCCACGTATAGCTGCATTTTTATTTCTGCTGCTACATAATTTATCCCATGATATAATCAAGGCACACAGAGTGACAAAACTCAGCACAACAAAGACCATGAGAGAAATATTTCACCTAGATTGCAGAGACGTGGGGAAACATTAAAATAGCTTTATTTTCACAATAATTTACATTTCTAATGCAATTACCTAAAAAGAAAAAAATGCTAGATCATCTCCCACCCATAGCATCTCAGCATCAATTTTTAGAGTAAGACCAAAACAAACACACAAACAAACAAAAAACACCCAGAGAAAATGATGAAAGTTTAATGGAGGATGAAAAGAAGAATAGATGTTTTATCCTTCCGTCGGGGATATAAGACTGTATAAGACTCAGTATTATACAGATGTTAGTAGGCCCCAAATTAATCTCCAGATTCTCTGTACCTAACAAAATCCTAAGAATTTTTTAAGGCTTGTCTGTATTTGTCAACACACACGCACATAGTCACAACAGATATGCACATAAAGAAAATATGTAATAAAGGTGACATTTCATGTCAGTGGCTTAACAGTATCGGTAAATATGATTCTGATCAAAAAAATTAAAAATTTCTATACCAAAAATACCCCAACACACCCAGGCTTATTCAGTTTGGAACTCTTTAGGTTTTATTAGCTTTATTCAGAAAGCTAACAAATAATATTTCCACTTCTAGAATTTTCCCTCATGTGATCTGGAGAGACATAAATATAATCAGTCATTTTTTTAATCAAAGAAGTGAGCTTGCGACCCACCTCTTCTGTGAGAGGCACCTGCTTGTCCCTACTTTCCTGTCCTCTGTGCCTCTTGGAACCCTCTCTCCTTTTCCAGATGTCCCTGACCCCGAGCTCATCTCTCTTCTCTCTGGGTGGGCTGGATGCCCCATTTCAGGTCTCTGCTTCTTGGCCTGTGGCCACCTCAGAGGCATGGCTGCCTACAGGGGAGCTGCAGGAGAGAGAGAGCAGGCGACCCCATATCACCTTCTATTCACTGTGGGAAAAGTAACATCGATGGGCTGCTTAGATCCGGTGCTGCGTAGACCCTCCCGTTCCTCCCTGGCACACATCGGCTTGTTGACATTGGCTCCAGCTGACTGTTCCTCTCCACGTAACCGCCGCCCCTCGATCCAGCTAAAGGCAGCACTGCTGGGCTACAGATGGAGTATGGACAGCCACGTGCTTGCACTACATGTTCTAAGACTTTCAGCTGATGGAATAGCCTTCCTTCTCACTGGACAAGAAGACATGTGACTCTGGAAGGAGAGAATTTTCTCTACCTCCCGTCCCTCTTTAATCTCTTGGTGAAGCTGTCTCCTTTGTGGCACCCCAAAGCTTTTATTTTACAGTCACTGTCGGTGCCTTGGCTTTTTTGGATGCATCGTTACGTGTATGGCCTGGGGGAAGGTGCCGGTCACCTTTGGGCTGTGCTGCCAGACAGACAGATCTGATCCCTCTGCTCTCTCTTCTGCATTTTAGCAGCGCGATGACCAGCTCGCGCTTGAAACAGGGCTCTCGTTTTCTTGCACGCTGAGGAGTGAAAGTACTTTGATGGCTAATAACCAGGGAGTTCCTCGTGAGCAGCAACACGCGTGATCCTTTTATGTCCGCTTCTGCATGTCCACCTTGTGCGGTGCCTCGTGCATGCATAGGGCTCAATAAATATTCACCACCATGAGCTACACTACGATGAAAGTGCTCTCCCTAAAGCTCATGGTATGGTGACAGTTGGGACTGTGAGAGAATGGCTGGCATCTGTCATCGTGCAGATAAGCGTTCCTAATCAAGTTTAAATGCTGGAGGAATTTGCCTTCATTCCAGCCTTCTATTAGGACTCATTCATGGGTTGGGAGAAGCTGAGAAGTCTTGTCAACACCGTATCAGTGGGGACAGATGAGTTCCTTCCGTCCTGAAATGTTATCCACAGCCACAGCAGGAATACACGGCCGCCGCTGTCCAGGAGCATTTGAAACCCAGGCTTCAAGCTACCCAATACTGCCCTGATACCGTCGGAGTTTATTACCAAATTTCCACCCCCGCAGAACTGTCACCCCAGGCCAGTCATGCAACAGCAGGCTGTTTGTTGGATGAATGAGAACCAGTTCATTCATAGGAGGAGCTAAGTGCTTTATGCAAGGAGAACACAAATAGCTAATGCTTTCGATTAAGTTTAACTTTTCGAATGTGATGACTGAATATTCTGGCAATTCTGGCATACAGAAGTATTAAGTTGTGTATTGTGACGCAAGATTTTAAAAATGTATTTTCGTTTAATACTATTTCACATTAAATAAATGAAATAGACGAGCTTATCAGTTTATATCTCTTTAAGTTTTCATCCGCTGAATTTCCTTGAATTCTTTCTACCAAAACCCTTCTGACTAAATTCATATTAACTCAGCTAATAAAACTATCACCTATAAATATTACTCAGCCATAAAAAGAAACGAAATTGAGTTATTTGTAGTGAGGTAGATGGACCTAGAGTCTGTCATACAGAGTGAAGCAAGTCAGAAAGAGAAAGACAAATACCGTATGCTAACACATATATATGGAATCTAAAAAAAAAAAAAATGGTTCTGAAGAGCCTAGGGGCAGCACAGGAATAAAGATGCAGACCTCATAGAGAATGGACTTGAGGATATGGGGAGGGGGAAGGGTAAGCTGTGACAAAGTGAGAGAGTGGCATGGACATATATACACTCCCAAATGTAAAATAGCTAGCTAGTGGGAAGCAGCCGCATAGCACAGGGAGATAGCTCGGTGCTCTGTGACCACCTAGAGGGGTGGGATAGGGAGGGTGGGAGGGAGACGCCAGAGGGAGGGGATATGGGGATGTATGTATCCATATAGCTGATGCACTTTGTTATACCGCAGAAACTAACACACCACTGTAAAGCAATTATACGCCAATAAAGATGTTAAAAAAAATCACCTGTATTTCCTGCTGAGGAGATGTATCTATGTGTGTTACTAAAAATAGAGTCCATTTGCAAATGTTAATCCATACAAAGGTAAACCCAGGGGCAGATGAAGGACTTAACAAGAGGGGGAAGAGGCTGAGAATGTGAGCAAGTTGTGTTTCCAAGTGGTACCAATCAACAAAAAGAAAGATCGGAAGAAATAGCAACATCCTGAAATAGTACTCAGAGGCGCTTTAGCTGCCACAGTCCTGGCGGGATTCCACAGGCAATGAAGTAACTCAATAGAGAAGGGCCCCAGGTCACTCACAGCTTTTGAATGAATGCCCCACAGGGTAAAGTTATATACGATTCTCCAAAGCCAAAAGCTAACTTTGTTATATACATAGAAACCCAAGACATTCTCTTGATGGTTCTAACATGTACTGAGTACTGGAGGAATGCAACCTGCAGGTCACTCGAAGAAATATTTTACTTTGGTTCGTTGGGAATACCACGGAGAGTTCACTGCTTGAGAAAATCTCGTCATTTTTGAAAATCCCCCTTGCTGCCTGAGTTGTGCGTAGATACTCATGTATCAGGCTGCACGTGATACTATGTATTTTCGGTAGATTTACAACTAGGCACCAACATGCTTATCCGTTTTCAAAATGTCAGTTTTTTTCGAAAGTATCATTATTCCTTTGAACAGTGTCTTATGTCTCCTATATCAAAGTTGTTCTTTAGAAATAGGAGCAACCCTGTAACAACCTCATTCTGCATTCTTTTGTCATCGTGCCCAAGTATTTATATATATAAAAACAGAATTATAAAAACTTGTAGTGTCTTTGTTTCTGCTTTGCACTGCAATGGGCATTGCTTCCTATAATATTTATAATAATATAGTAGGTAGACTACGGTACCTATGAATTTTGTTTCAGGAGAGTTGAAAAGGTACGATGAAATATTTCTGGTACAGATCGGGGATGGTCCAGAGAAAAGAACCACCGATGTAAAGGATGCAGGACATGGGAGGAACTGTAATCATTAGTGGAGCTCTAGAAAATCACAGAGGTCTAGGCTTTAAAAAAAAAAAAAAAATCCATATAACTATGGAAAGGGGGCCAAGCAGATTCCAGGGAAGCATGGGAATGGAGTCACTCTGACATGGATTGTTAGCAAAATGTTGAACATAAAGTAAAAATAAATATATAATGTTTTTTCTAAATCTAAATAAAAGTCACCTATTAATTACAAAGCTGTGTCCTATAGCGTAGACAAAGATGACTAAGACAGTTCCTACTTAGGAGGAATTCACATCCTAGTTTGAGTGAAAATACGTAAACACTGATGTAGGAGGAGAAGACAGTTGGTTCAGATGTTTAAGAATGGAATTCAAGTTTGTAAGAAATGTGACTGGTAACGTTGCTGAGTGGGCTAATTCCTGAAGGGTTAGGATAACCTTTATAAGTTCCTAAAAAACTTTTGACTTAGTTTGTATATAATTATATATACTTACAATTATTATGTATCATTATAATGGAAAATGATTCTTTTCCTCCACTGCTTAAAAGATTAAAAATCCTTCACCTTGAGGAGATGAGACACCCATCTGTGCATTTTTATATTTTTAATTAAATTCACGAAATCATTGAGGATTAAAGTCAGTGTTATATATGATGTGAAACTCTGAATCTTTTATTTTACCCAGATTGCTAGCCGGTTGTCCTGATACCATTTACTGCACAGTTCTTTCTCTCTTAATAGGATGGTTCTGGTCATTAATCCTCCTCTCCCCCGTTCCCCCATGGAGTTATGTTTAATATATTTTTCCAGTTTCGACTCAGGAACATTATACTCCAGAAAGTCTGACTAAAGTCCTAACAATAGAATATGCGTGGCCTTATTTCCATGATCTCTCACTGACTGGTTATTCCTCATTTCTATTAATGCTTATTGGATTTGATAGATGAGAAATATCTCATTATTTTGGTTGGTAATATTGAGACTAAATTATTTTAAATAGCTACTGGCACCTTTTTTGGTGTACGGAGTCTTACAACACTTTCCTAGTGACTTTTGCATATTCTTTGCTTATTAAAGGTATTTTAACATCTGTCTTAGTCAGCTTGGGCTGCCATAACAAAATACCACAGGCCCGGCGTGGGGTGGGGGGGTCGTCTAAACAACAGAAATTTATTTCTTACAGCTCTGGAGACTGGAAGTCCCAGATCAAGGTGCTGGGGAGAGAGAACCACCGATGCGTCTCTTCTCAGAGGGACACGAACCTCGCCATGGAGGCTCCTCTCTTATGATCCAGTCTTCTCCCAAAGGCCCCACCTCCTAATGCATCACATTGGATGTTGGGACTTCAACATATGAATTTTGGGGGGGGGACGCAAACATTCAGTCCAGACAAAATCTTTTCCACCACATAGATTGTACATTATTCCCCTAGATCTTTAATGAGTAGATTTTTTTCCCATGTTTTTGTTAGAATGCAAAAAATTAAATTCATATGTAGTGAAAATTTTAACTTTTTTGGTTTTCTGTTTGTAACGATCATTGTGTATTGCAATATGAGATAAATATTCACTCATATTTTCATCTAGTTCTCAAAAACTTTTATAGTTAATTTCTCAACCATCACAAAAGGAATTTGTTGTGCCCATGAGCTCAAATTTTATGGTTCAGAAAGCTATCAGTGAATAATATAGTCTTCCGTATCATCTTGAATGGAATGCTTAAACTTGGATCCTCCATAACAAGATTAGCTATTTGTACTATTGATATTGAAACTATCCATATGCATTTGCTTAAATAAAAACATTATTATAATTGTTGCATCTGGATAGTACCCTTAACGTATGATGGTGCATATCGTATGTTACTTTTTCTGTTGTTGTTCTTAAAATTTCAAGGGTATTTTCAAACATTTATTTTTCCCAGTTACTTTTTGGTTACAATTTATAATTTTATATGTTCATCACATTCTCGAGATTTTTTTCATGGTAATTTATTCTATCATTATTATTTTATTGTTATCATTAGTTTTACCTTTATTTGCCTGTTAGGTAAAGTAGGAAATTATGTATCTGTATATTTTCTTATCTGTGACTTTTATTTTTTTATTTTTTAACAACTTTATTGGAGTATAATTGCTTTACAGTGGTGTGTTAGTTTCTGCGGTATAACAAAGTGAATCAGCTACACATATACATATGTCCCCATATCCCCTCCCTCTTGCGTCTCCCTCCCACCCTCCCTGTCCCACCCCTCTAGTTGGTCACAAAGCACCGAGCTGATCTCCCTGTGCTATGCGGCTGCTTCCCACTAGCTATCTGGTTTACACTTGGTCGTGTATATATGTCCATGCCACTCTCTCACTTCGTCTGTGACTTTTCAGTAGGTGAACTTTAGAGTCTTTAAGCTTATGTGTGCAATCTTAGTTCTGTCTTTTTGCATATATTATTTTGATTATGATAGTTTCTTGTGTGTGTGTTTATGTTCCCATTCCCCTACATATACTCTTTGGTTGTTGTTGTTCTTTCCCTAGAATTCTAGAATGCCTGTGATTCTGTGGTCTTTCTACTGAAGGTTACCCTTATATTTTAAAGAATACACTTTAATTCCTTTGTCTTCAGTTGTCACCAGGATTAATAAAATTTTACTTTTCAGTGTTCTTGTGTTTCCTCAGTCTTCCCAGTTGTTAGATATCATTTGCTTCTTGTAGAATTTTGCATCTGGATTCTCTTTAAATGATCCTTTACATTGATTTTCAAGCATTATTTGTACATCTTAATTAAGTGTTAACGACCATATAAATAGCATGTGTGTTGAGTTTTTTCTGTTACAAGATTTTTGACTTTGCCGCAACTATTTTCGTGTCAACTGTTATATTCTTGACTTCAGGTTTATTTATACGAGGGAGGTTAGTGTAACTTACTTCTCACGGGTAATACACTCTCAGTCCCCCGCACGTCCTAAAATGATCTTTCACTGTTCCCGTTCCCTGAATGACAAGTGAGATGGGCAGAAAATTCTCAGATCATGAGCTGTTTCCTCAAGAGCTGATTAACTTGGGTCTAATGTCTTTGGTACTTAATATGGTGGGGGAGAGTTTTGAGCCAGTCTGATTTTGTTCTTTTGATGCACTTTAAAAAGAACTTTTATTTTTTAAATTGCAGTGAGGTCTGCCACCTTTAGAATACACACGTTTTGTTGGCTCGGGTGTGGGTGTGGGTCTCACACTCATTTTGTTCTGCAGGAAATGAGTCCTTTACGATCTCCACACCATTCTGAATTCCGACTCAGGAAAATCCCAAAGCCCCACCTCAGCCCTCTCTTCTCTGTGTATTTCCTCTTTCTGGAGACATTTTACATACTTGCCATATCCTTTCTATCCCGAGAGTGTGCCTAAAGTTGGTCCTCAATCTCAGTAACTCATTTCTTTGCCTTGTTAATTCCACTTTGTATTTGGGGGTCACAAGCCCTGATGCTGTAGAGAGACTAGGCGATGGGAGGGGATTGGAAGAGCACACCAGGCCCTCACAGCCTGCTTCCTCACGGTATTTCTACCTAGCGGAATAATTGCAGTTGCCTCTGAACTACGGATAATACAGTGGGTCAGCAAGGTCCTTTGATTTATGACTCGTGTGCAGGACTTCTCAGAATTCGAATTAAGCTGAAGACCAGCCAGCTAACTCTCCAGAATACCAGCTCCTGAGCCAAAAAAACTAAATTGGATGTAAGTAGTCAGTTAGTTCCTGTTTTTACATATAACTTCTCAAGTGACGGGAGGAGTGTAATTGGTTTCCCCCTTGAAGCAGGTGCAGTGTCTTCGAGTGGAGATACTAAACAAGAAGACACTCCTGCTGTTAAACAGAGAGACTTCTGGCTGACCGCCAGATTCTGAGGCAGTTGACAGTCAACTGCAATATTCTGTTTCAGTCATGTGAAATTCTGCAAATTAACAATGCATGGGGCAGCGTGGTAAACTAGAAGCAGACTTTGTAATTCTATCCGCGAGGCTAAACTCTGTCCTTAATAAGGAGGAGCGGTTCTCTGCCAACTAACTTAGGATATTATGTTGCATGCGTGACATACATCTCTTACCTCAAACACAGAAGAATATGCACATGGTTATCTGTATTGAGATGGTTTTCCTCCTTCATTCAAAAACTAGTTCACGGGCATAGATATTTAGGGAATATATTTTCTAGATGTACCCACTTATTAGATTATCCATGGTCTCCACGTCGCTTGATTTGGCTTTAGGTAGCTACTTACTGTTTTTTTCTTGCATACCTCCATTATGTTTATCGTGAGTAGGGGTTCTTCTCGTGTCTTCTGAGGACAGGCATGGTCAGATAGCTTTCACGGGTAGTGAGAGAGATTGTCTTTGTTTTGCTCAAAGGTATTTCAGTGGGAAGTGAGAAATCGCAGGAGTCACCTTTCCAGGCCTGGCTGCAATTTCTAATAGCTCTGTGATTCGGGCCACGTCTGTTTCTGCGGGTGCGATTAGGAAGTAGCAATGTCTGCATCGTACGGTCATGAGCAGTGGCTCTGGTGACTAGTAACTGCCATTAGTATTTGCAGGGTAGGAAAAAAGTGTGTCCGAGACCAGAAGGCAACTGATCGCTTGTGCAGGAGCTCTCCCGCAGGTGGCGTCAATAAACAGCTATTGAGTGAATGCTATGTGGATGCCGGGGGGACTGATTACTAAGCAAACATGGTAACACATGGCGAGTCATGGTCCTGGCTGGACCAGATCTGCCCGCTTCCCCTCTGGCCGTCACCAGCCTCTCCTATGGGTCTTTCAGCTTCTTGCCCATAAAGATGAACTTCAAATGTGCAGGCTTCTAGCCATCAAAGTCAGTTATGCGGTGACCTAAATGGGAAGGAGATCCGAAAAAGAGGGGATATGTGTATACGTATAGCCGATTCACTCTGCTAAACAGTAGAAACTAACACAACATTGTAAAGCAACTATACGCCAATAAATAAATAAATAAATAAATAAATAAATAAAAATTTAAAAAGGTCAGTTACCTGGGTGATTCCTCCTCTCCACCACTTCTTTTCCTCTGGAATTTTCTCAACCACATCTTGAATCTCTGGCCCCAAATTTCCTGCCTTGTTTGTACCTGCGTTGGGTCTGCAGGTTTGAAATGTTTACAGGGCAGTGTCTGTATTCTAATTTTGGTTTTCCTCTAAGGTTCTTGACTGGGTGTAACCCCTGTGGTTCTCCATGATCTGAAACACGATATTCATTCCATTGAAATATCTGAGATGTAATGTGTTTCAGGGGAACAACACTTCCAAGTTACAGACCTTGAAGTTTGATATATAGATTCCGATATTTAATGCAAGAATGGCAGTATCATAAGAAATAAATGAATTTTAAAAGTAGCTATGGGTCGGGACTTCCCTGGTGGTCCAGTGGTTAAGACTCCAAGCTTCCACTGCGGGGGGTGAGGATTTGATCCCTGGTCAGGGAACTAAGATCCCGCATGCCGCTCAGTGCGGCCAAAAAATAAAAATATTAAAAAAAAAAAAAAAAAAAAAAGTAGCTGTGGGTTAAAAACCTACTATTTCATACAACTTTTAGAAATCAAGTAGAGGTAGCATAATTCATCATTTTGGATCAAGTAAAAAGAGCTGAGGTTGCCTGAAAATGGGAAAGTTCATACATTTAAAAAAATTCTACTTATTGATAAATATATAATGAATTCACTTGTTTTACCCCTAAATCAGAATTTGCCACACGTGTGTTTTTCTTCAAAACCATCAAGAGGGAACCGTCTTGCTGGGATAACAAGATGTAAGAGAGTATTGCCTGCCTGGAAGGCCTCGCTACTCTGTGAGTGGAGGGCAGCACAGGCTCTCGCCCGCAGGATTTCTCAGGGTTCACATTCCACAGCTCCTTGGAAAGTGCACACCAGTGTCTCCCCCTCCTTTTCCTGTGTCTTCTTTCCAGAGTTCTGTGACTCTACCTCTGTAGCAACTCCAGCTCCCCACCACCTCTGGCTCATGAAATGTATGGTATTTTCAAATGTGAGAAGCTTTTTTAACCTCCCTTGAGATCTGCGTCACTCGTGGCAATCTCGTGATCTCGTGACGCAGAGTCCACGAGATCCTGTTGCCCATTACTCTGTGCACGCCAGAGAATAATCTTCCACAATCATAAAAACTTGGTTTTTGAAAGTATGATCAAAACTAACATCCTTTTAGGACACCTCTATAGTATTTCTTCAAATCATTCCATGTTCCCCTTTGAGCCCCTTGGAATCTCCTTCTGAATCTCCAGAGTGGGAACCTACCCACTTTGTGGGTAAACCAGGGGGACCAAACTATGCTAAGCCCCTTCCGTCAACGGGGGTGAGTCTGACAGCAGCCTAGGTCAGCGGTTCTCAGCTTCCACACTGTCCACCGTCAGAGCTGGCTCGTCCTCCGCGGGGGGCCGTCCTGGGCACTGCAGCACGCTGAGCAGCGTCCCCGGCCTCCACCCGCTAGATGGCAGCAGCACCCCTGCCCCAGTTGCGGCGACCAAAAATGTCTCCGGATGTCGCCTGGCGTCCCCGGGGGACAAAATAACCCCCAGTGGAGGATCGCTGAGCTTAATTAATGTCATCCTCATGCCAAGGCTTGCCACTAGCCCCTTAGTGTGGGAGACTTGGCAGCTTAGAACAGTGTCTGGAAGCTGCGGAGAGACGGGTCTCTCTAACGGAACTTTTATTGCTGCAAGGTCCCTCCCGGTGTTGCTCCAGATAGCTCTCCGGACTGTTTGAACTCCACCTACTAGGCACTCAGAGTTAATATATGCCTCAGGATTTTGTGGTCAAAACAAGGTGTGCAACAATCATTAATGCAAAGCTATTTGAACTTGAATAATACGTGTTTCATACTCACAGATACACTCATCCATTTAAAAATCAGCTGAATCAGATAAAACAGTTGGGCTCTGAAAAATATTTGAAAGCAGATAATTGTACCAGCAATATACCTATCCTTGGCATTAAAAAATATATAGTAAAAAATAATCAAGGGTATTTTTTCCTGTAAGGCAATATTTCTTCTTTCAAACTCCTTGGCAAATCCAGTGTCTTTGAATACTAAGTATTTTTATTATGCAGAAGTAAAGTTTACTTATTTCCCAAGTTATTTCTACTGACTAGGAACATGTATTCTCACCAACGTGTCAGCAAAATATTTCTAATTATTCTAAAGTCCTTTAAAGTTCCCATTGGTTGAAAGAAATTTAATCCAAGTATAATACTTTGTTTTTCATTTTGAAATAATCTTTTTTTAAGTTATTTCTGAGATATACATTTTAAAGTAATCACTAGAATTATGACTTATGACATTTACCAGAACACATAAGATTTTTAGAAATTTCAGGTAATGTCTGAAACATTTATATTAACATATTTCCATACAAATAACCCAAAGAAAGTTTAGTATTCGTTGTTTTTTTATACTGCAGGTTCTTAGTAGTCATCCATTTTAAACACATCAGTGTACACATGTCAATCCCAATCGCCCAGTTCAGCACACCACCATCCCCACCCCACCACGGTTTTCCCCCCTTGGTGTCCACACATTTGTTCTCTACATCTGTGTCTCAACTTCTGCCCTGCAAACCGGTTCATCTGTACCATTTTTCTAGGTTCCACATACATGAGTTAATATACGATATTTGTTTTTCTCTTTCTGACTTACTTCACTCTGTATGACAGTCTCTGGGTCCATCCACGTCTCAACAAATGACTCAATTTCGTTCCTTTTTATGGCTGAGTAATATTCCATTGTATATATGTACCACAACGTCTTTATCCATTCGTCTGTCGATGGGCATTTAGGTTGCATCCATGACCTGGCTATTGTAAATAGTGCTACATTGAACATTGGGGTGCATGTGTCTTTTTGAATTATGGTTTTCTCTGGGTATATGCCCAGTGCCCAGTAGTGGGATTGCTGGATCATATGGTAATTCTATTTTTAATTTTGTAAGGAACCTCCATACTGTTCTCCATAGTGGCTGTATCAATTTACATTCCCACCAACAGTGCAAGAGGGTTCCCTTTTCTCCACACCCTCTCCAGCATTTGTTGTTTGTAGATTTTCTGATGATGCCCATACTGACTGGTGTGAGTTGATACCTCATTGTACTTTTGATTTGCATTTCTCTCTAATAATTAGTGGTGTTGAGCAGCTTTTCATATGCTTCTTGGCCATCTGTATGTCATCTTTGGAGAAATGTCTGTTTAGGTCTTCTGCCCATTTTTGGATTGGGTTGTTTCTTTAATATTGAGCTGCATGATCTGTTTATATATTTTGGAGATTAATCCTTTGTCTGTTGATTCATTTGCAAATATTTTCTCCCATTCTGAGGGTTGTCTTTTCATCTTGTTTATGGTTTCTTTTGCTGTGCAAAAGCTTTGAAGTTTCACTAGGTCCCATTTGTTTATTTTTGTTTTTATTTCCATTACTCTAGGAGGTGGATCAAAAAAGATCTTGCTGTGATTTATGTCAAAGAGTGTTCTGCCTATGTTTTCCTCTAAGAGTTTTATAGTGTCCGGTCTTACATTTAGGTCTCAAATCCATTTTGAGTTTATTTTTGTGTATGGTGTTAGGGAGTGTTCTAATTTCACTCTTTTACATGTAGCTGTCCAGTTTTCCCAGCACCACTTATTGAAGAGACTATCTTTTCTCCATTGTATATCTTTGCCTCCTTTGTCATAGATAAGTTGACCAAAGGTGCGTGGGTTTATCTCTGGGCTTTCTATCTTGTTCCATTGATCTATGTTTCTGTTTTTGTGCCAGTACCATATTGCCTTGATTACTGTAGCTTTGTAGTATAGTCTGAAGTCAGGGAGCCTGATTCCTCCAGCTCCGTTTTTTTCCCTCAAGACTGCTTTGGCTATTCGTGGTCTTTTGTGTCTCCATACAAATTTTAAGATGATTTATTCTAGTTCCGTAAAAAATGCCATTGGTAATTTGATAGGGATTGCACTGAATCTGTAGATTGCTTTGGGTAGTATAGTCATTTTCACAATATTGATTCTTCCAATCCAAGAACATGGTCTCTCTCTCCATCTGTTGGTATCATCTTTAATTTCTTTCATCAGTGTCTTATAGTTTTCTGCATACAGGTCTTTTGTCTCCCTAGGTACGTTTATTCCTAGGTATTTTATTCTTTTTGTTGCAATGGTAAATGGGAGTGTTTCCATAATTTCTCTTTTAGATTTTTCATCATTAGTGTATAGGAATGCAAGAGATTTCTGTGCATTAATTTTGTGTCCTGCAACTTTACCAAATTCATTGATTAGCTCTAGTAGTTTTCTGGTGGCATTTTTAGGATTCTCTATGTATAGTATCATGTCATCTGCAAACAGTGACAGTTTTACTTCTTCTTTTCCAATTTGTATTCCTTTTATTTCTTTTTCTTCTCTGATTGCCGTGGCTAGGACTTCCCAAACTATGTTGAATAATAGTGGTGAGAGTGGACATCCTTGTCTCATTCCTGATCTTAGAGGCAATGCTTTCAGTTTTTCACCATTGAGAATGATGTTTGCTCTGGGTTTGTCATGTATGGCCTTTATTATGTTGAGGTAGGTTCCCTCTATGCCCACTTTCTGGAGAGTCTTTATCATAAATGGGTGTTGAATTTTTTGAAAAGCTTTTTCTGCATCTATTGAGATGATCATATGGTTTTTGTTGTTCAATTTGTTAATATGGTGTATCACATTGATTGATTTGCGTATATTGAAGAATCCTTGCATCCCTGGGTTAAATCCCACTTGATCATGGTGTCTGATCCTTTTAATGTGTTGTTGGATTCTGTTTGCTGGTATTTTGTTGAGGATTTTAGAACTGCTTTTGCTGCATCCCATAGGTTTTGGATCATCTTGTTTTCATTGTCATTTTTTGATTTCCTCTGATTTCTTCAGTGATCTCTTGGTCGTTTAGTAACGTATTGTTTAGCCTCCATGTGTTTGTGTTTTTTACGTTATTTTCCCTGTAATTCATTTCTAATCTCATAGTGCTGTGCTCAGAAAAGATGGTATGATTTCAATTTTCTTAAATTTACTGAGGCTTGATTTGTGACCCAAGATGTGATCTATCCTGGAGAATGTTCCACGTGCACTTGAGAAGAAAGTGTAATCTGCTGTTTTTGGATGAGATGCCCTATAAATATCAATTAAATCTATCTGGTCTATTGTGTCATTTAAAGCTTCTGTTTCCTTATTTATTTTCATTTTGGATGATCTGTCCATTGGTGTAAGTGAGGTGTTAAAATCCCCCACTATTATTGTGTTACTATCGATTTCCTCTTTTATAGCTGTTAGCAGTTGCCTTATGTATTGAGGTGCTCCTATGTTGGGTGCATATATATGTATAATTGGTATATCTTATTCTTGGATTGCTCCCTTGATCATTATGTAGTGTCCTTCCTTGTCTCTTGTAACGTTCTTTATTTTAAAGTCTATTTTATGTGATATGAGTATAGCTACTCCAGCTTTCTTTTGATTTACATTTGCATGGAATATCTTTTTCCGTCGCCTCACTTTCAGTCTGTATGTGTCCCTAGGTCTGAAGTGGGTCTCTTGTAGACATCATATATATGGGTCTTGCTTTTGTATCCATTCAGTAAGCCTGTGTCTTCGGGTTGGAGCATTTAATCCATTCACGTTTAAGGTAATTATCAATATGTATGTTCCAATGACCATTTTCTTAATTGTTTTGGGTTTGTTTTTGTAGCTCCTTTTCTTCTCTTGTGTTTCTCACTTAGAGAAGTTCCTTTAGCATTTGTTGTAGAGCTGGTTTGGTGGTGCCGAATTCTCTTAGCTTTTGCTTGTCTGTAAAGCTTTTGATTTCTCCATCGAATCTGAATGAGATCCTTGCTGGGTAGAGTAATTTTGGTTGTCAAGTTCTTCCCTTTCATCACTTTAAGTATATCATGCTGCTCCCTTCTGGCTTGTAGAGTTTCTGCTGAGAAATCAGCTGTTAACCCTACGGGAGTTCCCTTGTATGTTATTTGTAGTTTTTCCCTTGTTGCTTTCAATAATTTTTCTTTGTCTTTAATTTTTGCCAATTTGATTACTATGTGTCTCGGCGTGTTTCTCCTTGGGTTTATCCTGACTGGGACTCTCTGCGCTTCCTGGACTTGGGTGGCTATTTCCTTTCCCATGTTAGGGAAGTTTTCAACTATAATCTCTTCAAATATTTTCTCTGGTCCTTTCTCTCTCTGTTCTCCTTCTGGGACCCCTATAATGCAAAAGTTCTTGCGTTTAATGTTGTCCCAGAGGTCTCTTAGGCTGTCTTCATTTCTTTTCATCATTTTTTTCTTTATTCTGTTCTGCAGCAGTGAATTCCACCATTCTGGCTTCCAGGTCACTTATCCGTTCTTCTGCCTCAGTTATTCTGCTATTGATTCCTTCTAGTGTGGTTTTTGTTTCAGTTATTGTATTGTTCATCTCTGTTTGTTCTTTAATTTTTCTAGGTCTTTGTTAAATATTTCTTGCAACTTCTCGATCTTTGCCTCCATTGTTTTTCCGAGGTCCTGGATCATCTTCACTATCATTATTCTGAATTCCTTTTCTGGAAGGTTGCCTATCTCCACTTCGTTTAGTTGTTTTTTTGGGGTTTTATCTTGTTCCTTCATCTGGTGCATAGCCCTCTGCCTTTTCATCTTGTCTATATTTCTGTGAATGTGGTTTTTGTTCCACAGGCTGCAGGATTATAGTTCTTCTTCTGCTGTCTGCCCTCTGGTGGATGAGGCTATCTAAGAGGCTTGTGTATGTTTCCTGACGGGAGGGACTGGCGGGGGGTAGAGCTGTCTGAAATAATATATTTTTTAAAATATTTATTTATTTTTGGCTGCGTTGGGTCTTTCATTTTTGTTGCTGCATGAGGACTTTCTCCAGTTGTGGTGAGCGGGGGCTACTCTTCGTTTTGGTGCGCGCGCTTCTCATTGCGGTGGCTTCTCTTTGTTGCGGAGCACGGCTTCTCGGTGCGTGGGCTTCAGTAGTTGTGGCTCGAGGGCTCTAGAGCGCAGGCTCAGTAGTTGTGGTGCAAGGGCTTAGTTGCTCCGTGGCATGTGGGATTCTCCTGGACCAGGGCTCAAACCTGTGTCCCCTGCATTGGCAGGCGGATTGTTAACTACTGTGCCGCTAGGGAAGTCCCTGAAATAATCTTAATAATCCCTTAATTAATTAATTAATTAATTAATTAATAATCTTAAACTTAAGCACAATTGCAAAAAAATTCTGGGAATTTTTATTTTTCCTAAGCCATTTGAAGCCAACTGTTGACATGATACTTATGTGTGTGTTTCCTACAAAGTAGGATATTCTCCTACGAAGCCACAATACAGCCGTCAAAATCAGGAAATTGATGTTGGCACGTGACAACCACAGACCCTCCTCAAGTTTTGCCACTTGTCCTAATCGTGATCTTTATAGCAAAAAGGTTCAGTACAGGGTCGTGCATTGCATTTAGTTTTTCTGTTTCTGTGGTCTCTTCCAACCTGATATAGGTTCCCTCCGCCTTTTATTTACCTTTTGTGACCTTTGTGATTTTTTTTGAAGGTTACACGTCACATATTTTGTCCGCTGGGTCTCACTTGGAGTTTGTGTTGTCTTTGCTTACGATTAGGTTTGGTTTGTGTATCTTTAGCAGGGCCAACGTCAGTGCGATTCTGCACTCTCCTTGAGTCACCTGTGGTGCTGGGTTCGTCCCATGACTTGTGATTTTTAAACGTGATCACTTGATTAAGGAGGACACTTACAGGTTTTTCTGTTGTAACGGATAAGTGTTCTGTGTGCAGTGGTGCTTTGAGGTTATGCATACATCCTGTTCTTCATCAGATTTGCAGCCACTAGTTTTATCATCCATTGATATTTCTTGAATGATGGTTGCCAAAGAATTGATGTCCTTAATTTCATCAGTTCTTCTACTTTCCTTGGTTAGCATCGTACTGTATGAAGAGGTTTCTCCTTTCCATAGTTAACGATCTCAATATGGACTCAGATTCCTTTTTTTTTTACATCTTTATTGGAATATAATGGCTTTACATTGTTGTGTTAGTTTCTGCCGTATAACACAGTGAATCCGCTATACGTGTACATATATCCCCATATCCCGTCCCTCTTGCGTCTCCCTCCCTCCCACCCTCCCTATCCCACCCCTCTAGGTGGTCACAGAGCACCGAGCTGACCTCCCTGTGCTATGCGGCTGCTTCCCACTAGCTATCAGATTCCTGTTTTATTTGGAGGATTATAATTTCTTTTTGTCATTATTTATGTAATGCTTATTTTGCACTAAATCCAACAATGTAGTCCTCCATTCTTTCACGCATTAACTCTTTTTTCAGGCAGTGCCTTTCTTAGACTTTTTTCTCTTACTTTTTAGTCTGTACTCATCTCTACATATTGTAATGGTATGCCCTGCAAGATTAATGCAGTGAACCTCTTTCAATTCTGTCCGCCTCTCTCGTTTTAATGCGGGTGCTTCAATGGTACGCGTTCCACCTGGGTTCTCCTGGAGCAGTGCGGTGCCGCCTTTGCAGCTGCCTCATGAGCTCCTGATCCACAGTCCCAGCGTCTCAAGAGAGTCCCGAGACGAGAAGGAGTCACAAGCCAGTCCTCAGCTTGCCGTGTTCCGATTTCTCCTGCCCTTTTGCCCTCAGACCGCTTAAGCAACAGGACTGTCACCGCCAAGGGGAATCCAGCATTCTCTGCAGTCACACACTCCCCTACCCAGGCTGACCTAGGGCTTTGTCCATTGCTATGTCAGCCATGAGCGTGGTGACGGCTGCCGGGCTGGTAACTTAGCACATGAGTGTTGGCACGTGACGGGCACGCCCCCCCCCACCCCGCCACTCTTCTCCCCTGTGCCAAGTGTTTCTGCAGCTGCAGCGGGGTTCATTTCAGTTCTCCTGTCTCCCCCCTCTTTCCTTCAGACCATGTCCTGGGCATGCTTCCTTCAGTCTCCTCACATTAGCCTTCCCTTTCCAGCCCAGACTCAAGGCTGAGGGGCTCACGGGAGGTCTTTGGTCTGGTTCCTAGTCATTAAAGTACTACCGAGGCTCCCTTTTGCCGACTGCTCAATGAAAAGTGAAAGTAGACACACGTGGAGTGGGTGACCCACTTCTTAATGTTTTGACTTGAGAGACATTTTAACGACCACTGGAATACTTATCTATTAGTGGTTCTAATCAGGAGGTGGGGTTCCCCCCACCCCCGCACCAGGGGGGCTGGCTTGTAGCATCTGGTAGGTTGAGGCCACGGTGATGCTGCTAAATGGTTCCTCCCAGCAAAAGAATGACCCCAACTGTTAATAGTTCCAAGTTTCCGAGACCCTGTTCAATATAAATAGTATTGGCTTGAGATCGTTCTACAGTTACAGTGCTTTCCATGTTTCCTGAAGCCTTTCAAAAGTGGATTTTCTTAATTGATTACTTACTATGCTTTCTATATTCAAATTGTTCCAGACTTATTTCAACTTTCTCTATCTCATTGTTTATTTTCTCTTCTCTGACATTCACCCTTTGCCCCCGGATTCAAGTTGGAGAAAGCGTGTTAACGTTCCATAACTTACTTCCAGTCACCGACCGTTAAGGTGGAGGCCTGAGCCTAACTGCTATCAGCTTAGGTTGTAGAAATAGCTCTCCTGTTGACACTAACTGTATTTATTTTATTTAGTTATCTTGGAATGTATAAGTATTACGCAGTTGATATGTGTCAGAGGACAATTTTCTTTCACTTAAAAAAAAATACAACTGGAAGTTGGTGTTTCAGCTTTCCATATTCTCCACTTTGTGGACAGTTGAACTTCATCATGGAATACGAAGAGCTGTCCTCTGGAGAAAAGATTAGCCACATCCAAGCTGGGACAGAAAGGAAGTGTCTGCGTGGAGTGTTTTCATGCTGCTTTTACAAGCCACATCAGTGCATTCTGTGTCGAGCTGAATCGAGCTGAATCCTACTGTAAAGGCACTTGAGCGCTTCTTTTGTTATTCTAAGAGGACACTATCACTTATTGTTTTCTACTTAATTGTGAAGACCTTGTGTGCTTTGGGGCAGTGTTCTACCCATGAACACTGGGCTGGACTGTTTTCCAAAATGATCATATGGTCCTTGCTAACTATAGGAACTGGGGGACTTTAAAAAATAAACCCAGACACCTGGATTTGAGGGAAGAAAAGCTGATTAGAAAGAGATCCACGTTTAGATCTTAGCACAGTTGTCAAAACCCATGGATTGGGGCTGATTTATATAGCACAGTCTTACAGAGAGGCAATTTCCTGTTTTCTGGCTTCCAGCAGTGCAGCAGTTACCAATTTGTAACTTACCGCTAGGCAGCAGAGGTCCTTACCTAAACTGCTAGATTCAGGAACTTTGTCTCCTATTCTTGTTTAAACAGATACCATGAATTGGTCTTGAAGATATAAAGAAATCGAGAATTCCTTCCTTCAGACATTTAGAACAGTAATCAGTGTAAAATATTTGTCAGTTGCATCTGACTTTGCCAATTTTGAGCAACTCAGCAGCTCTCACCAAAGATCCTGGCTGATATTTGAAGATGTTTGAGATTCCAGTAATAGACTGTGAAAGAGTAAGATGTCAGTTAATGCTTAGGTTTTCCTAACACATTAATAACTAGGAGGTGGCTTCATCAGTGCTAGAATCATGTTCTATAATGCCAACTCCAATGCACTTCCCCTGCATCTCACCTCCTTTGTCCCTGAATATCGCCAAGTTTATGGGGCACACTTATTAACTATTTTTTCGAATGAATGAATGTTTGTGTTTGAAGCAGAGAATGTTGCATTTTTCTTGTTGTTTTAATAATAGTTGTTTTTGTTTGTGACATAGAGAAGTAGGCAGAAAATATTAAACTAGCTTTTCAAAAAAAAAAAGCACATTTAAATCTCAGTTCTGTTGTTAACAAGGCTGTAACCACAGGAAATTCTCTTAACTTCTTTTGGACACAGTTACATTATTTTTCGAAAAACAATCTGGGGAAGGGAATTTGAATGGATATTATGGTGGATCATTTTCTTGCATGAATGTCTAGGGTTTTACATGTAACTGAGCAGATTGAAGCTTTAATTCAGAAGGTTTCTGTAAAGTTATTTAAAGGTAATAACAGCTTTGCATTGTAAAAGTTGTTCTTGTTTACAATAACTAAAGTATTTACTTAAATACATAGCACATGGCTATGGAACGGTTATTCTTAGTAAAATTAGAAATAGTTCTTTATCTAAAGCTCCCAGGAGTAACAATATACAGTTAATGGTCTGCCCTGAGATATGAATTATGTCAGATAATATTGCAAATTTCTTGGGAATACCTTTTTTGCCTATATTTGGGTAGTTGTGTTTACTCGGCCTTATATTTCGCTTCTGTCTTACTGGAGGATTTGATCATGGAAGAGAAAATGTAAATGTAACCTAATGTAATTTGACTTGCAATTATTCAAAATGTTGTTTACATTATGCCTTCAAACTTCTATAGTAAGGGCCTGGCACCGCATGAGCCTCTCAGTACTTGTAGATGTGCTAGGCGTGCCCTCTGACCTCCTGGGGTTTCAAAGAACCGAGAGGTCGCTTCTGTGTGATGCTTGAGAAGATGCTTACGACCAGTTTCTCAGTGGAGGCAGTCGAACTGCTTCTTAACAGGTGATATTGGAACTGGGAAAGGATAGTCCAGGCAGCGAGGAGAGAGGTAGTTTGGTACACAGGTAGCGCTAGGAACAACGGCATGGACCCGTGACACAGTTGTGACTTCGGGCAGATGGAAGTCAGCGGTCTGTCACATGCATCAGCGAGCAAGGGTACATGGCAAGAGACGGGGCTGTGGAACTGGTCGGGACAGACACAGCAGACGGCTGTGCATGCCCTGCTTTGCATCTTATCAAGCTGACCCCGGGGAGTTATTCCAGAGCCGCAGTTGGGTGGTTTCATGGTCGGGGTCGTGTTGAGGAAAACCCCTCTCTTGGCGGTGTGGATAAACTTAGCGTGTGAGGGGAGATACGATACTTAGGACACCGGTGCCACCCTCCAGGAGGGAGATTTTGAGACCCAGAGCTAACAGACAGCAGTAAGATTAGAACAAAGGGGTCATGCAGTGCGTGTTAAGGAGAGTAAGAGGGAGGTTTTAGGAAAGGGAAGGGAGATGTCCAAGATTGTTTGTTGCGTGGCTTGGAAAAAAGGAGCGAAGGATGACTGTCACATGGGAAAAAATAATGCTGGTTTAGGGATATACTCGTTTGGGGTCATGGCGGGGCGTTTCTTCGTATAAATCTAGTTGGTAGTTGAATGCACAAGCCGAGAGCTTAGACAGATCCAGGAGGTGCTCGAATACTTGGGTTGAACAGGACATGGAGACTTCTGATTCTTGAACACATTGACGGAGCTGGGGTGAGGTCATCAAGCCTCATAAGTGAGGATTTCAGGAGGCACCAGGCACAGAGTGCTGTCATGTGGGGGCGCGGGAGGGGGAGGATTGGAGGAGCACACAAAGGAAGTTGCGTTTAATATTTAGAAGCTGCATTATGCTGTATTAGCCTACGGGTGAGAAGGACTCTCAAGTTATCAAGGCATATCCTGTGCTATATTGGTTTCTGGAACCAAGCCTCCCGCTTCCGCCGCGGAGTAAATACGCCTGTGGAGTAGGGCGGGAGGTGGTGGAAAGGCAGAGAGGGAGGTGGTGAGAGAGTGGGGCTTGAAACCAGTCTCCTTGGAGTTTCCCCTTGTGACCTGCAGCTGGGCTGTGCTTTTTGCCGCTAGCCACCAGGTCATCGTTTTGTGTCCGTCTCTGTGTCCCCTTAATTCCCGAGGGGCTTAGGACTTGCCTTAGCCCAGTCCCGAGTTCTGACCTGCAATGTAGCCGCTCCTACCGGCAGACCTGCTGCACACTGTCATGCAGCCAGGCTCTGTCCACTCGCAGGGGGTCATCAGCTAACCACGCGGAGACATCCCCGAGGTCCCTGGCCAGGGATCAGCCAGGCGCCCCTGCAGTGGACGCACAGGGTCTTTACCGCTGGACCGCCAGGGAGGTCGCGACGGCTCCACATGCTCGGCTCCCCCGACACCCGTGAGTCCCTCAACACTCATGGTCTGCGTAGCTTCTTCGTTCTTCTCACCTGTCACCTTCTGGTGCTGTTCATTTTCGTAAAGAGGGCGCTTGTCTTTGACCTCAAAAGCCCCTGAAGTCAGAGAATGTGAATTGTAACTTGCATCTCTCCCACCGCAGCCTTCTCTCTATATAAATAGCGTGTATATGTGCCAAATGCTGGTGAATGTGGGGCTGGTCCAGCAGCTGATGGGGTGGCGGGGTTACGGTCCTATCTGAAAACAAGGGTAGGAGCAGGAGTCACTTCCGCATTAAGTCGTCAAGAGCGTTGGAGCCTCTCGTCTATGTAGAGGGCGCTGCTGGGCCCTGCGGAAGGCTCAGGACCTGACCGCACAAGAGCCCCGCTCCAGAGAGACTTACTGGTCAGAACCCCGCTCGGTGGTAGGGTTACGAGAGATCCGAGACCGGTTATAAGCCCCGCACTGGTCCCTCTTTTTTTTTTTTTTTTTTTTTTTTTTTCGGTATGCGGGCCTCTCACTGTTGTGGCCTCTCCCGTTGTGGAGCACAGGCTCCGGACGCGCAGGCCCAGCGGCCATGGCTCACGGGCTTAGTTGCTCCGCGGCATGTGGGATCTTCCCGGACCAGGGCACGAACCCGTGTCTCCTGCATCGGCAGGCGGATTCTCAACCACTGCGCCACCAGGGAAGCCCTGGTCCCTCTTTTATTGTTGAAAAATCTAGCTTAAAATGAAAAACAAATTTAAATCCATCCTCGCTTTAGACTTGTCACCAAAGCAGTAGCAATGGGCTTCAAGCAGCAATTATTAGAAATCCCTGAAGATAAAAGGGAATACGTGCTCACTTTTGTTTTCAGATAGTAACTTACATTGTTTAGATGGACATGCCGAAGGTCAGTAGTTACACAAGTGCTATTAAAAATTAAAGAGAAATCTATTTTTATTCTGAATTTCATCTCCATAAAGTTGAAAGTGTGACCTCTCTGTAGCTTTGAAAGACTTTTTCTCGTAGCTCCAAAGATCATTGACCTATAACCTGGAGTCTAGAATATGTTAATTATCGACAGACACTTGTTAGAACATTTGCTTCAGAAAACTTTTTTGTTCACCTAAGTGTTTAAAACATGTTTACTATAGGAGGTTGAGTTGACCACTAGCTTTGGACACAGTCAAAATTGATGACCCCTCACTGATTTAGTTAAATTCAAGATAGGCAATTTTTTTTTTTTTTTTGGTAAAAACATGTTTTCAATAAAATTAAGTGAGTTTAAAAGGTAACTTGTAAATAAAATGCAGAATCTCAGTTTTTCATGTTAAGTCCCTGCAACAAATGAGGGAAATGATTAAAAAAGGGAGTTTTCTGGCCAGTGGCAAAGCCAGAACCACAGCAAGCCAGGTTTTCACTGATTGATTGATTGATTGCTTGATTGATTAAATGAGTGAGTCATCCATCCATCCATCCATCCATCCATTCTTTCTTTCTTTGATTAAAATTTTCAGTTGAGAGAGCATGTATTGATTAGAGCAGGGATCATGTTAGGGATTATGTCAGGTTTTGAAAAAAGAAAGAAAAGTAAGACATACTCTTTTTTTAAACTTTATTTATTTTTGGCTGTGTTGGGTCTTCGTTGCTGCGCACGGGCTTTCTCTGGTTGAGGCGAGCGGGGGCTATTCTTCATTCTGGTTCGTGGGCTTCTCATTGCAGTGGTGGCTTCTCTTGTTGTGAAGCACGGGCTCTAGGTGCGTGGGTTTCAGTAGTTGTGGCACGCGGGCTCGGTGGTTGTGGCTTGCAGGCTCTAGAGCGTAGGCAAAGTAGTCGTGGCGCATGGGCTTAGTTGCTCCGCGGCATGTGGGATCTTCCCAGACCGGGGATCAAACCTGTGTCCCCTGCATTGGCAGGCGGATTCTTAACCACTGCGCCACCAGGGAAGCCCCAAGACATACTCTTTTTAGATCGGTTATTCTAAAGGTGGTGCCTCAGAGGAGTTTCTGTACATCATAAAGCTTTTCTCGGGAGAGTTTTTGACTCACCATATAATTTCTCAAAGAAGCATTTACTACGTCTTGTTAAAACATGAGGACTGCTGCAGGGGTTAATGCACTCACTTGCTTAAGTGGGAAACTGACTGAGCGCTAACTGGAAAAGGCATCAAATGAGCCTTTTTTATGTCCCACCTTAACGACTCTCGCTGCAGGACAGGGCGACTGGAGGCCCCTTAGGAGCTGTTGGAGTGATGTGTCAACAGTCCGCAGCTGACTGGTGGGGACCCACGGACAGCCCAGGCTGGCGCTTCCAGGGCAGGCCAAGCTCTGACAGCAGCCAGGAGGTGTTCCGTGGTTGAAAGGGACCGCAAGAGCTCTCTGCAGAGACAAGTGGGGAGAGGTGCTGGTTTTTTGTAAAGTTGAGGTGGCAGGGCGGCATGTGGGAGAAGGGCAGCCTGACTGGTGAGCTGTGGGGAAGGACAGCTGTGAGAGCTGCACAGCAATCGTGGGAGACAGAGGTCCTGCGCTGCCGGCCGTGAGGCGTGGCTCCAGGAAAACGACTGAAATCCGTCATGTTGCTGGTTCATGCATTTAGCAGATTAGAGTGTTCATGGAAAATGATCTTTTTAAGATTGACAATACGTGCCTATAGTATATTGCTGTCCCTTTTCGAGCCTTCAGTATAGTTACGGGACTCCCTGTGTCTCCCAAAGACGATAGCAAAGAAATCCTAGGATAGTTGTTCAGTGAGTCAATCCATGTTAGAAAATTAGGTTTTCAGAGTCACGCTTCTGTGGGTTTGTAAAAATTTCTTTTTCAGTAGTGACAGTTTTCAGACTGGTGTTTACGAAACACTGTTTCCTAATTTTGATAGGTTTTTGCGGAGGTGCCTGGGATGAGTGTGTAAACTTTTCAAACCATGATTTTTGGAAACTCTTGTGATTGCTGTCAAGTGTTATTTCAAGAAAACATTTCATGGTTTTTTTTTTTTTTTTTAATTGCAAATTGAATTAGCAGTCATTATTTCACCACATCTGCCAGCCTTTCTGTGCCCAGAATGATTTTTGGCTGCATCCTTCTATATAAGGATACTATAAAAGAGGAGAGAATCCAAAAGCGATTAAGGGCGGGGAAGCATTTTTACGTAAGTGTTGAAGATGACTGCTCAGAAGGATGTGGGTGCATTGGGGGTGTCAGTTCAGTGTGTTTGCCAAAAACGTACTGGCTTAGAGACACACCCTGTATGTGGTTTAATGTCTTGGATCGTCATCGTGGAGTCCTGGGGGCATAAGGCGCCGCTTTTGCTACTGGCCATTGTCCTAAATTGTAATCTCCCCTGTCCTGTTCTTGGGGGCCAGCCCAGCTATCTTGAGTAGCGCCCAGTTGGCTCCGTGCCATCCTACGCCATTATCAAGCGGGAAGACCTTCAGTTAGTGCTTGAAGGAGGCACACAAACATTCGTTAGATTGGAGAAGTGTCTGTTTAAATAACGTTGAGGTAACTTAACTGTGGAATGTTCTAACTGTTCAGTGCTGACACACCCTACTTCAACATTACAAAAATAAAAATTATGGTCTATTTCATATGGTGCCTTTCAGTCAGGTGTTGAGTGTTATATTTGGCTTCATGAAATTTGGAATTTTTATGATCATTGTTACAGTAGGACATTTCAAGGGAATCATTTTATGGTATGTATTTTACTTCTTACTCACAGCTTGGCTTCTAAGTCTACAGTGTCCACTTACTTTTAACTTTGTGAATTAAGTTCAAATATTTTCAAAACCCCCTTTGTGTCCTAATTGTTTGGCTTCAACAGGTTACAGCAAAGCCAAGTAGAATAGAAAAATGAGTCTTAAATAAAAATCAGAAAATATTGGATTAGCCAAATGCTTTCTCCTTCATTTAGTTGAGAAATACTCTTAACATTTTGCCAAAATTTGAAACAAAATTCCATAGTCCTTTAATACATCTCTTTTCCATCACTTGACTAAATGTTCAACATTGTTCCTGTGCGTTAGAAGAGAGATAACTGTTTACATTATAAAAGTAGGGTTACATACTCCAGTGTCCACATTTTCAGAGAGCTACAGCAACAAATTCTAGAATTATATAAGTAGGAAAGTCATGGATTCTCCTGGTCCATTAAGCCATGGTATCATTTTGCACAGACTACAGTGGGAGGGTGGGTAGAAGAGGGAAGGAGAATAGCACAAAAATTTAATTTTTAGTTTCTGGAAATCTGTATCTCCTAGGAGTACAGAATGTTATATTTGGAAGGGACTTAATTTTTCCAATCCAGCTGTCTACCCCATTCTTAGATACTCTCACCAAAAGCCTTACAGAGGCCTTCATTAAAGAATCAGGAACTCTTTACCTTCTGAGACAATCACTTCCAGCTTTGAACAGATCAAAAGTTCCTGCTTGTTCTGAAACAAAAGGTCTCTCTGGAATGTCGCTGCCTTATTTCTTGGGCCATCCTTGCCAGTGACACTGAACAGCTGTAAATGAAACAATTTCTGTTATTGGACGATTGCGACTGTGTCTCTACTCGAGGTCTTTGCTCCAGTTTTCCAACTCTCTTTTCCATTGGAGGGCTTCCCGGGCTCCAGCTGTGAGCTCACCCTTTAGAACATCTGTCCAAATTGTTAATACCCGTGTCAAATGGCTTAGAACTGAGAACAGCACCCTCGGGGTATTCTAAACGTGAGGAATGGCGTTATTGCTTATTTATTTTTCTCGTGTTCCTAGATTCATTAATGAGGTCAGAATTGCATTAGCTTTTGAGACGATACTCTATTGATTTATATTGAACTCATAGTGAAGTAACTTTTTAAAGTAACTTTATATGCTACTCTCCCACACCTAATATTTATGGATTTTTTAAAATCGTAAATTCAAGGCTTTATATATTTCACTGTTATGTTAAAATAATATTTATGAGTAAAATAATGTTGAGGAAGACAGTCAAAAATATATAAAAGATGTTATGGGGTTGCAAGGTTGAGGGTAGAGGTTTTTTTTTACCAATTGTTATTTTTGAGTTTCTGTTAATGTTGATATAATATTCGTGCCCTCGCATTTTAAAAAAACAAAAATTATGTTGGTCTTAAGAGCTTGTTCCAGATAACTGATTTCTGGTTTCTCTTTTCTAACTCATTGACTATTCTTTCCAAATCACGTCCTTTGGAACACCTATATCATCATCCAGGTGACCAAAGATGCTGTCAGAAAAGTTCAAGTGGAGGAAAGAATCCATGGCCACCAAGTCCCATTTCTCCACAAGTCAACATCCACTATAACACTGACCTGTTAATTGGCCATCCTTTTTTGGAGTCAGTTAAATGTCTATCAGAGAAATTAACAGTCTTTCATAGCCATGAGTCCATGGACTAAATGGTCAGGAAGACATTTTTCTGTATCCACAAAATGATTCGTCTGAAAAAGAGATCCGCTCTTAAAATTTACAAACCCAGAAACAGTAACAAAATAATTTCAGACTAACTCCTCTGGGTAGAACGACCAAAAGTCAGACCTCTGCCAAGGCTGAGAGGAGGAGGGGGAGTGGATTAGCAAGAACGTGGAGCACAGGGAGCCCTTGTGCTCTGTTGGTGGGAGTGTAGATGGGTGCAGCCAGTTTACAAGAGGATCCGCTGTACCCCACCTTCTGTACGGAAAACGGGACAGAGGATCCTCCAAAAACTGAAACAGAACTACCCTACGATCCAGCCACCCCACTTCTGTGTATTGAGCCGTGGGAATTAAAATCCGGATTTTGGAGAGACCACTGCAGTCCCACGTTCACGTCAACATTGTTCTCCGTAGCCGGGATGAGGGAGCGCAGCCTAGAGGACGGTGACTGTTGCCGGAAGCCGCCTAGTTCGTGGTAGTTGGTTGCACAGCAGCAGGAAGTGAAGGCAGGTAGGGAAGAGGAAGGTATCCGGGGAAGGTGGGCAGGAGAGCGCTTTTCCCCAAATGAGTGAGCTGTGACATGAGTTCGTTCCTAGCACCCCGTGTCCCCAGAGACATCAGCTTGGTGGCTGTGCTGTTGCCGCTGTCACAAATGATCACGGACTTGGTAGGTAAAACAACACACCTCTGTTACCGTACAGGTCTTCACGTTGGGAGTTCAAAATTGGTTTTACCGGCCCAAATCGATGTGTCAGCAGGGCTGGTTCCTTCTGGGGTCTCCAGAGGTGAGTCTTTTCTTGTCTTCCAGCTTCTAGAGGCCACGTGCATTCCTTGGCTTGCGGCCCTTCAATGTATGAAATCATTCTCTCCGTAACCATCAGGACGTCAAGTCCTATATTCTACAGAAGACCTTAGTTAGCAAAGAAATCTTTATTCTTACATTCCCAGGATCTGCGTGGTCATATCCCTTTGTCTTCAGAAGGAAATCCCCTTCTTTTCAGATGCGTATCTTACCTTCTGTAAAGCAACTTCCTGTGTGAGGTTTTGTTACCCCAGAAGAAAGCCCGGAAAATAAGATTCCCACGCATTAGTTACTTGGGAGGGGGTCCAGTGGGAGGGGGTCCAGTGGGAGGGGGTCCAGTGGACCGGGGTAGGGGGCGGTGCGGGGGGCCTGGGGGCTGAGACAAGGGAGGGAGGGTGGCCAGCAGGGCGTTTGCTCTCGCTCAGGTGACCCCACAGGTGACTGGAGCTTAATCTCCCCTGGGGATTCTGCACAGGAGAGTGGAACGTACCACGTGCTCATCCCACCTGAGGGCCAAGGAAGACGGAGCATTTTTACACAGGCTCAGCTCTGTGTCACCGACCGGGGCTGCTGTGGGGTGTGTCACTCTGTCTGCAGGTCCAGGCAGGTAAAGTGGGCTCTGACAGGGAGAGGGGGCCCTCAGGCAGAGGAGCTCAGGTGCTAGCATGAGGCCTTGCAGTGTTTTTTTTTTTTTTTTTTTTAACATCTTTATTGGAGTATAATTGGGTTACAGTGGTGTGTTAGTATCTGCTGTATAACAAAGTGAATCAGCTATACATGTACATATATCCCCATATCCCCTCCCTCTTGCGTCTCCCTCCCACCCTCCCTATCCCACCCCTCTAGGTGGTCACAGAGCACCGAGCTGATCTCCCTGTGCTATGCAGCTGCTTCCCACTAGCTAGCTATTTTACGTTTCGTAGTGTATATATGTCCATGCCACTCTCTCACTTCGTCCCAGCTTACCCTTCCCCCTCCCCGTGTCCTCAAGTCCATTCTCTACTAGGTCTGCGTCTTTATTCCCGTCCTGTCCCTAGGTTCTTCATGACCATTTCTTTCTTTCTTTCTTTTTTTTTTTTTTTTTTGAGATTCCATATATATGTGTAAGCATACGGTATTTGTTTTTCTCTTTCTGACTTACTTCACTCTGTATGACAGACTGTAGGTCCATCCACCTCACTACAAATAACTCAATTTCGTTTCTTTTCATGGCTGAGTGAAACTGTCACTGTTTGCAGATGACATGATGCTATACATAGAGAATCCTAAAGATGCCACCAGGAAACTACTAGAGCTAATCAGTGAATCTGGTGAAGTGGCAGGATACAAAATTAATGCACAGAAATCTCTTACATTCCTATACACTAACAACGAACAATCTGAAAGAGAAATTAAGGAGACACTCCCATTTACCATTGTAATACCCTTTTGAAATATGTTTACTTTTGAGATCTGGGACTTGTCTCTTCTGTGAATCCCAAAGACATTTCTTGAATGTACATGGGGGTTGTAAATAGGTTCTCAAAGAGATTTCTGGAAAGTTCTGTGGCTTGGGGTGTGAATCTTGTGTATGCACGTGTACTTTTCTAAAAATCGGGAAAGCTCGATGTGCTGAGGAAATGGGGGTGGGATTTCCGGAGCCTGGACGGCGAGCACTTCCCTTCTTGTCTCTTTGCTTTTCCACGTTGAGTCCATTCTCTTGTCCTCCACAGTCTGAGCACATGCAGCCCTGCTCACAGCCCTGGGAGCCTTCCTCCCTCCTTCTCTGTCTCCTCCTGGGACTGTTGCTCTCCGCTCTTTGCCCCCTTTGCACGTCAGCGTCCCTTCTGCATGATGCGTGTTCTCTCACACCTCGTGGGATTAGTGGGCGTGAGAATCTGTGGGACATTGAGCCCTGGGGGGTCGAGTGATTGCGGGACAGCAAGAGGGCAGGACCCTGGCCAGGGGAGGATCTGGGGGGGACGGCGGCTTCTCTGAAACCTGGCCAGAGTCAGCAGGTCAGCGTCCTGGTGGTGAAAGGGTGACTCTTAGCTGTGAGTGAGTCAGGGGCACCGTCTGGACTCAGCTGATTGTGAACCTCAGTGAGTGTCCCACGCCCAGCTCGAGCTCTGACACTGTGTATGTACGTTTTAGGGTTAACAGACCTCTGCAGACCCCCTCCTTCAAACCCCTTCCTACTGGGCCTTCCGCCCCCTGCTGCCTTTGCTTTCCATTTGTATTTTCATTTACCCTCTGAAGTCTGATTTCAATCCTTATGACTCAGAGTTGTTTTGGGGTGTTAACTAGAACTTCCACATAACACAAGTTAAATCTTTCCTTTATAAGGTATATATGATCTATATAAACATGAGTATTTATATGTTTATGTATATATTTTATATAACGATATATAAATTATATTGTATGTATAGATATAAAACTGAATGAAACAATGCTGAGTAGACTCAGTATAAATTGTCAGAGTCGAAGAGTTTGTTGAAAAACAAGTGAGCTGTGATGTTCTCTCCGTCACACTGTACATGAGACCTACAGTCTGACATCTGCTCTGATTTATACAGTATCACCACACATGCCAAGTTTCATGGAAGAATTGTGGGGGGAGGCATTATAATAAGTATGACAAGCATATATGAGCTAAACAGGATACATGCATTGTCCTTCACTACCCAAATTCTTGTCACCTGAATGCTTGCTCTCCAAATTCATGAACAGAAATATGGATTCAGATAGTTTTTGAGATACGATTATTTGGAGGAAAGTTTCAAAGATATTTTCCTTTGGATTCCCTTGGATAAATAACACACCGAATATCTGCACCCAGAACAGAGCTGCTTTGGAAGAAATAAAGCCCCTTTTTTGCTATCCTTTAGAAACATACCTTGGACAAAAGCAATCATTTCAGAATATAACTTTTTAAAACCGTGCAAATTTATGACAGTCACCAGCACTTGGGTAATTGACTGTATAATACTGAGGTGAACTGAAGGATTTGGTGTAAAGTGGTAAAGAGTGCAACTTCTTCATACGGACAGGTCTGCACTACACACTAGAAGAGTTTGTTTCAGTAAACTGTTAACTTTAGCACCAAAGGCCCCAAGTGTCTGTGATATAAACCAGCCCTATCTAATAAGGCAGCAGAGTCACACATCAGTAAAAGGCGTTTCTGAGATTTAAGAACGCTGAAAAGTGTTGCTTTTCATTTTTATGAACAGTAGCAGCAGGAGAGATTCTGCCAGACAGTGTCTCAAGTAGAGATTTCAGCATATGATTGTTGTTGGTTTTGGCACAAGGTTTGGTAGGTCATCAAAAGTGTCTTATGGGTGTTCTCTCCTTCTTTGTTTTGTTTTCAAATCTGTCTCTGGTTTTGGGTGAGTGATGAAGAATTGTATTAATTAGGTTATAGCACTCGGCGTCAAGAGGCCCTCTGCCTTAAAGCATCCGTCGGACGCCAGTGACAATCCAGGGCAAAGGTTTTATTCACATCCCCGCCTGTGCGTCTTTTTACTCCCGACAGCTGTGCACCGCATGCCTGTACACTCTCTGGTGCTTTGGTTTCACCATCAACAACCAGAACAACGAAAACGTTTGTGGGAAGGTTTCATTCAGTGAAGAATGCAGTAGGTAGGAAATCATGATAGTCTGATGGAATCACGGGCATTTGATTTCCTAAAAGAAGAAGTTCATATAAGGACCAGCGTGCTAGAGGCTGTTGAAGTGGAAACAGAAGGTTGATCTTGTCTGTGAGTTCGCACTCAAATGGCGAGGAGTGGGCCATGCAGCTCTGTTGCTGTTGAAATATGTGGGAACATGGGAGCCTCTAAAGACACGAAACAGATTCTGTTCCCGGAGAAAGCAAACGGACAGGAGGAGGACGGTTCATCACACACGGCTTCACCATGAACACAGTGTGATTCAGAATTCGCTTCAGCGTCCCTCCTCTTCCTGGACTACACCTCAGCAGCATCTTAGTTTCATTTCACTGAGGTAGGCGGCCTGAGTTTTCTTCTAGATCAAAATGCTTCAGGTTTTTTAAATGACATGTCAGAAAATATCCGTGCGCTGTACAAAATGGAGACATGTAAAAACAGGTAAAACCATATTTTTCTTTCTCTTGTAATTAAATTAGGCACCTGGGAAAGCATATTAATATTTTAGGTTATTAGAAGACTCTTTATTGAAAATAAAGCCAAAAAAAAGAAAAAAAAAGCAAGTGTCTTTGAGACTTTCCCATAGGTGTGAATTTTATCAAAAACAGAAGCCTTTTAAAACACGTGAGTCTTTAAAGCATATTATCCATTTTTGCAAAAGAAAAATACTTATAAAATATTTTTACCCTCGAGTGGAACCTGGAGATTTAATGTATGTGGCCAGAGATCCAGCATGAGCCTTTGGTTCTGGTTAAGCCTGTGGTACACGGGGTGCGCCTCAAGATAGACGGGGCTGCGTCAGAATGTTTGCCTTTGCGTTCAATAGCCCTCACATGCCTTGTTTGTTGAGCTACGGCTCTCATTTTATAGTTTTCCTGCTTCCTTCTTCTCTCTCATTCCAGCAACTGCTGTCTTTTTGCAGCTGATGGAAGCTGCAAGCCCGTGTGACATGTCAATATTTTTTTTTCACCGTTTATCTGAAATTCACATTTAACCGGGAGGGAGTCGTGTAATTTACCTGGCAACCTTACCACACCCCTTTTCAGGAAATCCTTAAGATAGGAACACTGCTTCCTCAGCAGATCCCAAGGGAGATAGCAGGCAGCATAGGACCTTAGGGACTCCTGCAAAAGATTCCTATGCCCAACGCAGAAAAGGCATAGGCCTCCTCTGTTCTTCAAGCTGAGAGCGTCAATGAGTCATGCAAACAGGGCTAGAGTTTTCCAAGAAACCTCCTAGGTGCACCCATGTCTGATTCCCAAGGCTTCTGTGTCCATTTAGCATTACACATTATTTAGTAGTAGCTTGAAACAATAAAAGTTCCTCTTAACTCACATATAGGAGGCCATATAGGGCTGATATGGTGGCCTCACACGTCATCAAAGACCCAGGTTTCTTCGTGCTCTCCACTCTACCATGCCTCATGCACTAAGATGGCTGCTGGGTCTGTAACCCTCAGATACACATTCTAGAAAGCAGAAGGAGAGAAGAGAAAGAGGAAGGATACCATCCCACCTAATCCTCAAGAGCTACTCTCCGGAAGTAATCCTTTGCTTCTGTTCATTGGTTAATCACAACTTAACCACACAGCCACATGTATTTGCATGGGAGGCTAGGAAATGCAGTCTCTGTCATGGGAAACTTTATGGGCGTATGGAGATTCTGTTACTAAAATTTGGGGCAAAGTTATTGGAAGCCTGTGCCATATCCTCCTCCGTGTTGGCTCTGCAATACGTCAGCATGGCTAGGCTGAATTATGTTTCCCAGAAGTCCCTTTCCTGTGTGAATCACCACAAAGGAGATCATCCCTGGGGGAGGCGGGGGAGGGAATCAGGAGGCCGGGGGGGGGGGTGCGGGAAGCAGCCGCCATTTTGCGGGTCACCCCCATCGGCTCTGATCTACTGACTGACTCACCGTGTTGCTGTGACGCGGCGGCTGGGTCTGCACGTCCTCCACTTTGTCCGGCTCCTCCCGCAGCTTCTCCAAGTCGCAGGTCAGGCGTGGATGTCGGTCGGCTCCCAGAGGAGGGGCCCCGCGTTCTGCAGGAAGCCCTCACCGCCAGGGTCGAGGCAGCAGCCGTGAGCAGCGTCGGTCCACCCTTGTGTGGCTCCGCTAGCGCCTGTGGGCTCAGCCTGCTTCCCGTGGCCCCCACCCGGGGCTCCTCCTCCCTCCCTGACTGCCGCCCTGTGGGCTTCCGGCTCCAGCCGGAAGCGTGGACGCACAGACAACAGCCTTGTGGCCGCGGCTCGCCCAGCCCTGCAGGGGTGTCAGCAAAGCTCTGTAACAGATCCCTCTAACTGTGTGTAACTCCGCAGCGCCTGTGACGGGCTGGAGAGAAGTATAGCTTACATGTAGAATCTGTTTATCTGTGTCTATAGGATTTATCGGATAGGGAGATATATATGCGTGTGTGGCGTGTGTATATCTGATGTAGATGTAAAATGTGGAGAATATATGTGATACATAGGTAGATGATATGCCCTATATTTATGTATTTGGAGTATATGTAATACCTGTATCTTTCTATATCTTATGTACATCTATCAATCTACATACTACATACCTATAGATATATCTATATGATACATATTGTCTGTCAGTAGAGTATTGATACAGATACCATACACAGGTATATCTCATCCATCTCCATATTAATTTTGTATATACACACATATGGGTATGTATATTTCCCACGGATCTAGAGCTCACTATAGATGTTGGCATTCTACTGGTCTGCTTATTGGGTTGACCCCGGACTGATGAACTGTTGCTCTCAGAGCCACCCAACACCCTCTGCTTTGTTACTGAGTGAGACCAGAACACAAGCTCCAGAAACGTAACAGAACCGTGGGGAAGTAGGCTGAATCCACCCCCATGACCCCCTGAACACAAAGAGAAGCTAAAGCGACACTGGTTCATCAGCTCCACGGGTTCCAGGAACAAATAAATACTAAGGTAAATCAAGTAAAATAATGGTGATTCAACTCCGTGCATACCCGAGTTTGTGAATTAAGGTTTGTATCTACACTGTTACTGCCATTTTCTCTCCTTCATCAAATCTCAGTGGCTCCATACAGTGGCGAATAGGTCAGTTCTTCAGGTCAATATTTAAAGACACTGCGATTAAGGATTACGTCTTAGAACTGGAGACCCCGAAAAGACCTTGTAGTACCTGTTCCGAGAAGGCTTAGCTCCTCCTGGAATTGCCCAGGTTAAGTACTATTTTATCGAAGTCACTTCTGAAAGAAGTAATGGGATTTTTAATATTTTTTGAGGCCGACATGCTACCTACGGTGCTACCTGGGCACCTGGATTTCTAACACGTTAAGATTCTTTTTCCTACTAAAAAAGTAAAATGCATTAGAGGCACACAAGTAGCCAGTTACAAAAGTGAAAATTTTATATTTAAGGGAAAATGATGGATGGGGGAAATGGAAGATATCTTAAAGAATCATTTGGAAGGCTAAGACTAAATTGATGGAACTCTGGCCATTGTGGGAAATCACACCAAGTTTTTCAGGAGTCACATGAAGTTTTGGAGATGATGCTTATTGAATCAAGCTGACCGTAGAAAAGTGAATCTAGGGCTTCCCTGGTGGCGCAGTGGTTGAGAGTCCGCCTGCCGATGCAGGGGACACGGGTTCGTGCCCCGGTCCGGGAGGATCCCACATGCCGCGGAGCGACTGGTCCCGTGAGCTGTGGCCGCTGAGCCTGCGCGTCCGGAGCCTGTGCTCCGCAACGGGAGAGGCCACAGTGGTGAGAGACCCGCGTACCGCAAAAAAAAAAAAAAAAAAAAAAAAGAAAAGAAAAGAAAAGTGAATCTAGAGAAACTAGTTCTCAAGATGTTTTGCAGTTTCTGTATTTCATAAATGAACGAACACAAAGGCAGATAACGAGGAAGATGGGACATAAATGAGGTTCCTGTCTCCCTCCTGTCTCCTTCTTGCTCTTCCTTCTTCTCTACGTTGTGTTACATCCTTGAAGAGAAAGGCTTCTCAACTGCAGAAATACTTATGAAATCCGGCGTTTTGTCTTCTGCAGTTTGGGGCTTTATTTTATTTTGCTTTCTGTAGAGAACTCAACACTCCCAAGCGCTAGACTAGGATGCCTTGTATCAAACTTTCATGCTTTCCTGTCTTCCGTCATAACAAGGCACAGCTGTCCTTATCATTGACAGAGGATGTCCATTTGACAGGGAAGCTGATTACCCCAAGTATGGCAGTTATCAGGAAAGACTTGGAGAAGAACGGTATAGTCATTGGGTACCGAATTTGAGTTAAATAAGGTGGACTAATGTAGCTAGTGTAGCCTGAGAGAGCATAGCGTTTAATCTCCTGCTTAAAAATATAGGCCCCAAATTTATTTATAAAGTTTGTAAATATACTCAGTTTGAAAAAAATGACCTGAAGTCTATACAGGGTGTGTAGTGGAGGGCATTTGTGATTTAGTATTTGAATATCTACTATGAAAATGGCTTTTCGACACTAGCCCCATAAGCACCCTAGAAGTCCTTTGTGAAAGGTGAAAGTCTGAGTCTCAGACAGGTTTAGACTCTACCAAAGAGCAGCCAGGACGCATTGTGGAGGCAGGAAGAGACCTCTGATTGTGGGTTTCTGTGGCTTACATTTTCAGGACGAGGCAGACTGTGGCTCAGAGGTCCCCACGTGGGGACTGTGTCCAGGAGGGGAAAAAAGGGATTTCTCTGCTTCTATTTGGAACCTATCCTGCAGTGCACAGCGCATCTGTACACCATAAGATTTGTAAAAACCCACTGGAGCTCTGGGGAATTACGGCTAATTCTAAATTATTTGGAAGGATAACAAATAATAGCTAATTGGTTACTACTACCTAGTTAATTATCCAGGGTTAATTAGGAGCTCTACATTTTTATTGTTTTTTACATTTATAGTTGCAAGTAACAACTTGGGTTTTACCTTCCCACCCCTCTTCTGGCAAATAGAACCTGCTGATTTGAACACAGATCTCTTTCTTCATTTTTTTTTTTTTTTGCATTATTATCCTGGACACTTTGAATGAAGTTTAATGCTATTTGAAAAAGATAAATATATAGGATGCAATTGAAAGTATTTAAATTGCATAGGCTCTGTGGTTTATGAGAACTCTGTCATTTCAGAGTAGGCTGATGGTATTTGGAGTCAGAGAGCAGAGTGCATCCGACTGGGGGGGGGGGGCGGTGTATATGTGCATCTGAATTTGTCTTGACTGAGAGTCCAGTACGTGAACGCCGTGAGCTCCATGCATCATCTCGTTCTCTCGTCTTCTCCTTTCTCCTGTCGGGCCGGAGAAGTTGCCTGGATGGCTGGAAGCCACAGACTAAGGCTGACACGGGCCGCCGCCCCCGTTGAGAGCAGCGCGGCTGCTCGGAAGGTAACCCCTGGCGGAGACTCCTGGTGACAGGAGTGTGGCTGAGCCCGGCTTCCTCAGAAGGTCCTGCGTGAACAGCGCTTCTTTCTTGACCGCCCTTGTCACAGAGGCATCGGTGAACAGGGCAGATTCCGCGGGGCAGATTAAATGTTCCCCTTGAAGACAGCTGATGACGCTCACCCTCGGAGAGCTGCCCTCGGAAAGATGGCCAAGGGGTCACGTCTCAGGGCTCCGAAGCGCCACGGGGCTGTCTTTCATCTCCCCTCTGTGACGCTCAGCGCTTCTTGACTGCCGAGAGGAAACCGGCGGACACGGTAAGAGCAAAGGGCCTGAGGCCCTCCTGTTCTGTCCTGCCTTGCCCACGGGGCCTTCCAGAAAAGCTCTGTCTCTACCCCGGTGGCGGTGACACTCTCCTTAGGGAGTTGCCTTGAGGAGAGCAAAGGGGTTTGGTCACAGCCCCTCGAAAGAACAGCAGAGCCGTCCACAAACACCTAGATGGGACTCCGCACCTACTACGACAGCTGCTCTCATCTGATACCCAGTGAGCATGGTTCTTTGTCAAAAGATGGAGTCATAGAGGGCACAGAGCCGTGTCCTACGGTAGAAGAACATAATGCAAGGTGGGTTGAGGTGGAGAAGCCGAACTGGATTGCCAGAAACACCTGGAGTATTTAAGCCTCACTGATACATGATGTTAACTCAGACAATTTTCCACGTCATTTGGCAAAAGTTTGTGATTTCTAAAGTCAGGCGTGGGGGGATGCTAATGTAATGACTCTCACTATTTATAGAAGTCGTTCATTAGCTTCTGAAATCTTAGATGTCAGGAACTCACCAACTTGAAAAGCACGTTCTACAGTTAATGGATGAAACCGAGCTTACGGAAACTAGCCATTTGAGTCTAGGAGGATTATACTCAGTTTCTTTTTACTTGATACGCTCTTTAATATAGTTGGGGATGCCATATATAAAATGTATGAAGTTGGCAACGTTGCAGAACCAGAATACGTGGTACACCAGCTGTAGAAGCAAAATGAGGCCACAGTGATGTCATGAAGTGGGGCTTTATTTAATTTTTTCCATATATCAAGAACTCAGGATGTAGGTAGCCCAGGACTGCTTTGCAGACCAGTGACTTGGAGACTTAGACTCTGGGAATTCTCCTGCTCTGAATTGAGAAGTCTTGTATGTAGACCAAGGAGAGCAGGATTGACTGCTGAGATAAATAGAGGAAGGAATAAATCGAAAGAATATTTCAAAGAATCTGGCCTGTCACCTTAGACTAATAGGTAATGCAGCAAACTTGTGCCAACAGAAGTAACAGGAAATAGAACCATCAAAGATAACTATGCATTCTAAGTTTTCTAGCAACCTAGCCGAATTGTGGTGTGACTAGCAAGAAAGTTGTAAAGAAGAAACATATTTTGGAGGAGAAGAGGGAAACACATTTGGGGAAGGTCGATCAAGACCGATTTGACAGGGCTTCCCTGGTGGCGCAGTGGTTGAGAATCCGCCTGCCGATGCAGGAGGCACGGGTTCGTGCCCTGGTCCGGGAAGATCCCACATGCCGCGGAGCAACTAAGCCCGTGAGCCATGGCCACTAGGCCTGTGCGTCCGGAGCCTGGGCTCCGCAACGGGAGAGGCCACAACAGTGAGAGGCCCGCATATAGGAAAAAAAAAGAAATAGTCAAGCAGGCTCTAGGCGCCAAGAATAGAAGAGCAGATCGTGGGTGAGAGATGGGGTCTGCCAATGAGTAGATGGGATTTAGTATCACGGAGGTGGCAATGGACGAAGAAAGTGGACTTGTTTTCTAAAGGGGACAGTATCGCGAACTAGAGAGAATGCCCCAACAGAACCTTGCATAAGCTCAGCATTAAGGCACAGCCTGCTGAAAAGGAAAGACAGGTGAGGGGGTGACCTGACGCGGGGCCAGCAGTGATGTGACACGATGGGGCCAGGAGGGTGCCACGGTGCAGGAGAGGCTGCCAGCAGAGTTCGGGGTGGCCCAGAGCTCCAGAGATGGGCAATAACAGACAAGTGGAGGCATTTCCTAACACCAGGAGATCTGTGTCCGTAGTTAGGAGATAGAAGTCGTATCACAGGCATTTCAGGAGGGGAGGGTGTGGAGAGAGGCTATCTGCACAGAGCAGAAATGCAGAAAGCTCGCAGCAGACCTTGAAGAAGCAGTGAGGTATTGATCTTTACTGTTCTGCTTCCCCCTTAACGTGGGGGTGGTCGGAGCATACATGAAGATGGAGGAAAAGGCCTGTACGGAGAAGTGGAGCGGGCTCGGGAGAAATAGTGTTTCTCCACATTTTCTAACAGCCTGCCAGTGGGGTGATACAGGCAAATGCGAACCTAGTGCCAGCCCTACTCGATGTACTAATCTTATTGCATAATTTTGTTTAAGTGTGGAGATGAAATTTTCCCCTAAAGACAGGAAATTATCATGTTTTGCAGCAATCTGGTTTTGCCTTAAAGCAAAAGGCCCTTCCTGCCAGGACCTGTCGTGGTGTTCCCCGTGTGCACGTTTAGGTTCCTTCGGGGGCCTATGCGCGTGAGCTGTAAGAAGGGCAGCATTGAGGTGTGTACACAGGGCGCGAATGTGTAGTGAGAGTAGGCAGGACTCGCTCCAAGCCTGCAAGGGCCCTACTTTTTTTCCCCAGTGGCACGTGGGGGTGCTGCAGTTTGGTCAGTCTTGCTTATGGGTGGTGCAGTTCTTCTCAGATTCTCTCTAATGCTGAGGAGTCAGGTGAGGAATGGGCAGGATTTAGGAGTGTTCTGGAGCATAATCCTGTCAAGTAAGGTGTATCTCTGTGAAGTGTTCCTCCACAGAGAGAGCAAAGCAAGCATTTCACCATTTTCAGGAACTGTATGAAGAAAGAGGGTAGATGTACCCACAGATAGCTAAGCTCATGCTTTCAAACATGTTTAGCTCTTAAGTATGTGTATCACGCCTCAGCAACACTAGTTAAATGGAAAAGAATGCCTGAATACTTGCTTGTTTTATGTAATTGAGGCCAAGATCACATCCTCGGCTTACTTTCGTCACTGAGGCAACCTTCACGTTGACTTTGCAGATAGCATATTTATTTCCCAGGTCCGTAAGGCGCAAACTTTACTGTCAACTTGCTTCAAGCCAAGGTCAGAACATGAGACTCACACAGGTCTAGGCTAAAAGACTCTGAAAAATATGAATTTAACTGAAATGCAAACAAGTAAAAGCTGAAGAGCATCCAACATTTAGCTGAAAAATAATCAGGCGTCTTTAGTTTTTCCTTCACCGCTAAAGGATTGTGAAACTTAGGGTTTCATTTATCTTCTGGGGTCTGCAGTCTTTTCATCTATAAAGTAATAAAAGCTTGAGAACAGGGTGCACGGCATCGCCTCTAGTGCTAAAAGTACAACGATGCTGTGAAGATAAAGCCACCCCGTGATGAACGCTGTCTTCACTACGCTCTGCAGACAGAAGGGAATGACATTGATGAGGTGGGTCAGAGTGTGGACTGGAAGGTCTGCAGCCTGGCTCTCCACTCAATGAGCTGATACACGGAAACAGCTTAGAATGCCATCCCTGGCTGCCTCTCACCACCAGCGCACCAGCGCCTGGGCGCAGCGCACTGGAGAATCGAAATCACGGCCCCTTTCCAACAGGCTTCATAAGCTGGTGTAATTGGCGCTGTTGGCCCTCGAAATTGTCTTGACTTGGTTACTCTCTCAAAAATTCAAATTATATCCCTATATCTAGTAGGTATGTAGTTCACCCACAATGCATATGTATTCACCGTCTCTTCTGTGCCAGAAGACTGTGTTATCTGAGAGTATAAACTTATAAAAGGCAAGTGAATCCAGGAGAAGGAGGGTTACACGGAGAGCCAGCTGACAGACTGGGGAGAAAGAGCTCCTCTTTTTGGGTCACGAGAGGCTGACTTCACAGTTGCTCCCGCAAAGAGAAGTGAAGCCCGGTAGGCACTTTCCGTAAGGTACCTCTCGCTGCCGCCCATCTCAGCAGCAGCTGGCAGGGGCGTCCTCCTGGTGGGGGACGTCTCCTTAGTGATCCTGGAAGTTGTTCTGGTACTTAGGCCTGTAAAATAGGTATTAGGTGAGCACAGCAAAATGGACACGGTTTTCTCATGAGCACATGTGCGCATGTCTGCACACAGCTTATGTACAGGGAGAACACAGTGTGATCCTTGTGTTCACATTTGAGAATTTATTTTTATTCGGGAACTTGACAGAGGTCTCAGCAAGGGTTGGGGTGGGGACTCTTCTGCTTGGGATCCACTGTAGGCTAAGCTCCGTGAGGGCTGTGTTGCCCAGCACAGAGCAGGCCTTTTGATGAAGATCTGAGGAAGGAAAAGGTGAGGGAGAAAGAACATCACCAGCCTCTGTTGTGATCTGTCCAGTCCTCTGTGTTGCCAAACCCTTTCCTGGGATCCGTTTTGGTCCCTGTCCCATCCGGATCAGGGTAATTGTACCTTTGTTATCAGGCTGATACAGTCATTTCTGAGAAGGATCAGTCTCCACACTGCTGTTCAGGCCCTAAAGCTCAGGGTCTTGGCTCACCGCACTGCTGTAGTTCTGTTAGACTCCTCCTAGCACGTTGTACACGGTCACGCCGGCAGAATTGGAGGCCTGCCACGCATGAGTGCGGGCTGCACGAGGGAGTGCTTTCTTCTCTCTGTGCCCTGTTGGAAGCTGCAGGAAGAGGTAGAGGTTAGGAAGTGGAGGATTTGTCGTGCACCTCTTCTTTGAGGTTAGAGGACACAATGTCGGGTTTGAATGTCCCCTCAAAAATAGTTTCCCGTCGTTCCCAAAACTATGCTGCAGGGCTGCTGTCCCATTGCAAGTCTGTCCTCTTCCTAACTCCAAGGCTTCCTACCACATGCCTCTCCCGCTGGGGGGAAGAGAGGGTTGGTTGGTTGGTTTTCCATTTTTTCTTTTTCTTTTATAGTGGGGTCCAGTTGATCAACAATGTCGTGATAGTTTCAGGTCCACAGCAAAGGGATTCAGTTGTCCATATACGTGTATCTCTTCTTTTTCAAATGCTTTTCCCAAAACGATTGTTGCATAATATCGAGCTGAGCTCCCTGTGCGCTACAGTAGTCCTTGCTGGTTATCCATTTTATATATAGCAGTGTGGACATGGCAGTCCCAAAGCCCCTAACTATCCCTGCCCCCTCCCTGCCCCCTGGTCACCGTAAGGTGGGTTTTATGAACAGCAGCAAGACAAAACTTTGTTACTTTTGAAGAAGAAACTGAGGGAGTAGATTTGCCGTGCTCTGACAATGCCTGTTTTGCATTCTTACTGGATATTAGGGCCTTTCACATCAAAACGCACTCAAGAATGGAGGCAAAGATCCTGTCAGAAAACGCATATGTCCGTATGCTTTGGAACATCATATTTTTACCGTGGAGAGAAACAAATAGATTCATTTCTTAAACAATGTAAGTGCCATGTGGTTAGTTTCCTTTGTAGCTTCTCAGATCTCCAGTAATGCTGGACAGGGTGCTTGTTGGAAACGCCAGTTAATGTGACCCAGACATTGGACTCTGAAGCTTGGCCTCTGCACGTTCACAAAGAATATCAGTTTCTGTGGGACCGGGAGAAAAATAGTAACAATAACTAATAAAGCTTAGAAAGTGTTAGGAGAGTTGCACTTCGGCCAAGCAGTGGCTTTCTCTTGTGGTAGGGACTGACATGAAACTTAGAGCTGACGGCAAATGCTCACAACGCACACATCTTCCCAAACGCAAGGCTGATCGACAGGACAAATCAGGTTACCTTCTAAAGCAGCAGCTAAAGCTGGCTGATCAGAGCGACGCATGTAGACACATTCAGAGGAGAGGGTATCGTACCTATTCTGACTGGACCTGTGGACCCTCTGCAGACACAGAAGTGCTGCTGACTCCTTGAAAAGGCTGGGCGAGTGGCCAGGAACATGCCTATCTTGGCAGAAAAATGTGACTGTTGGAGAAAACATCCGAAAAAGTGCCCTGCGCTGCGTGCCGGTGGAGCCAGGCTTGGAGGTGTAGTGGCGGGTTGGAGTGGCAGCGCCAGACCCGGATGGGCGCCCACACGTGGGCGTTCCCGCAGTGCCGGGGGCGTTCCCGCAGTGCCGGGGGTGGGGGGGGCGCCCACACATGGGCGTTTCCGCAGTGCCGGGGGCGTTCCCGCAGTGCAAGGTGGGCGTTCCCGCAGTGCCGGGTGGGCGTTCCCGCAGTGCTGGGAGGCTCCGCCCAGCCTGGGAGCGACCCAGTTCAGATGCCTCAGGGGTACAGTGGGGCAAAGTCCCCGTTACCCAGGACTCCCAACCACACACGTCGTATCCCTTTTCTCCACAACGTGTGCACACGTCTGCACGCAGGCCTTCTTCTGAGCCCGTCCTGAAGATATAAATTCAAGATGAGCCTATACATACTCTAAGTAAATCTGTTAGAGTTTTGGAAGATGGTTCTTCCTGTGTTAGATCATGTAACGATCCTTTCTGTTCCTGATTAATCTTGAATTTTGAGAGCATCTGACGTCAACTTTATGTGAAATGAAGGAAGTCTTTGCCAAAAAAAAAAAAAAAGAACACATGTATATGATACACACATATGTGCATCATGGTAGCAGTTTTTATGTAGAAGCAATACATAGTCCTAAGCTATCTCTTCTCAGTAAATAACCTATAAGAATCAGTAATTGTAACCCCACTCTTAAAGGAAACAGAAGAAGAAAACAGGTATATGAGTCAAGAGAAGTCAAGGGTTGGGATACGACTCATTTCCTTTTTATCCGTGTGATCTGATCCCATTTTAACTTCCGTGAGCTTCAATTTGTTTATCTGGATAACTGAAAAATAGATTATATAGAGAGACTTTGAGACTTAGCACTGTTGAATAAATGCTCATTTACTTTATTCCTATCTATCAATCTATCTATCTATCATCTGTCCGTCATGTGTTATGTATGCGTCTATCATGTCTCTAGTTTTTATTTACGTGTTTATCGTCTGTCTGTGAGTATCTGTATTATGTATGTATGTATGTATGTATCTGTCTATGTGAGGCATCTCTGAAGATGCAGAGTATGTGGTGGAGACACAGGACGTGTGTGTTAACAGAGGTGCAGAGTCAGATAGTAATGTCAGCCAGACAGTTATCTATGGATTCGGCAATTATTTAATGAGTATCAACTTTGCGCAAAGCTCCTAACAGAGGCTACTAAATATTACCCCCAATTAGTGAAGAATTATAGTGCACATTTCCTAAATTTATGCATCCAGAAAGCAGTCCATATTTTGTCATTGCTGTCCTTGGGTTTTCTCTACGTAGATGGTCTTTGTTAACGAGCCACTGGGAAGACAAAGGTGAGTGGAGACAGGCATAGGAGTTGTGTCAAAGACGGTGTCACGGTGTTTTTATAGGGAAACCCATGCCTGAACCCCAGCCCTACACGTGAAGGAAAGCACTGTGGTTCACAGAATGGTTTCTCAATAAACACAGCCTTTGTTTGTCCTGTGCTGGTGTCGTATTTCACATTTGTTGAGCAGTGAGCGGTGTTTTCCCTTGCGCGCCTGCAACGCCTGCTGTTGGTACAGGCGTCCGATAGAGCAGCATAGCCTTAAGTGTTTCTGTCTCTAAGGGGCCAAGGTTGCTGCTAAATTAATCTCTGGTTTGGGGAGGTTGCGGGAGGCTTTTTTTAAATCTGTATGCCCTGAACTCTGAGTTAAGGCCTTCCAAACAGCGTCTTTGTGACAGTCAAGAGGGAGCAGAGCTTTTATCCCTCATTGGAGTAAGGAGCAAATGTAGAACGGGGGGGGGGGGGGCAGAGATGACAGGAGGCTTGTCTCGAGGCGTGGAAGGCAGAGGTCAAGGGCTTCTGCTTAACAAGCTGCTGCCCCATTTCCAACGGAGCTTCTCAGTCCAGCGCCTCATCAGAGCTGCTCGCCTCGTAGGAGTGCCTCTTACGTTTGAAAAACATTGGTGTTAAAGGGACATGACATTCCCCAGGTAGCTTACAGTTCAAGCCAGTCTGTATGTGATCCCTGTGCGTTCTTTAAGGGAGTCTGTGAAGCATAACGTGAGGGAAAGAGATGATAAACATCTCAACTGGCCTTACTCACTTTTAGAGTGCAGGACTGCTTTCATGGGAGAGAGAGAAAAAAAGTCCTGGTCTGATTTTTTTTTTCTTTTTTTTTTTTTTTGGTTGAATGTGTTGTGCTTCAGCAAGTACCATGATGGGATACATATTAATCTCCTGTAATGCAGTCACTTTCTCGTCTTAGCAGAACAGCGTTCCGAGGAAATGTGAAACCACTGTGCTCACTGTGTGTCCCTCCAGCTATTCTGGGGGTTGGCAAACTGGAGCCTCCGGGGCTCAAATGTGGCCCACACCCTGTTTTGTAAATAAAGTTTTATTGGAAGACAGCCATGGCCACTCATGGGCGAGCAGTCTATGGCTGCTTTTGTCAGACACCGGTAGAGCTGAGTTGTTGTGAAAAACATTCCTTGGTCGACAGAGCCTACGGTATTTATTTAAGATTTACAGAAAACGTTGCTGACCGTGTGAAGGACCCTTACTCCGTTCACGGCCTGCATTTCACTGTCTCATCTGCGAATTTCTCCTTGGCAGAAGCTAACCCAGCATCTCTTTAACAAAATATCCGGGGGCTTCCCTGGCGGTCCAGTGCTTCAGACTTCGCCTTCCAACGCAGGGGGTGCACTTTGGATCCCTGCTCGGGGAGCTAAGACCCCACATGCCTCATGGTCAAAAAACCAGAACAGAAAACAGAAGCAGTATTGTAACAAATTCAATCAAGACTTTAAAAAAGGGTACGCATCAAAAACGTCTTAAAAAAAGAAAACAGTCTCCTACTGACCACATGTGCCTAGAGAGTCCTTGAAATGTGCTTGCCTTGACGAAAGAACTGAGTTTTAAATTTGATTTAGTTTTAACTAATTGACGTGGCTACACATGGCTATTGGCTGCTCTGTTGGGTGCATGAAAGAGTTCTTTGGTTGCATCACAAACTAAGGAAAGAAGACATTTCGGGAGCCGTGGTCACACTGTGATATTCCTTTCCTAAGTTTTTTTTGGGAGGGTTTGGTGCAATTCTAAAAGGTATTATTTTTTTACATTCCCTTTCTGCTATTTCATTGTTAGCATAGAGAAATCAATTGATTTCTGTATCTTAATCTTGTATCCTGCTACCTTGCTGTGATACTCCTTTTCTAAATTCTTTTTTGTGAAATATAATGCATACACACATTATGCAGAAACGTAATTATACCATTTTTACTTAATGTGTATCAGATGATGTAGGATTTCAATTTCTTTTTGAGTTCATCTTAACGTTTTTAAAGGAATGTGTTTGATTTAACTTTTGAAATTTTGCGTATAATGTAGATACCTTCCCAGTTTCTTTCCAGCATCAATTATTTGTGCTTTATTTATTATTTTTCCTTTTTTTCTGGGTCAGCTTTCCAGTTGATTATGAATTTTACTTTTCTGTTAAAAAACTGAGTACTTCTCTCTGTTCTACTCTATTTCATGTCTTTTTGCTCTATTTATCAGTTGGTGCTATCTTTTTTAAAATAAATTTATCTTTACTTTTGGCTGCGTTGGGTCTTCGTTGCTGTGCGCGGGCTTTCTCTAGTTGTGGCGAGCAGGGCTACTGTTTGGTGCGGTGCGCGGGCTTCTCGTTGCGGTGGCTTCTCTTGTTGTGGAGCACGGGCTCTAGGTGTGCGGGCTTCAGTAGTTGTGGTGTGTGGGCTCAGTAGTTGTGGCTCGATGGCTCTAGAGCACAGGCTCAGTAGTTGCGGCGCACGGGCTTAGTTGCTCCGCGGCGTGTGGGATCTTCCCGGACCAGGGCTTGAACCCGTGTCCCCTGCTTTGGCAGGCGGATTCTTAGCCACTGTGCCACCAGGGAAGCCCCGGTGCTATCTTTATTATTACCATCCTTTTACTTTCTTTGAGTAATTTCCTTGAGTTTATTCTGTTTCTTCAACTGCTTTGCTTGAGTTCTTAGCACAGGAATCTTTAACTATTTTTTTTCTATTACATGCATTTTAGGCTCAAAATTTCTGTCTCCTTGTCTTTGATATTATCAATTTGACTAGCATATGATTCGGCTTTCTTTTTAATTTTCCAGCTTGAGATTTGTTGGTCTTTGATTCTGAAGATTTGTGTGTTTCACCAAACCTGCAAAGTGCCCAACCATTTCCTTTTAGTATTGCGTCTTCTGCATTAAAAAAAAAATCCATTTAAATATATTTTGGATCTTGTCATATGGTCAGTTAAATCTAAAACTTCTGTTTCACTTTTATACTTCTTCACTTTTCTGTAGTTCAGTCTGCATTATTTCTACCCATCTATATTATAATTCATTAGTATTCTTTTCAGCTATCTTCATCAGCCAATAATCCTTCCATTGATTTTTTTTTTTAATTTCAACTTTTTTCTTATTTTCACTTAAAACATTTTACTTGGTAGTCTCTCAAAAATCTACCTGGCCATTTTTATTTTATTTATTTATGTTAGGCTGCATTGGGTCTTCGTTGCTGTGCATGGGCGTTCTCTAGTTGCGGCGAGCGGGGGCTACTCTTCGTGGCGGTGCGCGGGCTTCTCATTGCGGTGGCTTCTCTTGTTGCGGAGCACAGGCTCTAGGCACAGGGGCTTCAGTAGTTGTGGCTCGTGGGCTCTAGAGCGCAGGCTCAGTAGTTGTGGTGCACGTGCTTAGTTGCTCCGTGGCATGTGGCATCTTCCAGGACCAGGGCTTGAACCTGTGTCCCCTGCATTGGCAGGCGGATTCTTAACCACTGCACCACCAGGGAAGCCCTGCCTGGCCATTTTTATGGTATCTTGTTTCTTACTCCTGTTGCTAATTCCTTCTACTTTTGTTTAGATATTTAATACATATTTATTTTATATTCTGCATTGATAATTTTAATGTCCGGTATCTTTGGGGGTTATATCCTACTGTTGGATTCTAACGACTATCACTCTTGGTAGGGGGAAATCATACAGTTTGTAATTTTTTAAATGTAATTTTTTGGATCTGTCTCTATGAGGTGGAGACCCTTCATAAAGGTGCCTTTGAACCTTCCCACTGTGAAATCTATAAACTGTGCATGGTTGCTGTTAGGAGCAGAGGTGGAGGCTGCAGGAAAAGCTTGTGCTCTTTTTAGAGACTGATCTTGAGTGTAACCTAGTATCCAGAATACTTGAAAATGTTGATAATGTTAGTCTGGGACACATTCACCATCTTCTCCCCTGACAGTTTTCCTCTGTAATCGAATGGCACTGTGTTTGTGGGATAACGAAGATGGCTTTGCTTTTCTGTACAAAGGCAGGTTTTCTTAAAGGTAAGTCTGGGGCAGTGGAAACTTTTGATCATCCTCAAGCTTACAAAGGCATCCCAGAGTTACCTTTTTGCGCGCATACTTCCAGCCAGGATCTGCGTGGAAATTTTAAAAAATTATCTTTATGCCTGGGGAGATTTTTTTTTTCTCCTACTAAGCAGTAAAGTCAAGTTACAAAATTAATATATTTGGTCTTTGGAAATTTGCTAAATTGCAAATGCAGCACATGGATGGGCAGATGTCTGTTTCTACCTTCTTTTAGTATTTTTGGTGAAAGGTAACTGAGGGACCATAGACTAACCTGAACATGCTTCTGTGTTTTTTTCTTTGCTGTTGTGTATTCCTTTCTCTGCTTGTCCTGAATCAACGTGGATTGGTCGACTGACACACTAAGCTGGGAACTAATTCCCGTAGACGCTTTGCTTGGCTGTTCCCGGCTTTAATACACAAGAACATGTACTTTTTCTCAGTTTCCCAGAGTGCTTCCTGGCATCAGGCAAATCGGGGAAGCCCTGATGGAGGGAATTCACGCTCCATTAACCGCACACTCAGTTTACAAAGTGACCTAGGTGCTCGTGAAGTAATTCTTTTCCTAAGTCAAGGTACAAGATAAATATATTTCACCCTGGGAAATGTGCAAAATGCTCATAGAGTATGAATTCGAGAGTAATCTCATTTGCGCATATAATGTCGAACCTTTTAATTTGTTTTCCATTGATTTTCAATCACTGTTCTTAAGCTGTTACCCACATGGGACGAGAAAAGCACCTTACTAATTCGAATTTTGTTGTCTTGGAATGCGTGTCATCCACTGGCTTAAAGATCATTGTGTACTTGCTGTGTCCCTGACATAGACATGTGGGTACACGATGGGGAAGAAGCAATGGCTCAGCTGCAGAGCTGTAGATTCGTCGCCTGTGTCACTTACTGGATGAGCGCCTTGGGGCAACTTATATAAACTCCAGGGAGCCCCATTTCTCTTTTCTGTAAAATGGACTAAATAATTCCTCTGATCGTAATGTGCTGATACTAAAGTCGGATAACTTACATAAATTGGTTTCAGGGGGTTAAGTATTCAAGAAACAATACTATCTCTTAGTGTTATTGTGAATAGTGGCATAATTGTTATCTTGATTATTACCATTGTCATGAGAAGACATGGCAGTTGTCCACGAAGATAACACAATGCCGATACCCAAGCAGCTGCAGCGGGGCGTGTGCGTCTGTTTAATGTACTTTGTACATTGTGGCATGCCACGATTTGGGTGCAGTCGGAAAATAATGGAGCATCTGGGAATAAAGCTTTCCGTCACGGTTCATAATTAATATGTGCTTGGTATTTTCACGGAGAACTAGGCAGTGTTATTTCAATTCAAAATATCTGTTTCTCCAAGTTATGCAGAGCAGTAAGCCTTGAATATTAAGAAAGGAGGAGCTGGACTTTAGCAAAATTAGTAAAATGAAAAATTTAAGGAGAAAAATAGGTCTTTAAAATTAACTCTGTTTTGAGGTATTGTAAATGGTCGTACGGTGATGGCCTGGCGCCTCGGATAATTCTTCAGTTTTCTTCATCCTCTTTGTGTAGGTTGAATGATGACTGTCGATGTAGCGTGTACACGATAAACAACATTGGGGTCACCTATAGGTGTTTCCAGTTGTAGATGACATCTCTCGATTCTTGGTCCTGAATCTCCATCTGCCTGGAATGGTGTCACCAGATATCTCCTTCCTCAGAGGTCACCTGCTGTCCGCTGAGTTCTCACAGCCCACGCCACCCCAGTCGCAAAGCACCACGGCTCCCGCTGTGGACTGCCAGCCAAGCACACGTGACACTCGGTCACCCCTGCCTACCTGTACGCCTACCTGCACGCCTGTGAGCACCTGCGCAGGTGGTAGCTGTTTGCGGGCGGGACTCCTGTCGTATCGGTTACTCTAGACACAGTGCTGGGACAGTGACGAACCCGTGGTAGGTAATCGCTGTGCAGACGTGGAACGGTTACACAGCGTATTAACGTTTCATAAAGAGCCGGAAAGCGGAAATGGAAATCACCAATAAGCCAAGTTCAAATCGGCTGACTGAAGACGTGAAGACATGATTGAATTTGGGTGTAAGAGGTATAAAGGGCTGGTAAAAAGCGTGTTTTAAAATTTTTTAGATTTTACACAAATACGAAACTTAAGAAAATAGTATAATAGTAAAGTTGCCATCACTCAGCTTGGAAGCATGCATTCACGGTCGCTCTTGTTTCAGCTCTTCCTCCCCTCCGTCCAGTTTGGAAGCTTTCGGAGCCAAGTCTGTGCTCACATTGCTTCTTCAGTAAACAGTTCAGTGCTCGCCTTCAGAGCGCAGGACTCTGCAGAATGTACCCAGCTGCGTGTGTGAATTTGGACGGCGAGCGTGAGCCTTGGAGCCGGTTTTGTGAGGGCCACAGCTCGTCAGGGTCCACGGACAACAGAGGCGGTGCGGATTCTGTGTGTGCCCTGAGTGAAAAGATTCATTAGACCGAAGCAGCCCCCTTGCGTGAACTCGAGGAGCAGAGTGCATTGCTTACTGCGCGTTTGCTTCCAAAGCTCGTTCCCTCCAAGAGACACCTTTCTCAGCGACGCCAGCCTTAGCTTATTGCCGTAGCCTCTTGGTCAAGACGGTATTTCCCACACAACTAGATTAGACAAAACCTTTTCTGATCATTTCTGTTTGTGACAAACAGAGGTTTTGGGTAGATCAGAGTAGGGTAAGAGATGAGGTGGCCAAAGAGCCCTGCTTGTCCAGGACAGTCTTAGGTTTTGCCGTCTGTTACAGAGCAAGGCCTGAGTATAAACTCTTCTCCTCAAAGAAATGTCCGGGCTTGAGCCATCCGGCCCGTGGTAACCCTAGACACAACCGTCTTAAACTAGGTTGGAGGCTGACAGGGGGAGAGAACCCACCCCAGATGGAAATGCAGAGGCCAGTCACCATGAGGGGATGGGATTCGCAGAGAAGCCATCGGTCAAATGAACTGTTGCAAGAACTCGGTCGAATGGCTACTTGCTGAGGCTTTGGGGTCCTCTGACTCTAGCGCTGAAAAGAGGTGATCTCCTCCCCTTGTGCATGCATCCAGCTCAGGGAGGTAGAAATGAGCTGTCACTCCACCCTGGGGGCCTGAGCCAGTCTCGCACGGGGGCCAAGACTGCTGATGAGCCCGCAGACACGGCTGGGTCTTTCTGGAATTCTTCCAGTTCTGACGTGTTGTTGCTGCTCAAGTGAGCATGGCTTATTTTTCAGAGGAAATCGTAATCTCCGTGAGAGCAGAGCGTTTCCGTGACTGGTGATGGTTTCCTGAGTATATGCGTACGTAGGTTTCCGCATAGGCAGACTCATCGATTGTGTACATGAAACACATGCGGTGTTTTGTATCTATATCATACTTCAGCAAAGCTGTTACACAATAGCAGTGACAACAAAAGAGAAAAGTAACAGTAGCAGAAGCCAGAAGGGGGCAGTGTTTCATGATGGAGGACTCGGCCCTACTGCTGTAGGTACAGTATTGTAGGGGCAGAGACAGGCAAAGGCATTGCTACAGATAGTAGACGCAGAAAGTGGTACAGTGTACGTGAGCGCGAAACCACGAATTACAAAGGTGTTATAGAGGCGGAATTGGTAGGCGCTCATGATAGATTTGCCTCAAGCGGTAAGGAAAATGGACAAGGACAAGGTGAATCAGGTCTGTCAGAGCACATTGATGGAGAAGGTAAGAGAAGGGAGCCAGGTGGAGAGGAGCAACCTGTGGTGAATATTGAAGGAGATTTTGGGTTTTTTTGTTTTTTGTTTTTGCGGTATGCGGGCCTCTCACTGTTGCGGCCTCTCCCGTTGCGGAGCACAGGCTCCGGACGCGCAGGCCCAGCGGCCACGGCTCACGGGCTTAGTCGCTCCGCGGCATGTGGGATCTTCCCGGACCGGGGCACGAACCCGTGTCTCCTGCATCGGCAGGCGGATTCTCAACCACTGCGCCACCAGGGAAGCCCTGAAGGAGATTTTCACGGAAGATGCTTTGAATACCCCAGAATGGGTAAAGCCCCAAAGCAACAAGACGAAAGGGGCCTACTCAAAGAGGGATTTTCTTTTCTCATGTAACAAGCGGACTAGCTGTAACAAAAGTTTGTAGAAGCGTACCCAGCGCCTTTCTATAATTGTTTTCAGCAACTCTTTGTAGAGTATAATAATTTCGTAGAGAGACAATTCGAACTAAAGCAGAAAGAACTTTTATTTTTCTATCCCTTCACCTATAGCTGCCTCACTTTAGGAAGTAGGTATTTAATAGAGGCTCAGTGACTATTTCTAGATGAAAGGCTCACCAGCCTTCCCAGGAACTCATAACTGCTAAATATGTTCATTTTCTTCTGATACCTGTCATGGTGGGTTGAGTTTATCCCATTACTTTGTGATTTAGTTTAGAAAGCTGTATATTTACAATATATATTCTGATCTGTATATATTGTGTGCATTTATATGTACGTACACAATCAGATGTGTGTAGTTCATGTATGCACTTCAGATATTTATGGCCGTATATATGTATATATGTAGTTTTAGATACGCACAAACTCGCACAAAGGGTCTAAAATGTGCATTCCAGAAACACAGAAAAGGAAAAGTATCAGCCACTTAAGTACTGGTGCAGAAAAGAGAAAAACATTTTAATATGGTGTTTTGTCAAGTGAAGTTTTTAACCACAAGCCAAATATTTTCTGCCACTATCCCTCTACCAACACTAATCCAAAAAAATACAATAATGAAAACAAAGTTCTGCTTAAATGGAAAATATGTTGAAGATCGTCTGTAACCCAGTAAGGCTATACTTTTATTCTTGTGTGCTGCGCACATGCTAAGAACTGGCTCTGTATTCACGGTATCCTGTGCCTGGAATTATTATTATTTTTTTCCTTGTTGAGTTAGGCCTAGGAAGACAATGACTAGTAGAACGGAGGGTTTGAAGCATTTTCTGCTTCATAAACGACAGGCGATTGGAATGCATTTGAATTCCCCAGAAAGAATCCGTGAGATCTGGAAAGTTGTTACCATTCACCCCTTTAGCAGAAAGTCATGAAAATTAGACTCTTCCTCCTAGATGTGGCTTCAGTTATAGAGCCAGGTAGATTGGGAGTGTCAGGGTTTAAGGTACGCAGGCACTGTGGGACCATGCCGGGTGGCCTGGTCGATTAAATGGTGGTCTTATAAACCAGCAGTCCTGGGACAGAACTCAAGGCCATAAAACGGTTCAGTCAGCTGTGGGGGGGGGGGTCCGTTCGGGTGAAAGGCTGAGGAACTGACTGTGGTCAGACAAGAGCAATGAATCTTCTTCAATCCAGGAGAGTGAGCGGGTGATGCCAAGGGGTGGTCGAATCGGGCAGTTTGTTTGCATCCATCAGGTGGGGTTGGGCGATACCCGGAGCTCTGGGTGCAAAAGACTCCCTGGAGCTTTGGAAGGTGCTTCACGAGAGTGAAGACTAGTGAACGTGTCTGCGGTATCTCATGACGCCAGGGAGACACTCTGACTGTCACCTTAAGGGGAAAGTGATCGAAGATGTTGAGAAGTCACATTTGTTATTTTAAATGCGGAAGGTAATGCTTTAGGGAGAGTATAATGCTTGTCCAAGGTCATGTTGACGGTTAAAGAAAAAACAGGGACTAGGAATTTTTTTTTTTCTAGATTCCAGGGAATATTCTATAAACCACACTGCCTCTTAGTTTTCTTTTTAAAAATAGTTTAATAGCTGTTGTCTTGAAAGCATAGAAGAAACAGCCACCTAGTGTTTGTTTAATTTCCGCCACTGTTTTTAAACCTTTGCGTCTATGTAAAGTATACGTGAAAAAAAGAGTATTATTGTGAGCATAGCATCAGTCACTGTGGGCCTCCTCATCCATATGTTACCATGACAACTGGTGTGAGCCATCCAACTCAGCATCATGTAATGATCCCTTTAAACGGCTGGCCTTGCTCCTTAGAGCAGTGGGTTGAGATCAGTCGAAAACATAGGTCTCAAGTGTTCGGCACTTGCTCTCTTCTCATTATTGTTTTAAAAAATAAAATCTTTACCGACGCACAGTTTTTCTCCTGCTCTCATTCCCGGCCCCCTTATTCATTTTATCTGGCTACTTCCTCTTGGTCTTTGTGGCCTGACTTCGTTGCATTGTCTGGGAGTATTGTCAGCTCCCAGCAGACTTTGTCAGCCACGTTTAGATGAAAATACGGTCTGGAAGTGAGTTCGGTCAGTCAGCAGTCTCTCCCTATGTACACATGCTGGTGTTTCCATTTCAGGGTTAGGCCCGTTAAGTCACACTCCCACTGGTAAGAAAAAAAAACATCAGCTTGGAAGCTTTTATTGGGAGGCGTGGCAGGCCGGCTTGTAGACGGCACCTGTGACTTCTGCCCTAGGTGTTGCTGTCATCATTCTGTCGCCTTATGTACATGCCAAAAGGAACTTCGCAGATGGAAGGAATTCAGGTTCCTAATCACTTGACCTTAAGAGAGGGGATTATCAGGACAGGACTAACCTGACCGCAGGGGCCCTACGAAAGCACGGTTTTCTCCAGCTGGTAAATGAGGCGAAAGACAGATATACAGAGCCGGAGGCAAGGGGGCCACGGAGAGTGAGGTCAAGTCAGAACACACGAGAGTGTTCAGCTGTGCTTTAGGAAGGGACCCTAGTGGGCGTCGGGCCTCAGTAAGGCCGTGACAGGGAGCGCAAAGGGGGAGAGATTGCTCGGTTGAAAGAGGACAGAGCAAACTGAAGGGTACCTCCAAGCGTTGCGGCCTCTGTAAGCTCTGGGAGGAGAAGGAGGGCCGCACACGAAGCCGCGTCATCCTGCAAAAACTAGGTTTGTGCCGAGGAAAGAAGGTGAAGAGAGTCTCCGGGGAAGGTGGGAGGACCCAGAGGGGTCGCTGAGCGTGGCAGCCTGGTGCAGGAGCACCGCGGGGGGCTTTGCAAGGGGCGTGGGGAGGGACAGGGAGGCGGGCTAAAGGAGGGGTAGGGTCGCTACAAGGATGAGGGCAGGCAGACGGGCGACCCGCCGGGGTCCCCTCGTGGCACCCGACGCTGCTTGTTGTCATAGCCCCTTAGCACACAGCGTGGGAAGGGGGCTCCGGGCGGCCCTTTACTCCCCGAAGCGCTGCAGGCGCAGGCCGCCAAGCACCGGGCACGTGCTGTCGGCGCTGTCGAGTGCGACACCGAACCCAGGGATACGGTCCGTTAGTTCCCGCTGTAACCCAAGGCCGTGGGATAGTGCCGGGCGCAGGGCGGGCGCCCCGTGCACGTGTGCTGGATGAATCATGAGCAGCGTTTCTTTTCTGTGTCCAGTCTTCCGCCACCTGGAGTGAGGGGGGCTTAGAAACTGCCTCTTCTCCCCGGCCCGCCGGGTATAAGCTAAGTCACACTGCCCGGGACGTCTCAAAACCCGTAACCCCGATGCTTGTGCAAAAGCCAGATTTGGATCTGTAGTTACATGTTTGTTTCTTTACACAGAGACACGGTCCGTGTGTGAGCACTTCTGATTTCCGTCACCCCCCCCCCCGCGGCTTCTGAACCCGCAAAGAATCTTGGTCCTCCCGCAGCCTTCCCCCTTGTGGCAAAGGGCAGCTTCTGCCCACTTGCTCCTCCGCAGTCGCTGGGCCCTTTCTGAGCTCCTTGCTGCTCCTGCAGAGCCTGCATCTAAATCCTGGACGTACTTCGCAGGCTGTGTCTTCCAGCTCCCTGCAGAATACAACCCCTTCTCTCCACTTCTGCCCCTACCACCCTAAACCGAGATCCCAAACAAGCTTCATGGCTTACCCCGAGGGCTGTGAGGGCCGTGCAACTGGTCTACCCGTTTCTACCCTGTCCTCCTACTCAGCCGCAGTGAGTCTGTTAAAGTATAAATTATCATTCTTCTGTAGTAAACTAGATGTTATTGTACTCACATATCTCAGTGTGAGTCATAACAAAGCCCTGTGCTGTTTTCCTTCTCTATCGGAAAGAAATCCACAGTCTTTGCCAGCGTCAGCCACGTGGTCTTGTGCCCAGCTGTCTCTCCGATGTCATTTCAGCCTCTTTACCTGTTGTAAAGAGGTGGAGCCAAGCACACTGCCATGCACTGGTGGGCGTTTCTGCTGTCTCCTCTGCCTAGACCTTCTCCCCGCCAGGTGCTTGCACACCCCCCACCCCCCGCCGCCGCTTTACTGCCACGATCAGAGACGTTCCTCTCTGGCTGCTCTATCGTAAATTCCACCCACCCTATCACTCTTTATCCCCATGACCTGGCACATTTTTCCTGCTAGCTTTCCTTATCACTTGCCCTGTTATATACCCTATATATTTATACCGTAACTGCGTGATTGTTTTCTGTCTCTCCGTGTTGGAATGTAAGCTCCACGAGAGCAGAGCTTTCTCTATTTTGTTCATTGTTGTACTCCCAGTTTCTGAAACTGGGCCTGTTATTTAATAGGTATTGAATGATGGTAAATTAAATGAATGGATGGCTTTACTCCTTTCCGTAAAAGTCATTAGAGGCTTGGCTTAAAGATAGAGCCTTTCAGTAGAGAATGTCAATTTTGTTTCACGAAGAGGAGCAAAGAAAGGCAGAGGGAACAAGGTGAACATGAAACAAGCATGTGATTGGCTGGACGACGAGTCAGAGAACAAGGAGCTGAGTTGCACTTTAATCTGTACGTGAAGACTTTGAGACCAGAGAACGTAAATGCTCTTTCAAGCTCCAACAACGACGTGGCAGCCTGGCTCGGACCAGAACTCTCTTTGAACTGTGTGAAACATAACACCACCTCCACGAGTTAGAAGTAAGAGACCCGGGAGGCAAGGGAAGAGTAGAACGCTTTCTCAACGGCACATTGGCCAGTCACAGCGCTGGACACATGCATGATCTTTTCAAACGCGTTTACTGAAGAGAAGGCCAATACACACATATAGAGAACAGAACAGACTGCCGATTTGTCTTACGTTTTTCATGACCGGTGCAACGTCTTTGGTTCATAACAGTTAATTTAATTGATAGTTAAACTTGAAGAGGCAAAAACATATTAATTTGTTACAATGTAGCATTGAAGGAATAAGCATAAATAAAAATTACAAATAAAACATTTAAAGCAATAGCATAACATTAAGGGGGAAAGGTTTATTTTTGATTGTGTAAGAAGGAGAAAATATTGGGTAAACAAGTGCAAATGATATTCCATGACGCAAGTTGTTTTTTTGTTTTTTTTTGTTTTTCAATTTATTTTTGGCTGTGTTGGGTCTTCGTTTCTGTGCAAGAGCTTGCTCTAGTTGCGGCGAGCGGGGGCCACTCTTCGTCGTGGTACGCGGGCCTCTCACTGCTGTGGCCTCTCCCGTTGTGGAGCACAGGCTCCGGATGCGCAGTCTCAGCGGCCATGGCTCACGGGCCCAGCCGCTCCGCGGCACGTGGTATCCTCCCGGACCAGGGCACGAACCCGCGTCCCCTGCATCGGCAGGCGGACTCTCAACCACTGCGCCACCAGGGAAGCCCCATGACGCAAGTTTTAACTGTGGGTGAAGCCAACAAAAATAATTTAGAACCTCATCGTAAAAGAGTATACACGGAGATTCACCAAGCTAGCGTTTCCACCAAGTCTGCCTCACTTATTGTCACACCGGGGGACGTTTACAGCTGCTGGCCCACTGCGAGGTGATTATACGGCTATGTCATGCGGATCCTCGCTTGCCAACGTCCTACCTCACTCTTGCCCTGTGGCTTTGAAGCATCGATAGCTTCATCTAAGAGCACATTTGGTTATGAGCTAGTAAAATCCTTACACACGATATTTAAACAAGAAGTCAGTGACATACCATGTCGGTACAACCCCCTTTATCTAACTGTCAAGTTGCACAAGGTAAACTCTAGGAGTCGGGGCTTGGTCAGATCAAGGCTAGGCCTCCTGTAAATTAACGAGGTGTGTCTCTCCCGTGACCGCTTGCATCTGGGCGGCTGGCGTCTGTTTCAAACCTGCCTCTTCTCCGCTCTGCTCCCTAACCTCTGTGAGTCTTAAAGTGGCCAGCTGGCTGGTCAGTGTCTCCCCACCACTCGACTTTTTCTTCTTCCAGTTTGAATTCGTTACTTTGCCGCTGGCTCTTCTCAAAACCTCAGAACTATCCCCACTCTCCTCTCCCTTGCTCCTTATGTCTTTCAGCGGCCAAATTCTGCCGATTTGATCTCGCAGGGACGCGTAGGATCTGCTCCTAGTGTCCCGCCTCCCTGCTCACACTTACAGCCTCTCGTTCACTCTCCATGACAACGGGCTCTGCCTCCGGTCTCTCCCACTCTGATCCATCCCGAATATGTCAAGAGAGTTTCCTTCGTAGAGCTAAGCCTTCTAATGGCCTCTCACACCTATAAAGTATATTCCAACGTTCACCTTGACAGGCGGGCGCCCTAGGCAGGCGTAGTCCACCCTTTATCCTCACTTCACATCCTCCCTCCCCGACACTGAAAGCTCAGCCACACAGAAACCTGCCCATCCTCCAAGTACACCGAGCACATTCCCACTTCGGTGACTTTCTTCCAGCTGTGTAACACCTTAAACCTGCTCAAACCCTATGACTACCCTGACCTTTTGTTTCTAACTGATTTATAGCCTCATCAGAAGCTTCGCGGTACCCTATCTCGTAACGTGTTTGTATGCATCACAGATGGCCACACTCTAAAGTGTGTGTGTCAGTAAATCAACTATACTTCAACCAGAAGACAAAGACACCACTACACACCCGTCAGAATTCTTTTTTTTTTTTGCGGTACGCGGGCCTCTCACTGCTGTGGCCTCTCCCTTTGCGGAGCACAGGCTCCGGACGCGCAGGCTCAGTGGCCACGGCTCACGGGCCCAGCCGCTCCGCGGCACGTGGGATCTTCCCGGACCGGGGCACGAACCCGCGTCCCCTGCATCGGCAGGCGGATTCTCAACCACTGCGCCACCAAGGAAGCCCCAGAATTCTTAAAATTAAAAAGACTGACATTGCCAAGTGTCAGAGAGGATATGGAGCACCTGGAGGTCTCATGCACTGCTGCTGGCACTTTGGGAAGCTGTTTGGAGGTTGCTAATAGACACACACCTACCCTCTGACCTAGCGTTTCTCCTCCTTGGTATATATCCAAAGGGAAATGTGTACGCTCCCCAAAAGACGGCCCCGAACTGGAAACAACCCAAATGTCTACCAACAGGAGAATGAATAAACGAATTGTAGTACATTCCCATAATCAATGCTACTCAGCAATAAAAAGAATAAGATACTGATACCTGCAAAAGAATAAAAACATGAAGTACGTGTATCATATATTAGTCATCAGTGTCACCTACCCACTACTTAAAAGAATACCTTGGACGTAGTAGCAGCTCAATAAAATGTTTATGCTGTTTCCTTTAGATTCGTGACTGAGGTTTGTCCAAGAAAAACACACAATGTATCTCTGAAATCCATAATAAAATACCCTCTGTGTGATAATATCCTGGCTGTAACTAGTGATCAGTTTAATGGCAGAACACCTACCCTAAAAGATCAATTTATCCCTCTGCAAAAAAATAAAAACAAAGTGTGTCATATATTAATCATCATTGTCACCTACCCACTACTTAAGAAAATACCTTGTACATAATAGCAGCTCAATAAAATATTTGTGCTGTTTCCTTTTGATTCACAACTCAGGTTTGTCCCAGAAAAACACAGGATGTATCCCTGATCATATTCTCCATAATAAAATACTCTCTATCTGATGTTACCCTGGCTTTAACTCGTGATCAGTTTAACTGGGGAGCACCTCCCCTAGCAAATCAATTTATCCGAAAGTCAGCATCTGATAATGAATTCATATATTTCCTCTCAAATCGGTCAGTTCCGTTTTAGTTTTAGTTCCATTTTAGTTTGTCTCCTTACTAAATAAGTTCAGTAAGTTACCTGTGAAAATGTTGGCACTGAGACTGGGTGGTGATGAGAAATTTGTGGTCTGGGGCGCTTTTAGGAACCCCTAACCCGCATCACAGAGGTGAGTTCATGGGTCAGGATGCTGGCACTTCTCTGAACCAGGTACAGCCAAGGAGAGGCGCATCTAAATCTCCCACAGGCCTTAGCGCAGTTGTGAAAGCACAGCAGAGCTTTGTTGTTGATTCACCAGCTGTTAACAACGAGCAGTTGTGTTTGAGACATTCAGTTTCGGGATCAGATGATATTACAGCTCACTCCACTTGACTAGAGGACCTTATGTGACCCTTCAGATTCTACCCGAGATGATAAACTACTTCTTCTCTTCTCCAACGTGTAGTCCAGTTGTAGAAAGAGAGCAGTTTTGGTAGGTTCTGTGTAGAATCAAGAAAAGAAGGGTTAATGAAGAATGAGTTCAGTATCTGCAGAAGAAAAGAGTCTGCAGTGGACTTCTCTGGTGGCGCAGTGGTTAAGAATCCGCCTGCCAATGCAGGGGGCACAGGTTCCCAGATCCTTGGTCTGGGAAGATCCCACATGCCACGGAGCAACTAAGTCTGCGAGCCACAACTACTGAGCCTGTGTGCCACAACTACTGAAGCCCATGCACCTAGAGCCTGTGTTCCACAACAAGAGAAGCCACCGCAGTGAGAAGCCCACACACCGCAATGAAGAGTAGCTCACCACAACTAGAGAAAGCCCGCGCACAGCAACGAAGACCCAACGCAGCCAAAAATGAATACATAAATAAACTTTAAAAAATAAATAAAACAAAATGAAAAGAGTCTACAATGAGTTATGATCCTTTGAGAGATAAAGTACCTTCTTTCTTCTTATCTTATGCCTACCAAGTCTTCCTCATGTACTTGTATATGATGGTAAATAAATCATTGAATAAAAACTAGAAGAAGGTTGATGTTGGATGAAGATAATCTCATAGTTTTATACACACACACACACACACACACACACACCTTTAGATTGTATCTACCTTTATGAAAACCATTAATCAGTAAAATTAAAAATTCAGTAATCCAATAACATATAATTAGTAATTGCTGTCTGTTTAAGAAATTAAGCTACCAAAATTCAAGGTCATGGATAGGTCAGCTACACTGAGATTCTAGGTCCACAGATGTAATTATCAAGACTGCCTTGCTAGATATGAGGGCAGCTGTTTAAACTCTGCACAATTTCCCCTCTTCAAACTTAGACTTCCAATTTAGAGAAAAAGTATTTATCAAATTTCCACTCATACGCATCAGAGGGAAAACACAGCTAATTTTAAGTAACTCTTTTAGCAAATGTAGTTTTTTCTTCATAACAAAAACGTAATGGAATTTAATTCTAAAAGTGTCTCTTATGAGTTTTCTGACTGCCTAGCAAGGTGTCTCAGATGTGCTGGTTCAAAATAGCGCACATTTATCATCCCGCCATCTCTGGGATGCAGGAGCCCAGATGTGGCTTAGCTGGGTGAGCTGCTCAGAGTCTCACGGGACTGCAGCCGAGGTGTCGTCTGGGCTGTGTTCTCACCCCGGGGCCCGAATGGGGAAGAGTCTACTTCCAGGAGCACTTGGGGTGTTGGCAGAAGTCATGTCCTTGGGGCTGAAGGCACGAGGCCCTGACTTTTTACTGGCTTTTGGCTGGAGGCCACTTTCACACCCTCAGGGCTGCCCGCAGTTCTCAGGTACATGCCTTTCTCTGTCTGCTGCTTCCAGGCTGGTTTGGGGTTCTCTTTAGGACTCTCAGCAGACCGTCTGCTAAGATGGAGTCTCATATAGTGTCGTCAGTGGACTCTGCAGTCCTGGAGATTCTGTGGTTAGAAGCAAGCTCCTGCCCACACTGAGCGGGGGGGGATACAGATCTTTCGCACCATGGAGGGCAGCTTGGCATCAGCCTATCACAGCACATGCTTCAGAAGACTTGCCCTCTCTCTCTTTCTCTCTCTCTCCCTCTTTCTAGATGTATCTATATAATTGGCCTATATTCGTGTATATATAATTTGTATATTTTTGTCTAATATTTGTATTATCTTAAAAAATGGTTAAAGGGCTTCCCTGGTGGCGCAGTGGTCGAGAGTCCGCCTGCCGATGCAGGGGACGCGGGTTCGTGCCCCGGTCCGGGAGGATCCCACGTGCCGCGGAGCGGCTGGGCCCGTGAGCCGTGGCCGCTGAGCCTGCGCGTCCGGAGCCTGTGCTCCACAACGGGAGAGGCCACAACTGTGAGAGGTCCGCGTACCGCAAAAAAAAAAAAAAAAAAAAAGGTTAAAAAATTCTCACAAAAGCCTTGGCTCTTCCTTGAGGTTGTCAGCATAGTAAATACGTTTCCCTGACCACATCTTAGACACCTAATTTAATCCCATTAGTCTCCTCAGCTTTGTCTGCTCATTCCATGAGCCTTGAATGAACTCTGCCTTGTGTGTGTGTGTGTGTGTGTGCGCGTGCGCACGTGCATACCGCATCTCCAAAGAGTGTTACCAAGTTACCTGGATGTTTGAATGACTTAATGAAAGGAGAGAAGAACAAACTTACAGAACAAGAAAAAATTACTCCCCAAACACTTGCTAATCACCCCCACTACAACTAATGTGTTCCTTACCTGATAAAGTTTTTGTTAGAGTTAAGAAGGGTTGATTATTCATTGTTGGATACAGCCATTTCACAGGAGTGGGCCGCATGAATCTAAAAGGAACCACAAAGAAGATTTTTTATTTCAACTTCACTGCATCCAGCCATAACAAATCCATGGAAAATTCTTACTTGGAACAGCTCTCCTCAGTCAGACACTCCATTTATGGGTACAGGATTTTCGTTGTGATTCAGACATGAAAAGAAATGTGAAGTGATGTATATATGTTTGCTCTGTTTTATACAATGAATGTATAAAACAAATAGGAATGTTTTATGTGCCTTTGCTGTGGCTCAGAATTAAAGCCATTACCTCCGGGGCTATTTCGACATGTCAAGAGTTTCCAGGCACAGATTTTTATCCAGCTCAAAACCATTACTCACACCTTCCCCTCACCCGTAGGTTACGGCTGCTGCTCTCTCCCGGTTCCATGTCCTTGTCCAGCTGCTTGTTCTTACTTGCTTCCTGGCCCCCTCTTCCTTCTCCACCCTGAACACTCGTCCCCAGACAGTTCTCCTCCTCATGCTGCTGGGAAATCTCAGCTTCTTGTTCTGGGCTCTGTGCTGTGGAATGTCGCGTTTGATGTCCAACCCCTCCCAGCTACCCCATCTTTCAGACTGTGGCCCTCACGGCTACCCTGTATTTCAGACTGTAGAAGGGCAGGATAGTGACCCTACCCGCCAAAGGCGTCTCCATTCTCACTCCTGGGGTCTGTGGACTCGTTGCTTTACGTGGCAAAGAGGAATCAACGTCGCAGATGGAATTAAGGCTGCCTGTCTGCTGACGCAAAATGGATTATCCACGTGGATCCAGTGTAGTCGCGGGGATCCTTAAAGTAGACGAGGCGACAGTGATGCAGTATGAGAAGCGCTTGGCCAGCCGTGGCTGGCTTTGAACGTGGAGGAAGGCGCCATGAGCCAAGGAACGTGGGCAGCCTCTGGATGCTGGAAGAGGCTGAAGAGTGCATTCTCCCCTGCGCCTCCAGAAGGAAATGCGGCCTTGCAGGCATCTTGATTTTGGCCTGGTGAAGCCCATTCTGGACTTTCAACCTTCAGAACTGTCAGGGAATAAATTTTTGTTGTGTTAAGCCACTGAGCTTGTGATAGTGTTTTGCAGCAGCCCTAGGAAACGAGCGCATAGGTCAGCTTTCTGACGGGCGCATTTACCTGGATGTGTTACAGGCATCCGACCGAATTCTCCAGTTCCCTAACTGGAAAGCGCGCTGTCCCTTCTGTGCCTCATTAGGAAACACAGTTCTCCTCTTTCTCTGTCCTCCGTACCCAGTCGTTTACTCCAGATCTGCATCTGCCTCATGTTCCTTCTGCCACAGCCTTAGCTCAAGCCCCTGTCATTTCTCATCTGCGAGAGGCAATTCATTACACTAATGGGTGTCACTGAATATACTTTTGACCACCTTAAACCCATGCCCCACTCATGATCGGTAATGTGTTCCAAACAGAAATAGGTCTCATCGTTGCTCTTCTAAAACCCTTGAATTGGTTCCATCAGCTGAGGAAGAAAGCGCAGGCTGTCTGCCGTGCAGACGTGGTGTTCAGGGATCCATTCCCTGTCCTGCCGTGCAGACGTGGCGTTCAGTGATCCATTCCCTGTCCTGCCGGGCAGACGTGGCGTTCAGTGATCCATTCCCTGTCCTGCCGGGCAGACGTGGCGTTCAGTGATCCATTCCCTGTCCTGCCGGGCAGACGTGGCGGTCAGGGATCCATTCCCTGTCCTGCCGGGCAGACGTGGCGTTCAGGGATCCATTCCCTGTCCTGCCGGGCAGACGTGGCGTTCAGGGATCCATTCCCTGTCCTGCCGGGCAGACGTGGCGTTCAGGGATCCATTCCCTGTCCTGCCGGGCAGACGTGGCGTTCAGGGATCCATTCCCTGTCCTGCCGGGCAGACGTGGCGTTCAGTGATCCATTCCCTGTCCTGCCGGGCAGACGTGGCGTTCAGGGATCCATTCCCTGTCCTGCCGGGCAGACGTGGCGTTCAGGGATCCATTCCCTGTCCTGCCGGGCAGACGTGGCGTTCAGGGATCCATTCCCTGTCCTGCCGGGCAGACGTGGCGTTCAGGGATCCATTCCCTGTCCTGCCGGGCAGACGTGGCGGTCAGGGATCCATTCCCTGTCCTGCCGGGCAGACGTGGCGTTCAGGGATCCATTCCCTGTCCTGCCGGGCAGACGTGGCGGTCAGGGATCCATTCCCTGTCCTGCCGGGCAGACGTGGCGGTCAGTGATCCATTCCCTGTCCTGCCCTTGGCCACGTCCCTCACATTCCAGCTGAAACCAGTTTGCAGGTCTCTCAGGCTCGGCTCTCCGACGACGTCTCCCTGCATTTTCCCTCTGTGTCTGGAATTCCCTTCTCACCCGTCTTCATCTGCACAGTTTCCACGGTCCTTCAGGCTCAGGCACCATCATCCTCAGGAAACCTTCCTTAAGTTCTGTCATTGCGAGTAGCGTCCATCACTTAGATTCTGGTAGCCTCCCGCGGGACCCCACTCACCATTTCAAATGAGCACTATTGTTGAATCTGCGTGAAAAAAGGTTGCCTTTCTAGATCAGAACATGGAATACTTAAGCGAAATTCATCCCCTATGAAAACTTCTTGACATTTTGATGGAGAGATGAGGGGATGCTTCAATGACACGTATATAGTGGAAAATAGCGAAGCTATTTGTATACCTTCAGCCAGAGAGCAATTGCATTTTTATCTAACTAACCTGGATCGTCTAAGTCCACAGCTGCCAGCAGTGGTTCTCAACCTGAGTTGAACATTAGAACCGCCTGCGTGGACGAATTACGAGAAGAAGTAGCTGGGGACGGGACCGAGGCATCAGCGTTACCTCAAAGTGCCTGGGCAAATCCACAACACAGCCCCTGCGGCAGAGAAATGCCCAGGAAGTGCTCCGGGATGAGGGGACTCCCCACTGAGCTGAGCAGGACATTCAAAATGTAAAAGGGATTGATTCTGTAGCCACAGCTTCTTCCTTCCAGCTTTATACGTGGCCTCTCTGCTTCGCAGGGTCACCTCTGTGCTTCTGCATCTCTCATCGTAAGCGGTCTCATCCATTCTCCTCACGTCAGATGCCAGTTACAGGTTCATAGCACGTAAACGTATCCTGTTAGCGTAGAGTTCTACGAGCTACAGAACTGTATCCAACTGGTTGGGGTTCTTTTTGTTCGTTTTTGTTTTGTTTTGACATTTCTGCTTAGATGTATCCCAAACTGATCATTTAATTTCTCCTAAAAGTATCTACTCAGTTTTCCAGGTCTTAATAAATGATACCACTATCCACCCAGTTTCTTCAGCCAAACATCTCCGAGTCACCCTTTAATTCCTTTCCTTTAACCCCCAAGTCCCCGTGCTTGGTCTCTCGAGTGTATCCCAGCGGGTCCATTTTCGTCATCTCTACTGCATCTGGTTCAAATGTCCATCATCTCTTCCCTGGACCTAGTGAGAACTTCCTAGATGGCCCCATGATTCATTCTCTCCCGCTTGCCTACGATTCATGTTCCACAAGCAGCCAAAGCAATCCTTAAAAACAATTGGACAAAAGCCCCTCTCTCTGTAAAGCCTTTGATGACTTCCTTTGGCACTTCTGCAAGACTCTGCACATTCCAGCCCTGCTGAGACATTCAAGCCCATCTCGACCTGCTTCCTTCAGGTGGTTGATTAGTTTGTGGACTTGTTTTTGCGGTGCGTGGGCCTCTCACTGCTGTGGCCTCTCCCGTTGCGGAGCACAGGCTCCGGACGCGCAGGCGCAGCGGCCACGGCTCACGGGCCCAGCCGCTCCGCGGCACGTGGGATCCTCCCGGACCGGGGCACGAACCCGCGTCCCCTGCATCGGCAGGCGGACTCTCAACCGCTGCGCCACCAGGGAAGCCCTGGACTTGTTTATTGACGAGGCAGGTTAGGCTCTCAGCACGGAGACCTTTCTGTTCTAGTGCTGTGCCCCTCACGGCCCCTGGGAAATAGTCGTCATTCAACATAAGCGTGTTTTGCGGAAAGGAGGGAGAGGAGATAGCCCCATGGTGAGACCTAATTTATCTTTGTGGACCATAATGCTAGCTCGTAGTTTATGATCTGGGGGGAAATGTGCCATTTTTCAAAGATAGGAACCTTTCCGCAGGGGAAAAAAACAGCATAGCATGAAATGCTGAGGAATACATTTTTAAAAACTATGTTATGGAAATACCTTAGAGACGTAACGATGCAGAATACGTCTTTGTGTCTTTGGAGAGCACAAGGATTTAAAATAAGGGATACAACTGCTGGAAGAGGGTAGCACAGTAATGGGAAATAAACACACTCATCCAAACCAGAGTGAAGGAAGGCTTTCATGGCGGCAAAAACTGAGGCTCCCTCAGGAACTGGCCGGGGCCGCTTCCAAACCTAACTTCGGTTTTGCTGAGATAAGATATACAAGCTGACTAGGAGACACGAAACGTGGATAAGTGGTAAGGAGCTTTGAGAAGCTGTGTTTAAGGGGAGGCAGTCTTGACGCAGGTCACTGCAGCCATCGAGGTCAGCCTGAAGATATCTCTATCAAGGGGTCAAAAGAAGAAACTGCTGTGTAATGTAACCCTCTTCATCTCCCAGCAGCCGCCACGCTGTTGGATTTGTTTGGGAGGCTCTGTTTACTGGAGACTAGTTTATTTTAGGGAAACTCTTTGTGGGTGTGCTCGGACTTGTGGAGTTCCACTTGGGAAAAGAGTTTTGAAAATGCACTTACTTCTTGTAGGGCGGACCTTGACCTGGTGCCGTGAAAGGGATTTGGGGAACGTTGCCCATGACATTCCAGACAGGAGACAAATACCACACCGGTAATTGGCAGAAGGAAAAGTAAACAATTACTTGGACAGCTAGTGGAGGTTAACTATGAAGAAAAGGCCGAAGGGAATCTGTCTAAAGAATACGATAGGGCCCGAGGCAGAGCGTTGACGGCGGGAGGGAACACATTTGGGAAGGAGCTCCTCCCCATGGACGGGATTCAGACTCCTTGGAGAGGGCGTGGTCGCAGCCCACGGTGGATAAGTTTCGGTTTGCCCAAATTAGCGGCTTGAAGCTAGTGAGGAACAGAAGTTGCTGCAGGGCGACCCCCGCTGGGTGGCCCATGCAGACCCCTGGAAACCTGGTCGTGGGAGCAACGAGGGAGGGGCGTCATTAGAACCTGGAGAGGAGGGAGCCCCTCCCCCCTGCCGGGTCCCTGCCGCACTGTCTGCTGGGAAGCTTGACGCGGCGCACGCGCGTCAGGAAGAGCGCGGGAAGGGCCCAGCTCCGGGCTCCACTAGGCAGGGCAGAGAAGGGTGATGGGAAGTGGAGAGCGACTACTTACGGACTGGCACGCGAGCGGTCTTCTGCACGTGGCACAGGCCCCGGCACTGCCAGGGAGACCTCACGCTGCAGGTCCCTTGCCCACAGTTCGTCCTCCTGGGTTCGGAGAGTTGGGGGCATGACGAAAAGGCAGGTACGGCATTCACGTGTGCAATGGCGGTTGTAGCTTATCTACAATGACCACGTTTGATTTAGAGTCAATAGGGAATGACTGGCGATACCGCATCCCAAATTATTATTTTAAAAGATTGCCAAGGGGTGATCTGTTTCTGGGTTTCCTGATGAGCTCAAGAATGAGTATGGAGAAACTGCTGGTCGTGTGAATTCTTCAGCATAAGTTACGGGATACGTTACAGACTGCTCTGCAGGCTGTGAAGTAAAGGCTGTTCTTTACGCTGCAGGTATTTCCCCACCAGTCTCACTTGCTGATTTCTTTTCGTACTTTTCGTCACAGCAAACCATTGGGTTGAAACTACTGGCATACTTTTATCCCAGAATCAGGGATTATGGATTTTAAAATGGTATCCATGTATTTATATACATAAACTCCATAAAATTGTTTGCCAGAACTATAAATGTTTTTAAGATCCAAATTTATAAACCTGAGAAGAACTAAAAACTTGAAATAAAATAAACGTAGATCAAATACTGGCCCGTTGAAATAATTTTTTAAAGAAAATATTTATTCCTAGAAAGGATGAGTGATACATAATTTACTGTTGATTATATAATGTTTTTATAGTTATAGCTGTCACAATAGATAGAACCATTATATATATAATGTGTATATATATATATATATATATAGCTATAACTCATAGAAGTATATTTTCATACAGCTTTTATAGATACTAAATTTACATTTTTACACATAAAATCTAATTTGGAAACAATATGTTCAGGCCAAAACAGCCTTGCTCATTTTAGTTTTCAACATTTCTATAAATTGTATGGATTTTATTTCAAACCATGTAAAGCTTCCAATTTGCAGCTGAATATTTAGTCAACACAGCCAAATTAATACTAATGCAAAATAACCAACTGTCTTTTAGAACAGGCTGTAGACTTTTGGACTTCAGACTTAGAAGAGAAAACACAAATGAAAGGGAAGGAGGGGAGAGGAGAGAAAACCTTTTAACCTCTAGAAGTACTGGAAGGTCTCGTGAGAAACACTTCAGAGATGGCCCGTTTCTTAGCGTGAATAACTTCTTCCTGCTTCTCAAGGATCGAACAGCTCCACTTTGCAAATGTAGCAGGTTCACAGTCCTGTGGGCCGGGGCAGAGGAGTGCCTCTTTCCTTCCTCTCCAGTTGTACAGCGTTTGTTAATTGTTGCTCTTATGTATGACCCCTGCCCCGTTCTCACATTTGACATTTTCTAATTTAAAGATGATGGTAGATTTTTCTCTTTAACTGCCTGTTCTAGAAGAAATTCTTCTCTTTGCTTTCAGCAGCAGGTCAATACACCTCTACATCCCACTTTTATCGTAGTCGTAGAGAAAGGAAGGAGGAGTCTTGATGTTTTTCAGGTCATGTGTCTCTCTTATGTCCCACACTTAGGGGTGTCTGTCTTCTCAGATGAGGATTCTCTTAAATTGGCTCTTGAGCCAAATTGAAAGGACAGCTAATGAAAGCATCCTGCTAATTTCCAGAACCAATAAAGAAAGCGAACGAACACCCAGCCCGCTTTCGAGGCCATACAACCTTGTCAGCTGGACGTTTGTTTCTTTTTTTGTTTCTCCTTAAAGAGCTTCAGTTCCCTCCATGCATAAGGATCCCTTGCTGTCTGCCAGCGAGTCTGTCCCCCCACGGTGTTGATATTTGATGTTGAAAGCAGTGGGAAAGCAAACTTCTACCAGGGTGACCTCACCTAGATGACCTCCCAGTGCCTTAGCACAGGAGGAATGACCGTCCTTGGTTATGAATGACACTCAGGATGAAAAGTGACGGTCCCCCCAGGGCTCACAAATGGGAGGGTTTTGTGTGAGAGCAGATGTTCTTTCCCGCACAGTCCTAAGTGCAGAGGTGAGCAGCTCTGACCATCTGCCTGAGCCATGGCTGCTACCTCCTCACCAACTAGTGTCAGTAGCGTTACTCTTAGTGTCTAGGCTGGTTTGGCACTGAGTCTGCATGTTCTGTGAGTCCCCTGCTCTCAGGACAGATAATCCATTTGGCCTGATAAGCACTGACCTCTGGAAAGCCGAGAGCTCCCTTCTGTGAATTTGCGGGTATGTCAAAGAAACAAATGAATATTATTAGTGAAGGCATTATTATATATTCAGGCCAGTTGGATTCGGGTCTGAAGTGATTTGAAGTCAGATTAGACAACTATTAACTATTCATCATCCTGAGCAAACATTTAAAAATAAGTCTGCCCTTCTGTGCTCTTGGCGTTCTTTGGGGACGTTATCGTGCTTTAATTCAAGCATCAGTACCTAATGAGATCGAACCCGTAGTCCTTTCTCCTCCAAACTCCAGAATATTTGCAATGAGTTCATCTTCTCAAAAGGAAACCTAAGAATGTCATGGTTCCCCACAGGTAATTCAGTGTGGAGCAAGAACGAAAAGGTGAGTTGAAATGAAGCACAAAATAGGAAACCGTGGATTCCCGAAACCCAGGCCGCAGGTGAGGCAGGCCGGGGCCCCCTGCGCCCCCAGGCTTGCTGGAGTGATGTGGTTTATTTCTGGGGTCTAGTTTTGTAGCCGCAGCCCCCCATACTCAGCATGAATTCTGTCTCTGAAATATAATTACCAAGAGGTGAAAAGTGATGGAATTCAGTGAGATGATCAAATAGCATCTGTTAAGGTAACTTTTGGCAGGGTTCCCAGCTTTTCATTACTTAAGAGGAATAATGATGTGTTAGTCGTTGTGAAAAAATGAAAACTCTGAGAAAATGTTAAAATCACGACTCAAGGGTAACGCCATCGTGTACGTCGCAGAACATCCCACGGCTGATTTCTTTGGCCTTTACAGCTATTTCGTGCCCCTCTGAGGTGCGATTCTGCAGTGAAAAAAACCTTTTACCCACAGTTTACTGTTTAAGTTCCCTTTATGGTTGATTCCTTATCCTGTGAGGATACAGTTCAGTGAGGGAGTAAATGAAAAGAAAAAAACTTGTCAAAATGGTGTTTTAAAGTAACGTGTAGCCGAGGGACAGAGTGGAAGAATGAAAGTTTGGGGCTGAGGATGGGTAGTTTCAGTTTTTAGAATATTGTCCACATGTGGGAGTCTACCAACACCGACTCAAAGCGTTTTAGGTTTCCGTCATCCCGGGTAAATGCCACAGCTCCGTCCTCTTCTTCTTCTCTAGTGTTTAGGACCCGGCAGATGAGACACAGGACACCCAGGTAAATCTGAATTTCAGATGAACAGGTTTTTCATTTGAGCCTGAGATACACGTACTCTAAACAATTAACTGCTGTTTATCTGAATCTTAAATTTAGTGTGATATCTTGTACGTTTATTTGCTAAATCTGACAACCCTTGAAGTGGTACCTGTTTTCACACATATGAAGTTATTTGGTCAATAAAAGCAGAGTTGATTCAATATCACAGCATAGCAGCTGCTCAGTATGAGGGAAAATGTAGTACAAAGTAATGTGTTTTGGAGAGGAAGTCATATGAGTTTGGGAAGTAGAGCATATGGTAGGTCATTCTTGAAGGTTCAAAATTCACATCAGTGCCTTAACACCTCTAAGAATTTCTAAACTGGGGAAACAAAAAATTTTTTCTATAGCCCAGAATTGATTAATCTTACTTTACCAGAGAGACTGATTTGTTGCCTTCAGCTGGAGGGAGGGGAGGAAGGTACTTCGTGTGTGTGTGTGTGTGTGTGTGTGTGTGTGTGTGTGTGTACACATGCACATGTGTGCTCATGATTGCATAATAGGCCCCGGGAAATATTAGGAAATAGGAATGAATATGAATTCTGATATTACAATTTCAGTGTATTCCAACACAACATGAAAAATATCTATTGCCTTTAATTTCCTTTTCCCCACATGTCTCCCGAAATCTTGGCAATTAGGTGAAAAGGGAGGAGGTTTTCTCATGTGCATTTTGAGTCGTTCTTAGGACTCTAAAATAAGATTACCTTATTTTCCAATGCATTTCTGGTACATTGAATGTGAACTGCAGCTAATGTACATTATCTACAGTGAGAAATGTTACAAATGAGAACACGTGGACTCTTGAGTGACAAGAACGGGCCAGCCTTTGAGAGGCTCAGCTCAGCTGTGGAATGTCACCAGCGCCTCACGCCTGTTCGCTGTGTGATCATGGCTACCTGTGTATGGTACGTAATTGCAAGGTGTTGAAAATAACTGTTGAAAGATCTTTCTCTCCTTATTTCCTGAAGTCTGAAATTCAGCAGCTCTGAGAGCATCACGTGTGCTGTTTCATGTTCGGTACTGCAGTCGTTACGGGTTTGGACTGAGACCTGGACCCAAAGTTAGGTCCTGCTGCTCATCTTCGGGGCGGCCTTGAGCTGCACAGGAAGTGCCTCCCCCCCAGCTCGTCTGTGTGCAAAACGGTGCCTCCCTCCGACGCTTCCCAGGATGGCGTGAGGTCACGCGTGTCCTTCAGCCTGAGTGGGGGGACCGTGTCTTCAGTGTTGTGTCGCTAGTTGCCCTTTTATTCTGGTTTGTGTCCTTGTCGCTGCGGCTCGAGCTGTCAAACACCCGCGCTGGGTGGGAGACACGGTGGGAAATGGAGACGTTTGTATCGAAGTGCGGTCCCAGAATTCACCTGAGAGGCTGTTACCCGCGGCTGTCCTGTGCTCTGCACATCAGGGTGCTGCTGTGCCAGAGAAGGTGCGTGTCCTGCCCTCTCCAGCCACAGGTTCCGGTTGAGGTGGAGGCTGTAGAGAGGGAGGGTGTGGTTCTCCGGCACTTCAGGGTGCCTGCTACTCTTATATTTCTTTTAATACCCTTGGGGCTTAACATTAGTGGGTGACACGTTTCCCCGCTGAAAACTATAGATACCTCACTGTTGTCTTCTGACTCTGAAGTCTGAGCCTAACTTGACTTTCTCCTCCTCCAGTGAAGGTGTGTCGCTTTTCTGTCTCAACACCTGAATGGCTTTTTACCCTTAAAGCGAAACCTTTGGAATGTATCCCAGCGCCGTGAAGTCTTACTGAAAATCTCCGCAAACTTGTGTTCTTTGGATTCGCGTGTTTCCTTTCATATTATTTCAGGAGAAAATTATTTTTTTTTTCATAATCATCCATTTCACATTTTAATGTATTTAACAGTGTAAATGCCTTGATTTCACGTATTTTAAAAATCATTTTCACCATATTTGCTTCAGATTTTAAAAAAAGATACACGCATGGGATGAACAACCAAGAGACTTAATACTGAAACCTGATGTTATATTGCAATGTGGTGATGTGCTGTGAAAAAAAAAAAAGATACATGGACATTCTCCCATTCTTCTCCTCCCTCCTCAAAGAAATCAGTTTGTAAAAGTGACACTTGTTCTTCTTGTAAAGGTTTTAAAATGTTTTTACTATAATACGTATGTATCCATAAATTCATGTGTTTCAAAATCCTGCTTTCTCTGGGGGCAGTCCTTAATCTTTTCATTGGATCATCTTAATTCTTCTTAGTGGTCGCCATCTCTCTTTCAGATTCTACTTCAATCATATTGTCCTCTTCAGCTCATTCATTGTGATTCTCTGATGGCTTTTCCTTTAAAGCTTTCCTTGAAATCCAGTTTCGTGTCAACCCTATCTTGTTTTCTGATGATTCCTTTATTCACTGATTCTGTAAATCATGGTGACTTTGTTCCCTTGGTTCTGCAGCCTTTCTTTTTTTAATCTCAATTCAGTACTTTTATCATCTTACCTCTAAGATTTTTTTTTTCAACAATTGGAAGTCGTGTTCTTAAAAGGTTTTACAAAGAGCTAACGTAAACTTTGGGGGGAGTTTTAAACTTCTCTTATATTTTCTTCCAGAACAGATTTATGCCCTTTTCTCTTTCTCTTTCTCGCATGAGACACTTGGTACCCATCAAGATGTGGCCCTGGAGTCTTTCCTTCCTGCACAGAAGTCAGACTCACCTGCTTGTTCCTTTCATTTCACCTCCCCCCCCCACCCCCCCCCAGAGAGTTTTCTTTGCAGCTTTCCAAATGCAGGAGTGTTATTAAGAATTCTCAAGAACTTGCTGACTCTCAAGTATGTTCTCAGAGGGGTGGGAATAGGCAAACAATTAGAAGTCAGTCCTGTTCTGTTCTAGAAGGACTAGTTCTTTTTTCCTTGTCTAGTGCTTTTTGAAAGTTTGTGGTGTAGATTTTGATCAATTGGGGAGGTGATCAGTTTCACTTTTTTTGACATATGTCATTGGAATATGGGTAATTTATCACATGACTTCATTTTACTATCTTTGCCTGGAAGGAAGGAATGGATATTTTAGAGATGTAAAGAATAATTTATGGATTTACTGTAATTCTTATGAAACTCCACATCTCCCAGACTGAATCCATTATCTTCCCCATCCTTTATACATTCTTCTTTTTCTCTTTGTGATCTCACTTGGGGGAACAAGTCTGTCTTCGTTACCTAAGACAGAAACCTCTGAGAATCATGTCACATTCATAAAGGTACTAGTGTATGGTCAGATTTTTGCTCAGAACGAGATGTTTGGGAAGTGGCTTATTTGTGGAAACAAATTTTTTAAAAGGTAGAATTTTTCCTTTTCTTCTGAAACATAGCATTGAAAAATACAGTTAAATAACCTCATACTTATGGTTGCAACTGGGTGTATTGTTAAATAATGCGTGCATATGTTAACAGAAAATTCTATTTCAGCAGCTTACGGACAGAAGCCTCCAGAGAGTAGCATTTTCAGGTGCTCAGCACTTCACACATATTCTGTGTAATGAAATTCACTATTCGAAGGCCTTGCCTTTTGCCTCCCGTTTGTGCTGTGAAGTAGATCAAAACAGAGCCTTGAGAGAGACACAAAATCCAATCATTGACCACTTAGATGACCCTCAGAGTGTTGGTTTCTCCAAAAGAGTGAGTCTGTAGAGAACCGAGAAGAAAATTCCACACTGAATACATGAGCTGGAGCGTCCTGGAGATGGAACTGGATTGGGGTGTCGTCGTCTCACACCAGAGTAGGTGATTAGGTAATCTGCAGCCTGGATAAGGGGTGCGGGTTGTGAGACCCCCAAATGCGGCGAACATGCAGTCTGTCTCCAGCTAGATGGGGGACTGAGAAGAACTCTTGGAGAAAATGAGCTCTGTACACCTGTGCCCCAGGTCTCTCATTACACACCTGCTTGCTCAGGAGACACCCTAGGAAGACGCTTAGGAAGGTAAGGGAATTGCCCTAGTTAGCAGAATCCCACTTTCCCAGGTAAAGGGTGTCCTTACCTGGGAAAGCTGGACACCAAATACATAGAGGCATTGGAGGAACCCATAGGATTCAGACCCATTCTGTGCTAATCTGGGGAGTAAATCAGGGCAGTGTTTAAGAGAACAGTGCCCAATAAAAAGCTGAACATATTGGCTCTATAATTCCGGTATAAAATATACATTTGAGATGAAAGGTATAAAAGTATTACACCAAGCTCATAAAAAAAAATGTTGGAATGATTGCAAACCAGAGACTTCATAAGCTTATAAGTTTAATTTATTTGATTTACAAAAAATTACTTAACTTCTTGGAGACATTTTTTTTGTTAGAATATCAAAGTCATTTGAGTGGTTCAAACATTACTTTTATAAATGTTGAAAATACTGTTTGGGTTTCTGGTTTGGGGTTTTGTCTGGAGAAAGCTGACCAATGAGACATCAGCTTCAGGTCAGCAGTCCCCATTCAGACCCCATTCTCTCCAGGGTTATTGAAGGTCGCCATCTGGCCGTGCCAGAACCGGGGCAGCAGGAAGACCCATTCTTGCTGGATTCTTTCTGACCCTCAGCGAGCCCCGCCACGGCACAGACCCATCCATCGTCCTTCACTGTGTCACAGCATTTTCCGCCGACCTGCTTTCCTTCTCTCCGCTTCCCGGGATAGAGCGACAGGCTGATAGCTCTGCTGGGGCCGCAGACTTGTTCCCTGCCAGCCCACCGTACCAGCAGAGACCTGCCACACTCCCTGGGATACAGCTCAGGGCACTTACAGCGTCTCCAGTTTAAGAGCCCCCGGCGGCCCTGTGCGCGTCCGGAGGCGCCTCACAGCTCAGGGGCCAGCCCAGCCCTTCTGCAGAGGCAGCCGCTGGTCTACCGTTGCCCTCCCTGTAAACGGTATGGCTTTCAAGGAGAGACGCCTTGTTCTCTGTTAGATCCTCTGTACTTTGCACAGCGCTTGGCTCGTGAAATGTGCTCAGTAAGTGTCGAGCAAATTCATGGATCGCTAACTAATTAACTGTCTAACTGATAGGCTTCCAACGCCGATGTTCCTGTTTACTTATTCACGTAAGTGAGTGGTTCTCAACTCGTCTTGATTTTGCCCTCCAAGCAACACGTGGCAGCGTCTGCAGACGTGCCTGATACTCATAACAGGAGTGGGGTAGTGATTATGGCATCAAGTGGGCAGAGGCCAGGGGGGCTGCTAAACAGCCTACAATGTGCACACAGGGTATACTTCCTCATGACAGAGGATTATTTGGGTCAGAGTATCAGTACTGCTGATGTTGAGAAACCCTGATACAGAGTAACTGTAAAGTGAAACCTGATACGGTGCCGAGTGGATTATTTTTCAGTTGTTAACCAGCAACAAAATAGTTTCTTTTATTCCTAGGTAACTGTGTCTTCCCCAGGCTTTAGAGACGATTGTTTAGTAGAACTTTCAAAGGGCAGTGTATTTTTTTTATCCCCAGTGGTAAATGTGGAGAATTAGTAGAAGTACTACGTATATCACTGTTCCAATTTGCTCCCCCTTTTTTTTTTTTTTTTTTTTTTTTTTTTGCGGTACGCGGGCCTCTCACTGTCGCGGCCCCTCCCGTTGCGGAGCACAGGCTCCGGACGCGCAGGCTCAGCGGCCACGGCTCACGGGCCCAGCCGCTCCGCGGCACGTGGGATCCTCCCGGACCGGGGCACGAACCCGTGTCCCCTGCATCGGCAGGCGGACTCTCAACCACTGCGCCACCAGGGAAGCCCTCGAACACAGTTTTTAGTAGTGGGATTAAGGTGATGTGTAACTTCTAGCTAGAGCAAAACCTTTGAGAAGAAATAACCTACTACCTTAAAGCAGATAATATTCTTTCTAAGGAGAAGGAAGAACTTTTTACTATTAAAATTCTAAAAAATACTAAATTTTCCTTGCAAAAAAGCTGTCATATCTTTATCCTCTAAGATTGCTTGTTAAAGAAAAGAAAATACTCTGAAAAGTTAACTCTTCACCGATATCAAATTATCCTTTGAGTCTGTTTTTCAACTTGATGTCAAGGAAGAGTTTGAAAGGAAGTTACCTTACATTAGATGCTTTGAACACACAAAGTGTTGCCATAATCCATATGAGAGAAATAAACATATATTTGCATTGTAGCAGGTTGATTTTCAGACACCATACCATACGTTAAAGCACTTAAGAAATGCATACAATTTCCTTTTAAAGTCTGATACGTTAAACTTTGAAGTTTCATTGTTTCAACATCTAAACAATTACAGGAGAATGAAAATTATTCTTCATTTTCTTACGTTCACATTCTCTTACTGGGTCCCTCCTATACACTGGGTGTCAGCAAATGGCAGCTCCTGGCCAAATCCAGTCCACTGCCCGTTTTACTGACACACATCCAAGGTCATTCATGTACATATTGTCTATAATTGCTTTTTGCTACAGTGGCAGAGCTGGAGAGCTGCCCATGTGGCCTGAAGAGACAAAACTTATTTACTCTCTCACCATTTACTGAGAATATGTTGCAGATCCCTGGTATATATCCATTTACATCATTTTTATAGGACCTTTAGCACACACAGGAAATGTATGAGAAGCACAGCTGATGAGTTCAGTTTAGCACTGCACTAATGGGAGTGCTATCACTTTGTTTTGAGCTCTGCTAAAGAAAGTACAAAAAGTATAGTCATGCAACCATGAATGAGAAGACTAAAGACATTTTTACACAGTATATATCAATGTCCATTTCACAGTGATTTGATTTTAGACAGTGATACTGTTTTAGTGTATAGGGCTAAAGCCGTTTTTAAAAAATCATTTTATAGCAGCTAAAATTTTATTATCCTTAGCATATAGATGTGCCAGCCAAAAAACTATTGTATTAAAAATAGAGTTTTAAAGAGAGAATGGATCATAGACACAATCTGACCCTTCTTTGAAGAGAGGAAAACATGCTAGAGAAATTAAATATTTTTCCTCACAATCACACTGTGATTAAATAACAACTAAATTCACATTCTGTGTCAACTACTATTCCTCTTCTTTGCCTGTGAACCAACTTGATCGTATTCTTGGGAGAAATATGAAAGCAGTTCAAAATTGATCCCAAAGTCATTGAATCTAATCTGGCGGCCTACAGACAAGTTTCTGGTATTTAGCTGATTTTCTGCCGTATTGTTTCTTCTTATTTCTTTTGTCTTCATTTTGATTTCATTTAACCTAAAAATGAATGAACCACACCCTGCATTGTCAAGATGGCTGGCTTTACACGAGACTCAGTTTGAGGTCTCAGAGCAGTACCTTTGTCTGTGTTTACAGTTGCCTTGGCGCCAAGGGGTACCTTCTGCTTTTGCCGAGTAGTGAGAGAAGAGAGATGGGCTAAGTACCTAAGTGCTGCGTTTTTCCCAGTGAATGCCACAGGACCTCAGTGCAGGTTGTCTGCGTGAGCTTTGTTCTTCCAGGAAGAGAGAAGCCTGCCTGGGCGGTGAGTTTGGGGGGCACTGCAGTTCATTACGACACTCTGCAGTGGGCCATGCCTCACACATGGCGGCCAGATCCGCAAGTATGTTCTAAGCAGCCACTGGGTTTCCGCAGCGCAGAAGCTTCGATCACATTAAATGCACAACAATTTGGATTTTATGGGTTTTGTTTGCTTTACTTTGTAAATTTCATTTGGTCTCATTATTGTGTAATGCTAGAGATTAAGGAGTTTGTAATCAGTTTATGTTTGCGTGTACTTACGTAACGTGAAGATGACCCTTTTAGTCAATGCTGGAGATGGAGGAGAACTTTATTGTTTTCACTGCTATTATTTTTCTTTATTAAGACTCTTTAGAACAGTTTTAGGTTCACAGCAAAATGGAGGGGAAGGCACAGAGAGTTCCCATACGCCCCCTGCCCCCCCCAACATGCACAGCCTCCCCCATTGTCCAACACCCCCCCCTCCAGAGGTACATCTGCTACAGCCGATGAACCTGTACTGACATATCATCATCGCCCGAAGCCCATAGTTTACATTAGGGCTCACTGCTGGTGCTGGACCTTCTATGGGTTTAAGTAAATGTATAATGACATGTTTCTGGCATTGTAGCATCATGCAAAGTATTTTCACTGCCCTGAAAATACCCTGTGCTCCACTCTTAACACCCCTCCCTCATCCCCAACCCTTGGCAACCACTGCTTTTTTTACCGTGTCCATGGACTTGCCTTTTCCAGAATGTTATAGTTGGAATCATGCAGTACGTAGCCTTCTCAGATTGGCATCTTTCACTCAGTCATACGCATTTAATATTCCTCTTCATCTTTCCGTGGCTTTTTAACATAGTTCATTTCTCTTTTTTTTGTGTTATGCGGGCCTCTCACTGCTGTTGTGGCCTCTCCCGCTGCGGAGCACAGGCTCCGGACGCGCAGGCTCAGCGGCCATGGCTCACGGGCCCAGCCGCTCCGCGGCACGTGGGATCCTCCCGGACCGGGGCACGAACCTGCGTCCCCTGCATTGGCAGGCGGACTCTCAACCACTGCGCCACCAGGGAAGCCCAGTTCATTTCTTTCTAACCCTGGATCATATTCAGCTGTGCTGCTGTATCACAGTTTATGTGTACTTTCAGACACTGAAGACATCTTGGTCATTTTTTCTCCACTTAATGTTTTAAAAATTAAGCTAACGCGTACGTACCATAAGGTCTGCCGTTGTAACCATCCTGAGGTGTCCACTGGGTGGCATGAAGTACATTCCCATTGCGAGCACCCGTCACCAGCGTCTGTGTACAGAGCGGCTGCATGTCGCAGAACTGGCACTCGGTCCCCGTAAAGCACCAGCTCCCACGCGCTCCGCCCTGCAGCCCCTGGTGACCAGCATCCTCTCTTCTGCCTCAGGTGTTTGACGCCTCTGAGGACCTCATATGAGTGCAGTCACCCGCTATCCGTCCCTTTGTGAGTGACTGTTTGTTTGCGCTTAGCCTGACCGTCCATTTGGAGAGCGCGTGTGCCGTGCACAAGCGTGAGAATGTCTGTAGCCTCTGAAGCCCTTTCACCTGGCTCTTCTCCCCTGCCTGTTGTCCGACACTCGCGGAAAGATGTGATCGCCAGAGACACAGGGTTGCACCTGTGGCAGACAGAGGGCATTTTAGCTGCCCAGTGATCTGTGGGGAGACAGTTGGTGAGGCGGCCTCCCCTGCCATTTCACTAACTCAGCATGAGAGGCATGGCTGCTGAAACCTAACTGCCAGCCGGGGCGGGCTCTCAGGAGGTCAGCCGCCGCGGGTGATGAGCCCCGCTGCCGAGCGCCTCCGTTGTGGCCGCGCTGGCTGGGCTTGGCACCGGCCTGCCGGTTGCAGGCGACTGTTGACTCCCGATGGCCGGGCCGAGTACCGCGAAGGGGGGTAGCGCTGACGGAGAGCACTGAGTGCTTCCAGAGGGTGTCCCTGCTGGGCTGTCCTGGACACACGTGTCCGCTGACCCTGTGTGACAAATGCCCACAGTGATGGCCACGCAGCGATGACGGCTTACATTCTCCGGCAGGAAGGATCCACGCGGATTCCCTCCCCCAGCACAGATGCACGCTCTTCTCCTTAGACTCTACCGCAAGGCTTATGTCAGCCATACTTCTGAAGGGACGGCAGGGACGGCCGGGACCATCTGGGGCTCTTTCCACCGAGGATAATGAACAGAGGTCAAAATTAACAAGGTATCCTTGTAGAGACCAACTTTTCTAGTCGCTGCAATGTCTAGCATCCTTCCTGACTCTCACTACAGGAGGGTAAAAGCTAAGTAGCTATAACGAAGAGACAGCACAGGACAGCCAGGCCAAAAGACAGAGCTGCGTTTCCCTCCCACCCAGCGCGTGAAGGCAGGTCGAGCTCCAGATGGTCATCCAAGGCCCCAGGAGAGCAGGAGACCCTTCCACGTCGTCACGTGACACCCAGTGCTGTTCTAGGGGTCGTGGATTTTAGCCACAGCGGGAAGGCAAAGGGGGAGAGGCCAGCGGAAGCTTCCATAGGGACCCAGAAGTGTTCCGTAGAGTTCTGTTCACATTCCCACCTCTGAGAACTAGGTACAGGCCACACCTGTACTTGGAGAGCAGGAATAAAGTATACTGCGGCCGTAACCGTAGGACGACAACGGCAAAAAAAAAGGGGGGGCGTGGTTAGGGGCACATTCAGAAGTCAGCCAGAGGAGTCCCATCTTTTAGGCCCTGAAGTACACGCCCGTTGCTTGTTTTCCATGCAGAGGAACCCATTCTAAGGGAGGACAACCCCAGGTGGCGCCTGCAGTGAGAGCGTCCAGCGCGTGCGAGAGGTGTAGCTCGCTTCTTCAGGCCCTCACGAGACTCCTCATCACCCACTTTTTGATTTAAAAAGTAAGAGCCAAGTTCCCTGCCCTCTTCCATATGAAATGTCATTGCGGCAACACGGTACCTGCGATGAGCTTTCATCGGAAGAGGGGACCATGAGAAGCAGGTAGGGTGAAGAGAGAGCTATTAGCGATCACGAAACCTCACTGGACAGCAGTGCTTCTGGTGGTGGCTTTGCTGCTGGGTCTCTGGGAGGCATATCCTGGCTTGTCACTCTCCTTGGCTACGTAGGAGATGGACGTTAGCCATCACGACCTGCCTGCGTGACTGTAGATCCTTAGAAGCTCCTCTTTGGGATATCTGTTTGAGAGCTTTTGAAGGTGTTCCTTTGCAGGCAAGGCGTGTAGTTTAATTAAGAATATAAATTCCGGGGCTTCCCTGGTGGCGCAGTGGTTGAGAATCCGCCTGCCGATGCAGGAGACACGGGTTCGTGCCCTGGTCCGGGAAGATCCCACATGCCGCGGAGCAACTAAGTCTGTGAGCCATGGCCGCTAGGCCTGCACGTCCGGAGCCTGTGCTCCGCAAAGGGAGAGGCCACAGCGGTGAGAGGCCCGCATACCGCAAAAAAAAAAAAAAAAAAAAAAAAAAAAAAAAAAAAAAGAATATAAATTCCTCAAAAAATGTCATAGGTTTCCAACTGACTTTCTGCCCCGGAGGCTCATGAGTCTGTCGTCTTTCCCAGAGTCCTTTTCCGGAAAAGGGTCTTGAGTCTGCCTCGTGTATTTGACTTCTTAGTTTAACCCGAGACTCTCTCTTTCGTCTTAACTCTGCCTACCATGAGATGATTTAATATATTAGACAACATTGTGAAGCAGATCATTGTCTTAGGGCTTGATCTCTTCTTCTTCTTCGTTTTTTTTTTTTTTTTGCTTAACATGACTAAATATGGCCTTTGAGAAAGGCATTGCTCAACATTTGTAATTCCTGTGATGGAGGACAGAAACAGTTTCTTTTTCTTTAAGGACCCCAATTTCTCACCCCACTGTTTCCTTACATCTCTGCCTGCAAATTGGCCAATTATTGCCTAAGTTAATTTCCTTCTTGTAAGGCCTTAGTAAAAACAATGAGGGTCAGCAAAGATAAGAACTTCCTTTTTCCATTCATGTCCTGCAAAAATCACATTCTCCACCTTTTAATTTACCACATGTGACACATTTACCAAAGATTTTCAAGGTTTGTTCAAGGTCATCAGCTTTGTATTCTAAAACATGACTTTCCTTGCTACCAAAGCAATAAGCCAATGCCGTTTTTTTTTGGTTATTGTTGTTACATAGTGGTGTACTTGCTGTACCAATTTCCGTATGGGAGAGTTTTACTAATTTGTCTTAGAGTCGCATGCTGTATGCTCAGGAGACACTATGGAATCTAAGCATTTTAAAGAACATTATTATGTGGGACTGGGCTGGTTGTTAAAAAAAAGTTGGGGAAATATGGCCGATCCCATCAAATGCTGTTGACCTTTAGTAAGTAGGTGGATCTGTTTATATTTGAAATATCCTGCCAGGGCTGCTTTTAAAGTTTGTTGCAAGAAGCCAGTACTTTTGGGCAAAGAATCAGAAGCCAGTGGTAAATCAGAAATGGAATGGAGGGTATAAGAGCTAGTTCCAAATGGTCAGCAACAGTGCTGCCCAGATTGTAGAAGTTGTTAAAATGATGGCGAGAGTGTAACGGCCTTGCTTTGAGGAATGGCTTAGTTGATGTATAAAGGCATGGGCACAATATTTTTGGTTACGGAGGAACATATCTCTAAAATGTCTTTTTACAAATACCCTGTTCCCACTGAACTGTGCTGAGATTCTTGGATTACTTTGGGGAAAGCGGATAATTCCTCTATAAATGACTGTGGGAAGAAGCGCCCTGTGTGAGTTTCAGATTTGTTAAATCTTTCCTATTGAGATGCTACAAAAGATTTTTCACTTCTGGCTGTTGAAATGGAAAGTAAGAGTGGACAGATGGTTTCCAATATGAATTTAAATTAATTTTAAAGATGAGTCATGAAAGGAATTTATCATCATCATATTACTTTGTGGTAACTGGCATTATCCAAAAAACAGGAAAATATTTTCTAAATGAAAAATGCATCTCTTCAGAGTTTTTCCAAAGGCAATAATTTATTTATACTGTAAGAAAGGGTACTGCTTTCCTTCTTTTTCAATTCTACTATTGGGCTGATATTTATTTTTCCTTTTCCATGTGTAAAGTTCTTAAGAATTGACCATAAATATTTATTTCAAAGGTCCCTGTGGCAGCTGTCCAGCCAGTTTGCCTAGTCTTCTTTCTTGTATGTTCCCAGTGACTCTGTGATACAAATTTATAGGTTATTTAGTTTGTTTTGGACACAGTTTTATAACAACAGGAGGCACAAGCTTATTTTTAAGTATGATTTTTGATTTTGGGAATTTTCCATTCTATCTTGACATTTTGAGATGGACTTTAATAATGTACATGTGTAAATAGTAAAAAAAAATAAAAAATAAAAAATACAGTTTATTTTTGGCTACCTAGAATAACTCCGGGCACAAAGGAGGTGTTGAAGGGAGACTGTAGTTTCCTTTCCGTGCTCTCTGTCTCTTTGCATTTCCACCAAGAAGAACATCTTCTAGCGCAGGACTCGTGATCTCTCTGCCTCTCAGTCCCTCTTTCCCGTGGGGGAAAGAAATCATGTACCTCCTGTGGCTCTGGGACAAGGCTTAGGGGTGAATAACTCTGCTTCTCCCCTCCGCACTTCCGTTCTGGGAGGCGGCCTGGCTGGTGGGCGAGAGCACGTGTTCTGGTCTGAGCCTGTGTGGTCTCAGGTCCACACGTGATACAAGGGCTGGGGGTGAGGCTGCGATCGCTGGGCACCGTCCTTCCTTCAGGGGGAAAATGAAATCTTCTGGGATCTGGTCGTAGCCCATTACTGACAAACATCAAATACATATCTTCTCACCTGGCTCTTATCCCTGATAAAGGCGGCAGTCCGCCGTCCACCTGCCCGCCTACCTTGCAGGAGAAAAGGTGAGATGATCTGAGAAAGCCCCAATACTAAGCTCCGGCCCTCGGTTGGGAGCCGTGAGACATGGATTAGAATTCGGGAACCACTTCAACGGGAAGTTACTGAAGCCTCAACTAGGGGTTGGGCTCAAAGCTTGCTGGCCTTGGGATTACCAAGTGGCCTTGCTGGAGTTTGAATTTCCCCTTTAGTGAGTCTTGCCCGTTTGGGCCTTTACTGACAACAGAACAGAAAATGTTTTCATAGTGATAGGTTACCTTATGCAAAAACCAGCCCCAGGAAGGACACTGGCCGAGCATACTTGTGTGGACCTGAGCAAACTGTGGGCCTTCGGGTATATACGGGAGAGGTGGCTTGAGCTCCATGCACACGGGCCCTGGACACGTGAAGACCCTCATTGCTACTGCACTTCTAAGACTTCTAAGGCATCCCGAAACAGGAAAGGACTCGTCCTAGGAAAATACGTTCTCATTTTCATACTGCTGATTTTCAGATACTGTGGAGGCAGGAACTGGCACTCGTGTGCCTTTGTTTTTTTTTTTTTTTTTTTTTTTTTTTTTTGCGGTACGCGGGCCTCCCACTGTTGTGGCCTCTCCCGTTGCGGAGCACAGGCTCCGGACGCGCAGGCCCAGCGGCCACGGCTCACGGGCTCAGCCGCTCCGCGGCATGTGGGATCCTCCCGGACCAGGGCACGAACCCGTGTCTCTTGCATCGGCAGGCGGATTCCCAACCACCGCGCCACCAGGGAAGCCCTGCCTTTGTTTTTAATAAGGCATTTCAATGCCAGAGCTTCCTGGAATCGTGCCAGGATTTTAAGTTGCACCTAAGCTCCGTGCCTGTGGGCAAGCATGCGCATGTGAGGTTCCGGCTTTTCCAGAACCATGAATCCCGCGCTGATAGTGGCAGAAGGAAGACACGGCCGCGGACCAGTCTGTGGGGTCTACGGCTGCTCTGAGCCTCAGCCACCTGAGCAGAGTGTGGAGGCCGGAGCTCTGGGATTCCCATCTTCAGGTTATGAAGAGTCTCTTAGCATCACGTGGACGAGGTTGGCTTTGGATCTGAATGTTGTCTAAGCTCATAAAATGGCCCTAGGTGTCAGAACTCGAAGGGCTATGCTTTAAATTTCTGGGACTGTGTGAAATTTAGGAAGATGTCTAGGAAATTCCTCTTGTATGTGCTGCAAGAATGGAAGAGATTTCCACAGGCTGGCTTCTGTCTGTTTCCCGCCTCGTGTCTCCTGCCTTTCAGATGCACATGCAGTGCTGCTGGCACCCGAAGAACATTTTCATACAGAAAGAAGCCTGCCGGTCTAGCTCCTCTGTCGTATCACCTAGAGCATCAGCACAGCAGGTGGTGGGCGCCGTTCCCACACTAGGGTGTTGCAGTAGGCAGAATAGCGGTCCCCCAAAGATGTCCCTGTCCTCACGCCCGGAATAGGTGGCTGTGTTTCCCTGCGCGGTAAAGGGGACTGGGCAGATGTAACGAAGAACCCTGGGGCGGGCAGATGATCCCGGACTCTTCAGAGGGGGAGCCAGTGCCATCGTAAGGGTCCTTGTAGGAGGGAGCTGGAGGGTCAGAGTCAGAGCAGGAGATGCGAGGGGGGAACGGAGGTTGGAATGACGCGGGGCTTGGAGCCCAGGAATCCAGGAGCCTCTAGAACTTGAAGAAGCGAGGACATGCAGTCTCCCCTAGAGCCGGCAGCCCCGCGGACCCACTTAGGATTTCCGACCTCCACGTCTGTTCACGTGACGGCTTTGTGTTGCTTTGAGTCACTGCATTTGTGATCATTTGTTACAGAGGAAGACAGAACCAATAGAATTGAGTAGCAATACCTTAAACATAGAAAAAACCACTGAGATCTTTAAAAAGGTTCCACTAAACTGAAACGTTACCCCAACTCACCCATCCATAAATATGAGCCCCAGCATGCACTCGAAGAGTCCAGCCCTGTCCCACACAAAGGGGAACGTGGGAAAGGGGTTGGGGGTGACGCCGTGGAGAGGGCACAGCGGCCCGCAGGAGCGGTGTTCCTTCTGTCACGGTACCAAAGGGCCCTGTGAGCTGCACACGTGCCCAGGGCCCAGGGGCCCATTGAGCCGCTCAAGTCCAAGGTCCAATCTGTCCTTATTGAATATTTTGATCTTTTGTTCCTCGTGGGATTCATTTACATTAAAAAAATAATAATGTATTAAAACATTATTGATCCTGACGTCTTACTTTTGGGGCCCTCCCTTCGATCCTGTGCCCAGAGTGCCTCATGCACCCGGCTACTGAAGTGGAGGCAGAGCTTCGGACTCACTAGCCTCGCAGAAGTCGGCCTCCGCACCAGCGAGAGCCTGGGGTAAAGGGACAGGCCTCCCTCGGGAGGAGCGCGTAGGTTCGCGGGCCCAAGCAAGAGTCCGCCACTGCAGCTACTTGGACCAAAGACTGCACGGGCTGACTCCCCTGAAGGCAGCCTTGGTTCTAGAAACACAGGGCTCAGAGCAGTCAGAGGGCCGAGAGGATGTCGGCAGGGAAGAGGGGAGTGACTGGCTTGGCCCTTCCGTTACTTTGCAAGTTTTACAAATGCTGCACCCTGAGAGAAGCAGCACGCTCTCAAGATTCTGAACGCGATGAGAAGATTTGGGGGTGCATCGATCAGCGTAGGAAAGACGACGGGGTGGCACTATTTCCTGCACGCACGTGTGCGATCCTGAGTCTCACACAGCGCCCGCCCACGCACCGCCCGCGCGTCGGGTCAACTCCTTCCTGCCCAGCGAAACGCTGCCTGGGTGTCGCTCCCAGGGGAGCTGAGAGGCTCGGGTGCCGGGCCCCGCACAGCCCCGGGAAACAGACACCACCAGACCTGTTGTCTCCACCCCCAGCCTCTGCCCTGATAGCAGCCCCGTGTCCCACCGGATGGGCGGGCTGGCCCAGCCTCTGCGCGCAGAGGAGAAGTGCGGCCTGCACGCTTGGTGGGCCTGGGAGGAAGAAGTGGGTCTGCCTAGCCTTCTCCCCGCACCCCGCTCCCGTCCTGACTGTGGTAGCCTCCACCCGAGGACGAGCATCTGGCATCCCGCCCGTGCCCCCCACCCCACGCCGCCCCGTTGCGCACAGGGCCACCCCCGCCCGTGGAGGCTGGGGTGGAGGGCCACCTGCCGAGGCTGACTGCGAGGGTCCCTGCCCCCCGCCTTTGCTACCTGGGTCTTCCAAGTCAGCTCTCGTCAGGCACGGATCGCACATTTCTAATTCCAGTTGTCTGAGTTCTCGATCTCGGTTGTTTTCTGAATTCAGCCAAGAACAAACCGGTAGTAATTTAGTAAGCCCTCTTAATCCGCAGTAGTGGATGATCAATAAATCTTTCCTGAATAAATCAGCAGCCTCCTTTTTATGATTGCCCTCAAGTTAATGCGTTTGCAGACTTTCAAGAAAGTATGAATCATTATGCTGGCTACCACAATCATTTAGATTACCACAGGGGAGAAAAATTGTGTGTGTGTGTGTGTGTGTGTGTGTGCGTGTGTGTGTGTGTATGACTGATCTTAGGTCTATTTTGCATCCAAATTTGATTAACTTTATTTTTTGGTGAATACAATAAAAGTACTTATCCATGCTGTCCCTTTCCTTCAATAGCTTTTTAATGCATCCTGTTGTCGTTTGTGAATGTGTGTATGTGTGTGTCTGCTGATGGAAGCCGAAGCCAGATCGTGTGTACGTGTGTGTAATTAAGGCTGGTAGCATGCGCTTCATGTGGTTTGATTTGAATTTGATCTGTTGTAAGTTCAGGGTGAAAAGTAAAATCCACGTCTGACAAAGAAAACCAAAAGCATTATGAAGATCATAGAGTTTCAAATGCATCCTTCATTGGGATACAAACTCACGCCCAGCAATGATTCAAGCAGACAGGTCTCCACTGATTGGTTTGGTTTCAGATTCCACCAGATTTTCTAGACTGGGACCTCTTCATGTGTCAGGCGGCCTGTATGCTAATTGGTCAGGGTATCAAGACGTGTCGAAAACCGGAAATCCATTCACACTGCCTGGTTCAATCAGTGTAGCGAATCTGTATTCCACACGTCCAGGTCAATCGTTTTAACTGGGCATCCGTGGCTAAAATTGGAGCCTAAGACCCAAGTGTTTCTCATTAATGCATTTCTGCTTCATATCTTGAATGTTCTCCTTTTTTGAGGCATTCCCCTGCAATGCCTCCGTCCGTTCAGATCCGGTTCCGAAACATTTTTGCTGTTTGAGACACAGGCAGTTTAAGTCACTTGTAAAGACCCTGTCGGGCAGCCTCTTGTGACGGGCAGTTCAGAGTCCTAAAGAAGGGGTTCTCCCCTTCCAAACATTCAGAAACCTGAAATGGGCTGTGCACCATATAAATCAAATCACCATTTCTTTGAAGAAGTACAAGGTCATGATACTGAATACTGCTATAAAATTATCGCGTGTTGATTGGTATAATGAGACAAAAGAGAGGTACTATTTTAATTTTCGTTTAGCACCGCTTTCCGCCCATTGCCCTTGCCAGGATTTCCAGAAGTTTTTAGCGAGGAGGCTGTACAGGTTGCTAGCGCGCTGTGTACCCCGCTGTGTCCAGGCGGGAATCTGCCTTCTGACCAACCCAGATTCCCACCACACTCGTGCGCCGTGCTCCTCTAGAGTTCCATTGCCATCCTCTCCCGGGTGATACCAAGGCTGCTGGGAAACAAACAAAACTAGAATGGCCCCCCGCCCCCGCCCCCGCCAATGTTATGGACAGCAGATAAAGGCCAGCGCAGAGGGCAGCTGGATAGGACCCGGCCACGACGACGGTGTTATTATAGGTGTGACTGCATCTGACGGACCTGATAGGCTGCCAGGTGGGCATCACAGCCCCATTGGTGCACACGTGCCTTCTTACACCCAGCCTGCACTCTTCCCCCCGGGGCAGGGTGACTTCTAAACTTCTGCACTTCCCTTCAGGGCTTCCCTCGCCACGTCTGACAGACCCTCTTCCTCTTTCTCTGCACTGTGTAAGTTGTGCCTTATCTCAGATCGTCAGGCACACGACATCCCGGAGACGGAGGGAGGATATGTTACTACTAGTGTTGCTGCTGTTTTCACTCTTGGCATTTTGCCGTTTGAGACACAGGCAGCTTAAGGCACTTCCCAGTGCGCTCCAGATGGTCCCTGGTCACCTTTCCCTTGTCGATGTGGAAACTACATTTTCTGTAATCCCCCCTGGACGTGGGTTTCAGGGTAGATTTTATCTCAAATCATCCATGTCATGGGCTTTTTGCGCTGGGCAGAGGCTGGGAGGAACTTGCAGTGGTTACTAATCTCTGAGCAATCTCCCCTCCCCTCTGAGCTTCTTCTGGGCCTCCTACCCCTTTGTAAACAGTTTGTTTTCAGCAAAGTCCCTCTGTCTGAACCCATACAGTGCTAAGGTCTTCCTGTCAGACCCTGGCAGATGCAGTAAGTGAAATCTAACTTTATTCTCATCCCAGGACAAAGAATCAAATTACTTTGGGAAACTTTAGGCAAACAAGTGGTTTTAAGAACCTTTACTATGGCGTAAAGAATTCCCAAAATCATTTTTTTTTTCCTCTTGAAGGAAGTTCCCTGAGTCAGGGATGAACACAGTAAGAATACATTCACCTTAGTGACTATATATGGTTTCCCTGAGAATTTTCGGGCATTTTTATGTTTCCAAATACTGAAACATTTTCTAAGCTTCATTGATCGAAACATCTAACAGCTCAGTGAATTATATCTATATCTGAAGTGGAACATAGGAAATGCCCTAAGGTTCTCAAAGATGTTTTGTAATGATTTGCAGTAAGAACCGTGTCTAATGGAAATGACAGGCCTAATTTATTTATGAAAGCCGAAATGAAATTCAACCTTGACTACAGATGGGGTACTTTTCCACCATGCCATGGAACTCTGCTGCTCACGATGTAGATGAAACTATGGGCTTTGACTTCTTGTTCAAAAACACTAGCTCAACTTTAATTCTAGAGTCACGCAGCACCTGTGCAAATGTACGATAAAGATCATTTTTAAAAATCTTAATTCTTCCTGAGATTTAAATAAAGCTCTTGTTTGTCTTTTAGAGCATGCTTGAGTTTTGTGCATATGGAAATGCGAAAGTCAAGCTCGCCCTTAAAAGGCAACGGCAGTGTCATATTCTCACATGCGACTGACTTTCAGACAGAGCCACGGGAGTATCATTTTGTGTGGACAGTACAGCTCTAAGCCTCGTGAGATGTGGAAATGCGTATACAGGATATTTGGCATAGAAGGGTCTGGATAAATAAAGTGATAGGAGAGATGTTCCCTAGAGTATTTTTTAAGTGGCGTGAGATTGTGACAGGCTTGTTTTATGTAACCTTATGCAACATCAAAGCGTAACTGGCAAAGAGGGCGATTAAAAAGCAAGTCATAGGATTATGCAGTTTGCTGGATGATCTTACCTGTATGTTCTGGTCGATATTTTCTCCAGAAAGCAGAGCAGATATTGAATTTTTTTTTTCTTCTTTTTGCCCGCACCGTGTCGCTTTGCGAGATCTTAGTTCCCCGAGCAGGGATGGAACCTGCGCCCCCTGCAATGCAAGCGTGGAGTCCTGACCACTGGACCGCCAGGGAAGTCCCCAGAGCAGATATTATTATTCCCATTTCATGGTTAGAGCGTAGTATTGAAGGTCACCTGTTCCATAGTGCACACCGGGCCTAGGGCCAGGTGTTCTGGATTCTTCTCCGCCCACTTCAGGGCACCAAGCAAGACGACTGCTGTTCTCTACGAGTACGTGGAGCTCCCCACTTCAGAGTACTAGTGACTGCTGTTCCTTTGGTTGTGGTTTCCTCCCCATCACTCTTATTTGCTGTTGCAGTTCCCTCCTCATCACATCTGTCTGCTGCAACCTTTCTTCTTGGCTCTGCTCAAAATGCTCCATCCTCCACGAAGCACTCATGGTTCCATCGCACCAGCTCGAGGTGACCTCTCTGTTCTAAGGCTGTCCTGGGCTCCTCCTTTGAGCCGCTGATCCCAGGCGACTGTCCCAAGAGACTGCCCTAGACTGCTTTCACGAGTGTGATCTCGGGTGGCCTCCGCCTGCAGCGACTTGAAGTCAGGATTTCAGTTCCCGGCCAGAGACTGAAGTCAGGCCGCGGCAGTGAGAGCGCTGAATCCAAGCCACTAGGCCATCAGCGACAGTGGCCAGTGACAAGGCGCCTGGCCTCTCGGCTTTGTAGAAATGAATTCCCACAAAGAGACGGACAGTAGTGAAACAAGTAAAGTGCTTGTTAGGAGGAAAATAGGTACGTGTGAATAAACTCACACGGGTGGACTCAGAGAGAGAGAGAGAGAGAGAGAGAGAGAGAGAGAGAGTCGCGCCCTCGCGGTAGTTTGCATGACGTTTCTGGGGCATTTCTGCCGGGTTTCCTCTGGCCAGTCACCTTGCTTTGCCGGCGTCTGAGTCCGTACTGGGCGCATCTCATCTCCCCTGTGCGCGTGCGCATCTCTCAGCCAGGACGGATTCTAGCGAAGAGGCCTGGGGCGAGCTTGACGTCACCTGCCGTGGGGTGGCGCCCCCTCCCTTTTGACCTCCGAGGAGGCTTTCTGCGCATGCGTCGTCGGGGAGGTGCCGAGAATGCGGACTGTGTGGCCTTTCACCTCTTAACCTGGGCAGGGCTCGGCTCTTCCGTCCCTCTTCATCCTGGACTGTTTGTCCACAGCGGACAGACTCCCGTGGCTCAGCCTGGGGCCCATCTATCTGCTGCCTCAAGCGAACTTTTCTAATCAGCTTTGAGAGATGGCAGATTCCTTCGGGAGAGGGGCTTTGCCCGTGAGCTGGAGCCGCTTCCTTTATGCGACCTCTTCCTTACGTCAGGGCTGCCGTAGCCTTCTTGAGGGCCCAGGAAGTGTGCCAGTGCCTGACAGAACCTGCTTTTCCTTAAGCTCCTATCATATGCCCGCAGTGTTGCGAAGGACTTTATGTGTGTAATTTCCCATGTCTTGACAGTCCTGCAAGATAGGTATTACTATTCATATGAAAGGCTGCCTAACTTATAAAGGGGTAGACGTGCTGAGCTTCGAGTCAGTCGGGTCTCACCTAACCCTCAACCCACCCTGTGTTTAATACACCATTGCTGGGAGGCCTTAGTTGCCGGGATCCCAGTTTTCCGTAATTATCTGTCAAACGACAAACAAATGAGTGAATGCAGGAGTGCCTTTTAGAGCGTCCGTCTTTCAATGCTCAGAGAAAGTGAAGATTTCACATTATGTGTGTGCTGCTGTAGGACCACTTGGCTCAAGAGCTAAGCCGTGCTTCGAGGCAATGATCTAGCTGTGTGCGGTCCAGCTAGGATGCCCCCTGCTTCCGGTTTGCTGGAGGCTGCCCTGATTTAGCCCTCTGTGGACCCATTGCCCGTGCTAATGAGTTTTAGGTCTCCCTTTCGCTCTCAGCTGCGTTTGGTTTAAACAGTTAATCACACGGTCACAGAAATGAACTTCTCTACAAATTTTAACAAAACTTGTACACAAGAAAAGGAGGAGGAAAAAAAAAAGAAGGAAGAAAAAGAAAAGAGAAACCCCTCATGTGCAGTTTTACAAAGGACAGGTGTCCACATCTGTTGTCTCTTTGGCATCTGCTGATACCCTGACTGTCGGCATTGCTAAATCATCTTTCATTATAAAACTCAGGGTTCTTTCTCAGGGCAAAGTTTAAAAAATCAGTTATACTTCAATTTTAAAAGGAAAGAAATTAAAACGGAAATTCAAAAAAAAAAAAAATTCCTGGCAAGGTCAAACAAGGAAAAAGAGAATAAAATCGGTACTAGGAATCAAAAACGACAATATCGTTATAGTTCCTTGCAGACATTGAAAATATAATAAGAGGATAGTACCAACAACTTTAATAAGTATAAAATTTTTGAAGAAAATGTTAGCAGATTAACTCAATTAATATATAAAAAACTTAACACATGAGCAAAGTGAGTTTAAACCAGGAGCACAAGATCAGTTTAATGTAATTTTCCACATTAATTTTATAAAGGGGAAAAATCGTGTGATTATCTCATGTATGCCAGTAAAGTATCGATTGAAATTAAAAAAACAAAACAAAGCAAACTCAGTCAGTTATGCTCATTGACTCATTCACACACCTAGTGCTGCATGAGATATTTATCCTCAGATATTAAGAACACGTTCATTAATTTTGTTTTGCTTTGTTGTCCCCTCTGGTTGCATAGTATGTTCTCTAAGGTACAGCCCAGGCCCATAACCACAGAGGGAGAGGGTTGCATGTCACGATGCCCCTTCTCAGGGCAGGAGTTGCGGGGTGTCCTGTGAACCATCTTGCAGGGTGCCTGCCATGGTACACCAGAGCTAGAGCCTGCTGTCGACTGATGGGGTGGGCTTTCAAAACTTGAAAGTGCTGAGGAAAAAAAAAGGTCTGTTTATTTCTTCCACTGTACAGTGTTTCATAAAAATGAGAGACGGTATTTGGAGAAAGCGTTTTGTTGATCTTGATTTTTAGCGTTGGCGCAATTTGAGCGATCTCTGTGCGTCTGCTAGCGGTCTAAGAATTTTGAGTGTGTGTACTGTTGTGCAAACAGCTCAGTGTGAGAAGGGGAGGGTGTGGTCGGTGGCATTTTAACCTCGCCCCTCCCCCGCCCCCGATTCTGCCCCCGCCCCCGGTGTCCACACCCTGTACAATCCCACCCCTTGAATGTGCATGTGATGAAGGTGCTCCTGTGGTTCTTCCAAGGACGTGGCGAAAGGGAAGAGATGGAGCAGAGGTGATTTCAGCCAGGAGATGGGGCCTCAGCCCTAAAATTGCAGGCAACTGAATTCTGTCAATAACCTGAACGAGCTTGACGACGGAGTGTTTTGTGGTCAGACCTCTGATGCAAATGCAGGCCGGCACAGCTTGACTTCAGCCTGGGGAGACCGTGAGCAGAGGACCGGGTCCCCGCCCCCCGGCCTGGACTTGTGCCATCTCGTACGCGGGTGTTGCTCGACCGCGCTGAGATCGTGGGCCGTTGCTCTTCAGTGTAGAAAACAAACTAACGCACACAGGAAGCCATCTCGTTGCATCCCACACAACGTCCACACAGCACCTAAGAAATACTGTGGAAGAAGTGCCCTGTTGTTTCTTACAGGCAGTGAAGAGCCCGAAGTACTTAACGTGCTAAGTGGGATACCCCCGTGCGAGGAGCGCAGGGTCACGCGCGCCATCCAGCTGGGCGCCACCCGTGTCTGTTCCGCTCCATGTACACCTAATGACTTCTACTCCGCTTGCCCTTTATTTCACTCCCAAGACATCTCTTTTTATTAGCAGTTATTTGTGGACTAGTTTTGCCTCTCCTCCTCTACTGCAAGCCTCCACTGGACCCAGAGGCCCTTATTTTTCTTGCCAGTGTGTTTTCCTCCAACTTCACAGAACGCAAAAAAACAGTGCTCGTTCAAACAGTGGTGATCTGGGGATGTTAGGAAAATGGATTCCTCTCCCGAGGACCATCACTGCTGAAGAAGAAACCAAACTAGCACGCCAGCACGCATTGTAGTGATGGGGCTTTTCCAAGGTGCCCCATTACTTTGATCAATTCCCACACTTTATTAACGTCCGCCAGCGTTGCTCCAGACAGGGCCACCTGCCTAGAACTCGAACACAGTTTTTTTTTTTTTTTTTAATTTTTAAAATTTTTTCTTTTTTGCGGTACGCGGGCCTCTCACCGCTGTGGCCTCTCCCGTTGCGGAGCACAGGCTCCGGACCCGCCGGACGCGCAGGCGCAGCGGCCACGGCTCACGGGGCCCAGCCGCTCCGCGGCACGTGGGATCTTCCCGGACCGGCGCACGAACCCGCGTCCCCTGCCTCGGCAGGCGGACTCTCAACCACTGCGCCACCAGGGAAGCCCTCGAACACAGTTTTAGAATAAGAGGAAAAAAAACCCCACATTTGCCAGCCTCTGTGTTGTAGTGTCTAGAACTGCAAGGGCTGCCTTCACCTTTAAGCGTCCCGGGAGCCCGAAGGACTGGCTCCGTGTTTGGCCCGCTCTCCCCAGGTGCGCCCCCTGCCGGCAGGAACGGCTCCCCGCCAGGCAGGTGCTCCCCACAGACGGACCAGCCGCACCTGTCGGCCCTCAGCCTCACGAGTTTCACCCGCGTGCGGCCTGCGAGGTTATTTAACGGAGCCAATCCCGCCCTCCAGTGAGAGCGAGACGCCGCCTCCCGTGTCGTGTCGGCCAAGCGGGCCTCGCGGGCCCGGCAGGTTCGCGCCGCTCCGCCTCGCCGCCGCAGGGGGCCCCCTCGCGGGGGGATGGCCTTCTCCCCCAAAACGTGAGTGCATGCGACTAACAAACTGCTGTCGCCTTGTGTGCGGCTCCAGTGTCGGGCGTCCCGCGCGCAGGCGCCCCCCCCCCCCGTACCGTTTCGGCTGGGCCCCCCCCGCCCCCTGCAGCAGGCTGACCGCGAGGGGTTGCCGACAGCCTCCCGCCGAGGCGAGGCAGCTGTGACGCAGGGCATTGCTGCGCCTTTCTGGGCCCTCTGCTTACCCCCCCCCCCCCACCCGGGACGCCCAGCACTCCGCTCTCCCGGGTTCCGACTCCACGAGGGTGAGACCTGTAACCAAGGAAGCGCGGGTTTCTGGCACAGCTGGTAGGTTCAGACATCCACCGGGGACTCGCAGGAGCGTTAGAGTCTGCACGTTGCAGCGGACGCGGATTCCTGTTTCCGTCGCAGGCCCAGGCAGAGCTCGGGGAGTCTGACTGTGGCGAGGGACTGGAGGAGGGCTTGCCACGAGAGGCGGTATTTGAGCCAAGCCTGGAAGGAGAGCGGGGTGTCGGCCGTGGGAGTCACTGAAGGGCGCTTTAGGGAGACACAGGACGTTGTGATCGGAGCTGCAGTTTCGGTGAGCAGGAAGGGTGCGGAGACGCAAGAGGGCAGGTGTGTCGATCCAGGGGTGAGGCGGAAAGTTTAAACAAGACTCGGGCCTGACGTGGAGCAGCCTTGGAGGCAGTGAGAAGGGCTCAGCCTTGAATCTTCATGAAGTGGGAACGCGTGGGGGCATTTGGGATTGACGGGCTGAGGGACATTCGTTTTGAGCAGATACATCTTAAAAACAGCGTGGGAGGGATGTAGCTGAGCCTGTCACGCAGGTGATACACATATGTAGCATTTAAGAAGATGTAACTTACTACCTAGAAGTCTCTCCGTTCGTACAGCTGTAGTGAGCAAGTCCGCGGCGAAATGCTTGTTGTAGGACATTCTTCCAAACTCGGAGCCAATTTGCTCTGAGCCACTTTCTATTTATTTTTCCTAGTTACTTCTTACTTTTTCACAATTAAACCTTGTGTTAAAGTATTAGGATTGATTTAGAAAAAAAAATTCATCTCGTGTGGTTCCTGAAAATTAGAACTTAATATAAAGTTGTAAATAGGAAAAGTTTTCCATCAACCCAGCTGAATCCATCGGCAGTGTTTTGCCTGCTTGTGTGTTGCACAAATATTTCACCTTTTAATGTGATAAAGATCCAGGAACGTGAAGGGGGGGGGCATGAGGAACACTTTGCCGCTGCCTTAAAGAAGAATCGTAATCGTGTGTGTTAGTGGCTTCTGCGTGTAAGCAATTTGAGGGCAAACGTCCAGATTCCACGTCCAGAATTCTGCCCACCCAGCAGTCCTCTGAGTGTCCCTCAGAGGTGTGTCCTGTCTTTCGAGAGTAAATCAGATCTGTGGATACCTTAGGCATCGTTGGAAAAACGCTGTCGTGTGCGGTGTTATAAGTGGTATCTTGACCCAACTCATCCGTGTCACCCCTGTAAGAACTCCTTACATGAAGAGAATTAAAATCTACACGGTCAGGAGCCCCAGATAGCCTCTTCCTCCCCCAAACTCATACATGTTTAGCTGATTGTTAACTAAAGTTCTAGCAATTAAAGAAATAATTTTTAAAAATGTAACAACAGAAACATAGAGGTTTTCTTCCTGGCATAGTTATTTCTAAAATAAAGTAGGTCAGGGCTTCCCTGGTGGCGCACTGGTTGAGAGTCCGCCTGCCGATGCGGGGGACGCGGGTTCGTGCCCCGGTCCGGGAAGATCCCACGTGCCGCGGAGCCGCTGGGCCCGTGAGCCGTGGCCGCTGGGCCTGCGCGTCCGGAGCCTGTGCTCCGCAACGGGAGAGGCCAAAACAGGGAGAGGCCCGCATACCACACACACAAAAGAAGAGTCTGAGATGTGCATTTGTTTATATTCATTAGCTTAATTTAGCTCCTTTTCTCTGAAGATTCCAGGGTGCTCTTGAGAGAGGCTGCGCGTAAGGACCATGCAGTTCCTCTTAAAGCAGAGGGAAGACACAGGCAAGGAGAAAGGCAAGGAAAGGAGGAAATGAAAGACCTTGAGGTGAGAGCGAGTTAGAAAGGGTCCGATGATGCTACGAGCTTGGCATGGCTTGTGCAGTTTTTAGAAACTGAAAACGTTTTTGAGATGGGCATTGGCCGTTCAATAAGCCCAGGAGGTGATGGCCAGAGAATACCCAGTATCTTTGGCTTCTTTGGAGTTGAGGAAACCCACTACCTCCAAGTGCAGATCATATCATTGATGATATCATCATTTCCCAAGCATTTAAACCTGGTGTTGACTCTCTTGAATGTTAAACTTTCTAGAAACTGCATCCTGTTTTCTCTGCAACTAACTCTTCCTTTCATTCCCCTTTTCCACCCAGTGCCCTGCCCTTCCTTCCCTGCAGCCTGACACCCGGTCTGTGACGGCCCACTCGCCGACTTGCTTCTCTGTCACCGTCCCTTCTGTCCCAGTCAGGTTTTCCTACCTGCCCTCTCGGAACGATATCCTTCTGGCGTCTTGGCTCTGTGCGCTCCTTCCCTCAGCGCCTTTTCATGCCTGCTTCCTCCTCTCCTTCTATCACGCTTGTTCTCCAGAGTAACTATTTTCTTCTCCTGTGTCTTTCTTTCTGCTGTACATGTCCCACGGAGTCAGCCTCTCACTGTCTGTCAACTCCACTGGAGCGCTTTCTTCTCCTTTCTTCACATCAGAAAGTGTGTCATCACTCCCAGGTGGTTATTTTCTTCCTTTGCACTTTCCCCGTCTTCCAAGCCTGGATGCCCATGCCATGATCTTGAGGACGACCCTTCTCCACTGTAGGATCCTCTCCTGAAAGTGGCAGCTTTGTTCCCCCCCCCCCGTCCCCCATACACTGTCTCCAGAGTGCTTCTTTCCGAGGGGAAGGACCATGGCTGCTGGGGTTTCTCGTTCAGAGCCTCTGAGAATTCTGTACACTCGGCACCCTGCTCTCAGCTCTCAAGAACTGAGAATGGATACTGGGGAGGCTAAGGTGCTGCCACGGGCTGAACTGTGTTCCCCGAGTTCATATGTGGAAGGCCTAATACCCCGTGGGATGGCATATGGAGGTAGGGCCCTTTGGGAAGAGTGAGGGTTAGATGACGTCGTAAGGGTGGGACCCTTGTGCTGAGGTTAGTGTCTTTGTAAAGTGAGGAAGGGGGGATATCATGGAATCAGCCAACACCTTGACCTTGGACTTGTCCGCCTCCAGAGCTGTAAGAAATAAGTATCTGTCGTTTAAGCCCCCAGTCTGATATTTTATTACAGCAGCCCAAGCATATGCTAAGTAGGTACCTTGAAGCCTCAGACCACCCACTTCTGCGGCAGCTCAAGGTCACAATTTTATAACACAGTGTCCGTGTACTGTGCTTGGAGTCTCCAGTTGCCCTTTCTGAGTCTGTAAACTGAAGACATGTCTGGGCCTTCCTTCTTTTCAGAACGTTTTAAAGAGCAAATGGATACGTTCTCAAATTATTTCTGCCGAAAGGGGGAAAAATAAAATAGAATGTGGTTTATAGTCCAAGGCACAAGATCCCACACTGGAGGTTTACAAAGTTAAGGGTTGGAAATTTTCTTGTTATTTCGTAGATTTTTGTAAACTTGTAACCAAAGTAAACAGCAGAATAAGAACAGCATCACTGGTAAAAATATTGACTCGTACCATAGGCTACAAGAAAACAAATTTGTTAGAATATTTTTCCACATTTTCCAATTCGGTCTTAAAGTTGGTTAAACATGTAGAATTCTCTAATTAGCTTCTTAGTCATCTGATGAAACGAAGCCTGCTTCGGGCCTGGTGCTGCAGGGAACGTAACCTTTCAGTGGTAGTAACGTTTTAAAAAGTGAAATTTGCTTTGCCTTGAAAAAACATATATACCTTAATTGTGTGGTTTTATGGTGGACTGGAAGTTGCAAAAAGGGGATTGTGGTGTCCCTGTTTGGTATCTTTTAAAATTAATTTTAATATGAGTTTAAAGGGCAATCAAAGAGCTAGCTTTTTCCAAGCAGAAAGGTACTTTATTCCGAATGCACTTCAATCCACTTCAACCTATTAAACCTGGCAGAGAGATGAGGCCGGGCCAGGAGTTACTGATTAAACAGGACAGCCCACAGAATGGAAAATTTAATGAATCCTGGCCTGTTACAGGCTACCAAGCTATAATGACATTTTTATTCATCATCACTTAGAATCTTGTAGGAAGTTTGGCATTCCTGAATATCAGTCAAAATATAAATTCGTAAAATTTCCCATTGATTTTAGAACAGTAAGACTGAATCCCAAATTCCATTAGATTTCAGTCATTATAATTGTTTCCAAAATACAAAAGAATTTCTTTGACTTTTATTTCAGTTAAATGGGCATGAAATATACCTTAGTGTAATGTTTTGTTATTGTCCTTCTAAGTTTGGTTCAACTATAAATAGGTTAAGAAAAAAATGATGTCTTCAAATTAAAGAGGGTGTTCCTAATAGAAAACCAAATGAGATCTACGCAAAAGCCATTTACAAACATTCAGCAAGAATTGTGAAGCGCTTCCTAAGGAGAGCTGTTGCCCTCACTCTCCCTTGAGTCAAAGGGATTGAGAAATACTCCAGCAAACTCTTTCGGGTGCCATGACTCATGCCGTGTGAATGCAAAAGATTTCTGACTGGAGTCAACCGATGTTGAAGTGCCTTTGAAGTCTAGAGTGCTTCTCTGATGAGCAGGAAACTTCAAATAGAATCTGTCTAGCAAAGCAAATCACATGGTGAAACCAAACGCTTAGGAGAGGTCTCTGAGGTATTGGCATCTCAGATGTTAAAAGAAAACACTCCCATTTCTTCGGATGCATCTGCTGTTTGCAAATAGCTAACCCTCGTACTTTTCAAAGATGTTCCTCTGTCCTTCCTGAAAACCTGACTGCAGAGGAGACTGAAAATATGTTTTAGACGAGACGCAACTCAATTCTGCAAGTCAAGCTTGCCCCTGCTCCAGGTGAAAACATTTGAGGCAACAGATGAGGACGTAATAGGGTCTACTTTTAAAGGGGTTTTTTTTTGTGGTGTCTTTGGAGAACCGTGGCCTGCTTATCAGAGAGCAAAAACAGTTGGAGTAACTAGCCTCATTTGGCTCGTCTTGTCCCTGCCAGTGCCCTCTCCCCACAAGGAACTGGGAAAAGGGGTCTCATGCCTTGCAAACCGCAGTCGTAGGTGGCTGTGCTGGTGGCGGGTTGACGTCTGGGCACACAGAAAGAGCAGTGTTGCAGCGAGGGCGCTGGAAGCATGACAAGTCAACAGCCTGAGTCCTGACTCTGCCATTTCCTGCTGGGGGGTCTGAGGCAGCTTGCTTAACCACATGGGATTTCAGCCTTGACTGCGAGACGGGGATGAAATAACCACGTCCTACGACGCACTGCAGTCTTTCACGCACGAGCTTGGAGGGGAGACGTAGAGTGCCGGGGAAGGGGAGGGGGACCGCAGGCCGACTGCCTGGGTGGGAACTGCAGGCCTCCGCCTCGGGGCTCTGTATCTGAACGTCTCTGCACTGAATGACAAATGTCAACCGGGGACAGTAATTGTCACTAACCTGTGGGCCTTCATAAATCACACGAGTAAAATATTCACCATGGTGATGCTCTAAGTTTGTAATGTATTTGCGCTCTTGTTCAAATAAAAATAGGCAATAGGAAATGAGGAGTAGAGGACAATGAAATTGATAGGGGCCCTCGTTTTACTACTCTGTCGGTATTCCGTAAGGGACTTGTAAATAAAGGACTAAGAGGTTAAGTGGTGCTATCATTTTCAATCAGTAGAAAAGTGGGGGTGGCAGTAAAGGAAAATGGCTGTAGATACGACTCACTCTGTGTTTAACTGAAGAAACAAAAGTCCAAGCATTGGTCTTAGTCATTGGTGTTAGGAATGGAAACACTTTCCACTGCTTCAGGAAATGTTCATCAAGGGTCCGCCTCGTGCGTAGGTCTGTGCTGGGAACCAGAGGTGCAGAAGGAACGTGTGCTGCCCTGGGGAGCAGACTCTACCTGGTCAGGGGCGTTAGAACATCCAGAGGAGTATGGCAGGAGTGGGATAGGGCTCTATGCTGGCCTCTCAAGGGATGGCCCAGCCCTGCCAGCTCCGCATTCCTCTCCCGGGGTGGAGGACCCCTGATAGGAAGGATCACCAGCAAAAGGGTGGGTAGGCAGCCTCTCTGGGCATTTTCCCTCCATGAGATTCTACCCCCTCTTCTAAGGCAGGATTTCGCAGCTGTGTTACATACATCAAAATAGGTGCAGGAAAATTATTCCATTAAGCCAAATTCTAAAGGGAAACTGTGAGTGAATGTAGTTTGTAGTTTGATATATATATATATATATAAAACTTTGCAAAACTTTACCAAGAAAAGCTTTGCATTTCGGTTTACAGCCCTGTTAAAAATGGAACAATTAAAAGTGCAGCCTCTAATGTATCAATACTGCTGGAAGAGGCCAGACGCCATTGACCCCTTGCTGCCCGAGGAAATAACAAAATCAGTGAATTTTTTCTCCTACTCCCAGTACTATCCAGGGGCTATAGATTCAAAGTTACTGTTCAATTAAAAAGGTGATATCTTGCAATTACTAAATTCGGTTGTGTTTATATGAGTCCATGGAGACACATGCAGGGACAATTACATGCAATTTGATGTCAAAATAAGGCAAGCTGAGAAGCTGAAAGCCGCCTATGTATGGTTCTTCGTGTTTCTAAAATAATATCCTAGGGCATTTTTCCTAATTAAGGTTTAAACAGGGGAATTATATGTGTTGACTTGTTACTTTCATGTTGATTTCTGAAAGAGGTAAAAACCTTGAGTTACTGTTAAAACCATTACTGAGTTTTGTATCCACGTTGTCAGTTTCCTGGTCTTAACCACTGTGACATTCATACAAAACCTTCCCATCGTTTCTGTTCTCCTTGCCCCAGTCTAGGAAGAGAAAGATTTCTTAGGTCTCCCCAAGGTCAGTTTTTATGGATAGCAAACATTTAATCGTAAAAGGAAACCACGCTCTTTAGAAGGGTGTTTTGTCCCGGCAGCAGACTATGCTCAGAGACTGAGATTGTCTTTGCCAGTAATTTCTTTAACACAGGTTCACTGCGGAAATTACCCGTAATTTCACAAGCCAAGAGTACAGGATAATGTCTCTTAATAAGCCACTGAAGAAGTAACATACTCCAAACCAGTAATAGATTAATCACGCTATTGTGCCAGGCAAGGGGACAATGAAAGGGATAGAGTCCAAGTTTAGTTGAGGTGTACCTTTCTCTGAGTTGCTTCTCTGAAGAGTTGCCGGGCCAACTGAGAGCCATGTGTCAGTGCTGGCCATGGGTCCAAAGTGGAAGTCCTTGTTGCTGGAGCGCCTTGCCAGGGGGTGAAGGTGCAGGTGTGGTGGGTGAGATTACCTCCTTCCTGGGGCTGCTGCGTGTTTTCCAGCACTGCCGGCAGAGCGTCGCCTTGCCCAGGCTGGAGCTGATGCCCGCGGGCCTTCAGAGAGCCATTCAGGTCAGCAGTCGCCTTGCCCAGACCAAACACCCTGGGACAGTCCTCACGCACTCTGGGTGTGTGTCGTCTGCAGGGCCCCTGTCCTAGCGGCTGCTGCTTCCCACGTTTCTGCTGTTAACCACACGCAGGCGTGATGGCGTCCTGACGACAATCTCTCTCGCACATCACGACGACTTGACTTACAATCACAAGCTTGTTGTTGTCATGGGCAAGTGGGCTGGGAATCGTAGCAAACCAATGCACGACAAAGGGGATAATTCAACTTGGTGAGTTAGCTGTACCGAGCAGGAAACCTCTGGTTTCAGGAGAGTGAAAACCGACTGTAGTCACCTGAAGAAAGGGGAGGCTTTGATTTCCATCGTGATGAGAGGTACTGGTGAAGGCAGGAGCTTCAGGGATGCCCTAAGGTAAGTTTTCCTCTCCACTCTTGAAATCTGCCTGTTGACCTGAGGTGTTAATGCCCTTGTTGTTTACAGAGTGCGCAGACTACTTATTCCTGAGTGCTTCTCCGAGTATCTATCCCTGGAGAAGTCATCAGCGCCGCCAAGCTCACCGATTCCTTGGTCTCTCTGCTCATTCTTTTAGTGCCTCATTAACCAGAATTACTGAGTGTAATCCATCAACCTTGAACACTCACGTGGCATTTACTTGGCTAGCTGTTTTGTTGGAACTTCATCATTAGGAAGAAAAAAATTTAAAAATTAAAACGGTGCAGATCTATAGCAATGGAATAGGTAACATCCTGTCAGTGCCAGAGCGGATCTTAAAACTAAATTGAAGCTGTCAGTGTGTCACTTACATAGGGGAAGGCACAGATCGTCTTTGAAGATTTTGCCCTACATTCACAGAGGAAACATTTTGATGTTTGCTTACTAAAAATGATGTTTCCTATGTAACAGAACAAAGCCCTCCCCGTTTCTTTTCACCAATAAGCGAGTACATCAAGCTGTTGATTACTAATTAGGCTACAAATAAGGTGACACGTTTTCAAGCCATCCAAAACATTGTTTCAGTAAACTCAGCAAATTATCAAGATAAATATGTTCATTTCAGACTCCTTCGGAATGTCAGACTGTTTCAATTTATACTACAAAATTTATTTCAGTTGTAATTTTAGTTTTGAAATTAAGTTAATTTTGGATATTGAAATGGTTATCATTAACTGCATTTTGTCTGCAACTCAGAAAATTATGGATATGTTTTCCTATCTGTTTTCCCCTATTTGCCATTTAGATGGGTAAGTGATGAAGCACTGGTTGAATGTATGTCGTTTAACTGTAATTCCTATAAAAACCACTCCAGAATGCTCAGAGGATGCGGAGTTATTGCTAGTGTGTTTTCTTGCTTGTGGAGAGGCATTATACATTCATACGTAGCGCAGCAGGCTCAGCAGAACTGTGTCTTATCGCTGCTCGCTACGGTGGATTCCTGACTTCAGTCACTTCAGCGTGCTAGCACGGGGTAGCTTTTGCTGAGCATGTTACAGAGATCTGACACTGTTAGGTCAGAAGGTCCCAGCCGTATCCCCAAGCAAGGTGTAAGGACAAGATGTGTGAGTTTTCCACGTTCCTAGTTGTTGTCAGGCCCTATATCAGGTCCACTCGTTACTTACCCTCCGCCTCGTCCTCTTTTCCTTTTCTTTGTGACGGAGGGTTGAAGAATTTTGCTACCGTCCTACCTGACCTGTGCCCGTGAAGCCCGGTGTGACTAGTAGCCAGAGGCCAGGTTAAGCACGGAAGTAGTCTTAGTGTCTCAGTCAACCTCAGGGCTTTGCTATGGAGGGCAAACCATGCCGCCTGGACCAGGTACCCGAGACGATGCTCGGGCACGAACTACAAGTCCTCCTCTGGCCTTCCTCCAGGGGCCGTCGGCCCTTTCGCTGGCTGGCTGATAACGGCAAAAGGAGAACGTATCGCGCCTTAGGCTGTACGTAGCACTGCCTGTGAACTGATTCCACCCGCCGGGTCCCGGAGTACAGATGATTCCGCCAGTCAGAGCGGGATTCTGAGAGTCAGGTAAAAATAGAATCTTTGCGGGGGCGGGCGGGGGAGTGGGCTCCTTTTCCCAAGACCTGAGTGCACAGTCGGGACAGAAGCAGGAGGCCCCTGGGTCTCCCTAATCCACGGAGTGAAGATTTGTGTGGTAGGAAGAATGGAAGCTCCCAGAATTGCCTTCCCCACCGAAAGACTGAAACAAAGTTAACATTGCACTCCTGAGCAGGGTATCAGAGACTAGGGCCACCGTCAAAGCCGGAAAGTGTCAGGTGTATTGTTTTCTATCACAGCCCCATTTGACTCGCTTGTTTGGAGAATGATGTAGATTCGTAAACTCACCAAGATGCTGATTCGATGTGCAACTTTGGTCCAGATGTTGTCTTTTTTTGTACTGGAAGGAAAAACAACCAACCTGCCACCAGGTATTCAGTTGAAGGTCTCATTTTGACCAGTCTTGATTCTCCCAGTATCCATTCTCTTCTAGATACTTTACTCCTATAAGCCTAACCAAGTTTTAGCCAGCAGCTGGGCATATCCAGTGAGATCCTGCCTCGCCCCACTAGTTTGTAGCTTGGTATGCAGTCACATGACTAAGTTCAGGCCAGTGGAATATAATGGTAAGAACATGAACAATTTCTGCCTCCAGTTCTTGAGAAAGAAGGACAGATGCCTTCCATTCTCCTTTCCTTCCTGTTGGCTTAGCAGTGTTGACAAATGGAGCGGTCGACCTTAACTCTCGGGTGCTGAGTCATGGCTTGAGGATGGCAGAGATAGCCATCTAGCCATCTCTGGGCTGTTGCATGAGAGAGAAGCAAACGTGTAGTCTATTTGAACTTCTGTATTTGGAGTCTTTGCTTTACAGTACCTTTTCTTCCCAAATAATGAGAATATAACCCTGTCTGTCCACTTAAGTTCATGATTCCACATTTAGCCTAGGATGTTTGTTCAACCCCAGATGCTTGTATTCTCTTGGTCACTTGAAGGCCCTGGTCTTTGGAGTGCTTGGGCTTCTCTGTGTCTCTCGCTCTCTCTGTGCCTCTCCATCCCGGTACACAATCGAGGTGCACTTTCACAAAGGACAGCTCACACAGACGTGTAGGTGTAACCACATTCACTAGTGATTTAGATACCCTCAAGTTAAGTATTTGAAACTTTTATTGTTAAAAATTGTTCCTCAGTAGTAAAAGAAGATGAGTAATTTTACAGTGGAGAAACCTGAAACACTTGATCAGCCCAGGGGTCAAGGTCAGTGTCACCTGGGATATGTCATGTGGATAGCATGTGACCTTGATATGATGTAATGAGAAGGGCACTTGACCTCTGTGGTCTTCCTCCCAGGTGCCTGTAACCCCAACCTAATCACGAGAAAACCACTGGAAAAAGCAGAATTGAAAGACATTCTACAAATCTGTCAAGGTCATCAAAAACAGGGAAAGCCTGAAACTGTCAAAGCCTAAATGAGACCAAGAAGCTGTGGCCACTAAAAGTTTATGTGATGTCCTGGTTTGGATCCTGGTGCAATAAGTGGACGTTAGGGGAAAGCTAAGGAAATCCAAATAAAGTATAAACATCAGTTAATAATAGCGTGTCACTATCAGTTCATTAGTTGTAACAAAGTACCGGATGAATGTAAGATGTTAAAATAGGGGAACTCTCCATTCTTGCAACTTTCCTGTAAATCTAAAACTATGCTATTACAAAAGGTTTACTAAATTTTTTTTTTTTGACTAAATTAAAAAAAAATGTGATTTAGCATGTCCTCACTCTCGCTTAGGGTGATTTCTTTCCATTTAAAGGGGAAGTGTAATGAGAGATGAGAAAGCAAAGCTTGCAAATGTAGGGACCCCTGGCTGTGTAAAGAGGACAGGCTTGGGAAGCAGATGGAAGTTGAAGGAGAGCTTTTGTTTTGCTCATCTTCAAAATGAGTATATTTATTTATTTTTAAAATCATTTATTTATTTATTTATTTTTGGCTGTGTTGGGTCTCTGTTGCTGTGTGTGGGCTTTCTCTAGTTGCAGCAAACGGGGGCGACTCTTTGTTGCGGTGCACGGGCTTCTCATTGCAGTGGCTTCTCTTATGGTGGAGCACAGGCTTTACTCGTGCAGGCTTCAGTAGTTGTGGCACGTGGGCTCAGTAGTTGTGACTCGCCGGCTCTAGAGCGCAGGATCAGTAGCTGTGGCGCACGGGCTTAGTTGCTCCGCGGCATGTGGGATCTTCCCGGACCAGGGCTCAAACCCGTGTCACCTGCATTGGCAGGCGGATTCTTAACCACTGCACCACCAGGGAAGTCCGAAAATGAGTCTATTTAAATGTGGGTGGAAAGGAAGCATTGGAGGGAGAGGACACAATTCCGGAAGGAGAATAGATAACAGTTCTGGTGACTATCCCGAGAAGTCAGTAGCCAGTGGGATCCACAATACAGGTAGACAATAGGAGTCTTTGCAGGAGGAGATAAGGAGGAAAAGATTGCCCCTCTCACAGATAAAAGAGTCAGTCTTACACTAAGAAGTTCTGGTCTCAGTACTTCTGTCTTCTCTTTGTAGAAAAGTACATTATGTGGCTGAGAATGAGGGATTCAGTCATCGGATGTAAGGTTTAGACATTAAGAAAAAGCATCATCTATCCAAAGACTCAGAAAAATGCAAGAGGTATGAGCATGGAGTAAGTGTCCAAGAAACTAGAACCAAAGACAGGGTACCACTAGGGTTTACTCTCTCCATGCTTAATTCTCCATATTTTGTATCTTTCTCCCTGCTTGTTGGTTTCATTAGATATATTGATCATGGCCACTGCTGGGGAAACATGGGTAGCAGGGCCCCTGCACCCCACTCACACATTCACCAGAAGAGACGTGTTGGTACTTCTCACTGAGGCAGAGAAACGGGAGCCCTAGTGACCAAGTCGGGGCTCTGGCCAGGCTGCCTGATTCCAGGCTTTGATGTAATTCTAGGCAGGTGCTTTGTTTCTCAGGTTTCTCATCTCTACAATGAAGATGGTACATATCCCCGAGGGCGGAGATAAGTAAATAACAGATACAGAGCACACAAGCCAATATTTGGGGCATAGCTCAACTTCGTCTTAGGCTGTTGCTGGAGGATGTGTGTAAGACGCTGGACCGCAGGAGCTGAAGGCATTGGCTGGGTACCTGAAGGAACAGGAGGCAGCTGGGCGAGGCACGGGAGAAGACAAAGAGGTGAAGGGGCGGGAGGTGGAAGGTGTTTGCGGGAGGACCTGAGCTAGAGGAATAGCAGTGCGCGTGGCCAGAGGGAGGAGTGCTTGACAGAAGATGTCTGCGGCGAAGGCATCCCAAGTGACGGCAAACTGACGGAAGGACAGCGGGTATTTGGAGCAGGCAGTGTTTGGGGACATCCAAGCAGCAGAGCCATAATGGCTTGTTGGTTCTGTAAAGGAAAGCGTCAATAAAAAGTAGAAAGATGGAAACAGGAACAAGGCTCTGGGCATCGCAGAGAGGACCACGACCGATGAAGCAGGGGCGGTGAGGGAGGGTGAGAGGTCAGCAGCTGGTGACTCGAGAGGAGATATTATACCACTGGGAAACTGGAACTGTAATCCTCACAGTGTCACAGGTTTGTAACAGTGTTAGAGAGAAGTGAAATGTACTTACTATGACACCATATCACAGTACATTGCTTTTTCTGAACTGGTTTGGTTCCAGATTGCCATCAAAGTGAAAGATAAATGTGCGTATTCCTCTTAAGAAGGATAACGTATGGCTCTGTGTGTGGTATTCGATTTACTTGGGCTGATGAGTGATGTGAACAGCCGTGGGTTTCTGAAGGTTGGTGTGTTGCGTTGGAAGGTCTGTGCTCGTTATCTGTTGGACGCTTGATGACGCCTTTGAACAGCATCGTAATCGGGGGGGTGGGGGTGGGGGTGTTTTCATGTTCTTTCTCATCCGTGCTGAATTTTCCGTTGTGGAAGATGCCAACCATCAGGAAAAGGGCATGTTTTGTAGGGACAGACGTAGTTGCCAAAGAAAAACGATTGTCATCGAATTGTGGTTCTTTGTCTTGTACCTGTAGTGGTGCCATTGTGCATATGCAGAAGGAGATAAAATCTGAACCCTTCCTCAAGGGCTGGCTTCAACCTTCACATGTCACGTGGCAGTTTTAATCTTTCAGTGTGTTCTCAACTGTTTCTTTTAGCTAACTGTGAACTTGACCTCAGAACTACTATTGTTTTCCTTTTCATCTTTTTAAAACGACTAACCCAATGTGATTCTCTTGTAAGGGCTATATATGTCAAGAGTTTTGAAGGTTACTAATGTAACTAATCTGGGTGGCTCTGGTATTCAAATCGAGCATGTATTTTGACTGGATGTGACGTTCGTGAAAAGACCTCCTATATTGTCCCAGATTGCAAAGCTGTTATACAATATAATTGATTCCAGATCATGTCTTTAAAAACTTAACTCCTTGCTACTAATATGATAGATAGTCTTGATAACGCTGGCATTGCAAATTCTTTAACCAACAATGGAATGTAATCACAGAAAACAGAATCACCGCTTGACTGCCAGAGAGTTAGTTTATTTTTCAGGGTGGTTTTACCCTTGTTGCATTCTCTTGAAACTCTGAGGAAATGGCACCTGTATTTTGCTGAGAGCGCCGGCTTTGAATGTGCACGGCCAGTTGCTCTCTTTTGTTTCTCTGTGGTTGGAGAATGGCACTGAGGGTCCTGAGTAGCTGGGAACGTCTCTGTCTGCCTGGGCCTTAGAGGCAAGGCAACTGTCAAGTTGACCTCTGGTTCTTTTTCCATTATGCTAGTCTAGAATTCCTATAAAAACAACATGTGACCCGGAGAGCCCAGAAATTGCTGAAGAAACCTGGGCTTTTAGTCGCCTAGTACTCTTGACTTTGGGTCTCTTCCAGCACAAGTCGTTCAGCCCCTGTGATGACATAAGCCCCTCATCAGTCCAGTGAGGGAGGTGGGCAATGGTTACCTACACTTCAGAGCTTCTGAAAAGAATAACGTGGGACAGATGATGCTTAGACTGAAGGTGCGATGGAAGTTGCTACTTCAACAGCATATGTTCAGCCGTTTAACAGCATCGTCGTTAAAGCAGAGGAAACGGATACAGCCATGGTGAACAACGTTTTGTCTTCACTAGGGGTTCTCAGGGTGTGGTCTTCAGACCGGCGGCATCCGCATTCCTTGGGAGCTGGTTAGAAATGCAGAGTGTCAGCAGCCACCCCCCACCTGCTGGATCAGAACCTCCGCTGCAGGGCGGGAGCTGCTGTCTGTACATTAACAAACCTCCAGGGATTCTGATGCGAGTTCAAGTTTGAGATCCACAGCTCTGGACCAGAGGCCAACAAGCCTTTTCTGAACAGGGCCGGATAATAAACGTTACTGGCTTTGCCAGGCATGTGGTCTCCATCTCAACTACTCAACTCTGCTGTTTGAGCCTAAAAGTGCCCACAGGCAGTACATAGATGAACAGATGTGTCTATGTTCCAGCAAAACCTTTATAAAACTGGTAGCTGGGTTTGGTCAGCAGGCTATCACACTTGCTGGCCCCTATTCGAAATCTCTGTTACTCATTTTAGATCCATTTGGCTTGTTTTCTGTGAGTTGAACTGAAGACGTTTATCTACATATGATTTTTTACTTTTTAAACTTTTTATTTTATTATTCTTTTTTCCACACCACACGGCTTGGTGGATCTTAGTTCCCCGATCAGGGATCGAACCCACACCCTCAGCTGTGGAAGAGCGGAGTCCTAACAACTGGGCCGCCGGGGAATTTCCACACAGATGATATGTTTTTTTAAAAGATTCTCTTTATCCAAAATATGTCTATTACTGAGTGCAAATTGAAAATGTCTTTTAATTATTTGAATTTTTAAGGTTTTTGTGTGTAAACAGAAAAGGAGATGCTTATGATAATTAAGGGAAGATATATATTTATTTAAAACATTAATCTTGTATTTGAATTCATTATTAATACATAAGGAGCAAAATCTTACCTTAGGTCTTTTTGTTTCTTGTTTTCTTTTTTTGTTTGTTTCTTTTTTGTTTTTAATTTTTAAAATTTTATGTTGGCGTATATATCCAGTATTTTATATTGGAGTTGTGTTAGTTTCAGGTGTACAGCAAAGTGATTCAGTTATACATATACGTGTACCTCTTCTTTTTCAAGTTCTTTTCCCATTTGGGTTATTACAAAATATTGAGCAAAGTTCCCTGTGCTATACAGCAGTTCCTTGTTGGTTATCTATTTTAAATATAGCAGTGTGTGCATGTCAGTTTCACACTCCCGATCTATCTGTCCCTTCCCCCTTTCCCCCCGTAGCCATAAGTTCTTTCTCTACATCTGTGAGTCTGTTTCTGTTTTGTAAATAAGTTCATTTGTATCACATTTTTTAGATTCCACATATAAGTGATATGTGATATTTGTCTTTCTCTTTCTCACTTCACTTAGTATGATAATCTCTGGTTGCATCCATGTTGCTGCAAATGGCATTATTTCATTCTTCTTAATAGCTGAGTAATATTCCATTGTGTATATGTAGTGCATCTTTATCTGTTCCTCTGTTGATGGACATATAGGTTGCTTCCACGTCTTGGCTATTGTAAAAACTGCTGCAGTGAACATTGGGGTGCATGTATCTTTTCAAACCATGGTTTTCTCTGGATGTATGCCCAGGAGTGGGCTTGCTGGATCATATGGGAGCTCTATTTTTAGTTTTTTAAGGAACCTCCATAGTGTTCTCCATAGTAGCTGCACCAACTTACCTTCCCACCAACAGTGTAGGAGAGTTCCCTTTTCTCCACACCCTCTCCAGCATTTACTGTTTGTAAACTTTTTGTATGCTTTTTGATGAGGGCCATTCTGACTGGTGTGAGATGACATCTCATTGTAGTTCTGATTTGTATTTCTCTAATAATTAGTGCTGTTGAGGATCTCTTCATGGGCCTCTTGGCCATCTGTATATCTTCTTTGGAGAAATGTCTCTTTAGATCTTCTGCCCAATTTTTTATTAAGTTGTTTTTGGGTTTGTTTTTTTTTTTTTGATATTGAGCCACACATGAGCTGTTTATAAATTTTGGAGATTAATCCCTTGTCAGTTGCATCGTTTGCAAATATATTCTCCCATTCTTTGGGTTGTCTTTGTGTCTTGTTTATGGTTTTCTTTGCTGTGCAAAAGCTTTGGAGTGTAATTAGGTCCCATTTGTTTATTTTTGTTTTTATTTCCCTTATTGTAGGAGACGGCTTGAAAAAGATCTTACTGTGGTTTATGTTAGAGTGTCCTGCCTATGTTTTCTTCTAAGAGTCTTACATTTAGGTCTTTAATCCATTTTGAGTTTATTTTTGTATATGGTATTAGAGAATGTTCTAATTTCTTTTTTCTAACATGTAGCTGTCCACTTTTCCCAACACCATTTATTGAAGAGACTGTTTATTTCTCCATTGTATATTCTTGCCTCCTTTGTCAAAGATTAATGGACCATAGGTGTGTGGGTTTCTCTCTGGACTTTCTATCCTGTTCCATTGATCGATATTTCTGTTTTTGTGCCGGTACCATACTGTTTTGATGACTTTAGCTTTGTAGTATAGTCTGAAGTCAGGGAGCCCGAATTCCTCTGGCTCCATTTTTCTTTCTCAAGATTGCTTTGGCTGTTTGGGGTCTTTTGTGTTTCCATACAAACTAAAAAACTTTTTGTTCTAGTTCTCTGAAAAATGGCATTGGTAATTTGATAGGGATTGTATTGAATCTGTAGATTGCCTTGGGTAGTATAATCATTTTGACAAAATTGATTATTCCAATCCAAGGACATGGTATATCTTTCCCTCTGTTTGTGTCATCTTTGATTTCTTTCATCAGCATCTTATAGTTTTCAGAGTACAGGTCTTTTGCCTCCTTAGGTAGGTTTGTTCCTAGTTATTTTATTCTTTTTGATGTAACGGTAAATGTGATTGTTTCTTGTTTTTCTCTTTCTGATCTTCCATTGTTAGTGTATAGAAATGCAACAGATTTCTGTGTATGAAATTTGTATCCTGCAACTTGTATCCTGTCCCCTGTTACTGCCTTTTGGGTTGTAATACCAACTTTGCCAAACATAGAAACACTAATGTAGAGAGCTCACATTCACGGTTTCCTGAAACTTTCTAGTGTAAGGAAAGTTCTCAATATGTATAATTCCTTTTTTCTAAATCTATAAGCATGATTTAATAATATACCATCTGTGCATTTTAATATGTGTATTTGTATCTTTACACAAGCATTTTATGGTAAATATAAACTATTTTCTAGTCCCTTCCATTTCTATTTTTAAAAAACATTTATTTATTTATCTATCTATCTATCTATCTGTTTTGGCTGCACCAGGTCTTAGTTACAGCATGTGGGATCTTCGTTGCAGCATGTGCACCTCTTAGTTGTGGCATGCGGACTCTCAGTAGGGGCATGTGGAGTCTTGGTTGCGGCATCCAGGATCTAGTTCCCCAACCAGGGATCGAACCTGGGCCCCCTGCATTGGGAGCATGGAGTCTTACCCACTGGACCATCAGGGAAGTCCCTAGCCCCTCCTATTTCTTAAAGTTAAAGCTGGTAGGAAATATTTTAAGTGCAATTATATACTTTATTGATAAAATTATTTTGTACTCTTCTCTAAGTTTACAGAGCCCAGGATTATTATCAAATAGATTTGGATATCTTATAGTGGTAGCATAGTCTTTTACTGAGAAGAAAACCATTATAAATATTTTCTGAGATACTGAGTAAATGAATGTATTAATGAATGAATGAATCAATGAAGCATTATCTGAAGTTAGGACAATTTTTTTTTCAGGCCGTGGAGCTTTAGCAAAACAGCTCCATGTAACTGCTCCAAAATGATAGATAATTGCCCTATGCTCATATGTGAAAACATGTTTATATTAATTTGTACTATGTGTATTTTTCTCTTGGTTAATCTATTTTATATTGTATCTTTCTTTTTTTTTTAACAAAATTACTATAAAAGCCTGCTAGTTTATGATGAAGTTTCCACAGGCACTAAAACCAAAAGAAAAATAATCAACTCTATTCTTCCTGTGTCCAGAATTTGAAAATTGTTATTTTTGGATCATTTTCAACTATGTTCTTCATGGTTTTTTCTGAGTTTGGCTACATTATTTTTATTTTTAATATGTGCTTTTTATTTCTCGCCAGGTTTTCTTGCCTTTAAAAATTGGTTTAGAAATGATATAACCCATGGAGACCTCTGTTATTCTCAAACCATGCGTGTGGCAGACACTCTGGCTCAGATGGGTTAGTCAGGGTATAGGGGATTGAAAGCTAATTAGAGTGTTCTGGAACAAACCACACAAAATGGTCAATTTTTGATGAAGGAGACAAGAATATACAATGCGGGAAAGATAGCCTGTTTAATAAATGATGTTGGGAAAACTGGACAGTTATATGCAAAAAAAAAAAAAAAAAAGAAAAGAAAAAAAAGAAACCATACCACTATCTCACACCATACACAATAATTAACTCTAAATGGTTTAAAGACTTAAATGTAAGGCTTGAAACCATAAAACTCCTAAAAGAAAACACAGGCAATCTGCCCTTTGACATCAGTCCTAGCAATATTTTTGTGGATCTATCTCCTCAGGTGAGGGAAACAAAAGCAAAAGTAAACAAATGGGACTAGGTCAAACTACAAGGCTTTTTGTGCAGTGAAGTAAACCAACAAAACAAAAATGCAACCGACTGTATTGAAGATATTCGCAAATGATATGCCTGATAGAAGGTTTAATATATAACCCATAGAGACCTCTGTGGGTGTATGTGTAAAGAACTCATGCAACTCAGTGTCCAAAACAACAAACAAAATGATTAAAAAATGGGCAGAAGGTATGAATAGACATTTTTTCCAAATAAGACATGCAGATGCCAATAGGCATATGGAAAGGTGCTGAACATCACTAATCATCAGGGAGATGCAAATCAAAACCCCAGTGAGGTATCACCTCACACTGGTCAGAGTGGCCGTCATCAAAAAGACACCAAATAACAAGTGTTGCCAAGCATGTGGAGAAAAGGGAGCCCTCATGCAGTGTTGGTGAGAGTGTAAATTGGTGCAGCCACTGTGGAAAACAGAATGGAAGTTCCTCAAGAACATTAAAAGTAGAACTCCTATATGATGTAGAATTCCACTGCTGGGTATTTAACCCCAGAAAATGAAAACACTAATTTAAGAAGATACGTGCACCCCAGTGTTCACAGCAGTACCGTTTATGATAGTGAAGACACAGAAGCAACCCAAGTGTCCATTGACAGAGGAATGGATAAAGAAGATGTGGCACGTGTATATATATACACGTACACATACAAACACACACAATGGAATACTACTCAGCCATAATAACATTAGTCAGGGAAAGACTCATTATATTTTTTTCACTTACATATGGAATGTAAAAGACAGAACAAATGGACAAATACAACAAAAGAGGAATAGAGTCACAGACACAGAGAACAATCTAATAGTTGCCAGACGGGAGGGTGTGGGAGGACGGGCAAAATAGGTGAAGGGGAATAAGAGGTGCACAATACCAGTTATAAAATAAATAAGTCACAGGGATGTAATGTGAAGCAGAGAGGGAGTATAGTCTTTGCATGATGCATACAAAATATCCCTTATTTCAAATAAAGGCACTAAAATTTCAGCGGCTTGAGGAGCATGGTCAGAGTTACAAATCAGTCGTGACAGGGGCGGAATCTGGAACTTTTCCTTATAAACTGCTAATATAACTTCTTAGGTTTACATAAGTAATGGCATGAAGGAGGAAAAATTGTAATAAATGAAATTGGCCAAGGAAAGAGAGTCAACATATGTATGAATAAATTTACCCTTCCTGAAGGCCCCCTTTTTATCATGTAATGCTCTCTTCAGTATATAAACAAGGTCTACTTCTGTTATTACTTCACTAAGTGAAATAATTGATTTCACTTTTCTCTGAGGGTTTTTCAAAAGAACAAAAGTGGGCCAGGACAGAATGAATTCTAATCGTGCATGAAGATTAAGGGGTTCTTCGCAAATGGGTGTATGTACTTAAGAGATACACTCACAGTTTTGTTGATGCAGATACCATATATCCGTGCATAAACTACACATTAGCATCCACGATTTTTCAAATAAAAAGGATAATGTTTATGCATGCATGTGAAAATATAAAATTGTTCATGAATGCCTTGCCTATTTCAATATTGTGAATTTCATTCTGTACATAAACGGCTATCTAGATGAGTAGCTAGGTGGATGTATGGGTGACTGATGAAGAGGGGACAGAGAGATCTATGCAGCATCGGAAGTCTTTGGCCACTGGATGACATGGTTTGCCCCTGTAATCATTAACCCTTCACTGATATTTGAGGAGTTCCTGTGTTTCCGGTGCAGGGGTTAGCAGTGTAAATGGCAAGTTTCATTAAACTATGCCACAATCCTTTTTCAGTTTACTATGCTTTGTTTAAAACACATTGTCAGTATTATTTTCTACCAAAAAGTGGCTGATGAGGATTAAATCTCCAAATGTATATTTTTAACGTCTAAATATTTAAATGTCCAGGAGTTACATAGTTGTGTTGATTATACTTAGGTTTTATTGTATCAAACTGAAACCTCAAGACTTTGTGCAGTGCATTTATGCATGTGCTAGGGTACATTTTTAAAGAACTCTTTGCTCTACAGAATTTCCATAGTACAAAGAGGTACAAATTTTTAGACGCGATGATCGTATTTGAGCATGTACTTGCTGTTATCGGGACTTGGTGTATACATGTGTGGTGGCAGATGTATTATGAAAGCGTACCATTAATGAGAACCAGAGTGCCCCGGAGCCACTAAGCCCGTGCGCCACAAGTACTGAGCCTGTGCTTTAGAGCCTGCGAGCCACAACTACTGAGCCCACGAGCCACAACTACTGAGCCTACGTGCCACACCTACTGAGCCCGTGTGCCTAGAGCCCGTGCTCCACAACAAGAGAAGTCACCACAATGAGAAGCCCGTGCACCGCAACAAAGAGTAGCCCCTGCTTGCCACAACCAGAGAAAGCCCGCACACAGCAATGAAGACCCAATGCAGACAAATATAATGAAAAACAAAACAAAACAAAACACTGTAAACAAAGAATGTGCCAGATGAGAAGACTTGGCCAGAAGCTCCGAGGACATCATGGAAAGATTGCTTGTATTTTCTTACTTTGAAAACTAGTTATTGGCACAATTGCGGAGGTGGATCGGATAAAGGGGTTGACTAGTTTAGAAGTCAATGTCTAAGTCCCGTGATGGGATATGTGTAGGGGAATTGCTGGGAAATTGTTGGAAAGATGAAAAGGGACTCGTGGGGCTATTTTATTTTATTTTTCTTGTTTCTGTTTAAAACTAAGTCTAGAAAATATCCAAGTTCTGTTTAAGTGCATAGCACTAAATCTTGGACAGAATCTTTAAATGACAGTATTTGCATATTCTAACTGTTATGGACAATTTAATAAATTGCTTTTTGTGAGTCATGCTGACATCTTTGCTTTTCACACAAAGGGGTTGACAGTGGTGTCATGATTCTCCTTTAAAATTACTGAGAGGGCTTCCCTGGTGCCTCAGTGGTGAAGAATCCGCCTGCCAGTGCAGGGGACACGGGTTCGAGCCCTGGTCCGGAAAGATCCCGCATGCCGCGGTGCAACTAAGCCCATGAGCCACAACTACTGAGCCTGCGCTCTGGAGCCCGTGAGCCACAGCTACTGAGCCTGCCTGCCACAACTAACGAAGCCTGTACACCTAGAGCCCGTGCTCCGCCACAAGAGAAGCCACTGCAATGAGAAGCCCGCGCACCGCAATGAAGAGTAGACCCCGCTTGCCGTGACTAGAGAAAGCCCGCGCACAGCAACGAAGACCTAATGCAGCCAAAAATAAATAAATTTATTTTAAAAAAATTACTGAGAAAGGTACAACAGTAGGAGTAAGCAAAATGTGTGGGTTCATGGAAAGTCTGCTTTTGTTTGAATGAGAAGAATTTTTCTAGTTAAATTGGAAGAACACAGCCAATACCCAATTCTTTCATATCCATGTTCAATATTGTTTGTGGAGATGGTGGCAGAGGAGGAATCAAAAAATCAGTGACAAAATGGAGAGGTGATATTCTTGGTTACAACTGTCAATAGGAAAATTTTTTGAAATGAAATAAAGACCAAGAAAAATTTTAAACCACTCATTTAAGAGACATTTTTAGGGCACTTACTCTTTGAGTGAAGCTGAAGTTCTACTTCACCGAAACCCCAGCTTTCAGGGAACTGTCACACTAGTGGAGAGTCAGATACTAAAATACAAAGATACGTCATTCAAATGGGACATGTCGTGTTGGTAGCCCTGTTTTTGGTCTTGGGGTACAGAGAAGGTTTCCCTGATGAATTGGTGCTGGTTCTTCAGGCCGGTGGGAGCAGAGCTTGGGACAAGCGTGGTGTGCGTAGTTCGGGGGCACGCCTCGAGGGCAAAGCGCCTGGATGGTTGAGGGACTGAGGGACTGTCGCTTGCAGGGAGTATGTATAGGATGGGAGGAGGCTGGCCGCTACAAGGTGGAGGCATAGCATGCGATCATCTGGAGAGAGGAAGGAGGAGGGAGCGTCTTGTAGGGCTGTTTAAGAAGCTCTGAGAGTGTTAGGCATCCCTGCAGAAGGAGAGACAGAGGGAACGGAAGGGCAGTGAGAAGCCCGTCACAGCGACGCAGGCTGGAGACGAGGACAGCTCGTAGGAGGGGTGGGGGTGGCGTTCGGAACACATCCGTTGCAGTTGAGAGAAGGTTTGCAGATCAAGTTGACAAGACAGGCATCGTTCGTAACTGGATGGTGGGAGGCGGTTGGTGAGGGGGCGTCCTCAGGAACACGTCTCAGGTTTGTGGTTGGATCAACTGGGTGCATGGGGAGTGGGTGCCTACAGAAAGAGGTGATGAATTCCCTCTGGGGTTGGTGAACTTGAGGCGCCTTCGAAACATTACTGGAGATAAGTAGTGATAGACACTTGGTTACTGGTCTGAATTTCTGTAGAGAAACATGAGCTAGGAATGGAATAATGATTAATTTTGTATGTCAGCTTTGCCGGGCCGTGGTGTCTGGACGTGTGGTCAAACATTATTCTCCATGTTTGTGTGAGTGTGTTTTTGAATGAGATTAACGTTGAAGTGGAAGGACGTGGAGTAAAGCAGGTTGCTTGCTCTCCCTACTGTGGGTGGGCCTCCTGCAATCATTCAGAGGCCTGCCGTAGAGCAGGACTGACCTCTCCTCAGCAGAAGAAAACTCTGCCAGCCCACGGCCTTGAGGCTTGAACTACAGTATCTGCTCTTCCTGGGTCTCCAGCCTGGTGGCCCAGCACGTGGATTTGGAACTCGCCGTCTGCCCTGATACCACGAGCCAGTTCCTTAGAATACGTCTCTTTCTAGATATTTACGTTTCCTATTGGTTCTGTTTCTCTGGAAACAGAGAAATAGAACAACAGAGAAACAGCTCCCCCCTCCCCCTTCCCCTCGCCCTTTGCCCTCCCCCTTTCCCCTCCCCCTTCCCCTCCTTTCCTCCCCCTTTCTCCTCCCCCTTTCCCCTCCGCTTTCCCCTCCCCTTTCCCCTTCCTCTCCCCCTTTCCCCTCCCCCCTCCCCCCCTTTCCCCTCCCCCCTCCCCTCCCCCTTTCCCCTCTCCTCCCCCCTTCCCCTCCCCTCCACCCCCCTCTGCTTCCCTCCTCTCCCCTCTACTCCCCTCTCCTCTCCCCCTCCCCCTCCCCTCTGCTCCCCTTTACTCTCCTCTGCTCCCCTCCCCCCTCCCCTCCACCCCCCCTCCGCTCCCCTCTCTCTTTCCTGTTTCTTCCTCCCCTTCCTTCCCCTCTACCCCTCTCACTGCCTGCTGTCTTGCCTGCCTGCCTTTCTTGATGAGAAACTTAAAGATATTTAAATATTTTCATGATTCTTCTGGTAGAAAAGGAGCGACTAAAGAGCAAAGGTGTAGTAAAGAGTAACGTCGCTGACCAGGAGAGAATTGAGTCCAGAGAACAGAGGAGGGCTGCCCTCAGGAGGACCCCGGAGGGATGAGAAGGGACAGTGCAGGCTTGGCCGGCCGGTGCACTTGAAGCGGGAGAACGCGAGTTCCTGTTGGACGGATGAGTTTTACCCCGATGGAAGCCTTGCGCCCTCCACTGAGTGTGACGAGTGAGGCAGGAATGGGTTGGAGAGCCGAGAGCCTTTAAAAGGATTAGTTGTGAACAGTGGGTATGGACTTGAAGTAAAAAAAAAAAAAAAAAAGTGTTCGTTTTTCTGGATATTTTAAAGTCCCTAATGCATTTCGTTGATCAGCAGTGCATTGTAATCCATGTGCCATTTGGGTGTGCTTTTCCTGGCAGTCCTCACCTGTCCGGGTGAAAGGGAGCAGAGAGATTTGGGTGAGGATGTTTTGTCTGTTAGGTATGAGAAAATGCAGAGCCAAGGCAGGTTAGCGTATTGGCAGGGAAGTTATGAGGAAGATGAACATTCACTGCGACAGAAGTGGATACGCAAACAAGAAAACATAACGAGGGGCGCTGAATCCCGTGCGTATTTCGAGCGGGTGGTGCCGAGCAGTATTTTCAGTGGGAGCGGCCAGCCAAGCGATCCGCAGGGTAGAAGACGGAGGTCTGAAGATGCGAGACTCCGGTTTGCTCTGTTGCAGAGGGAGCAGACGTGGAAACATAAAATGAACAAGTAGATGACCACAGACGCAGTTCCAGTCTGGACGGTTGTGGGAGATGCAAGGAAGGGCCAGAGACGTGAAGAGGAGTGTGGCGTCAGTTAGAAAGATAGAGTGCTGCGACGCCCTAGCACGATTCTGCACACTGTATGCACTTTGTACCCCGGCCCTGCCGGGCATACGGGTGGATGGATGACAGGCCAGCAGCCACCGCAGAGGGCCTTTCTCTGGCTGCTTCTCAGTTTCCCTCAGGTTTGTTTTGGTGGGTGAGTGACTTGCAGTCTGACTCGTTAGGACCTACCCACAGATGAACTGGGAGAAGAACGACATCGCAGTGGAGCTCAGCTTTTGCAGGCTGGCAGTGAGCTAAGTCAGTGTTGGTTAGAGGCACCGATGACTTTCTCCTTAGGGACTCACAGGCTGAACTAGGCTGAGATGCGAACATGGTATCTGTGCCTCACCGTGATGACAGTGCAAGAGGCACGGGTAGTGTTGCGAGAGGGCTTGCAGGGCTCGGCTCTGGTGTGAGATAGGGCAGATCTTTCTGTTTGTTTGTTTTCCTAATACCTGTTGAGGCAAAATGATAACATGCAAAACCGTTATGTGTTGTACAGCCTGGCGGGGAGGGCAGACACCTAGAATCAGTGAAAGGTCTTCTGAATTATTTGAGCTCAGCAAGGGCATTCCGTGGAATCCCATCTTGAAATCATTGTCTAATGGAGGAAAACACATACTCAAAACAGACTTTGAACCAATATGGAAATGCAGCAGGTGGTCAGTTACTGAAAGGTGAGCCACTGGCTGCCCGTGTGATTGTGGCACGCTCGTCTCTGTTACCTCTCGGCCGTCCTCACCTGCAGGGTAGGGGTGTCTGTCTAGGCCAACACTCGTCTGTGGAGAAATCACTCTCTTTACTGATCAAGAGGTCTGGCTGTGAACTCCCGCGCACCCCAATTTATTTAGCCTTGAAGTGATCTGTCACAGAAAATCCGGTTTCAAACTCCATTATTTTAAAACAAAATCTCGTGTGAAGGTGCCAGAAGCTTTTGTGCTTGCCTAGGCTCTTGAAAGCACAAATGTCCATTATTTCCTTCTTTTGACACTCTGGCCACGCCAGCACGACGGGGCCGTCCGCGGAGGACAGGGGCTGTGTCGTTCCGCTGGGTCCTGGCACGTTCATTTGGGACCTCCACCTGAGAAATAAGCGGACCGGCCCATTTCTCTAGACTCATATCCTATGTTTCATTACTACGGATGAATCGGAAGTAAAGACCGCTGACTGCTGTGTCCTCGTAGGGCCTGACTCCACAGGGGTGACGGTCACATTTCGAGAAGCAGCGTGGTGGTGTCTGTACTAAGCGTTTGTGTCTGTTACAGCAGGGCAAAGGCGCGTACGGCCCAGAAATGATTCTCGTGACACGTTCGTGAGTTCCTTTACAGGAGTGTCTCAGCTTGAATTGAAATAAAAGCTCAGTGGCACGGTAGGAAGGATGCTTTTTATCACAGGACCTCACGGTACGGAATCAGCGTGACTTCTGTCACACACCACTTTGAGGATGAGAGGCGCAGAGCTGTTTAGATCACCTCTAGATCAAATTGGCTTTGTGTTTGATGATGTATCAGCAGTGGGGTCCGCTGGGTGATTTATCGTTATGCATAAAAACTTATAAAATTGTAAGCTTGGAAGTATCACTCTAACTGATCAACAGATATTTTAGAGCTAAATACACTTTATTTAAATATGTATAATAATGATCAGTCCCCCCGGCACACTAGAAAACCTGAACAGTTGCAATAACCACGAAGTTTTGAGGTGCTCTGCAGCAGAGCCGTACTCAGGGCCAGTGCTCCAGCCCCATGGAGCTGAGCTGTTGCCTTTCACAAATTTCCCAGAATTTTACCCTGCAAGTGCTCTGGCTGCTCCAGAATTCATATCTGGGTGTCCTTTTGGTCTTGCCCCACGTCAGCTAAAATCGAACCTCTGGAACAGAGCTGAAGAGGGCTCCCTCCATCTTCTCAACCGGGTGTAGCCTAGATGCATATCTCCAGAGCGATGTCGTTACACCCGAACAACCAAGCCAGCCAGAGCTGCAAGGGGCCTTCCTCTGAGGCTGCATTGCATTCATGGAAGAGAGTGGGACGGCGTTCAGAGATGTGAGAGGGTCAGGGAAGCGCGTGGAGGGAGAGGCTCAAACACTGCAGGCAGCCTGAGCAGAAAGCGTGGATGGAAAGAGCAGGGTTTGCTGAGGAGAGCAAGGGAGCAAGAAAGAACAAGGACAGGGACACCTGAGTGAGAGCAAAAGAGAAGACCAGCCACAGAGAGATGCACAGACAACGGCAACAGGAAAAGAACCCAGTATCTGTGTGTGTGTGTGTGTGTGTGTGTGTGTGTGTGTGTGTGTAGAGAGAATGACACATAGACACAGGTAGAGACATAGAGAAGGAAGGGGTTCTGTCGCCCTTATACCTGAATATGCTTGATGCAAACAAGCAGGATTTTCGTGGGAGATTTTTTTTAAAGTGGATAGTTCTACGTGCCATTCCCCCCCCCCCCGCATTATATCAGCATAGAATGATACCCAATTGTAAAATTATAAAAGTAGGTATCTTTTTTTTTTTTTTTTTTTTTTTTTTTTGCGGTACCCCGGCCTCTCACTGTGGTGGCCTCTCCCGCTGCGGAGCACAGGCTCAGTGGCCACGGCTCACGGGCCCAGCCGCTCCGCGGCACGTGGGATCCTCCCGGACCGGGGCACGAACCCGCGTCCCCTGCACCGGCAGGCGGGCTCTCAACCACCGCGCCGCCAGGGAAGCCCAAAGTAGGTATATTTTTTATCCTCCTGCCGTATTGTTCTATGGAAATGGTAAGCGAGCGAAGTTAACATTTTTGGTCAGTGAAATGGAGCTTTCAGTGCCCATGCTAACTCTGTGTAGACCGAAACAAGTCTCCGAAGTGTTTTCCTGGTGTTCAGATCTACCTCTCAGCGCCTGGATGGACTGCGTAATGCGCGCCAGGCATAGAGAGAGAGGCTGAAGCGCGGGACCCAGGGACACGCCGGAGCCCTCGGGCGACCTCACCCACGAGCGCGGCCGTTCATCGCTGCAGTGCGAGCGAGAATAAGATGTATGTTCTCAAATGAGAGCCTTTAACGCCTCGGGGGTTCCCGTCCGGGGGAAGTTATAGCTGACTGCAGAGAGACGGGTCCCCCGACTCTGTTGGGAGTAAAAGCCCGAGGCAGATGGTTAAGGGGAGCAAACTTTCTGTGGGTCTCGTGGGAACGAGAATTCAAAGGGGACCTGACAGTCTCACCAGCTGGCCCACAGGGTGAATGGCGGGTGAGGGCGGAGGGACAGGGGCTGGGCCACACCTGGGAGGACTGGGAACACCAGGTTGGGGGGTTGTTGGCGGGCAGGAGGGACCACTGGCGGCTGAGAGCGGAAGAGGCGGGTTGCATGGCACCGCTAGAGAACTGGAGGATTGCGCGCCCCTTCCGAAGACTGAGGCTAACGTGAGAGGAGATGATCTAGGCTCGCCGCACGGAACAGAGACACAAGCCCTGGCGACGGGCCTCAGACACAGCATATCCTGGCAGCTGCTCTGTCCGGTGGAACCTCCCGTGATGACCAGAGGTTCCAGATCTCTGCTGTCCAGTACGGTAAAACCACTAGCCACGTGGGGCTTTTGACCCCTTGAGATGGGCCCACGGTGGTGGAGAAGCTTAACTTTTAATTGCATTTAATTTTAATTCGCTTAAATGTGAATGTGATAGCCAGGTAGCTACTGGGTTCTGCATTAACATAACTATAGTAGATTATAGAGTGAAAAATAAAGCTTATAAAGCTTGTTAAATAGTATATCAGGTAGAATTTGGTCCTTGGAGATTGTGACGTTTCTCCTATTTTCATTTCCGATACTCTGTCAAGTGCATTATCAGGAGATTTCTGCCTTATTGTCAAGCTTGACGTGTAGAACGTTATCCAAAGGGCGCTCTGTCCTCGATAGTGGCCCAGTAGTCTGGGCCCAGAGTCTAATTTGGCAATTCCGTTTCGGTTTTTCTGTCTGCTACAGGTACTTGACCAGTTTTAACTGGATGTTTTTGTGTCATGTTTATCAAATACCCTCACCTTCTAAAATGCTTTGCTTGGTGGCAGCTCATTTTTGAGAGTGGGTTTCTTCTGCTGGCTGAGAGAAATGCACCTCCAGAAAGTCATTTCACGCTCGGAGGTGTGTGCTCTTGTGATTGATTTAGGCGTTGGGCGGGGCAGCCAAGGTGAGGAGATGCACACATGCACGCGCACAGAGAGAGGTCTCGAGAGACCGCGGGCCGGAGCAGGAGCGACGGGTGGGGGCAGGGGAGGTTAAAGAAAAACCGAACCAAACCAAGGGCTTCCAGACAGCGAAGTGAAGACTTTCACATGTTCCTGTGGAAATGGACCGACAGGCTATTAATAAACTCTGAGGGGCTCCCCTGGTGGCGCAGTGGTTGAGAGTCCGCCTGCCGATGCAGGGGACGCGGGTTCGTGCCCCGGTCCGGGAAGATCCCACGTGCCGCGGAGCGGCTGGGCCCGTGAGCCGTGGCCGCTGAGCCTGCGCGTCCGGAGTCTGTGCTCCGCAACGGGAGAGGCCGCAACAGTGAGAGGCCCGCGTACTGCAAAATAAATAAATAAATAAATAAATAAATAAATAAATAAATAAATAAAAAATAAACTCTGAGATGGGATCTCCTCCCCTGTAAACGTTAACACGGTGGCTAATGGGTCAGAAGACAAAACGTTCAGTGACCCCCCTCCCACTCAGCATCGGCCTTCAGGCATGTTCGTGGATCCCAGGGTCTACAGAGAACAGAGTTGGACAAAATAATTGTCTAAATTAGAAGAAATGACCTCAGTGCTCTGCTGAAAGAAAGCAAAAATTCCTGTTCTCACCAGGGTTACCCAGAATAGTGCAGAACAAACAAGGACAATTCAAAGATGGGGTGACCAAAACAAGCAAAACACAAAAAACCCAACCCTCAGTTTGTGGAAGAGAATCCAGAAGCATCTAATTTGCAGTCTGAGATATTTATGGTTAGATTAGCATCTGAGGGCTTCCCTGGTGGCGCAGTGGTTAAGAATCCACTGCCAGTGCAGGGGACACGGGTTCGAGCCCTGGTCCGGGAAGATCCCACATGCCGCGGAGCAACTAAGCCCGTGCGCCACAACGGCTGACGTTATGCTCTAGACCCCGCGAGCCACAGCTACTGAGTCTGTGTGCCACAACTACTGAAGCCCTCACGCTTAGAGCCCGTGCTCCTCAACAAGAGAAGCCACCGCAATGAGAAGCCCCCGCACCACAACAAAGAGTAGCCCCCGCTCGCTGCAACTAGAGAAGGCCTGCTTGCAGCAACAAAGACCTAACACAGCGAAAAATAAAAATAAATAAATAAATTTATTTAAAAAAAGATTAGCATTTGATAGGAAAACTAGTTATAATGTGTACTACATTTCCAAGTGAACAGATAAAAAATTAAGATCTCGTAGATGCCATAAAAGTGAGAATTCCTCTCAAAATGACCTTGATCTATCAATACACAATTTTATATCTCAGTAACAGGGAACACTTCAAAGAAAGCAAAGAAGAGCCCACTGCATTTCTAATCCCAGTTCAAGCTTCTTAGTAGCACAGATGGGACCCGAAACTCCAGTCTGTGGGGTGTCTACTTGGGAAATGTGTTTAAGCTCCTGAGAAGCCCGTGGAAGGGGTTCTACTGAGTCCTCGGGCTTCAGCTGGTTGTACAGCAACTCCTTCCCCCAGACGCATATTAAGAATAAAAGGACCACTCGTTCAGTCACTTGGTAGTTTCCACTCAACTCGTGTTATGGTTCTCAGAAAAAGGCAGTTTTTCTTTGGAAGATTTTTTTTTTTTTTTTTTTTTTTTTTTGCGGTAAGCAGGCCTCTCACCACTGTGGACTCTCCCCATTGTGGAGCACAGGCTCCAGACGCGTAGGCTCAGCGGCCACGGCTCACGGGCCCAGCCGCTCCGCGGCACGTGGGATCTTCCCGGACTGGGGCACGAACCCACGTCCCCTGCATTGGCAGGCGGACCCTCAACCACTGCGCCACCAGGGAAGCCCTGGAAGATGTTTTTGAACGTTGACTTCTGTTGATGAGACTCTGAGAGTACAGGCCTCCTCGGCCCGCCCGGTAGGGAGAACGTGCATAGGGGCAGGACTTAGTGCACACAGGCAGAGGAGAAGGGCTGTTCCGTCCCATGGTCCTGCTGAAAGAGCAAAGACGCTTTTCTCCGCATACCCAAGGGAGTCTCCTCCTGTCTCATCAGCCTGAATGGATTGTGTGGCCTCCTGAGCCAAAGCCACGCGCTTTCCAAGGCAGTGGACCCACTTCCTCGTCTGCTGTAGACTTTGTCACTCGCCTGGCGTACCCTGGAGCATCTGGCCGTCTGTCGCCCTTCCCGGTTGAGATCCTTGGCACCACCCGAGTCCTAATTAAATGAGACTTATGCCTGAGGCTGGGACGCGTTGACTTCCCCCCCCCCCCCCCGCCCCGAGTCCAGGGAGATAAGAATTGAGCACGGAGGAAGCATAGGGCTGGGGAGAAACAGCAGGCAAGTCCAGGATGGACAGGTAGAGATGCTGCTCGAAGTATTTTCCTCAGGGACATATCTGCCTGATTCCTTCTTTCCCCTGGTCAGAATACTGTCTTTGTTCTGCACCAACTATAATTGTGGTAGTATAATGTCTTTTGCAACACAATTAGCTGAATCTCGTCTTAGCGTGCAGAGACCTTGAAGCAGCATCGTTGTGTCTGAGAACTACGTGTCACTAGCATGCACAAAAGTGGGAGTGGGGAAGAAGGGGGAGAAGGACAGAGAGAGAAAGTGCTGCCATCTTTGGGGATTTAGCTGAGAAACATTCGCTAACATTGGACTTAAAATATCAGATACTTGTTTGAGGACATTTTGGAAAGGATAATTTTTTTTTTTTTTTTTTTCCCCCCGGTACGCGGGCCTCTCACTGCCGTGGCCTCTCCCGTTGCGGAGCACAGGCTCCGGACGCGCAGGCTCGGCGGCCACGGCTCACGGGCCCAGCCGCTCCACGGCACGTGGGATCTTCCCGGACCGGGGCGCGAACCCGCGTCCCCTGCATCGGCAGGCGGATTCTCAACCACTGCGCCACCAAGGAAGCCCTGGAAAGGATAATTTTTAATGCGTATGAGTTGCCAACATGTAGGACTTCTTCAGTAATTTGAGTCGTTTCCTACTGTGAAACATTTGAGGATTTGTACTTTATTAAAATGCGTGAATTGTCACCCTACGCAAGTGCCCGGTGACCACAGTCACAGGGAGTTAAGAATTTTTGCTTGTTTAAGGAGCCTGATGCCTATCTTTGCCTGAAATCTTAGGGAATTCTTTTTAGTTCATAAGGAAACATAATACCTTAACCATTCTTAACTCACATAGTTATTAACATGTGTATGACAACAACCTAAATGTTTTCTTAAACTACACTGGATAACAACATAATTGTCCTACCTGGATACAGGATTATATCAGCACATGTTATGAACAGATCGTTTTCTAGAAACACACAAAAAGAGCAGGGATGAATTTCAGTGCCCCTACTCTACTCACTGGAGACCAAAATTGCTTTACTTCAAACTCTTGGAATCAAGTAAAAATGTCTACTCACGTGCTTAAAGGGTTATTTGTTCTAGATTTAATCTTACAGCTACTTAGGGGGAAAGAAAATTGAACTTAAAGGTAAAATGTCACTAGATGTATTTTCAGATCTTTCCCAAAGCACGATTACGCTTGTTTACGTTTAGTTATCTGGAGAGTAAAGTCTTAATGCTTACCTCATGTTCCCTGAAAACTCCTTGTATATTTTTCTGAGATTAATATCCTGGGAGGAGAGACGAACGTCTGTGTCCTGAAGCTGGAGATTTAGGACTAGGCAGTGGGATTGCTGAGGTTGAGGCTGACTATTGCTCCTTCAGACATCAGTTTGTGATCTATCTGTCACATAGTATCGCGGCGAACCTTTCACGTATCTGCAGTACAATATGTGCGGTAGACATGATTAAGAAGAGCCATGAATGTGAAAAAAACAGGTACATATAGTAAATAACTGGAGAGACATGACCAGTGTCACCTAGAGCAGCGAATGTAGCCACGAGACAAGGATGTGCGGGTCGCTGAGAGATCCTCACAAGCAGAGTCCAGGTGGTCAGCCGCCAGTGTTTTGAAGGAGTTTCAAGGAACAGTCTTCTCACCAACCTCTAAAACTCCATTTTGTGTTTAACACGCGCTCCATATTATTTTTCCTGTTGAGTCGCATTGGGCACCTTCCTTTGCATATTTCTGTGCAGGGATGATAAAATACTAATAGAACACATTTTATGGTCTTAAGGAGGATGCAAGTGGGAACTGAGACACAGTATTCACATCAGAAAAAGAGGTGGCTGTACGGGCTGCTCGTAATATTGCCAGATTAGCGGTGTCCTAGGTACCGTGTACTTCAGAGCAAGGAGGCGCACCGCTTGGAGGGGTGTGATCGAGCCTTCACAGGTGCTAAAAGGGAGGTGAGAACTGAAAGAGCCAGTGCAGGCACAGGAATAAGGGAGTCAAGGCCCGGGGGTGGGGAGAACTTAATGATATTTTTCCCAGCCGTATTGCAATATAATTGGCATATAACATTGTGTAAGTTTAAGGTGTAGAAAGTGTGGATTTGATACCACTGTAGTTAGCTAACACTTCCGTCGTGTGACATAATTCCATTTCTGTTCTGTGGTGAGAACATTGGACTTCAGCTCTTCTCAGCAACTTTCAGGTGCATGGTGCAGAATTAACCGTATTTCACAGTGCTGTGTATTACAGAGCTAGGAGGCGAGGACATCAGTATCATTTCTTCCTTTGAGTGGTTCCTGTGATAACTGAACTAGGATTTTACCAACGGGCGTTTTTCTGCCCTGGTTCTCTAAGTAGATGGAAGTGTAAAGCAAGGGTTCCAGTGGCGTTCTCTGCTCTTGGAACAGTGGTCTCTCATGTACTCTTCTGCATCTTAATTCACCTTTGCACACTGCAGGAAGCAGCTCCATGGAATCTTCCCGTGTAAGAATAGAAGTTTCCTGAATCCATGTTCTCTCCACAGCTTCCACACAACTCAGGAGCTGCGAGGTGGGGGGGGGGGGTGCTTAAGAAACAAAATTCCTTTAAAATATATTTGAAACAGATTTTCAGATGAAGTTGTCACTTAATCAGATGACCAATAACAAGAATGTTGGGACTGGGTGTTTGACCATCTGACCCATAAGTAAAAAGGAGACTTTGGTTTAGGGACGTGCCTTCTGCAGTAGGGAGTGTATCTATCTGTGCTACAGATTAAAACGGCAAGAGTGGGAAATAGGACTGGTTGCAGGCACACATGTTACCAACGGTGAAATATGCCCTTTGTCTGCAGTGTGTGGTTAAATGATGTCGGTGGCATGTGCAGAATTAGGTTTCTTGGGCTCTGAGTTGTTTGCTGTCCTCACGGTTAATCTTGCAACCATCTTTTATCAGGTATTCATCTCTCCCAGCAATTAAGATGCTGAGGCATAGCTTGAGGTCAGTCAGTTGAAGCAAACGCTCTAGCTCGTCGGATAAAATGGCACCATAAGAGCACACATCAGCTTCTGTCTGCGCACAACTCCCCATCTCCCCCTGCCACGGAAAAGAATCATTTCACGGCACTCTATTTATACAGGTATTTCCAAAATATGAACTTAGTTTGACCTTGGCACTTACCAGATAATGTGAACCATTATGTAACTGAGAACGTATATAAAAACTTGCAGAGGACAGACAAGTCTGAACTTCTGCAAAGCTCAGTTGTTCCGCTGCAGCAGTGCTTTCCCCATTATTTGCTGGAGTAAATAAATACTGAAGCCAAGAATAACTAACTTCTTTAACATTTGTACAATGGCCCACTCCCCCAGCTAATACGCCTTAAACACGAAAGGGGTTAGGTTGAAAGCTCTAGGTCACGAGTTTTGCTGAAGTGGTAGAAAGCTCAGGTTTGCCCTTAGGTAAAACTAATATTAATAATAATTTTATAAAGTGTCTCATAGTGGTTCTACCTCCACCGTTTTTCCCGTGGAGACCGCGTATTTGTGAACAGAGGCCTGGTTGCCGCTTTATCTCTGGTAGACTGGCGAGTTCATGGTGGGCATGGGGGCGTGAGAGGCTGAGACCCTCCTGGGAACGCCTGGGGGGGGCGGTGAGTCACCTTGGAAGCACAGCAGTTCTGCGCAGGGTCGCGGGGTATCTGAGAGACCGCACTGAAACCCACTCTACTTACCTGCCGAAACGGACGCTGTTCCTCTTGGGGTCACACCTCCAGTCCACGGGGGCTCGTAGCTTCGGGGACCCACGCTGTGCTTTTCGGAAAGGCTTGCAGTTTATTGACCTTGCCTTTGCGGTTATTGGTGAGGCAAGTCTGGTGGTCTGCCAGGCAGGGTATGTTCTCCCAAGAAGGAGAATGCATGTGTATTTTAAATATTTTTAAAATTCACCACACAGGTTTTACTTCATTTGCTTCACTGGTTTATAACGTTATATAAGTTTCACGTGTACAACATTATATTTCTACTCTGTGTGCTGTTCACTGCAGTGCGCTCACCACCAAAATTGTGTTTCCGTGTGTCACCATACAGTTGATCCCCTCTATCCATTTTGCCTTCTCCCCTCCCCTTGCCTTCTTGTAACCAGTACTCTGTTCTCTGTATGTAAAAGTTTTGGTTTGGTTTGGTTTGTTGATACATTTTTTTTTTAATATTCCACATGCGAGTGAAATCAGACGGTATTTGTCTTTCTCTTTGACCTGTTTCACGTAGCACGACAACCTAAAGGTCCAACCGTGTTGTCACAAATGCCAGAATCCCATCTTTTTATGGCTGAGTACTATTCCATTGTGTGTGTGTGTCTGTGTACACACACAGACACACACACCACATCTTTATCCATTCGTCCCTGAATGGGCACTTAGATTGTCTCCTTATATTGGCTATTAATTACACGTGTTTTTTTTTTTTTTTTTTTTTTTACAGAAAGGTATAAAGATGGACACTCGTAGGAAAACAGAAGTGTAAATAATGCTGTCTTCCTTTTAAATGAACAGTGGTTGTGCTTTTTTGTTTTTCTCCACATTAAACTGGTCAACCTTTGACGTACCATGTACCCTAGTGTGTGTATGTGTGTGTGTATAAATAAATGTGTGTGTGTGTGTGTGTGTGTGTATACTTAGTATCCTGATAAATTTCCTATGTTACACTTGGAAGTTTTCTATGAAAACATGAAATGATACTTGCAATAGTACATGAAAGTTTTCCCTGGTTCTTCTGAATCATCTGTGTCTACTAGAATTTATACGTCAGCCAAAATTGGAAGTGCCTCTGTAATTGTAGAAGTTCCAGCAGCCACATTAAAAAGGTAAAAAGAAATGAGTGAAATTAATTTAGCAGTATATTTTATCTAATACGGTATATCCCAAGTAGTGAAATTAATTTGACAGTATTTTTTTTTTTTTTTTTTTTTTTTTTTTTGCGGTATGCGGGCCTCTCACTGTTGTGGCCTCTCCCGTTGCGGAGCACAGGCTCCGGACGCGCAGGCCCAGCGGCCATGGCTCACGGGCTTAGTTGCTCCGCGGCATGTGGGATCTTCCCGGACCAGGGCACGAACCCGTGTCTCCTGCATCGGCAGGCGGATTCTCAACCACTGCGCCACCAGGGAAGCCCTTGACAGTATATTTTATCTAATACGGTATATGCCAAGTAGTGAAATTAATTTAGGAGTATATTTTATCTAATACGGTATATCCCAAGTAGTGAAATTAATTTGACAGTATATTTTATCTAATACGGTATATCCCAAGTAGTGAAGTTAATTTGACAGTATGTTTTATCTAATACGGTATACCCCAAGTAGTGAAGTTAATTTGACGGTATGTTTTATCTAATACGGTATACCCCAAGTAGTGAAGTTAATTTGACGGTATATTTTATCTACTACGGTATACCCCAAGTAGTGAAGTTAATTTGACGGTATATTTTATCTACTACGGTATACCCCAAGTAGTGAAGTTAATTTGACGGTATATTTTATCTACTACGGTATACCCCAAGTAGTGAAGTTAATTTGACGGTATATTTTATCTACTACGGTATACCCCAAGTAGTGAAGTTAATTTGGCGGTATATTTTATCTACTACGGTATACCCCAAGTAGTGAAGTTAATTTGGCGGTATATTTTATCTACTACGGTATACCCCAAGTAGTGAAGTTAATTTGACGGTATATTTTATCTACTACGGTATACCCCAAGTAGTGAAGTTAATTTGACGGTATATTTTATCTACTACGGTATACCCCAAGTAGTGAAGTTAATTTGACGGTATATTTTATCTACTACGGTATACCCCAAGTAGTGAAGTTAATTTGACGGTATATTTTATCTACTACGGTATACCCCAAGTAGTGAAGTTAATTTGACGGTATATTTTATCTACTACGGTATACCCCAAGTAGTGAAATTAATTTGACGGTATATTTTATCTAATACGGTATACCCCAAGTAGTGAAATTAACTTGACAGTATATTTTATCTAATACGGTATATCCCAAGTATCAGTTCAACACGTAAAATGTCGAATGAGATGCTTCATAGTCCACCTCTTTTCCTGTTTAGCCTTTGCGGTTAGTGTGTATTTTGCACTTCTGTCACATCCCAGTTTGGAAGTGCCACATTTCCAGTGCACACTGGCCACGTGTGGAAACGAGTGGTGCGCTGGGCAGCCTGACTCCGATGCCGGTGGCGTGGTGGGTTGACATGCAGACGCTGGCCTTGCTCGTGGCCTTCCTTAGTGGGATGGGTTTGCTGTAAGAGGCCCTCTTTGGGTTTTATGCTGCTGACTTTGTGCTGGCCGTGGGTCTGTACCACTGCCTTCGTGCCGGTCTGGAGGTACGTACCTAAAGTAACTTTTGCTTCAGTTCACAAGATCTTCATCCAGATTCCTTCAGTCACGTCAGGTATTTCTCAGAATTACTTAAGAAGTCAGATTTTTTGCAGAACAATCTTGAGGGGTACTGCTCAGGTACTGCACAGAATGTCCTTCCATTTGGGTCGGTCCGTACTGCAATGTAGAGGAAACTTTTCCTGTAAAAAGCCGTAGAGTAAATATATTCAGTTTTGTGAACACTGTACGGTCTCTGTTGCCATCATTCAGCTCTGCTGCTGTCTTTTGAAAGCAGCCACAGACACTGTGTGAATGAATGGGCAAGGATGTGTTCTAATCAAACTTTATTCACAAAAATAGGCAGTGGGCTGAACTGATCCATGAGCTATTTGCCAAGCCCTCATGGAGAGGCAAGAATGCTAGACTGGAGCAAGTGTTTTTGGTTCTATATGGGGGGGGAGGAGAAAACGACAGACTGAAAAAGAAGCTGAAAGAGAACAAGTCAACTCAGGTTGCCTTCCATGTGTAAAGTCAGACCCTTGATTCTAACGGCATGTGACCCTAAATAACCTTGCTTTGCCACCTATGTCTTCTACGTAATTGGTTTGGTTAAAGAATGAGTGTAAATCGTGAGAGAGAGACAGAGAGAGAGAGAGGAGAACCTTTCTAGATGCCCTCTTGGACAGCCCCTGCTCCACTCTGACTAGCTGTCATTTCAGGGCTCCATTGTAGGTAAACCGAAGTGCACGTTGTGGAAGAAGATGCCACGTGAAGTCAACCTGAGGGCAGGTGCCCGCTCAGTTGGTTACAAATGTCTGTCCCTTCCGGGGGGGACCCTGTTTAGCGAATTATAAATGCTTTGTGAATTAAGTAAACGCTTTGCTGCCTCAACACATTCATAGCTTTTTAAAAAAAAACCAAAAACTAGGATTCAAATATTTCTCTAGTTTTTGTATTCTTCTTACTCTTGGTGTTATTATTATCACCATTACTAGCTGTGATATTACCGAGGCCTTAAGAGTGAGTGTGTATTTAGATCAAATAGTGAGTTATGGGGCTTCCCTGGTGGCGCAGCGGTTGAGAGTCCGCCTGCCGATGCAGGGGACGCCGGTTCGTGCCCCGGTCCGGGAGGATCCCACGTGCCGCGGAGCGGCCAGGCCCGTGAGCCGTGGCCACTGCGCCTGCGCGTCCGGAGCCTGTGCTCCACAACAGGAGAGGCCACAGCGGTGAGAGGCCCGCGTACCGTAAAAAAAAAAAAAAAAAAAAAAAAAAAAAGTTATGTAAAAGTATTTTTCTATTATTTTGTAACTCTACATAAGCTAACTTTTGAGTCCTCATTGTGCCAAATGGCAGACAGTTAGGCTGCAGCAAAGTTATACGTAAACTCGTTCACTTCGGATCAGTTAAATCTTGCCTGCTCTCTTTTCCTCTTGCCTGCAGTGGCATCAGAAAACCTAGGCTGTTTGTAGTCACTGCATTGGGATGAGGCGTCAGTTCTGGTCACTGGTTTGCCCCTGGGTGGCCTTCACGCTGCATGGAGTTCCTAGCCTCTCTTTTTCTTTTTTTTCTTTTTTTAAAAAAATAATTTATTTTTGGCAGCGTTGGCTCTTCATTGCTGCGCGCGGGCTTTCTCTAGTTGCAGCGAGCGGGGGCTACTCTTCATTGCGGTGCGTGGGCTTCTCATCGCGGTGGCTTCTGTCGTTGCGGAGCACGGGGTCTAGGGCGCAGGCTTCAGTAGTTGTGGCACGCAGGCTCGGTAGTTGTGGCTCATGGGCTTAGTTGCTCCACGGCATGTGGGATCTTCCCGGACCAGGGCTCGAGCCCGTGTCCCCTGCGTTGGCAGGTGGATTCTTAAGCACTGCGCCACCAGGGAAATCCCCCTCTCCTCTCTTTTACGATGAGAGAAAAGAAAAACAATGAAGGAGGGGGAGAGGAGGAGGAGAGAACTTGACTCAGCGCTTGGCTTTTATTTTTCCAAATCGTTTTGTCATACATCTGCGTTATTGCTTTTTTTTTTTTTTTTTTTTAAAGCAAGACTGACATTTTTGGACTCTGGTTCCAGAGCAACAATCTCCCATTTGGACAATGGCAGCCCAGTACCTAATGGTCCCACAGGAGGGGAGGAGAAGGGGTGGGGACTGTCGGGGGGTGGAGAGGGAGGGCATCGTGGGCTCTAGGAGAAAGAGCACACTCGTGTTCTGTTTTTCATTAACCCTTGACCACATCCACTCCAGACAGCAGCTCCAAGATAGGACGTCATAAGCGTGGGAGACAGGTTCGTTGCTCCATGGAGCCAGGGAACCTCCAAAATATGTGACGTCTGGAGCAGACCAATAAGTGGGCAGTCCCCCCAACTAATATTAGTTGAATGCATTTCATCCTTTATTTCGTGACAGTGCAGAAATCTAATTTGCTCTTTCCCACTATTTTATTAGTTTTTAATCAAAGCATGATAATGCAGCGCGCATCAAGTCAAGCATGATGCGAGTGTGTAGGGAAAAAATGAGTACGCCCTTACACCTGACGCCGCCCAGCGCCTCCCCTTGTCTTTTCTCAGTGAAGACACAAAGGTCATTGTCCCTGCAGCTCTCTGCCCTGTCTGATCTGTTCTTCCTGGAAATGATCACTCCCTGATGGACATTTTGGTTTGTTATTTGTCCCTTCCCGTTAAAATAGGTCCTCAATGAGAATAAATTGATCTGTTTCGATCATTGCTGTGTCTCCAGGCTGGTGTATGGAGGGCTCAGTAAACATTTACTGGATGAATGAGTTGCATTGCACTTATGTAGTCATTTTGCCTGGATTCGTTGTTTTCATATAAAACTCATGCCACACAGCAGATATCCAGTAAGTAGTTACTGTTCTATGTGTGGAATGTAGTTGTAACTTCATGAGCATGTCGTATCAGGCGGAGGAATTAGAGAATATTGCTGAGGAGACATCCCCGGTCTTCCGTGGTGTTTAATATGTAGGGTATAGGGTATTAAACAGTGGATGCAGAATGGAAGTGAGACTATGATTATGGTGTTTATCTGACTTTCTCATATGACAAGGTTCATATCAGAGGGGCTCTTTAGAGTTGACTTTTACTGAGAGCCTGTGAGGGAATGCCCAGCGTCAGATACCCCTGTGCTGAGCATCTAACATGCGTTAGAGAGTTCATTTGTCAAAATGACCCTAGAAGAAGGCAGGTGCTACTGTCAAGGCTAAATAACTGACTCAGAGAGGGTTACTGATGGAGAGAAATTGTGAGAGTCATCTGGCCCTGGTGCCTGTATTCTTGAATCAAGTAATATTTCTTGAATCCAGAATACAGTCTGGCTACAGATAACGTACATAAGATTCTAACAGTGGGTACACGTATGAACTGGGGGCTGACGGCTTCCTATTTTCCAGATGAAGCAAAAGGTGGCATCTTTGGTTGAGAATAGGTTTGGGAGAGCTTTGAAGGCAAACCATTTGAAAGGATTCCAGGAGTCTGAGACAGGGATACGGCGTAGAGGACAAAACAGACTGGGTCAAGTTTGAAAAGCCCAAGGGATGTGAACTCAGTCCCTTCAGGAAGTACGGCTGCTCGAGGAGGTGTAGAGAGATGCACAAATAGCTGCGGGCTTAACTCAGCTCGCTAGGACCGGGAGTCCTGTTCCTAATGGTGGTAAAACCAATGATATGAGGTAAGTCCTCACGTGTGGAGAATGGTGAGGCTAATTTTGCTTTTTGTTTGTTTGTGGCTCTCATTTGAAGACGTGGCTGTTTTTATCTTTGAATCATCCCAGAGCGCTTTGCAGCCAGTCTGTATGTTTCTCTCCCCAAGAGGATGGCCTTATTTTGTTTGGGCTGGTTGGCGTCCTCGGCCTTGGCTGATGTCTGTGTTTCAAGCTCTTCTTCGTTCTCCAAGCTTCCCTGATTACTCAGCTGCACGGTGCATTGTTTCAGCTCCAGTGCCATTAATCAGGCTCTTGCCAACTTTTCACAGCTTGGGAAGAATTTTTACTCAAAACATTCAAAACCAGCATTTCACGGAATTCAGCTGTGGTTAACAATGGGCGGCCTTGTTGGTGGGGACCACATTCAAAGTTAATGGGCTTGAAGGAGCCTTTTGGGGTCATCGGCAGCTGAGGGTGCAATTAGGATGCTCCGGCCCAGCTCACCAGCCCTAGAGACAGCTTCGCCAGCTCGGACATGTTCTCAGGGCCTGGGACGGGGAGAAGGGAGCACATCTCCGCACTGCTATTGTGAAGGCGCCCGATGAGATGCGGGGATTTGCCATGGGAGGAAAATCGGGGACTGTGCCCCGCCGCTTGCTCTCGCTGAGGTCACACTGGCCTGATTTTCCCCCCTGCCATGGAACAAAGCCCTCTAATAAATTTATTAAGTCTCAGTTATTTGCAATTCATGTGCTCTTTGCAAATCAGAAGTCGATGATGAGGACGTTGCCCTCTTTACACAAAAGAATCTAAGCGTGGGGAAGAATTTAGGCAACAGAGGAGGGCGGGGAGCCCTTCTAAATCCTCTTATAAGCCCTTCAGGTAGGTTTTCATGCAAACCAGATGCAACGTTCTTTTTCTCTTCAGACTTTGGATAACCAGGGTTTGGGGGGACGTTTCTGACTGTTAAATTCAGGATTATATTTTACATATCATGACATGCCGTGCCGTTCATTTAAACCGTCTCAGCAAATTACCGATCAAGGCATCACTTAAATTTCCTCCCATCCTAAACATTTCATTTCCTGACCTCTAGAGATGGAACTTTTTGAAAAGCAGTAGACTTTGTTTCTCAGAGCTCTCTCAGGACTACGGAGAAGTGGGACAGAAACAGCCCAGCGTTCCTGCCTCGGCTCACTGTATGGTTCACATCTTGAGTTAATTTCATCCGTTTTGTTAAAATTGACAGACCACGATGGACACATCAGTGTTGTCCCTAGCTTACGTTAGGGCTCACTTTTTGTGCCGAGTGTGCTATGGGTTTGACCAAATAAACCATATCCCGTGTCCACCATTACAGTATCAGACAGAATAGCTTCACGGCCCTGAAAATCCTCAGCACACCACCTCTTCACCCCTCCCTCCCCGCTAGACACCCCCCCCCCCCGCAACCACCAATCTTTTTACCATCTCTGTTTTCTTTCGTTTTTAAATCTGTAAGTTTTGCCATCTGAATATTTTTCTTCAATCAACTTTCCCGAAATTGACCAACACCAAGAGATTGCAACAATGGTTTCAGGTTCAGATCATATATTTGTTTGTCATATGTAACAGGGTTTTTTAAAAAAAATCCACTTTCATCAAGTGTTAATGGACTTTTTTTTTTCTTTAATAATAATGAAAATCATTAAGTATCCCTAGACAAAAATGGCAAAAAACTTACAGCATGTACTAGAAAGAAAATATAAATTATGGGATTATTTGTGATTTTAAAGAAATATGTCCTGAAGGACTTGGATAAAATATGACTTAAAAAATGTGTAAGGACCGTTACATAAGTGTCATGTTTAGAAAAACACATAATTCATTAAAAATTTTCTTTTATTGAAGTATAGTTGATTTACGGTGTTGTGTTAGTTTCTCCTGTACAGCAGAGTGATTCAGTTATGCATATATATATATATATATATATACATTCTTTTTCATATTCTTTTCCATTATGGTTTATCCCAGGATATTGAATATAGTTCCCTGTGCTCTACAGTAGGGCCTTCTTTATCCATCCTATACATACTAGTTTGCATCTGCTGACCCCAAACTCCCGATCCATCACTCCACCACCCCCCTCCCCCTCGGCAGCCACAAGTCTGTTCTCTATGTCTGTGAGTCTCTTTCTGCTTTGTAGATAGGTTCATATGTGTCTTGTTTTAGATTCCATATATAAGTGATATCATATGGTATTTGTCTTTCTCTTTCTGACTTATTTCACTTAGCACGATCATCTCCAGTTGCATCCGTGTTGCTGCAAATGGCATTCTTTCTTTTCTATGTCATTCATATGTCATTCTAAGTCATTCATTCTTTTCTATGGCTGAGTGGTATTCCGTTGTGTAGATGGACCACTTCTTCTTTATGCGTTCATCTGTTGATGGACACTTAGATTGTTTCCATGTCTTTACTATTGTGAATAGTGCTGCTGTGAACATTGGGCTGCACGTATCTTTTTGAATTATGGTTCTTTCTGGATATATGCCCAGGAGTGGGATTGCTGGATCATAGGGTAATTCTATGTTTAGTTTTTTAAGGAACCTCCATACTATTTCCATAGTGGCTGTACAATTTACATTCCCACCAACAGTGCAGGAGGGTTCCCTTTTCTCCACACCCTCTCCAGCATTGGTTATTTGTAAACCTTTTAACGACAGCCATTCTGACCCTGGTGTGAGGTGCTACCTAACTGTAGTTTTGATTTGCATTTCTCCAATACTTAGCGACCTTGAGCATCTTTTCATGTGCCAATTGGCCATCTGTATGTCTTCTTTGGAGAATTGCCCATTTAGGTCTTCTGCACATTGTTGGATTGGGCAGGCCTGCTCTGCACCAGCGTCCTGCAGAATGCCTCAGCCTCATGTCCCGTGCTTGGGGACCCGGGAGGCCACCAAGTTGTAGACATGACAGCTGGTAGATGAGCAGGACCACCGAAAATGAGTGGGAAAGAGATACATCTTTGTTGTGTGGAGTCACTGAAATGGGGGCGCTTCTTAGATACCATGTCATAGTCTACCTTGTCCTCACGAATCATACAATAATTGGTGTATCTGCAGCTTTTTCTTTGTATGTTTGGTTTTCTGGTACTCTACTCTGAGTAACTTGAGGATAGATTCTGGTTTACTATTCCCAGGAGCTTATAAAGTAATTTTTTGCTTTGCACTTACTAAGGTCTCAGCAGTAAATTAGGGAAGAACCCTAAAGCAAAAAGAATAGTGATTCAATTGATGTGATATATATATCTCACAAAAAAATGTGATATATGTATATTACATATTATACATATTGTATATTTATCACACATATACACAGGCATACCTGTATGTCTATACCTCATAAATTAGGAAATACATACGTATTTGGAATAAAGAGAGAATGAAATTAGTGGATTGTTGGCTTGTTGTTTATTAGTTTTTCCTTCTTCTCAGGTCTTCAATGATTGATTTCTAGCTTTTTATAAGTTTGAATTTAACTAAGTTTCAGATCCAGTTCCTGAGTTTTTAAGGAAACAGTGTTGGCTGTAATCGATGTTTTACAAAACTAATGAACAGCAAATTGAAAATATATTGCCATGTGCATTGAAACTCAGTCTGCAGCCTTGATTGCAGCCTGGATGTGTAATAACAATCCATACGGGTTATTGAATTGAGGTCACGAGGCTCCCAGTAAAACAGGTTGTTCTAGAGGTAAAAACATGGAAATGTACCACAGGTGGTTTAATCTTTACAAGACATTTTATTTTTGCATGACATTGGTGATGGTATAGTTTCTAGCATCCGTAAAATCATCAACAGTTGTCTCCTCTGGGGACAGTAGCAAAACAGAGGGCTCTGGTGGAGAAAGGAAAGCTCAGCTCCACTAAAAAGACTGACATGGCCAACATTCCCTTGACTTTGATGCTACCACCATGGCAAGGCTGGTCTTACAGGGGTGTGGCACCCACGGTGAGGCAGGGAAGGGCCCTCGCTCCACAAGGAGCACAGTGAGGCGGTGAGCCTAGTGAGATCTGGCCTGTCCACACTGTGCATCTGGTTCAGATACTAACTGAAGGTCAGAAAGAGAAAGAGAGAGAAAACACCGCCTTCCGTCAACTGTCAACCAGGTAGAGATGACTAGACCATCTTACTGCAGTTGAGAAAATAGGGTACTTCTGTGGTCCTCTTGCGACAGCTAAAGGAATGTCCTAAATTTACACTGCTAAGAACTCACTGCACGCTCCCCATATTACTAATGAAACCAAAATCGGGCAGGAAAGCACACACCGACATCCTACTGTACGTAACACACCATGTAGAATGACACAACTGAATCTTAACTGCCTTTTGACAGTAAGTGCAAATAGGGTCTATTAATACAGAAAGGCACTCGATTACAAATTAAAACCAAGTGATAAATTGTCTACCGGAGACACACCTAAAACAAATTGATCCAAACATTTAGGAAAAGTGTCAACAAGCATAAATAAACTATGACTGTGCTTAATCATCATGGGTAAAACCATTAGAAATTCAGGGAAAAGGGGAGGCTAAGACCTCCAGAGATCATGTAAACAAAGTTTGGAAACTTGGTAGAAGAGCCAAATAGAATAATTACCAGAATTTAGCATGTGGGTCTGTATATTTAATACCCGTGAGCCGAGCTAGGCAGACCATGCCTTCCCCTCCAGGACCCACGAAACATTTCCAAATTTGGCTTTATATTTGGCCACAAGGACACCGTGCAATCAATCAATAAAGGGGGCAGTAGTAGACACCACATTCTATGACTAGGGAACAATAAAATTAGAACTTAATAACAAAGTATAATAAAATCCTAAGTGGGTGTGTTCTTTTAAAAATAGCACACTTTGGGCTTCCCTGGTGGCGCAGTGGTTGGGAGTCCGCCTGCCGATGCAGAGGACGCGGGTTCGTGCCCCGGTCCGGGAGGATCCCACGTGCCGCGGAGCGACTGGGCCCGTGAGCCGTGGCCGCTGCGCCTGCGCGTCCGGAGCCTGTGCTCCGCAACGGGAGAGGCCGCAGCAGTGAGAGGCCCGCGTACCGCAAAAAAAAAGAAAAAAAAAAGCACTCTTTAAGTAGTGAACTATTTAAGAGGGCATTTAGAGATTAAGAACATTCAAACAAGGGAACATTTAAAATGTAATTGCAAGTTATTTAGAAAATAATGCTGCTGGGTGCAGTACAAATCAAAACGAGCTGCGCGTGGTTAGTGGGGGCTTGGTAACTATTTACCAGTTGCTTTTGTGGGTGTATTTCGAGCATGAGTGGTGTTTGTGTATTCATTTATATTAATAAGTGAGAGAAAAATAAAACAGGGAAAGTATACATCAGAACTTGTGCAGCCCCCAGCTGAGCAATTTTTTTCCTGAGTTCGGTAGTTAATAAACTTCAAATACTGGGAGATATTTCCTCCTTTTTTGTGTGTTTGTTACTCACAGGGTAATGGCTGAAGACTCAATACTCTCTTTGTGGTTAATCTGCACTCTTCTTATTATTTTCTCCAGCATTTTCTTTAGGAAATCAACCAAACAATAAAGTCCTGATTTGTAGCACTTACCAGTTTCTGTGGTGGAAAAGCCCCCACCACGGCCAATCTCAAGCTCCCACCATGGTCACTGGACACAGAAATGGGAGGAGGTGGACAGTAGCCGCCAGTATGTAGTGTTTCCACCATAGACGCCAATAACCTCCAAAGCAGAGATAACAAGTAGGGAGATGATGAGAGAATTACAGCATTTGTTTATTTATTACTGTGGGTTTTTTTTTTTTTTTTTTTGCGGTACGCGGGCCTCACTGTTGTGGCCTCTCCCGTTGCGGAGCACAGGCTCCGGACGCGCAGGCCTAGCGGCCATGGCTCACGGGCTTAGTTGCTCCGCGGCATGTGGGATCTTCCCGGACCAGGGCACGAACCCGTGTCTCCTGCATCGGCAGGCGGATTCTCAACCACTGCGCCACCAGGGAAGCCCCTATATAAGTTAATTTTTAATAATGACAGCGTCGAACAGCAGGCTCCCGGAATTCCTGAACATTTAGTAAATCTGAGTGAGCTAGCTCCAGACGTCACTGGCAGACAGGCCAGTCCAAAGTGTCCTTAGAAGGAGAAAATTCCAGTCCAAAGTGTCCTTAGAATGGTTTTCGTTTCTAATTCGATAAAATACACCTTACAGTAATTTGACTAGATAGCCCTAAAAGGAGGAGGAAGGGAAAATTAATAAAGTTAAAAACAAGAATAGTACTTAGAAAACAGGAAGACAGGGTAGAATTTATAAATGAATACTCTGCCAGTTTCTTTCAACAAATGTGCAATGTACACAGCTAAAATCTGGTGATACTCTCCTTGTTCCCATTGATCCCCGGTCCTCTTAGGAGAGAAGGTGCTGGACGTGGAGAACAGAACACATAAGGCCAGAACAGGAAGTAGGGGAGTGTTTGTAGGAGATTATGGGGTAGATTCATATGACTCTGTAGAGTTACCTGCTGTCCACCTGTTCTGGAACTAAAGTCGGTTTAAGTGTCAAGTATTTTGGCCTAATTCTTTTTTATTTTTTTTAAAAAAAAAAATTTATTTTTATTTTTGGCTGTGTTGGGTCTTCGTTGCTGTGCGTGGGCTTTCTCTAGTTGCAGCGAGTGGGGGCTACTCTTCGTTGCGGAGTGTGGGCTTCTCCTTGCAGTGGCTTCTCTTGTTGCAGAGCACAGGCTCTAGGTGTGCGGGCTTCAGTAGTTGTGGCTCATGGGCTCAGTAGTTGTGACGCGCGGGCTTAGTTGCTCCGCGTCTAAGTGGGACCCACATCCTGGTGGCATCTTCCTGGACCAGGGCTCGAACCCATGTCCCCTGCATTAGCAGGTGGATTCTTAACCACTGCACCACCAGGGAAGTCCCTTGGCCTAATTTTGAGAGCTTGGAGATGATAAAGTTCCCCTGTGGTCAGAGCATTAAATGTGGCTCAGTACAGCTTCTCGTGCTCCATGCTGGGTGCACCTCCCCAAGAGTGTAAGTCCTGGATCTGGTTCCAAGGACGTGGAAAGACTTGACTACGCCAGCGGTAGGATCAGCTTATACCAACCTGGCTTGTTCAGCTCTCCAACCTGGGCTGACCAAACTAAGTCTTTGAAGAAATCCGGACTCTTTGCCCAGACTTATTTATTTGGGTGCAGAGGAAGGAGGAGGGAGGAGCAAATGGACCCGGGGGTTAATCTGTAGCTCTTCGTCTCAGTGCTGGGCACCCTCGCGATCTAGGGCTCTACTAGGGATGCGGGTGGTTGACAGTGGGTACAAGGGACTCGGTCTCTCTTGGCTGGGCTGCAGCTGGGTACCTCCCGCAGATCCACGTTCTGGGGAATTCCCAGAACAGAGTCAGGGTTCAAAGCACCCTCCAGACCACAAACCAGCAATGTCCACTGCAGCAGCCTTGGTTCTGCAAAGAGCCCAGTGTTTGTTCACGTCTTTGTTTTCTTGATTCTGGTCTCACTAGGTTTGGGAGCTTGCTTCTCATCGTCTTATTCCAGGACGAGATGACCATATTCACTTTAATGATTGTTTCATGTTGGTTCCAGTGAATTTCTCCATGCAATTTATGATAAGCCAAGGATTAGTAGGTTGTAGATTTCCATTTGCCGTCCTAGAGCTGGTCTTATAGTCTAGAAACAAACTTGATAATTACTAGTAGAGTCTGATTTCCTAAGGCACGGTGCGCATTGCAGAACCTGTAGATGACATCCTGTGTACACCAGTCTAAGTGAGGAAAAGGGAGAGGGAGGGAGAGAGAAATGTAAAGGATAAGTAAGAAGGTAAAATTGGAATACATACGGAAAACTGTGGAATATTTGTAAGTTATGAGGTGCGTCTTTTTCTGGGTGAAAAATGTTAGGGAAGTTTAAACAGACTGATAGAGATGGAGGTTATTCCACAGGTAATTTTCCCCCATAATATAGGGAAAGTGAAATTTCTATGCTGGTGAACTTTAAAGGAACAAGTAATCCCTATGGTCCTAAAACTGACCAAGGCCATATAAAAAGAAGGAGTAGTTGTATTAAATATTTTGAAGGTAGGTTAACTCTGATATTAAAATCTCAAAGCAATCACAAAGTAAAAAAGTTATATGCGTAAAATGTGTCATCTCAATTATATAAATTTTAACACAAACTCTTTAAGTGAACCTTTAAACCAGCTGTATATTAAGAATGATGAAATAACATCTATTTTAGGAATACCCAAATGATTCAGTATTAGGAAAGGTATTAATGTAATTCATGACATTATTAAGTGAAATGAAAAAAATAACTTTGGTGTTTCAGTAAGTGCCAAAAAAATTTGATATAATTCAACCACTATTTCAGACAAAAGTTTGAGGTAAAATAGACATGAAAGTAATAAAAATAACTTCAACAGAATGCCTAACTATGTCTTGATGATGAAAGAAACATTCCACTAGAGTCAATAAGAAAGAAGGATGCCTGATGTCATTTTTATTATTAACATCAGTGTGGAAGTATTAGCCAATACAATTGTTTAAAATTTTGGAAATCAAAATTAAGATTTTTTAAAGATAGGAAAGCCAAAAGAATTCATTATGATGATGAATTATATGATAATGATAATAGAAAACACAAACATATTAAATAAGGTGGCCAGTTACAAAAGAAGCATACGTTTGTAAATATGACATGAAGAATAAAGAGAACGATAATGATGATAATTTAAATGGTATCTACTGTTCATTTAGTGCTTACTTTGTCTCAGGACTTCTTCTGGGCCTATTAGTGGCCCTGCGTTTAAATACCTTCCACAACCCCGTGAGATAAATATTACTGTTCTCATTGTACCGGCCAGAGATGTTACTCACCATAAATACTGATTAATGCCTATGATGACAATACTCCGTGGTGATTATCAGAGAACAGTCTTGGGAAATAGGTAAATACTGGAGAATGCAAATGATAGGTTTGGGAGAAGACAATAAATTTTTTTTCACATAGTGTTTATGGGATATCTTGGAAGAGGTGCCTCAGAAGCATTAGAAAGGCAGTTCTAGGGCTCACATAGGGAGTGAGAGTTGGGTTCATACATTTGGAAATCATCACCTTACTGACAGTGATGCTAGGTTTTCATCTGAAGATTTAATGTGTGAGTTATTTCTTTTTATAATCAATTGAATACTTAACATTCATATTGGCTTCTTACAAGGGGCAGAGTTCAGGATTGAAAGTTAATTACATATTTTAAACTTGGTGGAATATTTTAATATTATGACATTTTATCTAATTGATTTATTTTTATATGTATTTAAGTTAGAAGTGTATGTGCACTCATACTACTGCCTGAGTGGAAAGGTGTATATATATATATATATATTTTTTTTTTTTTCAAATACTAGAATATTGGAATGTGTATATATATATATATATATATTCAAATACTGAACATATATATATATTCAAAAACTGGATTGTAACTATATCCGCTAACAGATCATCTTTTTTTTAACCACTTAGTATGATATTTAGAAACATAAGCTGCTGATAATAAAATGCATCTAGAGCATTTTAATGGCTAAAGAATATTTTATGTATATATTCTTTGAAAAGAATTCAGTCTTCAACTTTGGGGCAGTAAAGTGGTTCATTTATTTCCCTAAAATAAGCAATGTTATGGCAGCTATTTTTCATAAACTTTGAATATTTGTCTGAAGTGTTTCAGCAGAAGAACCCAGAATCAGAATTTCTCTTTCATTAGTTGTGCTTTTTAACAGTAACATGAGTTTATTTTTTAATATACAGAAGTACAGTGAAAAGAGAAAATGATTCCTAATATCACCATCCAGATGACACCACTGATACTTTAAGAAGTAGACACGTGTTTAAAAATTCATAGAGCACTACAAAATTGAAAATGACAAGTGACAACTTCCTTCTTTTCCTTTTCTTGAAACGCATAAATCGGAGAGCTGTGCATATGAGCATATGCAAATCTATCTCATTGTTTACATGGCTATGAATTATTGAAGAGCCCCTACCCAGGGGTGGGAAATATTTCTAGATTAAGTCAGCTTCCCAGAAGTGGCTACCTAGTTTGTTGTTCTCCAATGCTTTGGGTTCCACCATCTGGAATGTTCTTTCTTTTCTGTGTGTTCCTTAGCTGCTCAATAACAGGAAAATACACCCTTTTAATACACCGATTTATCAGTTTCTCTGCTTCCTGCCCATACACAGCTGGGAATGCTGAGGCTCACATTTATGTTTTGAACTAAGTCATTCTGTTTCATTCCAGACTGGTAACACTTTTGCCAGTACAGCTGTCTCAGAATTTTGGAGGGTCTCCTATGAATTGGATTCCATGCTGGTGCTAGAATGGAATTAGCACTTCTTTTTGAGATATACTTTCCTCTGGGACTCAGTCACTACTTTGGGTATGCAAGGCTGTGCTACAACAATGCCCTCACATTCGTCGTAGCTATTTTGCCCAGCCAAGAGGTTCTACTAGATTTCCGAAGTCTTACTACAGGGTCTTAGTGCTACACTCCTGCTTCGGTCTTTACCCTGAGGCTACAGCTTGCTGGTGGTTTGCTGGATTTTTTTCCCCCCAGGATTTTAACTTTTTTTGAGAATCATTTTCTCACTAAACAAGGTGGTGTTAAGACACATATTTGTTTTCCAGTTTTGCTGTTCCCAGAACCTCTATTTTCTCTAAATTCTGTCTCCAATTTAACCTGCTGTTTCTGCATCTATTCCTTTTTACAGTAGTACCTTCTCGTACACAGTTAGTAAGGACCAGCTGCCTCTTAGGGTAATTTGCGTAAAGCTCTCTGGCCCAGTGCAACGATTTCTTAGGTACATTTTCTGTCTTCCAAAGTTACCAGAGACAACAGTTCTACCAATGCATTGATTGTGACTGCAAAACATGATCACAGTTTTTTCCAGTCTCTTAGAACAGTTTCCTTGACATTTTTACAGCCTCCTACATTCTCAGAGATTCTTGGTTTACTGTTCCATTTTGATCGTGTTTGTCATGGGTAGCTGTGTCCAGATATTTTGCTTTTACTTATGGGACACGAACAAATGCTTCTCAACACCTTTCCCCTTGTTTTTTCTATGGAATGGGTTTTAAATACTGTCTTCTTGAGCCCTTGGGTTCAAGGAGGGTTGGTCTCTGCCTTTCTGGGACATGCCATTCTTTGCACAGCAGAATTCTACTCTTTTCTGTAGGGGATGGCTTCCCCCACCCCACCCCACCCCCGCCACGGTGTTACTCTCAGGTATCTGATTGTTCTCTGAATTCAGATGAAACCCTTGGAGGCTTTCCTTTCATTACACAGTCAGCTTGGTTCTCCTTCTGGCCACACTGCTTCGCCTGAGGTTTCCACAACCCCTGGCAGAAAGTGAAAAGGGGAGGGAGACTCGGTGTCGGGTCCCAGCTTTCCTTCTCCAAGGGCGGGGAGGTAAACTTCATGTGGGGGCCCTCTGGGTGGCCCAACTCACTGAGAAGATCTTGAATGACTTGATTTCTCTTGAGTTTTCCTTTCCCCTCAGTTCCCGATAGCCAGAAAAGCAAGGGGAAGGGAAGAACTGGAGTTGTATTCCTTCCCCGTTCTCTCCTCTCACCATGGCCTCCATTGGTCTTTTCATGTCTTCCACGGCACACGGCCTTCACCAAGGAGCTTGTCTCCTTGAAAAACGTCCTCCACTCCCTCCTGGGCCTAATTCTCTGTCCGTCCTGATGCCGCTCTTAAAAGTTGAGGGTAATTGGGGATCATTTCACAGGTTTGGTCTTACTAAACTCTCTCCTGCCTTAAAGGAGGAAGACGGGAGAGGCCGCGCGGAGCTGCACCCTGCAAAGCTTTGCAGACGGCTCGAGAATGTCAGGCGAGATGACGTGCTGCTCATAAATCCTTCCCTTTGTTGGAACGCCGCGGGTATCAGGGAGTGGGCTGCCTAGGGGTCGGCCTGTGTGTCCTTGAATTGCAGTCTTGCTTATTCTGTCCCCCTTTTTTTCCCCCCTGTTACAGCTTACCTGGTGAAGAACTTGGGTTGTGTTTGAATCGTAGTGTTTTCCACAGGCTGAGTGTTACTTCGTGTGTATTTAAGCTGCGGTTAACCAGGTTGTTCTGTTCCCTGCGGTTCCTGATGATCACCAGGTGAATTCAGAGGCTCGAGCAAAATCAGATGTGGTCCATTTGGCAAGACTAGAGCCGGAGTTAAATTCTTTCATCCGGAGATGCATGTTTTCCGGCTTTTAACCTTTTTGCTCTTATCAGCATTTGGTATTCAATGCCTATATCCATGAATTCACTGAGGCCTGCAAAATGGTGATGTTCTAATCTGATGACAATTTATTCATTTATTTAACTGTAGTAAAAGTATAACTCTCTGCTAACATTCTGTTGCTTACATGGAAAAAGCAAGATATACGTTTAGATTTTCAAGGTAATAAATTGGCCACCTCTCATATTCACAGTGTGATCAACTAGTTTTATTTTTTTAGTAGATTTATAAATTCTCGGATCTAAATATATCTGTTGGGTTTCACTCATTTATAAATCTATCCTTACTGAAGCTCAGACTGGCTCAGCTCCGGCCATTGCAAGTTCCTTCAACTTGGCCACTGCGTCTTTTTGACAGAACCCTGCTGGTCTTTGGTATCTTTATTTCTCTGCTTTATCCGGATGTTCTGGTCTCATCTTGTTTACCCCCTGATCCTGAACGAGAAGCAGTCATTTCTCTAAGAAACTCTGCCTTCTTGAAATAGGCCGTGGTATATCAAAACCAAAATACGAGTGCCAGGAAGGGCCATCGTCACTCAGTCATTGCTAAGAATTTTCATGTAGTTGAAAAGTCCGTATGAAACTTGAGCGTTCATCCTAATGTCTCTGTGGCGGTTCTCCCGCCTGTCCGCCTGTCTCACGGTTGTGTGTTTACATCTGAGAGGCAGATGACTCATCACTTTAGTTCACGTGCTTTCAGATCAAGTTTTGGAAGAAAATTCTGGGGTGTGGGAACCACAGATTTTCTTGTGTCTTCTGAGGTCAGAGTGCTGACTACTGCCCCGTTCTCGTCTTCCTGTGCCTGGCTGGCAAAAATTCACTGCATAAGAAATAACTTTGTTATTGAAACATTGAAATATTTCACGGACAAATTGCACAAAATAACAAAAGGGGGTGCTAAGCTTCATCTGCTTGCCTCTGGCTTCTTTGCATTTTGTAAAAGCAGAATTAACTACATTTTCTGTGTAAGCAGGATCATCATTAAAAACAAAAATAAAGTGGAAGATTATCCGTCCTTTAAATGAAATTGCTTGTATAGATCAACATTAGTTATCCAGATTGTGGTTCTGTCTCAGTGACAGGTCATCAGCATATTGGGTCAATCCCTGAGATCTCCGTTCTGTATTTATTGGATCCCTGGAAAGAAAGGTGAGACCTTTTATTCCCCGAGGAGGATTCAGAATGCAAGTCAAGCAAAAACACCCATCCTTAGGCTCATAGAACCTTAGAATAGGTGAGTATTTGAAGGGAAGTTAAATATTTTCTAGACTAAACTTTGCCACTGCTTGAAAACTTGCTATTGCATTTCTGCTACTTGTACATCCCGCTGTGTACGAACAGTTCCAGGACTGAAGACCTTCCAAGTCTTCAAAGGTATTATTGTAAGTGGCTAAAAAAATAACACCGGATACTAAGATTGTGAATATGGGCATTTGAGAAAGAGTGTCTCGCCTTCCAGTGTTCAGGCACTAATACGTCAGACAATAAATTACGTGAGCTTCATGTAAATGCATTTAAATTATTTGAAATTCGTAACGACTATAATAAGGTTTAGTATTAATCCAACACCAGTAGTGACATCTTTCTGATATTTAGAAGGGTTCAAGAGGCCTCTCAGATTCAAGCAGTAAAGTGACCAGTAACTTGGAGAATAAATCCTTTGTAGGCTAGTCAGTTGAAGACCACACCGAGAAAATAAGACTCTAAAGGTGAAAATAAGAAAGCTCAAAGTCCTGTCAAAGATAAAGTCACCGTGTCCTTCAGTTACAAAGAGAATGAGGTGTAGACTTAAATTCGTACATAAAGGTATTCAGTTAAAGGCTCTAAGCGATGGTCATGTAGAGATTTGGAAGTCTTAAAACACATATGCCTCAGCATGTTCTTGTCTGAAAACCTGGAAGAACATTCAATCTTTACAGTCATTTTTCACTAAAAGCAAACAACAAAAACAACTTCACCAGTCTCTGTCACCACCATAATAATCACTTTTTTTAGCTCAGAGACAGAGGCTCAAGGAATATTTGCTGAAAAAAGAGTGAATATACGAATTTTCATAATGGCACCCTGCAGATAGATAACATGGAGATAATATACCAAATAATTGAACTGAAGACAGACATGGACTGTAGTCATCATTTTATATCTTCAGAAGTGATGGTCTTTGTTGGAACATTCTGCATGTAATAGAGTTGGTATTCCTAAGAAGGCAAATTGAGGGAAAAGTTTAGAATTAAGGATATCTGCTGTCACAGACCTATTTGTCTAGTTTGATGCTACGAAAATATAATACCTATTTGGTTTTCAAATAAAATTGGAGACATTTAAAAATCGTACTGTGCTGTTATCGCCTTTGAAATTCAGTTCTTGGTGTTAGTTATTTCCTGTTATTTTAGTTTTTCAGACAAGATGAAATTCAATCACTTAAAAAGAAATTTACATCTAGGCCACTCCACAAACCCCACATTCCGAAGAAATCACTTTTCTTCTTGGCTTCCCTGGAAAAATGTGTCAAGTTCATTCTTTCATGTAGGTCCAGAAGTCTGGTCAGTATATTAGTGTTGTTTTTGACCATTTTTTAGAACCTCCTAACATTAGCCTGTGAGGTGTGGATGCCATCTAGACCGGGCACTTTGTAAACGAGTGAGGTAAGAGGAGAGGACTTAACTCTTATCCACCACGGAGAAGAAGGTAGGTAATTATTCAGAAGGGCGTGTTACTTGTGGCCACTAAAATCATACTCCTAAGAAGCTTAAGGATCTTTAGGAGCAAGTGCAATCCATAGATAAATAGAATTGTGTGAGATGTCGCTCTTTATATAAGTTGTGTTCGTAACAGATGGGAAGAATATAAAAAAGTATTCAGAAGAGAATGAAACTGCATATAGATTAGTTGAGTGTATCTCGTGGGTAACTGCTTGGTTTGAACATCCTGGAATTGATCTGCATACTTAGTTACCGTTGAGCACAGAGGCATTGGCTGTGGACCGCTCCTTTTTAAAGGGTTTGAATGTATAACTACAGGCAAAAAATAAAAGTTTCAAGAGAGCAAAGAGGATTTAAAGAAATTCATCCTGTATGACTACATCTCCATTGCCCTTGTCCTGCCTCACTTTCTTGGCCGTCGTTTGCTTGGGTTACGTCAAGGAACAGATACACGCATGAAGTAGACTTTCCATTTGAATATTTGATTTCCAGCCCCATACTGGAAACTGTCCAAGTATCCATCAATAGAAAAATAATCTTCCTTCTTACACATCTATACAGGGGTATGTAATTTATCCTTAGCTGAAATGGGCCAAGTTCACTGTTTTTGATTATTTCACTTATTCTAAAACTGTTCTGTTATTATTACACATAGTACCATGCTGGTGAATTTGCTTCTTTTTTTTTATATTCCTTGGATTTATAAATTCATGGAATATTACCACTGAAGGCAAATTAAGAGATCGCCTCCAAACCCATCCTTTTTCAGGTAATGAAGCATATTCAGAGAGGTTACACCAACGATTCCAAAATGCAAAGGTTGTTTATAGCAAAAGACACCTCACGCTTTCTCTAGGGTTTGTTAAATGGCAAAAGGGTACCTTAATGGTATTATTATTTTTTTTCATTATAAGACTCCAGGCTTAATGGGTCTCTGTTTTGTTAATCACACCTAAATTGGATTCTTTGAAGATTTTCATTAAGTTCAAATTACATACAACTAACACTAATATTTTCAATGTCAAAAGCCCAAAGCCCCTCAATAGAATGGCTTGATCCCCCCCAAACAGAATTCTCACAGACTAAAATCACATTTTAAATGATTTTTAAATGTTGCATGAGAGTTGTGTTTCATATATTAGAAATATAGTCTTCATAAAATGTTTTAGTCTGCTTTTTTGTTTACTAGTTTGTCAGCATCATTTTCTACAATACTGAATGCATTTCAGAATTATAAGTCACACGTTAATTCTTGGTTTTGATCAATATACCAAACCTTATTTGCTCTTCCCTTCTGCTGGTACTTCACAACTTTTACTGTTATGAATATCTTGATGCACCCAACTTTTGATTTGTTAAAACAGTTTCTTTTTGATAAAGGTTTAGGAGGGGGGTCACTGGGATTGTTTCAAGAGCGTGAGTTAAACACTTGGATACAAGACGCAAGAGTGGATCGGTACGGATAGGCCTCACAGTGAACCCCAGCTCACCCCTGGAGCAGTGTGGCTTCAGCATTTCACATAGCCCTTCACAGTTTAGTTTCTTATCGGTAAAATGATTGTAGACACACATATATCAAACACGAATGTTATTAGGACACTTTATGAATAAAGTATTTTGTCCAGTGGCAAAATAAGGCAAGTGCTTTATTAATGATGATTAACATTTTCTTCACGGTTCTTGTGATGGTGCTTTCTGAAAGCGTTGTGGTATTTTCTTCTCCTACTGTGCACCTGGAGTACATCCCTTTTTGTGACGTGTACAGGGTTTCTTTAAAAAAATGTATTTATGTTTGGCTGCATTGGGTCTTCCTTGTGGCATGTGGGATCTTTTTAATTTATTATTTTTGGCTGCGTTGGGTCTTTTGTTGCTATGCATGGGCTTTCTCTAGTTGCAGCGAGCGGGGGCTACTCTTCGTTGCGGTGCGCGGGCTTCTCGTTGCGGTGGCTTCTCTTGTTGCGGAGTACGGGCCCTAGGCGCACGGGCTTCAGTAGCTGTGGCACTCGGGCTCAGTAGTTGTGGCTCGTGGGCTGTAGAGCACAGGCTCAGTAGATGTGGCCTACAGGCTTAGTTGCTCCGTGGCATGTGGGATCTTCCCGGACCAGGGCTTGAACCCGTGTCCCCTGTGTTGGCAGGAGGATTGTTAACCACCGTGCCAGCAGGGAACTCTGAGCACATCCCTTTTTAAAATATCTGGCTTATGTATTGAACCTAAAATTACATATTAACTTTGCTCTGATTTTGATTTCTCTAATTTTCTCTCATTTTATCCTTCTCAAATTAATCAAGTAGTTATTACGTTAGGAAAAAAAAAAAGTAATGCATAAAGAGAATGTCCATCCTATTCATTGACTAAGACACCAGACAATATTTTAATGATTATTTATCAGGCTTAAATGGCTCATTAGAATCCCCAGGTGACATAACATTTCTCTAATCATATAAAGTAAGCATAAAATATTGGATCCAAAACATTTGGAATCCAGAGAGCGGGAAAACAAAAGCATGAGCATTTAAAACCCCAGAGAATCTAAAGAGATACATGGGGTCCTCACTCTGCGTTGGAAGAAGTTGGAGCCCCTGTAATGATGAGAAGACATTATGCTGTACCCATTCTGAGATGCTGAGGTCAAGTGTGTGTGATGGCCGTTTCAAGCGCCATAGCTCAGTTTTGTGAGGGAGCCAGTTTCAGCGACGATGAGAGCACTGGTGACGCTGATGTACCACACGTGACTCTGCGCTGCTTGAGCTCAGAGCCATCCTGCCTGGTGATTTTTTTTTTTTTTAAGACCTTATGTTTTAATGGCAGTTTTAGGTTTACAACAAAACTGAGGGAGGTACAGAGATGTCCCATGTATTTCCTGCCTTCACACGTGCATAGCTTCTCCCCTTATCAACATCACTCACCGGATGGTACATGTGTTATCAAAGGTGAACCCGCATGGACACATCATCACCACCCAGAGTCCATCGTTTACATTAGGGCTCACTCTTTTTTAAAAAAATTAATTAATTAACTTATTTATTTATCTATTTTATTTTTGGCTGTGTTGGGTCTTCGTTTCTGCGCGAGGGCCTTCTCTAGCTGCGGCGAGCGGGAGACACTCCTCATCGCGGTGCGCGGGCCTCTCACTGTCGCGGCCTCTCTTGCTGTGGAGCACAGGCTCCAGACGTGCAGGCTCATTAATCGTGGCTCACGGGCCTAGCTGCTCCGCGGAATGTGGGATCTTCCCGGACCAGGGCTCGAACCCGTGTCCCCTGCATTGGCAGGCAGATTCCCAACCACTGCGCCACCAGGGAAGCCCAGGGTTCACTCTTGGTGTACTTTCAGTAGGCTTGGACAAATGTATCATAACACGTATCCGTCATTATAGAATCATTCAGGGTAGTTTCACTGCCCTCAGAATCCTCTGTTCTCTATGTCTTCATCCATGGAAAACCACCCATATGCCCTCTCCACCTTTACAGTCTGTTAAAACTTAGCCATAGTTCTCTCCGATCTTTTATGTATGTGTAAGGTTTAATGAAAGGACTCATTTATTACAGTGTGTGGTCATAGTTATGTGTATTTCCTACAGTAGTAGAAAAGTGGCTTTCACAGTAACTGCTAGTTCAGTCAGTGTCTTTTAAATAGAATGGCAAGCATTGTAATTATTTTCCATTGTTGTTGTTACTCGATATATTTTTTGTGGGAATAGAAGGCAAAATATATTAATACATTTAATTGGACATGTGTATACCCAGTATAATACATAAATAGTTACTGATTTTACTCTTAAAATAGCTGAGCGTAACTTGTAATCCTTTTCATGGTCCACTGAGAATATTTTGTGCTTTAATATATTTAATGCAATGTGCCCTTTTCATGGAGTCATTTTGTTTAAAAAAAAAGGTAGAGACTTTAGTACTTTGTAGGAAGTTAAAGCAGAAAATTGAGTCAGCAATCAAACGAATATTACCTATCTTCCCCTTCTACCTAAATGTGTAAAAGTACACAGGTATTGATGATTTTAACTTTCAAATAGGAAGGGAAATATTCTGCCTCAGGTTGCTGATGAAAATGATCATTTTCCCTTTTTGACAATCCCTTTTGGGTGGATACATGTCACTGTAATCTCTTTAAAGAGTTAAATGCAAAGGGGAAACTAAGCGCAGAGAAAGAAAATGCCACAGAAATTGCAGAGGAATGTTTATAACTTGAATATTATGAACAATGTTGCTAAACCTTATGTTCTCAACACCCATCAGTCTATCCTTGGACAGCGCAGAACCGAGGTCTCAGACATCTAAGAATAATGGCATTAAGATTGGCTGAGAAATAAATAAATAAATAAAATGATTGGCTGGTAAACTTTAGAAGAATCAACTCTGGAGATCCTTACATAAGATTATGTGAACAGGACACCTTACCATTCAATCTGTCGCTCACTTAAAAATGTTTAGGTAAGTGCTACAGAGTAACTTTTTTTTTTTTTTTTTTTTTTTTTACTAATCCTTTCCAGTGTAAAGGATGGAGGGGAGAAGGTAGATACTCCCAAGCGACTCCTTTGATCTTCTCAGAGGACGCGGAGTGCTCGCTTAAGCCTGTAAGACTAGGATGAGAGCCAGTCAGGTGTTTGAAAATGTGGATAATCCGAAATAGTGCCAAGGATGAGAAAGAGGAGAGAAAGGTGGCGAAATCGCCCAATTAAATAAGCAACACACTCCGGAACTCCCACACGATGCAGCATTTAAGGTGATTTTACCATGGAGAAAAATGTTCCAACATCCAGAAAATAACTAGATCTTTGGAAGAGATGTGAACTAAAATTGGGGGAAAAAATTAGATTGAACTATATATTTTTTTTATAAGGTTCTGTATTTTGAAATCTACTTTCTTTACTTTTGATACTTTTTCAATTGTATCTATTCAAAATAAGGACCAATTGATTTGGAAAGTGAGTTCAAAAAGGGATTCAAACAGTTTCATGAATATTTAAGCAGAGTAAATATTTTAAAACCATTGTAACACAATTCAGTTTTAATAGCATTAATTTCAGTGCCTGATTTCAGCCTGACTGTTCTTAGGGAGGTCCAATCTTACAATCTGAAAATAGGCCCAATATGTCCGTTATATGATTATGAATCAATTTCAAGAGTTATTTTAGAGTCAGATTTAGTAATATCTGTGATAACGCTTATGGAGCACGTGGCATGTTAAAGGCAAGATATTATGCATTAGAGACAGCTTTCAGCCGGGAGGAAGAATGAGGCCTAAGTCAATACTAGTGTTACAGGGGTGATGAAACGGGGCCAGAAAATCCTTGTATTCCTTGGACACTAAATCACAAATGTAGAGTCTCGATAGCTTAGTTGCTTGTAGCCATTTTTTTCTTTAGCCTGGTTGCATATTATGGTCAACCGGGGAGTCATATGTAAAAATGCTATTTGTGGGGTACCATGCCCAGAGATTCTGTGGTGGGAGGGGTGGGAGGGAGGATGCCTTTTCATTTCCAAAAATCTCCTAGAGTTGATTTGAATATGCAACCTGAGCTGAAACTCCTCCTGCCTGGAGTTATAAATAGAACCAGTTCCATGCTTGTGTCTTTTTCTGTTTCAGTACTATTAGATTAGCAAGACCTGGTGTGAAATATACAATTATTTTCCGACATATTTTAGAAACATCTTTGCACGTTATAGTTTAATATCAGAATGCACAGAGTGCATTCTAAATGAGCATTTTCCCTGAGAAGTGACCCACAGTCGTGGTCTGAAAAAAAAAAATGTTTCAGGCACCCCCAAGTTAAATTAACAGAAGGTGGTTACAGACTCACAGAAGGATTGGTGTCACTTTCAGCTAAGGATGTCAACTGGCTGGTTCTTGTTTCTTTTCAAGTGGCTGGTACGCGGTTTGCAGCGGTGATGAGGGGAAATTGGGGAAATGTTAAGAAACCATCCTACTGCTCCTTAACGAGCCAGGAATGTATGCATACTCAGAAGTCAGAAGCAGTTTAATGAGATGTCTCAAAACAAATAGCGAGAGGGGCAGCTTCTCTCTGTTGCCTTCCCCTAGTTGAAATGAGTGTGTGCAGTGCTGATGGAATAAGTAAGCATGTAGAAGGAGAGAGCAAGAAGCAAGCTATCAGCTGAACATTGACAGTGTGTCCAGACTTGATCGATATATACAAAAGAGTCACAGCAACCCTGGGACCTATAGGTGGTACTAGTCCCTGGTTCTGGAGACGTTCCGTACAACCAGCTCTGTAAATTTATTTATTCATCCATCCATTTATGCAGCCACGTATTAATTCACGCACTTACTTGCATTGGTTTCCTCTTGCTGCTGTTATAAACAAATACACACTTCGTGGCTTAAAACAGCGCACACGTATTATCTTACAGGTCTGGAGGTCAGAAGCTTTAAATGGGTCTCCTGGACTAAAATCTAGGTGTTGGTGGGGCGTCATTCCTGCCGGAGGCTCCAGAGAAGAATCCGTTCCTTTGCCTTTTCCAGTTTCTCGAGGACATTTGCGTTCCTAACGTCGTGGCCCCTTCCTCTGTCTTCAAGCACATCGCTTAACCTTTGCTTCTTTGCTCACGTCATCTTTCCACCGCTGACTGTCCTGCGTCCCTCTCACAGGGCACTTGTGATTCCCCTGGGCCCGCCCAGATGATCTAGGATAATTTTCTGTCTCAAAAGCCTAAATTTCATCCCGTCTGCCAAGTCCCTTTTGCCCTATAAGGTGACATATTCATAGGTTTCTGGAGCATGGGCATGATAGGAGGATGGAGTTATTCTGTCTACGACAATATTCTCTAGGCAGTTATTAATCAGTTTCTATCTGACAACTATCATTGTTTTTACTGATTAACTTTTTTTTTTTTTTTTTTTTTGGTGGTACGCGGGCCTCTCACTGTTGTGGCCTCTCCCGTTGCGGAGCACAGGCTCCGGACGCGCAGGCCCAGCGGCCACGGCTCACGGGCCCAGCCGCTCCGCGGCACGTGGGATCCTCCCGGACCGGGACACGAACCCACGTCCCCTGCATCGGCAGGCGGACTCTCAACCACTGCGCCACCAGGGAAGCCCACTGATGAACTTTTGAACCTGAAAAATGTATTTTTCCGTTTGACACTTTCTGTTGATTCTCCATTAAATAAGGTGAGAATTCTAACACCCGTACTTTTCCTCCAGTTCTTATCTGATCTTCTACCTCTTGGAGATGGAGATATATATTTTTATATAATTCCTAAATAATTATATATTATTTTATATAATAATTGTAAAGCAATAAAATTAGATAAAATATTTTATAAAATTCATATATTTAATTATCCATTGTCAAGTGTTTATGACACCTAGATTTTGTTCTGGAAGTACAGTTTTATCTTTTGTGCTTTTTCTGTGACTTGATTCTAAAAGGTGAAAACAAGAACAAAGCTTTCATCAGGCCGTAGCATGACTTTGTAGATAATCTACACTGACTGTATGTCTTACCACTTTGGGAGTTGATTTAATTCTTGAGGTTCTGAGATTTCACAAGGACATGACTTCTCTTTCATTCCTCTTACCTTTGACCTAAAACCCCTTTTCAAATTTCATGTCTTTTAAAATAATGTAATCCCTTTGGTTTTCTTTCTAAAAATCCTACCAGTACAATACAAGCTCTCGATTGAGCAGGTAAATCGCTTATATGTCAAATAGTATACATTTATCTTTTAGTTTTACATTCTAGGAGTTTCCTTACCTTGTCGTCCACCATTCCAGTGAATTATTTCCATCCTTATACTTTTAATTTTCAAGTAGTCTTTCTGGCATCTTCATTATTTCTTTTTCACTTAAATCTAATCTTTGCTAATGGATGCAAAACAACTGGAATGTTGCTGAGGGTTAAGTCAGTGTGTTTTACATTCTGTTCCCTAAATCATGTCTGTTTTCTTTGAGATCAGTGTTTATGTTAAATTTACATCATCTTTTGCCTTAGCTTCTGACTGATTTTTTTCTTTTTTGACAACTTCCTAGTAAGAGACATTTGTCTATTAGGTAGCCTGTTATAAACATTATTCCATGCCATATGCTGGGCAATCGTCAGTTTGTTGGTTGATGAAATTTTCTAATTCCATAAGTCATACCTGTTTTTGACCTTAGTGTGCCCAAGTTATTTCCTTTTTTTTTTTTTCTGTATGCGGGCCTCTCACTGCTGTGGCCTCTCCCGTTGCGGAGCACAGGCTCCGGACGCGCAGGCCCCGCGGCCATGGCTCACGGGCTTAGTTGCTCCACGGCATGTGGGATCTTCCCGGACCAGGGCACGAACCCGTGACCCCTGCATCGGCAGGCGGATTCTCAACCGCTGCGCCACCAGGGAAGCCCAGAAGAAAGGCTATTTCCTTTTTTAACTTTTTACATTTTTTCACTGAGGTATAGTTGTTTAACAATGTTGTATTAGTTTCTAGTGTAGAGCAAAGGGAAGTGGAGTTCCCTGTGCTTATACATCAGGTTCTCATTAGTTATCTGTCTTATACATAATAGTTTTTATGTGTCAGTCCCAATCTCCCAATTTGCCCCACCCACCCTTTCCCCCCTTAGTGTCCATACGTTTGTTCTTTATGTCTGTGTCCCTAATTCTGCCTTGCAAACAGGTTCATATATACCATTTTTCTTCTTTTTGACTATGGACTTTTGGTTTTCAGAAGACGAGGTTGATTATACTGGGTGGATGGTGTGAGTTTCTTTCACTGTGGTTTTGTGACCTTTTGTTTTCGTCAGTTTTCTCCAGGGAAAGTGAGAGCTCTCCAGGCGCTCAGTATAGATGAGCAGGGTTTGTGAGCTATCAGGTTTTGCTGGGTTGAGCTTTTGAGGGTTGCATTCAATGTCACAGAGCCCCTGAATGGTAGAATAAGGATATCATTTTCTCTGGGGTATCAAAACTCACCCTCGTTACTTACTTTCTGCAGGTAGTCTTTTCAATTATAAAGAGAGGAGTCCTTTGGTTTTTCTGTTTGTTTGTTTTTGTGCCGGCACGTGGAAGGCAGGTGGAGAAACTGTGAACTTTCCCTTCTAGGCAGCAGTATCACCCAGCTCCTTTTCGCTACCCACCAGCCTCTTCTTGTTCTCTGAGTCTGATTGACATTGGAGAATGAAACACATGTTCTGGTGCGCTGCTCACTTTCTGACGTTGAGCCCTTCCAGAAACCTATGGAAATCTGTTGTTCAGTGTTAAACTTCTTCCATTTTTCTTTCCAATTATGGATTCCTGCCTGGGTTTTCTTTCTTTTTAAATGGGCATCTGGGAGTGAGGGAAGACCTATGATTGCTCTCCATCCACGATGTTGAACCAGAAGATACTGAAAGTTTATGTTTAAATAATTTAATTTACAGGAACTTATGCTTCCATCAACACATTTCATGTACATGCACTGCAATTTGGTGATTCACAACTGAGACACAGAGAACATAATTTGCCCAGTAACCCCTCATTCACTGACTCTCTTTCTCGTAAAATGAAGAGATTGGATAAATGGTTTGTAGTATTCCTTCTACATGAATATTCTATATTCTTCCCCTCTAATACAGGGAAAACATTTAAGACACAAATAACGTATGCCATTTTTGAAATTTGATTCACAAACAAAAACATTTCATTACCAATGACAGCCCCTTCCTATGAAATAGTTCCATTTTATGTGACATTTACATTAATCACTTAAAACTTGACACAATCTTATTGGAATTAAGTTTCACAAATAAAAATATAGCCTTATGTCTGAAAGCAGAGAACATAAAAATATTTTTGTATGGACTTTAAGAAAAACAGTTTGATTTTTAAATATGAAAGCACATCTCAAACACCTACTTTTTCAGCATTTTTATCTTAAATATCAATAGTTTTGTTTTCACTGTTTTATGAAATAATGGAAATGGAAGGTTGGATCCTGCCTAATGAATTCAGGGCGGCAGAACTATAGACTGTACCTTCGCTTTTCAAATAAAAGCAAAGAAAGTGCCTCTCAAGTAAGGACTCGTATTTAGACTTTGGATTTTATATCTGTCGTACTTGCATCAAATACATTTTCCATCTGACCCCTACTGTTTGCCTAAATTAGACTGGAAATTAAAGAGCAAAGGATGCCTGTGGCAGTGAACTGCTCATTGTTAGAAGTTTGAGAAAATAGCAGAGGAAACATCAGCTGGGCATTTTTACCTAGGACTCATTACATCAGCCTGGGAATTGCTAATACAAGTAGCCGTAATATGTGAAATAACAATAAAGAAATAATTTGTGAGATATGCGCGGTATAAAAATAAGATATTTTATATTTCATTTCGTCTGCTCACAGGAAGTAGCCACTCTTACTTAGCATTTGGTATTTTCCCACCACTTGAATCCAATCTCCCTTTCTTTTTTCCTGTTTTTCCTTTCTTCCGAAAGTGAACCAGCACAAGCACAACCACAGAAACACAGATCGTCTCGTGCAGGATGTTCTGCACTCTGGCATTTTTTGAACTGAAGTGCGTACTGCCTGTGTATTTTTTTTTTTTTTTTTTTGCGGTATGCGGGCCTCTCACTGCTGTGGCCTCTCCCGTTGCGGAGCACAGGCTCCGGACGCGCAGGCCTAGCGGCCATGGCTCACGGGCTTAGTTGCTCCGCGGCATGTGGGATCTTCCCGGACCAGGGCACGAACCCGTGACCCCTGCATCGGCAGGCGGATTCTCAACCACTGCGCCACCAGGGAAGCCCTGCCTGTGTATTTTGAGGAGACTCCCGCGTGCTTAGATATTCCTTACAGCTTGCACAGATTCATCCTCTTGGGGAATCTTCATAACGTAGGGCATTGAACCAAGGGCTTGAAGGATTACAGTGATGAATCTGGTATAGATTTTGCCTTCTGTGAGCTTGTCAAGGCTACAAGACATGCTAGATCGTGAGGCATAGACTGCCCAGGGCTACGGCCCTGGGCCATGGAAACCCACAGTAGAAGAGACACTCCTGCCACGCACGAGATCCTCACATGGCAGGTGATATCTGAGCTAAGCTGTAAAGAATGGGCAGCATCTCGGCAGGTACACCAGCGAGACCCACCTGTGCAAAGGCACAAGTTAGAACATATGCCGCAAAAACAGCAAAGGCATAGGTTTGACTGGAGCCAACCCTTTGATGTCACTAGAATGGAAAGGATGTCAGAAAGGAAGAGTGGAGTCAGGTCTTGGAGAGCTTGAGGTACAACAGGATGGTTTCCTACTTAATAAAGGAGGTAATGATGATTCCTTTTTTTTTTTTAATTAGCAGCATAGCATGGTCACAGCTCTGTTTCTGGTGATGAATCTAGCAGTGGATTATTAGAGGGAGCTCAGAGCAGAGGCTGGAGATGAGGAGAGAAGAGGAGAAGTTTAGATGAAAGTTGCCAGGCTGAGAATTGAGAAAGGGATGGATTTAAGAAATGTGTGTAGATGGTAGAAGCAGTGTGGTTTGTTCACTGTAAGGAAGGAGAGAGGATTAATGTCCAAACAGACATTTATTGCTCAGGTTCACCTCAAAAGAGCGGATCCTAAGGTTTTTTGGAGTTTTATTTTGTTTTGTTTTGTTCTCACTGAAGTATAGTTGACTTCACAGCATCATATTAGTTTCAAGGGTACAACAAACGAATGCAGTATTTCGATACGTTATACTCCATGCAACGTTATTAAATATTGATTATATTCCTTGTGTTTTACATTGTATCCTTGTAGCTTATTTTATACTTATAGCAGATCCTAAGTTGTAATGGAAGACGTTCCTATTAGTTTTCTACTGCCGACCGTAGATGTGGGGACTCAACATCTGTTTATTAGCTCACAGTTCGGTAGGTCAAAAACGCAGCAAGACATTGCTGGATTCTCTGCTTAGGGTCTTACGAGGCCAAGGTCACATGGTGCCCTGCAGGGTAGGCTTCTGGCTGCGGGCTCTGGAGAAGGCTCTGTGTCCAAGCCCATTCCCATGGTGAAGAACCCGGCCCCTTGCTGTTGTAGCATGCAGGTTTTTGCTTTATTACTGGACTTTGGGCAGTGGCCACACTCTAGACACCTTTCTAGACTCCTCCCACCTGTCCCTGCATGTGGCCCTTTGTCGTCTAAGGCAGCAACAATCCATTGACTCCTTCTTATGCCTGGACTATCTCTGACTTCCCCTTCTGCTAACAGCCAAAGAAAAAGCTGTGCTTGTGAAGGTCTTGGGTGACAGGATTAGACCCACTAAGAGAAGGGGATTTTATTTTGTTTTATTTTTTTAACATCTTTATTAGAATATAATTGCTTTACAGTGGTGTGTTAGTTTCTGCTTTGTAACAAAGTGAATCAGTTACACATATACATATGTCCCCATATCTCTTTCCTCTTTCATCTCCCTCCCTCCTGCCCTCCCTATCCCACCCCTCTAGGTGGTCACAAAGCACCGAGCCGATCCCCTTCTGCTATGCGGCTGCTTCCCACTAGCTATCTCTTTTACGTTTCCTAGTGTATATATGTCCACGCCACTCTCTCACTTAGTCCCAGCTTACCCTTCCCCCTCCGCATATCCTCAAGTCCATTCTCTAGTAGGTCTGCATCTTTATTCCCGTCTTGCCCCTAGGTTCTTCTGACCATTTTCTTTCTTTTTCTTTTTTAAGATTCCATATATATGTGTTAGCATATGGTATTTGTTTTTCTCTTTCTGACTTACTTCACTCTGTATGGCAGTCTCTGGGTCCATCGACCTCACTACAAATAAATCAGTTTCGTTCCTTTTTATGGCTAGGTAATATTCCATTGTATATATATGTGCCACATCTTTTTATCCATTCATCTGTCGATGGACACTTAGGTTGCTTCCATGTCCTGGCTATTGTAAATAGAGCTACAATGAACATTGTGGTACATGACACTTTTTGAATTATGGTTTTCTCAGGGTATATGCCCAGTAGTGGGATTGCTGGGTTATATTGTAGTTCTATTTGTAGTTTTTTAAGGAACCTCCATACTGTTCTCCATAGTGGCTGTATCCATTTACATTCCCACCCACAGTGCAAGAGGGTTCCCTTTTCTCCACACCCTCTCCAGCATTTATTGTTTGAAGATTTTTTGATGATGGCCAATCTGACCAGTGTGAGATGATATCTCATTGTAGTTTTGATTTGCATTTCTCTAATGATTAATGATGTTGAGCATCCTTTCATGTGTTTGTTGGCAATCTGTATAGCTTCTTTGGAGAAATGTCTATTTAGGTCTTCTGCCCATTTTTGGATTGGGTTGTTTGTTGTTATAAGACACTGATGAAAGAAATTAAAGATGATACAAACAGATGGAGAGATATACCATGTTCTTGGATTGGAAGAATCAACATTGTGAAAATGACTGTACTACGCAAAGCAATCTACAAATTCAGTGCAATCCCTATCAAACTACCACTGGCATTTTTCACAGAACTAGAAGAAAATATTCCACAATTTGTATGGAAACACAAAAGACCCCGAATAGCCAAAGCACTCTTGAGAAAGAAAAACGGAGCTGGAGGAATCAGGCTCCCTGACTTCAGACTATACTGCAAAGCTACAGTAATCAAGACAGTATGGTAGTGGCACAAAAACAAAAATATAGATCAATGGAACAGGATAGAAAGCCCAGAGATAAACCCAGCCACACATGGTCACCTTACCTTTGATAAAGGAGGCAAGAATATACAGTGGAGAAAAGACAGCCTCTTCAGTAAGTGGTGCTGGGAAAACTGGACAGCTACATATAAACTAATGAAATTAATACACTCCCTAACACCATACACAGAAATAAACTCAAAATGGATTAAAGACCTAAATGTAAGGCCAGACACCATCAAACTCTTAGAGGAAAACATAGGCAGAACACTCTCTGCCATAAATAACAGCAAGATCCTCTTTGATCCACCTCCTAGAGAAATGGAAATAAAAACAAAAATAAACGGGCCCTAATGGAACTTAAAAGCTTTTGCACAGCAAAGGAAACCATAAACAAGATGAAGAGACAACCCTCAGAATGGGAGGAAATATTTGCAAATGAAGCAACTGACAAAGGATTAATCTCCAAAACAAACAAGCAGCTCATGCTGCTCAATATCAGAGAGAGAAAGGGATTTTAATTGATGCAAAATCAAGTGATTGGTACCCTTATTTGCATCTCCCACAGCGCCTTTGCCTTGTACAGGGAGTGAAGTCCTGCGTTCGCGGTTCTGGGGGTCAGGGCAGGGTATCCTGGGGTGGTGGCGTCTTCAAGCTCAGCCTGCCTGGTGTGTGTTAGGGAATTGCTGCAGTTTAGGGGTAGCCTGATGTCTCTGCCACTTTCTCCTGCTCACCGTCTGTGTAGTCAGTTGCCTTTTACATGTTCATTCGACAAACAAAGGCAAAGAAAATGCATAGGTGAGGTAAAAGAGCTGCACTCAGGCGAAAGTGGTGCCGTAAAGTGGTGCCGTCTTTGAAAAGTGTGGGACAAGCACATATGCTGTGAGTTGGTGCAGAATCGAGCTTGTCGGGCTGGGAAGATATTAAAAAATGAAGAAATCTGTCACCACTCAGCTCGTGCCAACAGAAACTTCAGACCAGCATGGGTATCAGCCATGGATGTATGAATTGGGTTGCAATAATGTGATAAAAATAAAGAATTATACATGTAGATTTAAAAACTGGCCCAGTCTACAACCTGAGAATTACAGTGCTTGTTTTATGGCTACAAGATTAAAAAAACAAAACAGTCATTTTAAGTTTATAACCATTGCAAGTGTAGAATTCCAACTTTTTTTGGTGCGTGTGGCTATAATAGTCTTCTGTCTCCTAGAGGTGGATTAAAATCCATAGACTGTTTACCTCCATCTGTCTGTGTGTGTGCTGACTGTGCTGTGGAATCATTGCATTCCACTGGATGGAATGATCTTTGTCTTTTAATCGCTGGCTGCTCACATTAAGAGAAATCGTGGAAGTAAATTCTAGCATGGGGTATCAACTTGGCTCCATATTTAGAAAAGCAAAAGGATTGGAGAGTCAAATATGGAATTGATGTTGAATGGAAATAGAATTTCTAATGGGACTTGTTCCTTCCTTGGGATTTTTTTTTTTACTTTAATAATATAATACCACATTGTGATGGCAAGTCATGGTATGATTTTGGAGTCACTTGCTGTAAAGACAGCTGTCTGACAGGACAGCCAAGGGGCCTTCCCATTGACCTTGAGGCAAATCAGAAAGCACATATTCCTTCTTTATAGTTTACTTTTGTTCTCTCTCTCTCTTTCTCTCTTTACATGCTCTGCCATGTGTATTTTAAAAATCTTTATCATTTAGATTTTATGTTTAGATTTTCTTGGAGTTTAAAATCTCTCATACAATCTTTGGTTTTTCTTTGCCACACATTTATGTCAGATCTCTTATAGTTTTTCTTCTGATCAACATGGCTCTGTTTATTCTCAGTGTCTTCATTCTGGGGCTCAGATATTACTGTGAAATATCATAGCAAGCTATAGCTTCCCTGACAACTGGCTATCATAATTTCAACAATGATACAACTATCCAACCAGCTCGTTTCAGATCAGTTCAAAGTGTTATAAAATTCCAGCTGTGATATTAGTAATAGACCCATATATAAGTACAGAACCATTTATGCCTTTAAACTTAGTTTACTGGAAACTACATGTCTAAAGACTGATAGACTAAAATAAGTCATATTAACATGAAAGATACTTTTGAGAAGCATGAGTTTTTCTTCATGGGAAAACAAATTTCACAGATCTATACAATGGAGTTAAGGATTTTTAAAATATGATGTAATGCTGTGGTCTGCCCTCTTTAATAGGAAAGTGTGGTGCTATTAACAGAATTATATCACATTTCAAATTCAAATCACATTGCATCTACTTGTCTGAAATCTTTTTTTAGGCATTAGCTCTTTAATTGAATGAGTAAAGAAGCAAATTACTTAAGTGTAGATACGTTCTCTGTAGTCTCTGAGTAATTCATAGATGATGGCAGCAAAGTGACATTTGTTAGATATCGTAAACATACTGTACAGTATTTCTTAGCTGTCATGAGTGTGGATTTGGAACAAAATTCCAACATTAAAGTTGAAGTAATCCCCATGCTGTGTTCCACATTTTGTTCTTAGCCCGAGGGAAAATCACTTTGGAACACAATCCGCTTTCTCCTTGTGGGAAAGAGAAAGATGTGTGCAGGCTTTTCTGCCCACATTTTCTCAAAGTAAACTTTGAAACCTCAAATACAGCCGCCAGCTAGTAGCTGGCTTCCTTTTGCAGAACCAAAGCACAGATGAATTATGAACCCAAGAAGTGTCTTTTCACGCCCACGTAAGAGCTGGCTCAAAAGCTTGGGAATGCCCTGGAATCTGTGCTTATTAGATGCCTGTGCTTGGTAGAGGAACAGGGAAGTGAGAATGAACAGGGGAAATTCCAGCCTATGGAACAACTAGCATGGAATGGCAAGTTAACCATCAGGTATTGCAGAGAAAAATTAAATCTCTTTCACACTCCATAGAACAGCAGAGTCCCATGCAGAATTCTCTAATTCCAGGGACAATTATATTTTTCTTTAAATGACATGAAACGTTTCTTGACACCCCCATAATGTTTTTACTGTGGCTGAGAGGAGCTCATGTGTGACCTCATAGCAAGGCAAACAAGCAGCATTTGTAAACCAAAGAGGTGTGAGAAAGTTTGGCCGTCATGCTGGTAATCAGCACCGTAGGAGGCTGGACAGAGCCCAGGTTTTGCCTGTGTCCTTAAAAGATGACAACACCTGAGAGGTGAACGGGGAGATTCAGGCACACAGAAGACAGGCACAGCCAAACGGGCATCTGTGTAGATAGAAGAGCATGAGCTGAGAAATTGTGGGGCGTGATGCCTCTCCCTCATATATAACTCGGTTACAGTGAATAATATTACACAATATTCATGGTTTCCACATCACTTTGACTCTCAACAGTTACAGATTACTGACATACGTTTGTGAGTGATCTCTGTTTGTTCCTAAAAATTTCAAAGCATCATTCAAGAGTGAACCATTGGATATGACAGATGTCTCAGGAAAGATGTGCGAAGCGCTCAGAATTATTGGCATACATCGTAAAAGAGATAACAGTGTCTCTAAATAAACAATGTTTAAGATACAACCTTTGAAAAATACTTTATAACCTGAATGTTATATAATTTACACCTCAGATTATAAAGTTAAGCTGAGAATAAACTGAGTATATGTTGGTTCTCCTATCCATTCCTGAATGTGCAGCTGGGCTTAGAGCTCCCCTGGAGGACTCTGACATATGCAATGCATGGTTTATACTCTTTTGTTTTTTAATCCATTTTATTTCCTTACCTTTTAGAAGGGAGATAAGTCCCAGTACTTCTCAGGTGGAGCCAAGAACATAGGCAAAGCTGAAAACATGGCAGCAGAGTATCTGAGAAGAGCTGGGCACACAACAGTTTTGTGACATCACCATGCAGTTTGAGTTTCTTGTGAGTGGGAAAGAAAGTTTATGGAGAAAAGCAACTGCTGGCTAAAGATTAAGTAATGAATCCAGATGGAAGCTTCCATTCAATTACCACTATCTTAGTGACTAAGTGGGTGTGCGTCCTTTATAGTCACAGGTTGGGTATCAAACCAGCTACAGTTAGGAGTTGGGAGAGTATACTGAGTAAAGGAAAAATAAAAGAGGGATCGCAGTTGGGGGGGTGGTCAGGTAGTTAAAACTCAAAAAACATGTATACATTAGGCATTGAAGTTAATAGATACAGCATCAATGTTTCTAAAATTTCTGTCTTAATAAACAGAAAAATTTTTTCACCCTGTAATTTCAGATGCCAAAATAACAGTTGAAAAAGAACAGAAGCGATTTTACATTTTGTAGCAGTTTTTGTTTTTGTTTTTGGCGGTACGCGGGCCTCTCACCGTCGTGGCCTCTCCCGTTGCGGAGCACAGGCTCCGGACGCGCAGGCTCAGCGGCCACGGCTCACGGGCCCAGCCGCTCCGCAGCACGTGGGATCCTCCCGGACCGGGGCGCGAACCCGTGTCCCCTGCATCGGCAGGCAGACTCTCAACCACTGCGCCAGCAGGGAAGCCCATTGTAGCAGTTTTGAGAAATAAAATAGAGTCAAACACGTTAATGGTGTTGAAGGGCATACACATTGGGTACACAGACAGGACCTAGTACGTTCATTTCCAGATGACGGGTGGTGTGCCCTGCACACTTCAGTGTCTGCCTTGTTAGTGGAGCCAGTTTCCTGGCTGTTGGCAGGCTTCAATCCCTCCCAGGTTGTTGGGCTGCAAGCTTCACTTCGTAGCTGGATGTTGGCTAAAGGATGCCTGCAGGTCCTTGCCACGTGGGCTTCTCCTGCTTGGCAGCTTGCTTTGTCAGCCTGCGGTCCTAGAACAGAACACAGAGCATCTACTAGCAAGACGGAAGTCACAGTGTTCTGTAGCCTCGTCACAGGAGTGAGCTCCCGTCACCTTTTCCGCACGCTTCACCGAGTTAGAGTGGACTCGCTAGGTGAAGCCCACGCCTGACCGGGAGAGGACTATACAAGGGTATAAACAGCAGAAAGGGGGCTTCCCTGGTGGCGCAGTGGTTGAGAATCCGCCTGCCGATGCAGGGGACACGGGTTCGTGCCCCGGTCCGGGAAGATCCCACATGCCGCTGAGCGGCTGGGCCCGTGAGCCATGGCCGCTGAGCCTGGGTGTCCGGAGCCTGTGCTCCGCAATGGGAGAGGCCACAACAGTGAGAGGCCCGCAAAAAAAAAATAATAATAATAATAATAAACAGCAGAAAGGGAGGATCACGGGGCCTGGCCTCCCATGTGGCTCAGCACATTGTATTATGTCCTCTTACATTGCATGTTACGGTTTTACAGTGGTCCTCTTTTTCAATGGAAGCAAATGGAATACTTTGTTAAAGTAGGTTGGTTGGTCATAAGGAATAAAGACCCCTAGTAATTGAAAACTCAATTCTAAATACCCCTGCATATTCTAGAACGAGGATGTCTATCCCCATTTAGGGTCCTCTGGCCCCATGCGACTCAGAGTGTATTCCATGCATCACCTAGAGCTTGTTAAGATACAGTATCTCAGATTGCACCCTGAAATTAGGATCAGCTTTTATCCACTTGCCCTGGTGACCTGTGTGCACATTAAATTTTGAGAGGTATTGATCCAGCCCAGCTCTTCTCAACCTGGCTGTACATGGGACTTACCTGAGAAGTTTTAAAACACTGGTGCCTGTGTCACATCTGCCGGGGAATTTGTATTTTATTAGTCTAGGGCATGCCATGGGCAAGTTTCTCACATGATGGTTATGTGTATTCAGTAGTGCTTATATATCTCAATGTGTATTTTAACAATCAGTGATTGAAAGGAAAATGCCAAAGCAATTTTGTGTATATAATGTTTCATCTGTATTTCTGTAAAGTGAAATTATTTTTTTAAAATTTACTTTATTTATTTATTTTTGGCTGTGTTGGGTCTTCGTTGCTGTGCGTGGACTTTCTCTAGTTGCGGTGAGCGGAGGCTACTCTCTGTCGCAGTGCGTGGGCTTCTCACTGCAGTGGCTTCTCTTGTTGCAGAGCACAGGCTCTAGGTGCACAGGGTTCAGTAGTTGTGGCACGTGGGCTCAGTAATTGTGGCTCATGGGCTGTAGAGCGCAGGCTCAGTAGTTGTGGCGCACAGGCTTAGTTGCTCCACAGCATGTGGGATCTTCCCGGACCAAGGCTCGAACCCGTGTCCCCTGCATTGGCAGGTGGATTCTTAACCACTGTGCCACCAGGGAAGCCCCAGTGAAGTTATTTTTACGATTATTTTCTTTTGTGTCACACAGAACAGCTGAGGGTGCCTTATGGTAATCTGGTATAATTTTATTTATTTTTTAGTTTTATTGAAGTATAGTTGATTTATAGTTTACAATGTGTTAATTTCTGCTGTACAGCAAAGTCACTCATATATATATATATATATATATATATAGTCTTTTTCATATTATTTTCCGTTGTGGTTTATCACAGGATATTGAATATAGTTCCCTGTGCTATAGAAGAGGACCTTGTTGTCTATCCATCCTATATATAGTAGTTTGCATCTGCTAATCCTAAACTCCAAACCCTTCCCTCCCCTGTGGCAACCACAAGTCTGTTCTCTGTGTCTGTGAGTCTGTTTCTGTTTTGTAGGTAAGTTCATTTGTGTCATATTTTAAAATCCACATATATGTGATATCATATGATATTTGTCATTCTTGTCTGACTGACTTCACTTAGTATGATCATCTCTAGGTCCATCCATGTTGCTGCAAATGGCATTATTTCATTCTTTTTTATGGCTGAGTAATATTCCATTGTATATATGTACCACATCTTCTTTATCCATTCCTCTGTCAGTGGACATTTAGGTTGCTTCCATGTCTTGGCTATTGCGAATAGTGCTGCTGTGAACATAGGGGTGCATGTAGCTTTTCGAATTATAGTTTTGTCTGGGTATATGCCCAGGAGTGGGATTGCAGGATCATATGGTAGCTCTTTTTTTAGGTTCTTGAGGAACCTCCGTACTGTTGCCCATAGTGGCTGCACCAATTTACATTCCAATAATCTGGTATAATTTTAGTCTTAAATCTTGATCACAAATGAATTAAGACAAACATTTCCTGAAATTCTTGATAATGTACCTATTTGGTAAAGGTTCTAAAGTTCTGCGTGGCACTTTGAGGAGCTATGTTTTCACTGCTTATTGGTGATATTACCTATCAGGTGCAGAAAAACATCAAGTTGAGTAGTGGTCCCATTCGATTTGGGTTACTGGTTCCCTCCTACAACAACTGTATGTTGGATTTGCACTCGTCGGAGGGACATTTAAATTTAAGTCTGAAAATTCACTCTGTGTGAAGGATTGGAGTTGCCATCAATTGATATTATAAACTTTTATTCATAAACGTTTATTTATGTAAACTGATATTATACATGTTAATATTGAGTTAGAGAAATATCCTGAACACCTTCTCTGCAGCAGTCATGCTGCTTGAGGGTTTGAAATAATGAAAAACATGTGCAAGAAATGTGTCCGTTTTTATGGAACCTACGGTGAGTTTGACAAAACAGGTACCACTCATGTTACTGTTCAGCACTGTGTTTAATTGAGCCGTGTGAAAAACGCTATGGCAGAAAGGTACACAGGGCCATGGCAACACAAAACCGGGGGGCCCACCTGCTGGTCGGCAGGAGAGGCTGCCCAGAGTCTTAGGGTTCAGCTGGGGACAGGAGGGCAAGCAGATGCCCGCCTGCTGACACGGGTTTGGCCGGGTGGAGTGAGAAGGAAGAGTTATTGCCCTTCTCAGCTTTGTGGAGTAGAAAGGGGCTGGAGTGAGAGGGCTCCTCGGCCGACACGCATGGAGACGGAAGGGGTGGCCAAAGCAGACGTGATCTTTCTGCCAGTGGAAGACGTTTGGACTGTGTGAGACTAATGAGAAAGTCGCCAAGAGTCCAGGAGGCGCACGATGGAGGAAACAATGACTAAGGTTTCATCTGTCTTGGATAACCTCTGATTTAGGCGCAAAAGAATCATATAAATATGGAGCTCTACAGGGAGGCAATATAGTTTACATGGAAGGCCTGGGAGGATGAGGAAGATGTGACCCGGTGCCTCAGGGCACCGGAGCTGCTGTGACTCAGCAGACACCCGCCACCTACTTCTGTACTCAGTAGTCAAGTCAGCCCTAATGAAATCCCAAGAAAAATGTGAAGCCCCCGGAGTCCGTCACAGTTAGAGAGGACTCTTTCCTTCTCATGAATTCATATCTACTTCCAGTCTAATGTTTATGACTCTCAGCTTGATTTCTTTTTTTTTTTTTTTTTGCGTTACGTGGGCCTCTCACTGCTGTGGCCTCTCCCGTCGCGGAGCACAGGCTCCGGACGCGCAGGCGCAGCGGCCACGGCTCACGGGCCCAGCTGCTCCGCGGCACGTGGGATCCTCCTGGACCGCGGCACGAACCCGCATCCCCCGCATCGGCAGGCGGACTCTCAACCACTGCGCCACCAGGGAAGCCCTCAGCTTGATTTCTATTACTCTCGTTTTAAAGCTAGTGTTTTGCCTGTTTTGTGTTTTCTTAAATTGTGTGTGTTTATTTTTCCATTCATAGCACTTTCTTTTAATTTTGAAAAATAAATGGTGACTTCCAAGAGGAAACCTTTTCTCAGGGCTGAGAGCCTCCGGGGAATGATGCAGTCAGGTAGAGACGGGAGGGGGCGGGGGGGGGGGGGACTCACAGCCATGTCGCGAGGAGGCATTTCTGCACATTTTCCCCGTCCCTCCTCCGTTCCTTGGGCTCCGTACTTCCATTAGAACACCGTCGTCTTAGGTACTCTGTCACACGTTGCCTCTCGCTGTCGGTACCGCATGCATCTATGAGTCTCCTTGTGGAGCGAGGCTGTCTGTTGTTTCTCGGTCCTTAATGCCAAATTCCTGGGCGTTCGGCAGGCTCTCTGCAAACAGTTGTCAATCAAATTAGGCTTTAACCATGGGAACCCAGAAATAAAACTCAATCCAATTCACTGGAGACTCCTTGGAAACGGGAGAAAAATCATCAAAATCCTAGCACAACCGCAGACGGAAAGGGTGGCCCAGAAATATCCTGCCTCATATTGCACAGACATTTAGGGAAGTCTCGGGTTTCTTTTTAATTGACAGAGCATCCTGCTAAAGATGTGTATGCGCCTATTAATTTTTCACTAAGAGGATGTTTCTTGATTTTTCCCCTAGTAGCTCAAGTAGGCCCAGTGTAACAAAGGGAATAGCCGGGAAGGAATAAGAGCTGTCTTTGACTTGTGTACTTTTTAAAGAAACAGAATTCGTATGAGTATTTAATATTAAATCAGCCCACCGTGTCCATACGGTGAATATACTTGACATTGGGATTCCTCATGTTTGTCTTTATCTTAATACTTTTATGTAAGGATTTGACTTCCAAGGCCATGCATATGCAGGTTGCCGTTTTACTAATTTAAAAGGGAGAGTCTATCCTTTCAAATCTGTTGGGAAGAGAAAAAAAAAAAGCTATTAAATTAAAAATCCTTTGCAGCATTTGCTTGGTCATACATACTGGGATAAATATGCTGCTTTTATTTTTCAGAGGAGAAATAGACAAGATTATTTGTCTCACATTGTCCCCATCTGTCTTGAAAAGACAGTCATGTATTAGACCATGCAGTGTGAATAGATGGATAATTTAGAAATTCTACAAGGAACTCCTGCGTGTAAGCAACAAATGCCACCGGCACTCACATTAGAATCACCGCCAGTTGGTTCTTGCTCAGTTAAAAAATACGTCAAGTGATCAAAACCAGTATGTCCTTAACTTGTAATAAACTTTACTAGCATATTCTACCAAGCCTGAGGGGAATGGCTCATATTAAGCAGCCGATATAGAGATTTGTAGGACTGGAGTTATTTTATTGATTTATACAATTTTATATCTGTAAACTGACAGGCACAATCCTCAGATATCTCCTGTTTTCAAAAATCTGTGTGAATTAAAGAGATAAATGTGATAGGGTATAATTTAGAGCTTAAATTACATCAATCACTTTAGAGAACCTTTAGGGTATCAGTCCTAAATTTTCTTTTGGGGACACTAGGTAATCCTGACCGATTTTAGTTTTGTGGGTACAGTGCCTTAGGCATTGCAAGCATAGAACTGGAGAATTTTATTAATGCAGTTAACTACTAAATAATTAGAAGAGATCACAGGGATGGACAGCAAACGTACACAGTGAGATGTCAGAATGGAGACGGGCCAGTGTGTATCCTTCCAAAGTCTGCAGCTGTGCTGTCCAGTATGGTAGCCACCAGCCACCAGGGACTACATTTGCACTATTTAAGACAAAACACAATTTAAAAATCAGTTCCTCAGTTGCACTAGCCACATTTCAAAATGCGATTCCTTCTTGGAAAGTACAGTTGTAGAACATGTCCATCACTGTAGAAATTTCTGTCGGGCAGCCCCTGGAAGGTTTTCTTCACCATCCAACAGAAATAGCCAGTGTGTCTGGAACTGGTATTAAAAAGAGTAATTACTTTCTTCCTGCCAGGTCAGCCTCCTCAACCAGGAGTTCTTTTAGGGACAATTTTGTTTATTTGTTTGTTTGTTTGTTTTTCCTGGATTCAGTAATGTGAACTGGGCTAAATTATGTTGTTGCCAAGATGGATACATGTGCCAATGGGGTAACTTATTTCCCGGCATTCAGAGTTGTGTTGAGATTCCCCTGAGAGGCAAGGAGGCTGAAAATGAGCACATTGCCATTGTTCTCTGCCGAGTTTTTCCACTCTCAATTTCAATACAGTTGAAAGGTTCTTTTCAGGGTTTTGCAATGCATTTTACAAAACAAGTATTCACATTCTCCCTCTGATTGCAGAGGTGTAGAAGGAGGAAAGAGAAGGAGGGATAAACAAATCTTACTAGTTCCCAGAGGACACTGTGTCTGCAGTTACTTTTTTTTTTTTTTTTTTTGCTACGCGGGCCTCTCACTGTTGTGGCCTCTCCCGTTGCGGAGCACAGGCTCCGGACGCGCAGGCTCAGCGGCCACGGCCCACGGGCCCAGCCGCACCGCGACACGTGGGATCCTCCCGGACCGGGGCACGAACCCGCGTCCCCTGCATCGGCAGGCGGACTCTCAACCACTGCGCCACCAGGGAAGCCCTGCAGTTACTTTTCTTATTGGTTTTAACGCATTCAATTAGGTTTACTTGGCTTGCCTCACTGTAAAACAATTAGTGGTAACTTACAGAAACATTAAAAGGCTAGGGAAAGTAGATGTAGTCAGAGTAAAAGAAAGTAAAGTTAGGATAATAAACCCGAGCTCGAGCTAAGTGCTTGTAACGGAAGCTGTATTGTCGAATCCCGTTTCTAAAGGCAGGAGGAACGAGGGGTGACCCCCTAAAGTACAGCTTGCATAACCTTCCAGCAATTCTCCGTGAATATGAAAATTGATAACCTAGTTTTGGTGAAAATCTCGCTGCAGAAAGTATGATGGTAGCCAGTGGTAAGAAAATAGTTGGGAGTGTTTTCTGTCAACAGTTAAAGCCCAGTCCGCATGACTTACCTAACAGAGAGGCAAGTTGGCACGTTCTTAAGAAAATGCAGGAGACTGGTTATGGAAAGATGGAACTTTAAATACACGCCTGTCCTGTCGGCAGCCCAGCATAGAGCCTGTGGAAGGGTCCCCCTTCAGATGGCGCTCATATGGGAGAGTGTCATTTGTAATTGGATAATTCACCATTTTTCTCCCAGTTACCTAAATTCATACCACAAATTCACGTATATGCTTCGCCAATGGCGTATGTTATGAGTACATATGTAAATACTTGCTGTGTTTCTATACTTAAGAATTGTTGTGCCTAAAAAGAGGATTCTGAAACAGCTGCAATTGAAGGTGCCTTTTATGGCCGTGGATCAGAGCAAAGTTAGATGCCCCCCTGGGCTTTTAACTTGCACTTGACCTTGTTAGCACAGGGTCATCACTGACCCACGTAACCAGCAGCAGACGGGAGGTTCAGCCTGATACCGTTGTTCCACCTCCGTGTGTAACTTATCTCTCAGTGCAACTTATATACCAGTCGGGGCGTCTCTTTCAAACAAAGCAGTGGCTTTCTTAATTTGGGTCAAATTTTATTTTTCCTGTTAGCTCGATAATTACCTTCTTCTCTGTTATAAGTAGGCAGTGAAGTATAGACGCTAAGCTCCAGAACGAATAGGTTACAGACAACTTGCGCGAAATTTCTTGTCTAGATATCACCAACGTTAGTGCAGCAGAAGCCTGCCAGCGGTGGAGGGCCGGGATTAAGAACAGGAACTCATTTGCTGTTTTGCCGAATCTAAAGTGACAGTAGCCCCAAGAAGTTAAATGTACGTTAAAATACTACGTTTTCTTCCTCACAAGCTTACTTCTAACTGGCTAGTTCAGATGATAAAACCGCATGATTTAGAACTTCAAGCACATACCATTTCTAACCGTGTAATTAAAACTAAGTATTTCTTTTTAAGAAAGGGAAATGTTACTTTTGATAGAGGTCCTGGCTGGTAAACTTAATAAGGAGTCATACATCATTTTAACATTTAGGAATGCTGCTTTAAAGGGCATCCAAGATAAAATGACTGACTCAGAGAAGCATGCCATATATTGGAGTCATGAAATGTCACTTCAGGGATCAAGAGTGTGAGCTGTAAGTGAATGTGATTTTTCAAGCTGTAGTGATGGTTTCTGAGGGGCTGTGATTTTTTTTTTTTTTTTTTTTTTTGCGGTACGCGGGCCTCTCACTGTCGTGGCCTCTCCCTTTGTGGAGCACAGGCTCTGGATGCACAGGCTCAGCGGCCACGGCTCACGGGCCCAGCCGCTCCGCGGCACGTGGGATCTTCCCGGACCGGGACACGAGCCCGGGTCCCCTGCATCGGCAGGCGGACTCTCAACCACTGCGCCACCAGGGAAGCCCGGGCTGTGATATTTTAAAATAAAACTGTAGTTTAATCCAACAACAGTATCCTTTTTTCTACTTTGGTAGAAATATCTGGTTTTGAAGGCAAATTCTCCAGTTTTTGGACTAAGTTTTTCATCAATGTTCGTCAGACCTAGTTGACCTTTGTCAGTTGAAAACCTGAAATGATATAAAGAAGTGATTTTAAGATGCCAGGCAAAACCAGTAACCTTATAAATGTAACTGCATAGCCGTAATATTGAAAAAATTGATAAAAATTAAAACATAAACCTTTCTAACCTGTAAGGTATAGTGTGAGAGTTAATCATAATCAACTTTATATGTATAAATAACTCATTTTATTTTGCAGAACAAACAACTCTCAGTACATTTCTGGTCAGGATACTTTCATAAGCTCTCCAATTTTTGACATTTTATACGAGATCTTTCCGTATGGATTGTGCCAAAGTCACATTAATCATGTGAGCTGAAATAATTTTCGTTTCCATTTTGTACCACAAGAGCTGGTGTTTATGTCTGCTTTGACACCGATTGCTTCATGTCTTGGAGCAAATAACTTTTGGCCTTGGTTTTGTCTGGAAAATGAGCTGTTTGAGCTAAAGGATCTGTAAGGTGCTTTGACTCTTGAAAACTCTAATTCTAAATGTTAGATGGAAATCAGTGTTTAAAACAATTGCCATTAGGACTTAATAAAATTGACAGTAATGCCCCCACTAATTAAGGGCAGAAGTGCACTAAAGTCACCCTTTCAGATTTCCAGTGGGACAGGGAGTGGCAAAGATAAGTGTACCCAGAACGAAGTGGATAATAAAATTGTTTTTGCTGTTACAGAGTCCCACGGGCAGTGATGTAGAGGCCGAAGAAAGGGAGAGAGGGATTCAAACTAGGGAGATTCTTTCTTGATTGCTTCTTGGAAGAGGCACCAGTTGGTTGGGGCCAAGTAGTGAGAAGCTTTGGATGTCGAGTTCAAGTTTCAGTCCATCTTGGTAACTTGATGAGAACCATATCCTGGTTAGTGTGAGGGGATGAAATGCAGAGCCCTGTGCTTCAGGAAGAGGATCTCAGTAGAATTGTTTACATTGACTTGGGTCAGAGAGTGATTGAGATGACTCCAGTGGAGATACTGGAAGTGGACACATCTGGTCCGAGGGGAAGGATGTCCAGGCTCCTTCTTGTTCAACTCTTCCCAGCTGCCTCTTCCTATGACCCCAGCCTCATTTTCTGTCATGACATTTTTTTCCCTTCTTCCTCTTTGCCTCTTCCATCTCAATTTTCTCTTCAGGATGTACTTCCTTACAAAGTTCTGTTGTACTTTCTCACAAAGCAGAGTGGCGTTCTCAGCTACAGTTTTACGCTTAAGGCTCTGAAAAATAGTCTACATTTTCCCAGTAATGGAAACTTTCTCCCAAGTCTCCGTTGTTCCCAATAGTACATACACACCAATAACTCAAAACCCACAAATTTCTAACTCTGTCACTCTGAAACTCTCTAACTTCCTCATCCTTATAACCTAGAAACTGTTAGACTATTTCTACCAAGGATCCCTGAAGTTAAAGATTCTCAAAATTCAATTTCATTATTTATATTTCCCGTATATCCGTGCCTCCTTCCACATTCTGCTCCTGAATTAAAAGCTCCACCGTCCACGTGATGGGTCAAGTCCCAGATCTGGCCTACACCTTCTGTCTTACCACTTACATTTAATGAATTGATGCTTAATCACATTACAAGTCCTAAAAGATTCATCCTCCGTATTCTCTAAGCCATCTCTTCATTCGTACAGCTTCTGCTTTTTAATGTTGATTATTGCAACAAACTTCAAATGACACCTTCCTGTATCTTTAAACCACCTCCATACCAAACCACGCTCCAGTCAACTGCTGGGGTGAGCAGCGCAAAGAAATCGATTGCGTGAAACCCTTACTTCAGCTCTTTCAGTGGCACCTCATGAACACTGAGATAGAATCTGTCTTCTTCAGCACCGCTGGCAAAGACCCTTCGTGATTCCGTCCCTGCCAGCCTCTCAGTTTCCACCTGGGTCACACTGCACGTAGCCAGGTGTTCTGGTCATTCTGAATGGCCTGCAGTTTCCCCTGTGTACTTGTCTACGCTAACGTTCAAATCCCCGCTGAACTCTCACCTCCCCTGGGTAGAGTTCTTAGGTACACAGACATCCACACGGGCACAGTACCAGCATCCCCATCGGGCGTTTGTACCGGTGCTCGTAATTGTTTATTTCCGTGCCTTTACCACCTCCTCTTTCTTACCTGCTAAAGCGCTTCCTTACCCAGAGTCTGCACTAACACGGGGCACCTTCTCGGCTCTCAGCGAATACTTGTGGACGAACACACACGTAAATAAGGGATATTTCAAGAGAACAGTGATAGAGACCTGAGAGGTTGCTGTTAGCGTGGATGTGAAGTAAGGCGAGAGCTCTAGACAGACTGACACCTGGTTGGTTAGAAGTCAAAGGAGACAAGTCACAGCGATGTTAGCTTTCATCTCTTTGGGGCCTGGGGGTGTTTTAGTGGTGTTAATAATCAAGGCGTGCACTGGGAAGAGTAGTATGTTTCGACATTTGAATATGAATTCTCTCTCCAATAAAATGCATCTCAGTCATCTGGGGCACATACATATGGACACGTCCAGGAGGCAGTTGGAAAGAGAAATCTGGAAGGAAAATATGAGGCTTAAAAGAGGAAGTTACTGGGCTGGAGATGTCGTTGTAGCCATGCTGGTAGGTGATACTGCCAAGGGTTCAGAGTGAAAAGATGAGAACGGATTATAAACCCTGAATAAATGTCAGCACTGAGGGGCATGTGGGGGCAGAAGACAGAGGGTCCAGCTGGATAGCTCTAGAAAGTGCAAGCACAGAAAGAGAGAGAGGGAGGGAGGGAGGGAGCTGGGAAAGCAGAGAATAACAGAAATCCGGAAGTACAGTCTATGGTTTCAAATGCTGCAAAACCGATCAGGTTAAAAACGGTTAAAAGAGAATTATCTGGTGAAGCTGATTCCAGAAACAACTTCAGTTCTACAGTAGAGGAGGAATCTGTATTGCAAGAAGCTTTAAAAGTAGAGGAGAGGGAGAAGTGGAGGCGTTATTGATGCTAGAATATTATTTCACAGTATTCTTTTTTTTCCTCAAAGGGAAGAAGAGTGAGTGTACAAATTTAAGAAAAAGGAATTGAGGTGGGTTTCTTTGAATGCAGAAAAGTTGAGCATATCTTGAAATTTGGAGGGAAGTGAGTGAAGGAAGAGTAGAACCTGTGGATGGAGGGAAGTCGGGTTGTAAATGGGGCAAAATTTCAGAGAAGATTGAAGGACAGGAGAGGAGGGAAAGAGATAGAGGATTGTACTCATGTGGAGAAGGGCTGTGAATTTTGCTCAGATGTGAAGGAAGGGGAAACAATACAGGGAACATTCGAGATGGAAGGGGTGATAGCAAGTGATGTTGTGCTGGATGAGAATCATAGTATTAAAGCACAGAATTCAAAATATGAAAAATCTGTTTCTTATGAGTTAGGGACCTGTGTGAAAAAGAATGGTCTCAGGCATAAAAATAAAAATTAGTTTTCTATGCAAAACTGAACACTGATGATTAGCACTTCATATTCATTTATTTATTCAGTGATATAAAATTGTTAATTACTATGCCATGAAATAAAGCATAAAACAAACATGTTCACTTAGTAACACAAAGAAATGCTGGTAAATATTAGATTACTTCAAGCACATTATTAATATATTCCTCTTGATATGACAAGAGCAAGCAGGAGTAGAGGAAATCGACACATTTAGTTTCTACAATAAAGGGATGTTCAAACAGTATTGCATGATTTTGAAAAAGCACTAGAGAAAGTGATTTTACTTTGATGTAAAAAGTGTGTCATATTCTTAGGGATTCAGTCAACTGATGGCAACATATTTTGATTCATTATCGCTAATTTAAAGGAATAACCATGAGTCAGGACAGTAAAGACATTCAACTCCTCATTAGAAAGAAAGTCAATAATGTCTTACACCATCTAAACCTAACGTGGAAAAAGCAATTAACAACAGCACAGCCTAGTGCACTGTTATAAAAGGGCTTTATGTACTGGCATTCTGAAGAGGAATAGCAAAAATGCATCAAAGTGTAGAGTCTACAGGATGAGAAGCACAATTTTAACACACATTAATGAAACCCTTTTCTCTGAGAGATCAGAGGACAGTAAGTAGGGTCCTTACTGCTTTTGAGCAAGAAGCTACCTATTTCAACTGAAAAAAAGTCTTTAAAACACATGGGGAAACCTAAGGAGATAAAAGACCTGTATGCAGAGAACTATAAGACACTGATGAAAGAAATTAAAGATGATACAAACAGATGGAGAGGTATACCATGTTCTTGGATTGGAAGAATCAACACTGTGAAAATGACTATACTACCCAATGCAATCTACAGATTCAGTGCAATCCCTGTCAAACTACCAATGGCATTTTTCACAGAACTAGAACCAAAATTTTCACATTTTGTATGGAAACACAAAAGACCCCGAATAGCCAAAGCACTCTTGAGAAAGAGAAACAGAGCTGGAGGAATCAGGTGCCCTGACTTCAGACTATACTACAAAGCTACTGTAATCAAGTAAGTGTGGTACTGGCACAAAAACAGAAATATAGGTCAACGGAACAGGATAGAAAGCCCAGAGATAAACCCACACACATATGGTCACCTTATCTTTGATAAAGGAAGCAAGAATATACAATGGAGAAAAGATAGCCTCTTCATAAGTGGTGCTGCGAAAACTGGACAGCTACATGTAAAAGGATGAAATTGGAACACCCCCTAACACCATGCACAAAAATAAACTCAAAATGGGTTAAAGACCTAAATGTAAGGCCAGACACTGTCAAACTCTTAGAGGAAAACATAGGCAGAACACCCTCTGACATAAATCACAGCAAGATCCTTTTTGAGCCACCTCCTAAAGAAATGGAAATAAAACCAAAAATAAACAAATGGGACCTAATGAAACTTAAAAGCTTTTGCACAGCAAAGGAAACCATAAACAAGATGAAAAGACAACCCTCAGAATGGGAGGAAATATTTGCAATCCAAGCAACTGACAAAGAATTACTCTCCAAAATATACAAGCAGCTCATGCAGCTCAATATCAAAAAAACAACCCAATCCAAAAATGGGCAGAAGACCTAAATAGGCATTTCTCCAAAGAAGACATACAGATTGCCAACAAACACATGAAGGGATGCTCAACATGAGTAATCATTAGAGAAATGCAAATCAAAACTACAATGAGGTATCACCTCACACCAGTCAGAAGGGCCATCATCACAAAATCTACAAACAATAAATGTTGGAGAGGGTGTGGAGAAAAGGGAACCCTCTTGCACTGTTAGTGGGAATGTAAATTGATACAGCCACTATGGAGAACTGTATGGAGGTTCCTTAAAAATATTAAAAATAGAACTACCATACGACACAGCAATCCCACTACTGGGCATATACCCTGAGAAAACCATAATTCAAAAAGAGTCATGTACCACAATGTTCATTGCAGCACTATTTACAATAGCCAGGACATGGAAGCAACCTAAGTGTCCATCGACAGATGAATGGATAAAGAAGATGTGGCACATATATACAATGGAATGTTACTCAGCCATAAAAAGAAACGAAATTGAGTTATTTGTAGTGAGGTGGATGGACCTAGAGACTGTCATACAGAGTGAATTAAGTCAGAAAGAGAAAAACAAATACCATATGCTAACACATATATGTGGAATCTAAAAAAAAAGATTCTGAAGAACCTAGGGGCAGGACAGGAATAAAGACGCAGACGTAGAGTATGCACTTGAGGACATGGGGAGGGGGAAGGGTAAGCTGGGACAAAGTGAGAAAGTGGTACTGACATATATACACTACCAAATGTAAAATGGATAGCTAGTGGGAAGCAGCCACATAGCACAGGGAGGTCAGCTCGGTGCTCTGTGACCACCTAGAGGGGTGGGATACGGAGGGTGGGAGGGAGACACACAAGGGAGGGAATATGGGGATACGTGTATACATATAGCCGATTCAGTCTGATATACAGCAGAAACTAAACAATGTAAAGCAATTATACTCCAATAAAGATGTTTAAAAAAAAACACATGGGGGCTTCTCTGGTGGCGCAGTGGTTGAGAATCCGCCTGCCGATGCAGGGGACACGGGTTCGTGCCCCCGTCCGGGAAGATCCCACATGCCGCGGAGCGGCTGGGCCTGTGAGCCATGGCCGCTGAGCCTGCGCGTCCAGAGCCTGTGCTCCGCAACGGGAGAGGCCACAACAGTGAGAGGCCCGCCTACCACAAAAAAAAAAAAAAAAAACCCACATGGGGTAATTTTGTTCATCTAAAATATTCCCTTGATTGTAACTGTATTTCTAAAAGTATCTTTGTGGGATTATGTTACTAATTGAAATGTTAGACATGTTTATGGTTTCATTCACAAAGAGACATACAGTTTACTTTCCCAAATTGTCAAATTAGAAAATCATAAAAATTTGCAAATCCACCTTGAATATGTTATAATCTAATATCTGCATTTGTATAGATTAAGAAACAGACACTCATCAAAGTAAAGGACTTGTCCAATGTGGTAATTCAACAAGCAAGATGAAAATAGACTACTTTCCATGATTTTGTCTCTAGTTTTGAAGTATAGTCGGTTACTGGTGTTTATTCTGTCACTTCCGTGCTCAAGTCTAGTATATTCATTCATTCTTTAATTCATTGAAGCATTGTTTTTACATTTCCTTCTCTGTGTAAGCATGATGCTAGGTTGACATTGTATCATGAGTTGGTAGAAATGTGCTTCAGTGTCAGCTTGAGTATTTCAAATCAGGTGGATATAATTCCCTTATTAAAATCTGCCTCATGAAATTTTGTAGGCAGGGGAAGGTCACTAGAACTTATGAGAACCTACCGTGTGCCTTTTAACCCTGTTCCTTCAATTATGTAATTAAATATTATGTCTGTTTTATATATCAGAAGACCAAGTCTCAAAGAAGATAAGTTATTTACCAAAGTCTCTAGCCTAGAAAAGATGAAACTAAGATTAAAAATCAGGACTGTCGGCCTTCCCTGGTGGCGCAGTGGTTGAGAGTCCGCCTGCCAGTGTAGGGGATATGGGTTCGTGCCCCAGTCCAGGAAGGGCCCACATGCCATGGAGCGGCTGGGCCCGTGAGCCATGGCCTCTGAGCCTGCGCGTCCGGAGCCTGTGCTCCGTTACAGGAGAGGTCACGACAGTGAGAGGCCTGCGTACCGCAAAAAAAAAATAAAATAAAATCCGGACTGTCTTATTTCATAGCCAATATTCTTTCTGCTGTACTCTTGAGTTTATTAAATTTTAATTATCTTGAAAGATAAAAGTGTATGAGATTAGAACTGTTCAGGAGCAAAGAAAATGAAGATAGTCATTAGCTCCAGGCTTTATTAAGATAAACATGCAGGTAAGTCCCATAAAAAAGCCACTAAAATAATATAAATAAAACACCATGAACGATCAAGGAGGCAAGAAAAAGAGCAGAAAAAGACAAAAAGACGTTGCAAACAATAGTGTGGGATTAGGCCCAAGATGTCAATTATCAGGATACATGTATGCATCTACAGAAAGGAATAAAAGCACTGGGGATAGGAATTGTGCACGTAAATATATAATATTTTTCATTAAACACAAATTGCTAATAAGTAAGCGATGCCCATGCTCACTATTAATGGATAAAATGCAAATTAAAACTATGATGAGATACACTTTTGCATTCATCTGCTTGGCCAAAATCTAAATGTCTTAAGAGTATGAGAGAGGATGTGAAATGGTGAGACACCATGGTTGGGGGAATAAAATATTAATCGCACTTTGAAAAAATGTCGAGCTACCTAGTAAATGTGAACAGCACACAATGTGCAACAAATTTTATTCTCCTTGTTAAATTCAGTGAAGGGGAAGACACCAGTGGACCCAGGAAGACCCTTCATCGGCCCAGAAATGGAGCCTGAAGTCAGGTTGCAGTAGGTGATGGGGGGGCCAGAGATGCAGGTCTGGACTGTATTGTTCTGAGTAATGTGGGGTGAAGGTTAGGAGTGTGTTAGCTGGAATAAATCAGACACTTCGTGAAGCTTTGCTGCTGGTGTGCTTCTGACTGGAACAAGCACAAAGAGCTGAATGTTCCGGTGTATACGGGGGTGGAGCCGGGGAGGTTCTCGCTGATGTACCCCCTTGTACTCCCGGAAATAAGAGAACAGTTGTCGGAAATGTGTTGGAGGAAAGATGTAGACATTCAACCTGGAAAATCGATAATCACGTGTAAAAAATCTGAGTATGGTTTCACAAATGTGAAGATGACCAGGCTGCCAGATGCTTTCTTGGTGAGTTACTTAGTGTGTGTGCGCCTCTACAAAGACTCTAGTATCGTGGCCTGAAAATGTTTGAACAACATGCACAAGCCAGTTTACGAAGACAGGAGCAAAAGCCTATGAATGTTGGAAATGTTAGGAAGTCTCTCTATAAGTGAGAGAGATGATCGCAAAACATCATGAAGGAAGTAGATGGGTGAGCTTTCAGCCCAGCTACAAAGAACATGTGAGCAGGAGCCATACAGTAGGTTGTATAGTTGTCATATCACAACCTGAAATTGAATGACAGAGCGTTTCAGTGTTTGCGACTTGGACAACGGCGGTTGAAATGTTTAAGAAGAAAGTCACGATCAATAAAAGGACTGTATTTTCACAACTTGCCTCTGCTTTGTTTCATGGGAAATTTTTACGGGTCTTATTTTTGCCTGAAAACATATACCAGAAATTGAATTCAGATAATTTAAAGATTTAAGAAGCTGTCTATTCCATTGAATTGCTCCCCTTAGTTCGATGGTGTCAGTGTACCATTTTCATTTGAAAGCTAGTACTTGAGTTTTAATAAAAGGTAATGGTGTAATTAGATGACTCAGATTTGATTTTCTTACATAGAAGTCATATCTGGGCCATCACTTTCTCTCTATAATTATCCAAAAGTCTTGATTGATAAATTCCACAACCTTATATTTCCTGGAAAATATATTTTCACTAAAGTTTTAGCATTGATGCAATATTGCTGGTAACAAAAATAATTGAGAGATATGTGTGATGATAAAATGAAGGTGCTAAAATAAAAATTGTTCATAAATAGTTGCATTCTGCTCTCTAAGGTTATATAATAACTTTTGTGTAAGTTCCATTTAGAGAAGATTAAAATTTTGAAGCATTTCAAAGTGATGTGTAGTACTTACCTTCTCAGGTTATGTTATAAAATGGATGTAACAAAGAGCAAAGGGCTGTCATCTCCACTTGGACTTTGATAGCTAAAACCCCTGCTTAAATCAGTAAATATCCGTTATAAATCACTCCAGTTAAGTACAAATTCAGTCCATCCCATAAAGTACATAAAGGAAAATATAAAACTTTTCCTTTTAACTTTTACCCAAGTGTAAAATTTCATTATTTAATCCCTTCAATCAACCCATCAACCAGGTTTGTCCTAACAGAATGGATAAAGTTCACACCAATACCTTTGAATGCTTATAAATATTTCAAGAAGTATAAATTTTAGAACTAAAAATCAGTCACAAGTTCAAACATTTTAGTTTACTTTTTTTCTTTTTGTTTTATTGAAATAGATTTACAAAGTTGTGTTAGTTTCAGTTGCACAGCAAAGTGATTCAGTTATATATATGTGTGTATAAATATATGCATATGTATACATGTATACATATATATATATATACACATATATTCTTTTTCAGATAATTTTCCCATATATGTTATTATAAAATATTGAGTAGCATTCCCTGTGCTGTACAGTAGGTCCTTGTTTACCTATTTTATATATAATAGTGTATATGTATTACTCCCAAATTCCTAAGTTATCCCTCACCCCCATTGTTCTGCTTTGGTAACCATAATTTTGTTTTCTGTGTCTGTGAGTCTGTTTCTGTTTTGTAAATAAGTTCATTTGTATCATTTTTTTTTTAGATTCCACATATAAGTGATATTATATGATATTTGTTTTTCTCTGACTTACTTTACTTAGTATGATCATCTCTAGGTCCATCTATGTTGCTACAAATGGCGTTATTTCATTCTTTTTTACGACTGAGTAATATTCCATTGTATCTGTATGCCACATCTTCTTTAGCCATTCCTCTTTAGATGGACATTTAGGTTGTTTCCATGTCTTGGCTATTGTAAATAGTGCTGCAGTGAACAGTGGGGTGCATGTATCTTTTCGAAGTATGGCTTTCTCCAGATATATGCCCAGGAGTGGGATTGCTGGATCATACGGTAGCTCTGTTTTTAGTTTTTAGGGTTTGTTCATACCATTCTCCATAGATGCTGCACCAATTTACATTCCCATCAACAATGTAGGAGAGTTCCCTTTTCTCCACACCCTCTCCAGCATTTATTATTTTAGACGTTTTGATGATGGGCATTCTGACTGGTGTGAGGTGATACCTCACTGTAGTTTTGGTTTGCATTTCCTAATTATTAGTGATGTTGAGCATCGTTTCATGTGCCTTTTGGCCATCTGTATGTCTTCTTTGGAGAAATGTCTATTTAGATCTTCTACCCACTTTTTGATTGGGTGTTTTTTTTTTATATTGAGCTGCATCGTTTGCAAATATTTTCTCCCATTCTGTAGGTTATCTTTTTGTTTATGGTTTCCTTTGCTGTGCAAAAGCTTTTAAGTTTCGTTACGTCCCATTTGTGTTTTTTTGTTTTTATTTTTATTACTGTAGGAGATGGATCCAAAAAGATATTGCCGCAATTCATGTCAAAGAGTGTCCTGCCTGTGTTTTCCTCTTGGAGTTTAATAGTATCTGGTCTTATATTTAGGTCTTTAATCCACTTTGAGTTTAATTTTGTGTATGGTGTTAGAGAATGTTCTAATTTCATTCTTTTACATGTAGCTGTCCAGTTTTCCCAGCACCCCTTATTGAAGAGACTGTATATTTTCTCCATTGTATATTCTTGCCTTTTTTGTTGCGGATTAATTGAACTAGGTGTGTGGGTTTATCTCTGGGCTTTCTATCCTGTTCCATTGATCTATATTTCTGTTTTAGTGTCCACACCATTATTGTTTTGATTACTGTAGCTTTGTAGTATAGTGTGAAGTCAGGGAGCCTGACTGCTCCAGCTCCTTTATTCTTTCTCAAGATTCCTTTGGCTATTCGAGGTCTTTTGTGTTTCCATACAAATTTTAAAAATTGTTGTTCTAGTTCTGTGAAAAAATGCCATTGGTAACTTGATAGGGATTGCATTGAATCTGTAGATGGCCTGTAGTATAGTCATTTTGACAGTATTGATTCTTCCAGTCCAAGAGCAGGGTATATCTTTACAGCTGTTTGTGTCACCTTTGATTTCTTTCATCAGCATATTATAGTTTTCAGAGTACAGGTCTTTGTCTCTTGGGTAGGTTTATTCTTAGGCATTTTATTCTTATGCATGTGATGGTGAATGGGATTGTTTGCTTAATTGCACTTTCTGATCTTTCATTGTTCGTGTATAGAAATGCAACAGATTTCTGTGTATTAATTTTGTATCCTGCAACTTTACCAAATTCATTGATGAGCTCTACTAGTTTTCTGATAGTGTCTTTAGGATTTTCTATGTATACTATCATGTCATCTGCAAACAGTGACAGTTTTAGTTCTTTTCTGATGTGGATCCCTTTTATTTTTTTTTCTTCTCTGATTGCCGTGGCTAAGACTTCCAAAACTATGTTGAACAAAAGTGGTGAGAGTGGACATCCTTGTCTTGTTCCTGATCTTGGAGGAAATGCTTTCAGCTTTTCACTGTTGAGTTTGATGTTAGCTGTGGGTTTGTCACATATGGCCTTTATTATGTTGAGTTAGGTTCCCTCCATGCCCACTTTCTGGAGAGTTTTTATCATAAATGGATGTTGAATTTTATCAAAAGCTTTTTCTGTGCTTATTGAGATGATCATATAGTTTTTATTATTCAATTTGTTAATGTGGTGTATCACACTGATTGATTTGTGGATATTGAAAAGCCCTTGCATTAAAAAAAAAAATAAATTTATTTATTTATTTTTATTTTTGGCTGTGTTGGGTCTTCATTGCTGTGCACGGGCTTTCTCTAGTTGTGACAAGTGGGGGCTACTGTTTGTTGTGGTGCATGGGCTTCAGTAGTTGTGGCACGTGGACTCAGTAGTTGTGGCTTGTGGGCTCTAGAGTGCAGGCTCAGTAGTTGTGGCACACGGGCTTAGTTGCTCTGCGGCATGAGGGATCTTCCCAGAACAGGGCTCGAACCTGCGTCCCTTGTATTGGCAGGCGGATTCTTAACCACTGCGCCACCAGGGAAGTCTGATCCCTTTAATGTATTGTTGGATTTGGTTTGCTAGGATTTTTGTTGAGGATTTTTGTTTTTATGTTTATCAGTGATATTAGCCTGTAATTTTCTTTTTTTGTGATATCTTTGGTTTTGGTATCAGGGTGATGGTGGCCTCATGGAATGAGTTTGGAAGTGTTGCTTCCTCTGCAATTTTTGGAACGGTTTCTGAAGGATAGGTGTTAACTCTTCTCTAAATGTTTAATAGAATTCGACTGTGAAGCTATCTTGTCCTGGACTTTCGTTTGTTGGGAGTTTTCTAATCACAGATTCGATTTCAGTACTTGTAATTGGTCTGTTCATATTTTCTATTTCTTCCTGGTTCATTCTTGGGAGATTGTACCTTTCTAAGAATTTGTCCATTTCTTCTAGGTTGTCCATTTTATTGGGATATAGTTGCTTGTAGCAGTTTCTTATGGTCCTTTGTATTTCTGTGGTATTAGTTGTAACTTCTCTTTTTTCATTTCTGATTTTATTGATTCGGTTCTTCTCCCATTTTTTTCCTTATTTTCTTTTTTTTTTTTTTCAGTATGCGGGCCTCTCACTGCTGTGGCCTCTCCCGTTGCAGAGCACAGGCTCTGGACGCGCAGGCTCAGCGGCCATGGCTCACTGGGGCCAGCCGTTCTGCAGCACGTGGGATCTTCCCGGACCGGGGCACGAACCCGCGTCCCCTGCATCGGCAGGTGGACTCTCAACCACTGTGCCACCAGGGAAGCCCCTCCCTTTTTTTTCTTGATGAGTCTTGCTAAAGGTTTATCAGTTTTGTTTATCTTTTCAAAGAACCAGCTTTTCATTTCAAAGATAAAACTTTTCCTTTTCTTTTTAACTTTTAACCTAATGTATAATATCATTATTTAATCCCTTCAACCCATTAACAAAGCTTGTCCTAATAGAATGAGTAAAGTTGACACCAGTACCTTTGAATGTTTATAAATATTTCATGAAGTATAAATTTTAGAATTAAAAACTAATCACAAGTTCAAACATTTTGTTTTAAAACACACACTTTTTTGTTGTGGTGTTACATAGCATTTCCCTTGTTTCCGTGAATTGAAAAAGAAAATTTATTGAGGAGTTTGGGCTCTAAGAAAAGAGTAACAAGTGCATGAAAAGCAATACAAGACAAGGAAGTAAATATATTTTATATGTATATAATACATTATTATATATAAGTATATAATACATATATTTGTATTTTAATATTTATAATATATATGTGAATGTATTATGCATTTATTTATAATATATTATCTATAATATTATATTAAATATATTATATTAACAAATATTTATACTTAATATATTATTTGATATATTTAACATTATTAATATGTAATATGTATGTATATTGCATTATAGACTGAAAATTAAATGGTAGAAAGACAATGGGAAAAAACATACCTGGCCTCACAAGTGGCAGTAGAATTTTTTACGGACTGTATCCTACCGAGAGAAAACAAACCTGAGCTGTGTCCACAGTCAGGCCGCTGAGGACCGATGAAGAAGCTCTGGTAGAGATAAAGCTTTCCTAAGGGCACATGCAATGGCAACAGTAAACCTCCGGACACAGAAGAGGTGGGGAAGCGTAACCCATGACCCCACCCTTAGCCCAGTCCCTGCGGAGGGCACCGAGAGCTTACAGGTGTGTGTTACTCTGCGGCTACCGGTAGAAACAGAAGCATATCTCAGCTTAGGCCTTCAGGACTAATGATGGGTCAGATCAACAGTGAGCTCACAATTGGAGATGATTGCGTGGACCTGAAGGAAAACCCCTCTACTGGGAGTTCAATAGAGCAAAGAGCAGATGTCGTTATAGATTTTAGAACCTTTAGATACGGAATATAGGACAGATGGTTGTAAGATGTTGAGATAAGAATCAGTTCACAAAAATGTGGATGTAACTAGAGGTTATTAGGAATGAAGAGAAACATTTGGAAATTTAAAAAAAGAACTAGAAATGTAAACCATGATTGCTAAAATTTAAAAAAGCTCGATTGACGGGTTAAATATGAATAGAAGACTTAACTGAAAATTAGTTGGCTGGAAAAGGTAATGCGTTAGCTGGGGTTCTCCAGAGAAACAGAACCTGTAGGCCGTATATAGATAGATAGAAAGAGATTTATTTTGAGGGATGGGCTCATGCAGTTATGGAGGCTGGGAGGTCCTAGGATCTGCCGTCTGCAAGCTGGAGACCCGGGAAAGCCCGTGGTTTAGCTCAATCCAAATTCCAGGGCCCTGATGTGCGAGGGCAGGAGAAGACCAAAGTCTCAGCTCAAGCAGAGTGCAGATTTGCCCTTCCTCTGCCTTTTGTTCTTTCTGGGCCCTGAAGGGACTGGATGATCCACCCCGCCCCATCCCAGAGGTGACGGTGGGTCATCCTTACGATTCAAGTGCTCTTCTCTTCTAGAAACACCCTCACACCCAGAAATAACATTGTACCAGCTATCTGGGCATCCCTTAGCTGGTAAATTGACACACATAAAATTAACCGTCACAGTTATTTAGGGAAATTCCCCTAGAATGTATCTCAGAGAGAAAAGGCATTGGAAAATATAAAACACAAGTTAAGTGATTCAGGGTATTGAAAAAGAAAATGTGACATTCGTAAAAGTGGAGGGCCCAGAAGGAAAGAATGGAGACAATGGAGAACAAACAAAATTGAAAGAGAAAAGCTGTGAATTTCCCAGAACCAATTTCCCAGATGCAATTCATGTAGAAGTCAATAACATAAAGATACATTAAAAAAAATCCATATATTTGGAAATCACAACACACATACACACTCACACACAAGTAAAACAAATACCAAAAATATGTGGAAGACATTACTAGAGATTGGATAGGTGTTAAAGAAATGTTATTTATTAGCATATGTCATGCTAATAACATTTACATCTTAGATGGTATGGAGAAAATTCTAGAAGGAAAACACAAGTTATTAAACTTCAGGGAATGGAGAAAAGAAACAATATTATTGAATCTGTAAAATAAATTTAATTTTTTAAAAAACCTTAATAAAAAAGAAAAAAAAAAGCCCACACTTGAACAATTCAGATTTATCAGTAGTGAACTAAGTTAATTAACGGTACAATCATACACACATTCTCTCAGAAAATAGAGAAAGAAGGATTTCTTCTCAGCTTTATGACACCAACTGACACTTGATACCAAAATTTGAGAAGCACGTTGTGTGAAAAAATGAATTATAGCAATATCTCTCATGAATATAGATATAAACATCCTAATAAAACAACTACATATTGAATTCAGTGATATATTAAAAAGGATGTATCATGACCAGCTGGTGCTTACTAAAATTAAAATCACAAGGAGATACCAGAACGTACACAGCAGAACACGTAAAAAGATTTTTAAAATGACAGTACGGAGTATTGGCAAGGATACAGAGTAACTAGAACTCTCATACTTTGCTGGTAGGATTATAAAGTGATACTTTGGGAAATTATTTGACAGACTCTGATATAATTACATAGATGGCCACTGAGTGATCTGGCAATTCCACTCCTAGCTGTATACACAAAATAAATGAATGCATTTCTTCACAAAAAGAGTTAGTAAGAAGATATAGAGAAACTTAGTTTCAGGAGAAATAAAAACAACCAAAACACCCATCACCTGGAGAAGGAATAAACTTCCATATAATCATACCATGGAATACTACTTAGGAAAAAAGTGGCACAAACAAACCATACCTGGAATAATGCTGATGAATGCCAAAAACATTATGCTGCGTGAAAAAAAGACCGAAATGAAGACATACCATGTGAGAAACTTTTACATCAGATTCTAGAGCATGCACAACCAAATTCCGGAGTGCGATTCAGAATAGTGCTTACCTGGGAGAGGGGGTTGTTGGCTGGGAAGGGGCTTGACACCTTTTCGTGATCATTGCACTGTTCTCTACACCTTGGTCTGAGTGGTAGTTGCTTGAGCAGGTGCCTGTCTAAAAAGTTACCAAACACCACACTCACAACGTGGGCGTTTTACTGTATGTAAATTGTGCCTCAATAAGAATGCACACATTGATTAAATGTAAAATAAAATGAGAGGAATAAAAGCAAATATATCAGCTGTCGTAATAAATGACTAGAGTGATATCTGACTGATCTGCTGATCAAAAGGCCAAGGCAGTCAGATTAGGTTCACATACTCAGCCGTGTTCCTTCCGTGCAATATGGTCACATCTAAAACTAACTGAGGAAGGAAGCTTAACTAGAACGGCCTGGGCCAGGTCTCAGCAGCCAAAGGCAAACATCGAAAAAGCAAGAGTGATGACATCAGTGTCACATGAGGTAAAACCAAGCTCAAAACACCGTAAAAAACCAAGAAGAGATATTGATAAAATCAAAATATTAAGTATCATATTTGATTCAATAAGCGGTCAAATCCCTGAATAAATCTAGGATAATAAAAGAAACACAGGCTAAATAAATAACTCTCTCCCAAACAATCCCAGGGCCCATGTCAATGAGAAGATAATCCCTGTGGTATATCTTTGTATATAGCTTGTTCTAGAAAAAAAAATTAAAATGTCAGGAGGCTGCACCTAAATCATAGAACCATCTCACATAAAAAAAGCAATTGGACCGTCTCACTTATGAACACCATACGTGAGGGTCATTTAAATCAAAAGAGTCCATAGTGACTTCAACTTCTAAATTCCCCATAACTGTCCGTGTTCCCAACAGTTTTGGGCTCCCAATCTTTCACGAGCAAGCCGCAGGAAACCCTTATAATATTGTTGTTCTTTCCTTCATGCCTTAGAGGAAGTTACCTGAGCAAGGTACTCCAGTGATTTGTGTGTCCTTTTCTACAAAGCAGAGTCATAAGGAAAGAGAAGGTGGGTTGTCAAATTCCTTGGGAGGTATCTTCTTACTGGCAGGGCGTGCATGCTTGCTGTGTCATGGCTGTATTGGAGAAGAGAGGAAACGGTGCTTCTCAGCTTTAGAAGAGTTCTAAATGAGTAGACGAATTGGAAGTAGTCTTCCCGTGAAGGTCACGAGGACACGTAGGCAAGCTCTGAGGCTGTCCCTCCTCCTTCGTGGGATGCCGGATCTGGCCGGCAGCAGACTCCCACCTGCAGAAGGCATTGGCCAGCAGCCAGGATCCGGGTCCTAATTCCCTAGCACAGAAATCCTATGTGGAAACGCGGGACCGTCTGTCCTCTCAGTCTTGGTCACCACGTACATCCATTTCAAAACATTGAAAGCTCCTTCCAGGAGGGAAATGCATTCCCAGTTTCGGTAGGTCCTTACCCCTCCCCATTCCTAAACGCTTTCAGGGGAATAGGAATCAAAAGCAGCAGGAAGGTTTGACCTCTCAAAACCTTCCCTTTGCATGCCACGAATACCAAACGCTAGTCAGTCCAGTGTCTACGAAGACCGAGGTTTCTGGAATGCCATCAACCTGAGTGATGGCTGTGAAAAAAGTGATCTGAGAACTTACGCATGCAAATGAGTGTTTTCCTTCAAAGTGGTCCCTCGAGAGGCTGCACCTGTATTCCAGAAATGTTACGATGGCCTAAACAATGCTGAAACCTTTTCTGTTTGTTTTTAATCGGTATCAGAACCAGCTTATGAGTCATGTGAAGGACGATAAGTGACACGCATTGGAAAAATGTGTCCCAGGCACTGTTGACATCCTTTCACATAGACTATCTCAGATGAAGTAAATATTATTCTGTTTTCTACAAATGAGGAAATGAGTCCTGAGAATGTAAGTTGTCAAAAAAGTCTGATTGAAATATTTCATAGTTGCTCCTTTTCTATTCACAAATTAATATCATCCAAAAGAATCACTTCATCTCTCCATCCCGATACCAAGTAAACTTTAAAAAAAATTTATTGAAGTATAATTGATTTACAATGTTGTGTTAATTTCTTCTGTACAGCAAAGTAACTCAGTTACACATGTATATGGATATTCTTTTTCATATTCTTTTCCATTACGGTTTGTCACAGAATATTGAATATAGTTCCCTGTGCTATGCAGTAGGACCTTGTTGCTTATCCATCCTGTATATGATAGTTTGTATCTGCTAATCCCAAACTCCCAGTCCTTCCCTCCCCTACCCACCCACCTTGGCAACCACAAGTCTGTTCTTTATATCTGTGAGTTTCTTTCATAGATATGTTGATCTGTATCGTATTTTAGAGTCCACATGTAGGTGACATCATATGGTGTTTGCCTTTCTCTTTCTGACTTACTTCGCCTAGTATGATAATCTGTAGATACACCCATGCTGCTGCAGATGACATTATTTCATTTTGGGGGGGGGGGGTTTAAAATTAATTTTATTTTATTTTTATTTTTGGCTGAGTTGGGTCTTCGTTTCTGCACGCGGGCTTTCTCTAGTTGTGGCGAGCGGGGGCTACTCTTCGTTGTGGTGCGTGGGCTTCTCACTGCGGTGGCTTCTCTTGTTGCGGAGCACAGGCTCTAAGGCACGTGGGCCCAGTAGTTGTGGCTCACGGGCTGTAGAGTGCAGGCTCAGTAGTTGTGGCACATGGGCTTAGTGGTTCCGCGGCATGTGGGATCTTCCTGGACCAGGGCTCAAACCTGTGTCTCCCCTATTGTCAGGCAGATTCTTAACCGCTGCGCCACCAGGGAAGTCCCGTTTCATTCTTTTCAAATGCCAAATTAGCTATGGCTCTTTTGAAGTTCCAAGCTTGCCTCAAAAGATTAAGACTTTCACAGTTGTGTTAGTTGAAAGTCTATGCTAGATAAATTTCAATAATAATATTTTGCATAACCAGATAAAATTTATTCAAAAATTAATTATACTCAGTAATAATGAAAAACCAGTGAGGATAAAGCCAGGAAACTCGGGAGGGATTCTGGATAATGCCAGAGGGAATACTTATTCTTTGTTATCTAAAAATACTCACCTGGAATAATTTTTACATCTTAATATTTTAAAGAAATCACAGTTGCAGTTTTACGGGAACCTCAAATGGCTGGATTTTAAAATGATCAGGAAATAGGCATGTCTTTTACGGATAGTCTCCTTTGGTTTTGTGGGAAAGCGCCTTTTGGAACACACTTTTCGGTTATTCAAAGGTCTCCTGGCGTTTGACACAATGTTTACTTGACACAGATGTTAACAAAGGCAGTGATTGTGCCACGGGCTTTCACATGACAGGGAAAAGTTGAAAATGATTAAGCCTTCTGGGAATCCAAGACTGTAGGAAGGCTCTCTTGCGAAGATCCTAAGATTCTACTTCCAGGAACTGGTACTCTGTTGATGCTAAAATTAGCTTGGCTTGTGCTGTGCTGGGAGAAACAATCTAGTTAGTGATACAATAATAAATCGTGTTTTTGTGATGAAAAGGATACCAACCTTGTCATCTGATAATAGCAACTTGCAGTAGAAACCCAAATCTGTCCTGAGTGCTGGATGTCCCTTCTCTGAACATGGGATTCAACCAACATTTTACAAAAGCCATCTCTGGCACTTCCTTGAGTTACAATGTCTTTAATTTTCAAAGGCATTGAGGGCTGCTTTCAGGCAGGTCACTCAGCTCCTAAGTGATGGAGCTGGAATTTACTTCCTGGTTTTTAGCAGTGCCGTTGGAGTTTTTCCACGCATTATGTAAGGGGATTTGGCTAACACGCGGTACCAAGGGGAAAATCAGTGGTAAAGAGAGAGTCAGGAATGCTGTGGGCTTGGGGGGAGAGCGTAGGCAGTTTCGCATCCTGAGTGTCCTCATCAACAAGCTCGGTTTCCCTGGGTCCTCAGGTTTCTGTCTGTACGAGCATCTGCTTTTCCCATTTTCCGTGCAGGGTGTTGGGTTAATGGTCACTCTCACCCATCAGTCCTCCTCACTAGGACACAGATTCAGACCCAAGACAGAGAAATCCATCTCCTCACTGCATTGGAAACATAGCCGCCTCCCTGTCTTACCCCACGTTGCCTCAAAAAGTAATCATTTACTGTGTTTCAAAAGACCTTCTACTGCATGGCTTGAAACAACTTTTAAATTCCCCAAAGAATGAGAGGGAAAGAATCCCAGAAAATTAGAGAAGAAGATATTCCGCAGTAAAAATTCTTTCCGGATAATTAGGATTATTTATTTTATTTTCCTATTTATTTTTTTCTGGAAAAATTGCACTTTATTTTAAAAATCAAGTTTAAAAAATTTCATTGGTTCTGTGATGTGAAGGGGTTGGAAAACGTTGCTTTCCATGTTAAGCTTCTGTAATTCTGTAATCATCGAATTGAAGGTTTAGAAATAGTAAATGAATATGGAAGTACAGTAATGTTTTTTCCTCATAAATTGTTTGCCCTGGAAATCTTTACTTTCATGCTATTTTTCCGAATTGTGTTGTCTTCTGAAGAAGAGTTCTAATGCCAGCAAATACCATGCAAACTATTAACATGATGCCCAAAATAGTAAAATCGAAAGTTTCATTTCTGATGACAGAGAGAGAGCAGGGAGGAAATGAGCAACAAAAAGAAAAACAAAAGTTTCACTTTACTTAAAAAGACACCATATGGAATGATGTAGTCAATCTAATGTTATATTAGTTTTCTTCATTAAATTCTAAATTTGCCCTGCTTTTGACACGTGCTTATTTTATATTTCATTTTAAGTTATATATGGCTAGTTTCAGAGACATAACATTAAATCGAAGCCATGATATGCTGTTTTCTCTTATTACTAATGATATTACATAAGAGATACTTAAAAGATACAAAGCTCTTTGTTTTACATACATTTGAAAAATAAATGAAAAATTAGATTTTACAACTCTTTCTGAGAGGTCAAGAAAAAGTAATGAATATTCAAAAGTAAGTTTTAGTTTTAGATCAATGTCTGTGAGTACATTTGTTCACACCTTTAAATTATCCTAGCTATTGCTGTTTTCCGTTTGTAAGGGAAGATATTTTTAAGTCCTTCGGGTGAGAGAAGATGAGTTTCTTCTGATCTCCTGTGCTAAGGAACGTACAATTGACCTGTGGTTTCTGACTTTGAAAGTTAACATGATCGTGCCCTAAAGTGACAGCAGGGTGAGTTATCAAGTGACCTCACGGCCACAAAACTCCATAATTTTATTGCGGACAACTGGCGTAATAATGTACTCGAAGGTGGTTCATAGTCACCCTTCAGAAATGCCAGCTATTTCAAAGCAAGTCATCAATCTTATTTTTGCCCAATGACCTACTTTACCTCAAAACATAATAACAATTCAAATACCCCACAAAAGGGGAATCATACTAATTTAACGTGCTTTCGTGTGCTTTTCAAAGAAAAGAAAAACATACACTTAGTGATAATCTAGTTACTTCAGTGGGAAATACATAACTAATGTGTAGTATGCAAGTTTACATAGCAAGGCCAGGCATTGTGTATGTCTTGTGGTTTGTTTTTCATGTGTGTACATATGTGTGTGTCTGTGTGTGTTATGTGTGTTGTTGATATTGGACTTATGCGTTTGGTAAGCGCCCTAAAGCTCTTCAGGAAGAATACTGGGGCTTCCCTGGTGGCGCAGTGGTTGAGAGTCCGCCTGCCGATGCAGGGGACGCGGGTTCGTGGCCCGGTCCGGGGAAGATCCCACGTGCCGCGGAGCAGCTGGGCCCGTGAGCCGTGGCTGCTGAGCCTGCGCGTCTGGAGCCTGTGCTCCGCAACGGGAGAGGCCACAGCAGTGAGAGGCCCGTGTACCGCAAAAAAAAAAAAAAAAAAAAAAAAGAATACTGATCCCCCTCGATTTCATGGCTCAGGCCTCTGCTTTATGCCCGCACAAAAACCTGCACATGGATGCTTAGAGCAGCTTTATTCACAATTGCCAAAATTTGGAATCAACAGAGGTGTCCTTCAGTAGGGGATAGATAAACTATGGTCCATCCAGACAGTGGAATATTATTCAGTACTAAAAAGAGCTATCAAACCATGAAGAGCTGTGAAGGAATCTTTTTTTTTTGCGGTACGCGGGCCTCTCACTGTTGTGGCCTCTCCCGTTGCGGAGCACAGGCTCCGGACGCGCAGGCGCAGCGGCCACGGCTCACGGGCTCAGCCGCTCCGCGGCACGTGGGATCTTCCCGGACCGGGCACGAACCCGCGTCCCCTGCATCGACAGGCGGATTCTCAACCACTGCGGCACCAGGGAAGCCCAGGAATCTTAATAAGCATGTTACTAGGTGAAGGAAGCCCATCTGAAAAGTCCACATGTTGTATGATTCCTACTATGGCCTTCTAGAAAAGACAAAACCATGGAGACAGTAAAGAGATCAGTGGTTGCCAGGGGTTGGTGGAGCAGTGCAGCCACTCTGCATGATGCTAGAAGATGGATGCATGTCATTATGCGTTCGTCCAAACTCACAGAAAGTACAGCCCCCAGTGGGACCCCTAATAGAAACCATGGACTTTGGGTGGTGATGATGTGTTACGGGAGGTTCATCAATTAGAACAAATATGATTTGTTGGGGGATGGTGATAGTGGAGGGGGCTGGGCCTGAGGCAGGACAATGGTATACATGGGAAGTCTTTGCACCTTCCGCTCAAGTTTGCTATGAACCTAAAATTACTCTAAACAAATTTAAAAAACGTGTGTGTGTGTGTGTGTGTGTGTACTCACAAGAGAGCATTCTATCCGTTCTACAAATGGAGATAAAATGAGAGCCTTATGTGCCATGGCAATGAAATGATAATTTATTAAGAAGAGAAAAAAAAAATCTTAGCCCCCTGATTGAGATTCAAGGAATATGCAGGGCAGTGCACCTTTATTTTGGGAATGGTGTAAAGCCTCTGTACATGGTGTATTTTGCTTAGTTAATTTCAACAATTTATTTTTTAAACTTTATTTTTTGGCCAAGCTGCGCGACATGTGGGATATTAGTTCTTTAAAAGCTGGGGATTAAAAATATATGTAGGCCTTTTTCTTTGACAGATTTCTCTTTGGCATCTATCTATAGAATCAGCTGGCAAAGTTCATGTGTTACAAACACACACTCAAGGCTTTCATTTTTTGATAATTCTGTGCCGATTATGATTTTTCTCTTCTGCGAGTGGGAGGCAGATTTTCTTTTTAAATTTTTTTATTGAAATAATGTTGTGCCAGTCTGCTGTGCAGCAGAGTGACTCAGTTATACACATATATACACTCCCTTCTCATATTCTTTTCCAGTATGGTCTATCACAGGATATTCAGTACAGCTCCTTGTGCTATAATTAGGATCCTGTTGCCCGCCCATTCCAAGTGCAACAGTTTGCATCTACCAACCCCCAATTCCCAGTGCTTTCCTCTTCCTCTCCCTTTCCCCTGTGGCAACCACAAGTCCCTTCTCTATGTCTGTGAGTCTGTTTCTGTTTTGTAGATAGGTTCATTTGTGCTATATTTTACATTCCACATATAAGTGATATCATATGGTGTTTGTCTTTCTCTATGTTGCTGCAAATGGCATTGTTTTGTTCTTTTTTATGGCTGAGTAGTATTCCATTGTGTATATGTACCACATCTTCTTTATCCATTTATCTGTCGATGGGCATTTAGATAGTTTCCGTGTTTTGGCTATGAACATAGCATATCTTTTTGAATTATAGTTTTGTCCAGGTGTATTCCCAGGAATGGAATCGCTGGATCATATGATAGTCCTATTTTTAGTTTTCTGAGGAACCTCTATACTGTTTTCCATAATGGCTGCACCAACTTACATTCCCACCAACAGTGTAGGAGGTTCCCTTTTCTCCACACCCTCTCTAGCATTTGTTATTTGTAGACATTTTAATGGTGGCTGTTCTGACCAGCGTGAGGTGATACCTCCTTGTAGTTTTGATTTGCATTTCTCTAATAATTAGTGATGTTGAGCATCTTTTTATGTACTTACCGGCCATCTGTATGTCTTCTTTGGAAAAACGTCTAGTAAGGTTTTCAGGTGGCAGATATTTTGAAGGCCTATCTTTGGAAAGCAAATGAGTAATTTATTTCTTCTTTCAAAAGTGAGTTTTTGGGCTTCCCTGGTGGCGCAGTGGTTGGGAGTCCGCCTGCCGATGCAGGGGACGCGGGTTCATGCCCCGGTCCGGGAAGATCCCACGTGCCGCGGAGCGGCTGGGCCCGTGAGCCATGGCCGCCGAGCCTGCGCGTCCGGAGCCTGTGCTCCGCAACGGGAGAGGCCACAGCAGTTACAGGCCCGCAAAGAAAAAAAAAAGAACAGCAGCTTTGCATCAGATAGACACAGCGGACCTCAGTGTGACTTGATTGCCTACCTAGTTCAGGTGAGGCCCATGACCTCCTGCTGAAATGACTTATTTCTTAGTACTTGGATATGTAATTCTGTATATAATGTTCTTGCTACAAATGAGCCGTCTCATCTCTTTGCTTCCCAATAGTCTGTGAGCTTTTGTAAAAGCCTCTTCTCTTTCCTAGTATATGATAATCATTTGTGTGTCCATTCACTCATTCGTCCACACAGCACAACCTACTGCATACAGCGCCCTTTCCTATCTTTGATTACATTACCAAAATGAGTATGAGGTGCCGCTTACCTTAAAAACTGCTTCTTTCATAATTTCCTTTGAGTAGGAGAGTAAACAGTTGAGCACTACGCTGCTTTTTGATGATTAACAATGGTCTAACGAGCTCATCCTCCCCACAACAGAATGGCCTCGCCTCAAAGACACGACCGGTGGAAGGGAATTCAGACACTGTACAACCATGGGACAGAAAGAGGGTTTTATAATTTCATTTGGGTGATAGTTCCATGACCCAGTTTGGTATCATACCTGTAGTTCTTTTATTCAATAGTTTAGTAACTGGCATTAGTCATGTTAATTGGAAAAACCCAACATTCAAATCATGCTACGTATATACACTGAATGCCAAGTATTCTTTATTACAGCCATTAACTTTAAATGACAGGGTTTATTTAAAGTTTGACATACTTTGGGGAAAAACGTATTTATTTGTTGACTTCGTTCTCCAAGAGCAAGGACTGTACTTTATTAAAAGTCTCCATTTTTCCTCTCTTACTGTTTTCCATTTTCCTTACATACAGCTCACCCAGTGAATTTTACTTCCATCAACTATGCGTAACCACTTAGCCGTAGCTCCATGTAACTCTGTTATCAACTCCACGCTTGAAGTCAAGTTGTTTATTTTCATATACCTAATCCCTTCTTTAAGTCTAATCCATCCTGAGATTGATATATAAGTTGAGCCCTGAGGGAATGCTGTGTCTTTAACATTTGCTGTCATTTAATACATTAGATTGAACTGACTGGACGCTTTGTAGAGATGGCTTCGGCTTCCTCCTGGGACTGTTGTGGGCGAGTTAGGCCTGTAACTCTGGATTACTGCCAACGGGCAACATGGTTTCTTTGAATTTCATAGAGCTAGAACTAATACTGAATAACTTATGTGATATTGAAGAAACCTGATCCACAGTTTTTTTCAAAATTCTGTAGTTGAGATAGATTTTTCCATTTGCAAATGCATTCATAATATCTTTGCAGGAAACAAAGGGATAACTTGATGCCTCATTTTACAATTGAGAGAACCATGGTCTAACAGTGTTTTAAAAGAATAATATAGGATTGGGACTTCCCTGGCAGTCCAGTGGTTAAGACTTCGCGTTCCAGTGCAGGGGGTGTGGGTTCGATCCCTGGTCAGGGAGCTAAGATCCCACATGCCTCGCAAAAAAAAGAAAGCATAAAACAAAAGCAATAATGTAGTAAATTCAGTAAAGACTTTTTAAAAAATTAGTAACAGAATAATATAGGGTATAACATTCAGAAGGAAATAATTATGAATAAACAGAGTGAAGCGGATTGATGCTCTTTGATACAGTGCTACTATTCTGCATGATACTTCAATGGTGGATACAAGTCATTATATATTTGTCAAATCCCATAGCATGTGCAACACGGAGAGTGAGCCCTAATGTAAACTCTGGAATTTGGGTGATGATGACTTGTCAGTGAAAGTTTACAGATGATAGGAAATGTCCCACCCTGGTGGAAGATATTGCTACAGGGGGAGGTTGTAGGTGTAGAGGGGTTAGGCTGTATATGGGAGCTCTCTCTACTTGCTGCTCAATTCTGCAGTGGACCTAAATCGGCTCTAAAAAACAAAGCCTATTACAAAAAGGGAAATAATTCCTATAATTATTCATAGTCCTTTGCCATCAATAGCTCTGGCTAAAATATAGTTAACTTCTGCAGGTCCTTTTTAAGTACAGCTGGAGGACCTGGTTAATTTGTGATGGTTAGTAAGCTTCTTGACTTCTCTGGGCCTCCGTTTTCCCATCCATACAAGGGGAACGTAGCTTGAAGAGGTGTGACGTGTAAATAGGAAATAATACGCATGAAGTCATTTTGAATGCATATGGGAGGCAGTTTTGAATATGTGATAGTGGTTTCAGTTGCTACCCTTTGGGGTGAAATGTTTATTCTGAGATATCTGTTGCTAATTTTCCTATCATTATCACAGTTTATAATCTGTTTATAAAATATTTAATATCTAACATTTTTATTCTAATGCATACTAATATTTTAAAATAACAGGTTTGGTTTTTCATATTAAGGCTGCAATATATTTATTTTTTTAAATATCACAGTATCTCTATTATCACTCAATACAGAATGAAAAATATTACACTAAATCCCATCCCTTCATGATATGTGTGTGTGTGTGCGTGTGCGCGTGTGTGCGGTTAATGCTGAACTGTGTGTCTGACTTTCCTTTTAATGCTGGTGGTAACAGCATGCTGATACATTAATACTGCCTCCGACACTGCTTGGTGGGGGTGAGGAGAAAGACATGGTGTGCTAACCAGCATACTCTTGAGTACTTTGGTAAGGTTACTGCCGTTCCTGGGATCCTTTCTTCCGCAAGAGGGGCCCTCCGGAACTCATGAGAGCATTACCCCTTCGTTACAAAGTGTCGCAAGCCGGTGATCTCCGCCCTGCTGTGCCCCGGGCTTTCCTCTTCAACCCATGCGGTAGCGTCACATTTGACCGGCACAGATGAGCAGGAGGCAAGAAATCACCGGATGAATGTTATGGACAGAATTATGAACTGCAGACAGTCATTTTGCACATTCCTCTTTGGCCAAAGCCTCGTAAAGGAAGAGGAGAGTGAAAGGAGTGGGCAGAAAACTCGGAAACCAAGGATCGGCGTTGCCTCTCCTGACACCGAGAAGAGAAGAGCAATGCTGTGCTTTCATTTGCAATACTTGAACCAGAGGATGCACCCAGGGACCCTGTAGAACGGGGTGAAGACCTGCGGGTTACTGGATTCGCACATCTGTCCTCGCGGTCTCTGGGACCTAGTGAGCTGTAGTCAGACAAGGGATGTGACTCTGCGAGGATGGTCGGGGACGGCAGCACTGATGGCTCGGAGAGGGGGGGATGGTCCACAGGCCAAGGAGTGTGGGCACCAGCCGGAAGCGGGGCGCAGCAAGGACGCAGGTCCGCGTCCGGCATGAGCGCGGCCTTGCTGACGCCTCAGGCGCTGCCCGGGAGGCCTGTGGGGGACTTCTGACCTCCAGCAGTTTACAGCATTCCTTTGTCTGTGCCACTACCTCTGTGGTTGGTCACTAGTTACAGCAGTGATAGAAAACTAACACAGTGGCCATCGCATTCATTAGTTCAAAGAACATTTTGGGGGTGTTGGATAAATGAGACGTGGCACCTACTCGATTATGTGGCACGGTAGGTGTTAAAATGGAAACGGGGCCACAATGCCGTGGGGTACGGAAAAGAGAGAGCCCTAAGTTTGGATGGTGGGGAAAGCCTGGGTAGAGGGATTGAAGTTTTTATTTGGGGCATTAGAAAATTGCCAAGAGGAGGAGAAGAAAATGAAGTTGTTTGTTTCCTGTGGTGTCCACATCTGGCACCTGGTCTGCCGTGAGGTAGGTGCTGCGTCATAATTGACTGAGTGGGTTAGGGCAGCCTGAGGCCACCCCGGACGTTCTTTCCAGCTACCTCCCAGGCCGTGTGTATCTGGGTGAACAATTTCTTCACGCGTCCACAGCTTCTCACCTCATGTACCTGCATCTCCCCAGACCAAGGCCTTCTCTGGCTGCTAGAGCATTCCTGGCCTTTGCGTGTGCTGGGGAGTAAGGTCCCCGTTGAGCCCTAATCCGCAGTAACCCGCAGATAAAGAGGGGTAAGAGGTAGCGGATTAATATTCCTTGTCCCGGGAGGAAGACGTTCCGAGACCTGTTCCTCAAGTCTTGCAGAGGTTCCCTGGGGGTTGAGCTTTGTCCTCCCTGGCAGTTTCCTGCTCACCGGCATACCGGTTACTAGTACCGTCACTTCCGCTCCTTTCCGACCTCGCCTCGTTGTTTCATCATGATTCTCGCAGTCGCCTCCTGGGTGAGCTGCTTGCCCTCAAACTGTTTTTTATTATTGAAGTCTAGTTGGTTTATAATGTTTGTTAGTTTCAGGTCTACATCAAAGGGATTCACTTGTATACAATATTTTTTCAGATTCTTTCCAATTGTAGGTTATCACAAGATACTGAATATAGCTCTCTGTGCTATCCAGTGGGTCCTTGTTGTTTATCTGTTTTGTGTATAGTGGTGTGTATCTGCTAATCCCAACCTCCTAATTTATCCCTACCCCCGCTTTCCTCTTTGGTAACCATAAGTTTGTTCTCTAACTCTGTGAGTCTGTTTCTGTTTTGTCAGTAAGTTCATTTGTATCATTTTTTAAAGATTCCACATGTAAGTGATGTATGATATTTGCTTTCTCTGTCTGATTTACTTCACTGAGTATGATCATCTCTAGCTCCATGCATGTTGATGCAAATGGCATTATTTCATTCTTTTTCATGGCTGAGTAATGTTCCATTGTGTATATATGTACCACATCTTCTTTATCCATACACTGATGGGCATTTATGTTGCTTCTGTGTCTTGCCTATTGTAAATAGTGCTGCAGTGAACATCGGGCTGCATGGAAAAAAACCAAGTAAGACCATCACTATACATTTTTCTGACACATGAAGAATTGACAGGTAGTGCTAAAATTTGGTGGTGATAATATGGTTCTATTTTGCTTTCTGTCGTGCCTCTGAAACCTTATTCCTTTGTAACTTTCAGTACCTGCAGCGCTTTTACACTGCCAACATAATTTAAGAAAAATCTCAGGATTTTAAAAAAAATAATGAAGTCTTAGACACTGATGCTTCAGGACACTTGACTGTAAGGGACCCAGGTACCATTAAAAAACAAAGAAAACCCCACCAGATTGTGTGTTGGAAGTAAGTGTGTGCCAATGGATTGTGTTGTGTAGAACTCCTTGGCCTATTACCTAAACATGGAAACCCTTCTGTCCCTGAACGGAGAGCCTCAGCCTGAGTCAGGAAACTCAGTCAGTCCACTGAGACCCTTGGACAGTGCTCCACAGGGCCACCCAACCCAGGCAAGGAGAGGTCAGACTAGATGCCAAGACCCTGTTGATGGGTTGAATGATCCAGAAACCATCATTAAAGCATTATTCTTGCAACCTATTTATTACAAATCGCAAAAGCAATTGTTCTATGGGCTCCTGAAATAATTTTCAGTAATATTTTTTTTAAAAATGCAAGGGACCTCAAAAAGTCATTTTCTATATGTCTTTGCTACAAGGCAGAACTATTTAACTCTTAGAGGACAAATGGATATCCCTCAAATTCTCGAAGATTTACAGGGAGCAGCTTCCAGCAGCAACACTGTAATTTTGTTTTTGAATTTCAGTGAAGAAAAGATGCTCAAATTTTATGACAATGCATATAAATGTACAAGATAATTTTTATATCATGCTAGTCTGTTTAAAATCCATATGAAATAATACCATTACTGTCTTTCATATTAATTTTACCCCTCCTGCACATTTTTCATGCTCTCTTGACTCATTCATAATATCCGGTGTCCTGTGGAGACAGAAGCTTAATAAGAACCCCAAAATGCCCAAGAGTGAATTTCAACCTTTGGAAGAATATTAGTAATTTTTCCATTTTCTGGCCATACACAAGTCATATGATCCTCTTTGGTGTTGGTGGAATCTAAAATAAACACTATGTATTTGTATTCCTCTTTGAATACTGCATTTGAAAAACAGACTGGTGATTTTTATGCTTTTTTCCACTGTCTTAAAGAAATGATGTGATAAAAATGTTACCGTGTCAGAAAATGGCATGTTATCTTTGATGAGATCACTACTTTTAGGATGCAGACCAATTATGCTATAGAAATTTCTATCGATTTTAATGACTAAAAAAGTATATTTTCACCTTTGGGGGCTTCCCTGATGGCACAGTGGTTAAGAATCCACCTGCCAATGCAGGGGACACGGGTTCGAGCCCTGCTCTGGGAAGATCCCACATGCCACGGAGCAACTAAGCCCGTGTGCCACAACTACTGAGCCCGCGTGCCACAACTACTGAAGCCTGGGCGCCTAGAGCCCACGAGCCACAACTACTGAGTCCATGAGCCACAACTACTGAGCCCGTGTGCCACAACTACTGAAGCCCGTGTGCCTAGAGCCCATGCTCCACAAGAGAAGCCACTGCAATGAGAAGTCCTCTCACCGCAACCAAGAGTAGTCCCCGCTCATCACAACTAGAGAAAGCCCGCACACAGCAACGAAGACCCAATGCAACCATAAGTAATGAATTTATTTAAAAAAGAAAGAAAGAAAGAAAACTTGTTTTCACCTCTGTTTTCTTGCGGCGGATGGACACGGCTTAGCAATGATGCCACAGAAGGTCTTCCGGAAGCACCCCTGATCTTTGCTTTGTCCAAGTGGGGTGGGGAGTCGCCCCTTTGAGTCGTGATTGTGGCTCAAACATTCAGTCCGTAACACTTAGTCTTTAATGAACTTCAGTCACTAAAACAAGACTCCACCACCACTGTCGATAGGAAAAATGCCTCTCAGAAACCAAGCAACCGTACATTTTGCATCTTCTGTACTGACCCCTCCTCTGGATGGCAGCCACACAGCCAGTGGCCTTCTGGGAGCCCAGTGGTTGCCGTGCCGAGCCGTTCCTTGCAGGGCTGATTCCCTCTTCCTGACGGCATTACCCTTCAGAAGTCCACATTGCTCATCCTGTGCCTTCTCCCTTGGTCCTTCTCAGACTTGTGCTTTGTAGGACCTCAGGGGAGAGCTCTGAGCATGCCTCCTAATCCAGCAGTGAAGGGGCTTAACACCCCTGGGACAGCCCACAGTCCGCAGGGCCTGAATGCTGTTGGATACAGTTGATCCTTGAACCACATGGGTTTGACATGCACGGGGCCACTCCTCCGTGGATTGTTTTCAATAATAAACACTACGGTATGACAGGATGCCCGCTTGGTTGAATCCAGGGATGCAGAACCTCGAAGCTATGGAGGAACCGTGGATACAGAGGGCCGACTGTCAAGTTGTCTGCAGTTTCTCCACTGCTTAGAGGGTCAGCGCCCTTAACTCCTGAGTTGTTTAGGGTCAACTGTAAACGCTCCACCCGAAGGTGAAATCCCCAAAGCATATCTCTAGAGACCTAAGTAGATAGGGGAGGATTAGCCCCTTTTCTCCACAACGCTTTCCATTCTTTACCCTGATTCCCGAGATCACCACCTAAATAAGCCACCTGCACAAAAGTTATTTTTTGAAGCTTTCTTTTGGGAGGAACCCAGGGTGGCTCTTTCTTTCTTCTTTCTCTCTTCCTTTCTTCCTTGTTTCCTTCCTTGCTTGCTTCCTTCCTTCGTTCTCTCCCTCCCTCCCTCTCTCCTTCCTTCCTTCTTTCTTCTCTCCCCCCTCTCTCTGTGTGTCTGTCTATGTAATCTATCACTTTACCTAGTCTATCATCTACCATCAAACATGAAGAGATACAATGACTTCTAAAGAGTCATTTTAAAGGAATGTTTGTGTATTAAAGGCAACTTAATCTGAATCAGTAAAAGCAAATAATTTCTCATCAGTGATTCTTCTTTTAGTTACTAAGGTTTATTAACAACTAACTGTTGTGGACTGAATGTTTGTGTACCCCCAGTTCTCCTTCTGTCTGTGAACCAGGAGGAGGGTCCCCATCAGAACCCAACCATGCTCGTACTCTGATCTGACTTCCGTCCTCCAGAACTGTGAGGAATAAATGTCTGTTGTTTCTCGACCACCCAGTGTATGAGATTGTGTTACAGCAGCCTGAGCTAAGACCCCGAATTTCTCTGTATTTGAAGAAAGGTGACATGGCAGTTGTGACAGGACAATTTGAGTAAGTTCAGGAACCAGAAAGTAAATGACGGAGCCTCCTGAAAATGTGTCTGATTAGAAATATTCCATGTGTCTGTTGTGGAAAGAAATGACACAAGTGAAGCAGGATATGATCTGAAGTGCACTCTGCGCCCCACCTCACCTGGAAATCTGCTCCCTGGCCCGAGTGAGCTATGAACAAACGCTTCCACAGCTCCTTAATCAAAAACACAACCCCATGTTATTTTCATAACAATAGTGCTGTGACGTTCCTTGCTGCTTGCCTTCTCAGCTTTCAGTACACGTCAGATAACTTATTTGATTTTTCCTCAGACGAAGAGCTCCCTTTTGCCTCTAGTATAAACGTGGCCCCTCAGCCAAGTCCAAGTCCAGTTAGATCATCCTTGGCATCTTCCTGTATTCAGTGTTACGTCTCTAAGCTCATCAGAGAGTAGCATCCAGTTCCACAGGACGAGCATATGTTCCCGGCTTAATCATCTGCTAGAACTTTGTCACTTCCGTCTAACAGTGATTGGACAGGCAGCTCTGGTACATGAGGTCATTTGGCATAAGTCACGTCCAAGCAGTGGCCAGTAAACCTCCTGGGAAAGAGATGGATGGAAAAGACTTTAGATTTGGAAATGGTTCCACTCCCCGAGCCATTTCATCAAACCATTTATTCAGCCTACACTGCGTATCTTGGAAATAGATTCTCTCGAGTGGCTCTCAGAAGGTTATAAGCAGCTGTAGGCAACATTGTGTAACTCTCTCAATCAGTGTGGACAGACACTAAGAAGAAGAAATGCTAGACGCTGGCAGAGTTTAAACATAAATGAGTTTATGTGTTTATGTGATTTACTGGATAATATAATGCAACGGATGATTTCCAGATCATGACTTTTAACTCTTTCCACATGCGTGGGCACTAGGTATGTCCAATATTTCAAGGAATCCTGCTGTGAATCTTCTTGTAAAGTAAAATGTCATTCTATGAAGTAAGTGATCCATCTCTCTCGATAAACTTCGGTTTTGTTCTTCTAGATTTAATTTTTTCAAGGAAGAGCCACTTCAAAAATTAATTTGATTTTAAGAAGCTCAAGCTCATTTTCCATGTTGGAAGAATCACAGCTTTCAGCTCGCTATATATGGCAAAGAAGCAAAAATCTCTACTTTTGTAAAGACAGTGTAATTTGAAAGATGATTAAGTTGATGACATTTGATCTGTCATCAGAGTAATGGAGCTTGTACATACTCTCTGTCAACCATGCACTATGATCCTGCCGTCGTGAGTCCACTTGGAAAATGTGCACGTGGATTTGCTTACATTGGAACACGAAGTTATCTGTGAAAACATACATGGTGATTGGCAATGATCTCATAAATGCGAAGACGTTTCTACCCAGAGTACAATACTCATGCTGGAATTAGATGTATGGAAATGCTCGCACGTGTGCTGCCAAAACAGCATGCATTGCAGGCAACGTTTACTGGTTACCAGCACGGTGCGTAGAATGCACATACTTGGTTTGTGAAAATCAAAAGAGGGGGAGAGACCTGAATTGGCCAGCTGGCACAGATTATATTTAGAGCAAAATCTCTCTTGCTCATCAAAACAAAATAAACTCACAGCTCCTCGGTTAATTGTATAATTGTATCCATCAAGATCCAATCTAGTGCTAGAGTCAATAGAGAATACCGTTCACGGTTGTCTGAGATTTGTAGGTTGCTGAACTTTTAAAGAAATTCTACAGTTTTCAAATCTCTTTAGGGCTCTGCCTGAAGTTTTTCTCCTGAAGTCAGTATTTCACTGTTCTTGTTTTGGATTTAAATTCTGTAGTTTCATTTGGAGTTCAAAACATTTCAAAGACTTTTGTCAGTGAATTAAAATAGCATAAAATCTGTCATTTTTCAAGTATACACATAGATATATATGTATTCTCCCTCGCCCTCACCTATTGATTTACACCTATATCTATATGCAAGTATCTGCTCAGAGAAATACTTAAAACCAAATATTGGGTCAGTTGTATTTAAATGATTGCAAATGGCTTTATTTTAAGTGGAACTTGATCATATTACCCTCAGTAGAAATCTTGGTAGGACTCAGTTCAGTGGCCTCGGCTTCTGCGTAATATCGAGTCTAGGATGTAAGAATCGCCAGACCTAACCTTGACACACTCAAACTGCATGGCTTTTGTACTTACTGTCTACATTTTGTGCAACTTTGGACTTGCCAGAGTAATAAAAAAAACAAACCTCTCTCCCCTGCGTAAAACTTTCAGGGACTTGCCGTCACCTACAGGGCAAACCTCAGGCATGTTGGCGTTGTGTAAAATTCTTGAGGATGAGGAAAGCTTACTGAGCGGTTTCTTTTCTCCACCAGACCTGCTCCCATGTCCCGCCCCTTCCTGCCACGTCTCATATCAACTTTGCCTGAAGAATCCAAGAACTAGAGGGCAATACCATACATGGGAAGCCTCCTGGGATGTGTTAATCAAGGTATTTCCTGTATCTGGAATCCTACTGCATTCTCTTCTTGGCCAGACCCTACAAAACCCAGCTCAGAATCACCTGACCCTGTCACGGGAGCCTCTAAGCCAAGTCAGTCCCTCCGCCCTCTGTTTTCCCGTGACATCTCATTCATTAACAAGAAGATATGTCTGTTCCTGCTTAACAGCTCTTCATAGCAGGGCAACAGTTCCAGGTAGACTTACACCAGGGATCTATGTCTGCCGTTCTGTTGCTCTTGTGTCAAATCCACAATGATCTGATTGATTGGGTCATCCTGCTGCAAGCTGCACCAATGGGAAGAGCAGTGAAATTGTTACGGTGTCGACCTCTTGTATGGAAGTTTGCTCACCATGAAATGAGGCCCAGATAGATCATAATCAAACGTCACAGCGTTGTCTTTTTTTTTTTTGCGATACGTGGGCCTCTCACTGCTGTGGCCTCTCCCGTTGCGGAGCACAGGCTCCGGACGCGCAGGCGCAGCGGCCACGGCTCACGGGGCCCAGGCGCTCCGCGGCACGTGGGATCTTCCCGGACCGGGGCACGAACCCGCGTCCCCTGCATCGGCAGGCGGACCCTCAACCACTGCGCCACCAGGGAAGCCCGTGTTGTCATATTTCAATTTCAGTTAGCGTTTGAAATGTAATGCAGTTGAATGTAATGCATTGAATGCATTATAGTGCATTGAGTGTAACGCAGTTGAAATGTAATGAAATCCAAAACCACATGCTATATTATAGGTTCCGTTTTTTTCCCAAAATATATAAAAAGCTATAGATATGCATCACTCGCAGACTCTTTCAGGGGTGAATGGACTGGGGCTTATCAGCAAAGGGCCCGTGGGAGGGATTTGAGGGGCACACAGAACGATCTCCACAAAGGATGCATTTTCCCTGTCCGGTGGGATCCCACCAACGTTTTTGAGGCTTTATGAGTACATCCTTCCTTTTTAGTAAAATTCACGTAGGCGTTGTCACCTTATTAACCAGAGCCAGAAGCTGAAAGTGTGCAGGTCATTCAGGTACACTGAGACAAAAGGACTTTTCAATTTTTTTTAAAGCCCTGAACCAATTTTGTAAACTGGCATAAAGCAGAGAACGCTGAAGTGGAGACCTGTGACCGCAGAGCTGCTGGGGTCGGATTGGAAGGCCCAGCCCGTGTGTGCAGAGTATGGGATGGGTGGACGGTGGCCCTTGTGGCTGTTGGGCAACATGGCGCCTCGCCGGCACCCCTTTGGGTGGTTGCGGGGACTGCTCTTTGCAGCCCTATGCCTCCTTCGTATACAACATGGAAAACCACCAACTGTAGACTCACTTCTTTATTTTACCTGAGGCAGAGAGGGAGTCAGGGAGTTGTCTAAGGCAGGCATCCTCAGAAAATGTTCTTGGGGACAGAGAGCGGAAGGAAATCTTATTATGTTATGCATAAAGCATGAAATAACACAGTACATTAACAGATGCAGGGATATCCACGGTATTAGAATTTCACAGGGTGTTTTTTGTTTTTTGTTTTTTTTTCCCATACGTCCTTGTTGGTTATCTGTTTTAAACGTAGGAGTGTGTACATGTCAATCCCAAACTCCCAGTCTATCCCTCCCCCCAACCCTTTGCCCCTCCGGTCACCATAAATTCATTCTCTAAGTCTGTGAGTCTGTTTCTGTTTTGTAAATAAGTTCATTTTGTATCTTTTTTTTTTTTTTTTTTAGATTCCGCATATAAGCAGTATCATATCATCTTGGTCTTTCTCTGTCTGACTGACTTCACTTAGTATGATCATCTCTAGGTCCATCCATGTAGCTGCCAATGGCATGATTTCACTCTTTTTGATGGCTGAGAAATGTTCCGTCGTATACGTGTACCACATCTTTATCCATTCATCTGTCGGTGGACGTTTAGGTCGCTTCCACGTCTTGGCTGTTGTGAACAGTGCCGCTGTGAACACTGGGGTGCGTGTGTCCTTTTGAATCATGTTTTTCTCTGGGTATATGCCCAGGGGTAGGATTGTAAGGCTAGTCAATCAGGGGGTGTTGATTAGGAGAAAAACATTTCAAAAATCTCTTTGGAGGGCGATAATGGAAACAAGTTTCTTTGCTGGATAGCGTAGCACGTGGGGTGGTGCTGGATGGCGCAGAGGGTAAGTTGCAGTGAGACTGCCAGCTGCTTGGAGAAGTTGGTTCGATGGAGGTACAGAGAGAAGCAGTGTGCCTGCGGTCTCCTAGGACGAAAATGGGGCTCGTGGGTTGTGCAATTCTGAACTGACACAGAGGAAGACACTTGGTCTTTCTCTAACGCTGCCGTCACACGTTACATCTTAAGGACCTTTTCCTAACCCTTAAAGACAACTTGGCCGTACCCTGTTGCCTTCAGACATTTCTAATTATGGAAACGAGTCTCATTTTTTTTGTGATGAGGTCTCGTTTTTCTGGTAATGAAAGGTCCCGCCCGCTTTCAAGTTTGGGTCCAATACGAAGCGTCTCTTCTTCCCCCAGCCTGTGGCCAAGGGACCCACATTGGGAAGGGTATAGAGTGTGACTCTTTGCCCTGCCTCCTTCTTTAAGAGCCTTCATGTTGTTACCTAGAAGCCTTTGAGCCATGGGCCTGATAAATTCTCCATTAGAATGTAGAATTCTGCAAAACAGAAGTATCCAACTATACCCCAGCTGAGTACACTTCTTTTTAAAATTGTTCAGTCTAACACATAGGGTAAGGTGTGTTTTTTTTAATGTAAATAGCAGTGCTCTCTTTGTCATGCAAAACTAAGTTAGGGTTCCATCCTAAAGTAGCCCAGCCTGCCTCTACAGGGCATACAGAAAGTGGAAAGGTTTGGCATCTCTGATCTCGGAACTCTGGTCCACACACTTTCCTTTCTGGCCAGCCGGTCCCTAGGTCCTTCAGAACCCAGCTCCTCTCAGGTCTCTTTTGGGCCGTCCGCCCCTGGCAGTACCCAGCTTATTAACCCTCCCGTACTTTAAACAAAACTTTCCTTGGTAGGAACCCGCCCTCTCAGAGCCACCATTTATCTGTGATTTGCCAAACGGCACACAGGGTGTTTATATTTACTCATGGCTTCTTCCGAAAGCCACTGTGTTCGCAGGTTGGCAGAACTATCTCTGAGAGACCCGAAGTGGAAGCCTTCAATCCCAGTGAGAGGCTGCCTGCACAAGCAGTTTTAGGCACACTGTCAGGGAGGTATTTGGAGAGAGCTTTCCTTGGGGATCCTCACATCCCATCACAGACGGGGCCTCTGAGTCTTCCTTTGTGTCGTCGGGTCCCAGGGGCACCATTTGGGTCATTTTTCCCCTCTGTACCCCTCAGGTATTTCGTTTTGTTTCTTAATCTGTCTCTGATTATTGTCTTTGTTGATTACGCAGCAGGGTGCGATTCTATCCTGTGCAGAGGGTTACTTGTTTATTTTGAAGAAAGAAGCTTATGTATTTATTTTTTTTGGTAGCCTGAAAGACTCCTGAAAAAATAATGGCCCGTTGCTCATATCTCCCTGCTGTAGAATAAGAGGGATGAGTTCAAGATTGTAGCTGTATAAAGCAGGACTTCCATTATAGATAACGGTTCTCTAAAATGAAACCGTTCTCGTAGAGCAGTTTGATGCGGTTCTCTGAGATAAGAGACCTTCTTCTCTTCTGTGAATACAGCCAGTTACGCACGAAACAAAACCTTCTTGGGTTCTGATTTACCATGTAGAGAAGTGGCATGGCTGCTGCACAATCCTTACACACCGTGTAAGTAATTGACTACCATCCGTTGCGTAATCCATCCCACTGTCAAGGCAGAGAAATCGCTCTCATTTCTGTTTCTTGATCTCTTGGTTGCAACACAAGTGACACCATCTGAAATGTTCCATAAGCTTAATCCAGTTGAAACCTACCTGGCGAATCACTCCTTGAATTAGCAGGATGGTTTTCAGAGACTAGAAGAGTAGACCTTTCCCAGTGGAGACCCGTATCCACCAAGGGAACCTATGAGTCTCGTTGGAGAGGGTCTGGGGGAATAAGATGATGCGTATGTGCTCCGACTTCTTAGTTATTTATTTCATAGCAGACTCTCTGTGTTTTGTGTTTCTGCAAGTAAAGAAAGCCTGCCAAAACCTCTAATTTTGAGGAGATATAAATGAATTGTTACAGATGGAAAAAAGAAAACAGACATTTTCTTTAGGGAAAAAGACATTTTACTTCCAAATAAAAAGTGAGTCTCCTTCTTCTTATGAAAAAGAAAAAAAAAAAAATCAATGTAGACACAACAGCCAAACTGCTGTCACCCACGTCACCCTTGGAGGACCCCTCCCAGGACTGTGCGTGTGGTCGCCACACAGCAAGGAGTTCTCTGTGATTACAGCAGAAGGGAGGGCATGGAGAACCCTGACTGTTCTCCTCGTGGTCCTCATAAATCAAATCCGGTTTCTCTAAGATCATGGCATGGGAGAGGCCGTGCTCAAACAGACCTGACGGAATGCATGTTTCGCGAAATTGAATCACTGCAGCTTGGACATGTTCTTAAATGTACACGTTGAATTAGAATTGTTGAATTGTTCTAATTAGCAACCTGCCAAGCTTCATTGTTGATGGGATAACCAGGTTATCTAGGTTTCCCTGAAGTTTTTATGTTTTTAAGGAGAGGTGTGTGTGTGTGTGTGTGTTTACTGTTGATTTTTTTAATCTCTTCAATACTTATGGCAAAGGGCGTTGCCTCCCTATTGCAAATGGTCCCCCGTCAGCAGACTCTCTGCTAATTAGAGGTCCTCTTCCAAGGGACTATTCAAAGAGGTGAATTTCCATTTGAAGGAAAAAGTTCTTCCAGGGGTCTTGGTCAGAGGCCTAAAAGCAGTAGATGTAAAGTGCTGCTCAGTCTTTGTCCTCCTTTTCCTGTTTTGCAGGTGTTCTGTCACCAGCAGGGCTCTCCTCCTGCCCCACTGTCTGGAAGATGTCAGATTCCGGGCACCTCGTCCTCCTCACCCAACAACGATGTTTTGTGTCTTGATCCCAGTTGAAGAGGCTGGCACACAAACAGCCTAAGGCTATTCATTCCTGGAACAATTTTACATATGCAAGACGGAAGCCAGGACGGATCTCTTCATCCCAGACGTGGTCGTTCACACACATTCTGGTACGTTCAAACGCTGAGATCGCTACAGTAAGCAGTAGGGTTTGAACACGTGTTTCCGATCAGCAAGTCTGCTCTTGCCCACAGAGCTACCTCTTTGTGGCAGTTGCATCATCCAAATGGCTGTTTAATCGAATGATGTTTATTTCGTCCAACTGGAGTTCTTCCAGTGGGCCAGTGATGGCGTCACCCACCCACCCGGCCGGTGCTGTTGGCTGTCTGCTGGGGCAGGACCACGGCCAAGCCTGACATAGTCCCTCACACCGACCCCCAGAACCCCCGGCAAGCGACCCTGGACGGGCACCCGGCTGCAAAGGAAACCCGAGAGCTCTGACTTGTCCCCGGCTGGAGATTTTGAGTAGATGTTATGCCCTCCGTGCTGGCCAGACTTCACAGAGTCCTTGGACACTTTGGTTAAAGGTGCTAGAGAAATGCCCCTCTCATTTGCCACCAAGATCGAGGTTATGCAGATGAATATTCTTTAAGGTGTATCGTTGGGACCAGAAACAGCGTGGAGTAGAAGAGGTGGGGGCCGAGCATGAGTGAGTTGGGGAGAAACAGTTGTATTCGGTCCAGGTAGCAGGAGGTGGCTCTATGAAACGGGCAGGAGGCGTGCCAAAGACAGGGCCATCTCCTGGGTATCGGTGCTCTGACACAGGGGTACAAGAGAAGCCCTGGAGGGCAGAGGTGGGTGAAAACAACAGACGCCATTGCATGATCTTTATGCAGGGCTACTTTTAGAAGAACTGGTAGCTCACCCCGGCCTCTGTTGCTCAGAGTGGCAAAAAATAAAAGTCAAATCTAAAGCCTGACCCACATTTGGTACTGTTTCCCTTTCCAACCTATTTATAGTTTTTTAGTCATCTTTACTTTGCCATTTTCCTTTGTTCCAAGAACAATGTCACCTTTATTCCATTTAAATTGTACCTTAGAATTGAATACCAAAGATAAAACTCATAGGACCATGATAATATTCGTAGGATCCCATTCACCTAAAGGTATAAATAGTAGGTCATCCACGTTGATTTTCCATTATATCTTTACCTGTATTGGGGATCCAATTTTCAATACATTTTCTTCTCCAAAAATTATCAGAAAATGTAATGTTTAATAAATTACCTACCATCCTGATGGAAGGTAATTTGTTAAATTAAATCCTAGTTGGGAAATTCTCAGCTGAACTTTGGTAAATATTATATAGAAAATCTGTAGTTGATCCACACAGAAGTGCACTGACTCATGATGTCTTTTGCTATGTTTACTTTTCTCTGAAATCATACCCATTGTGAGAGGTACGGAAACACGGTGATTTGCTTTTTGTTGAATTGTCTGCATGAGGGATGGGAAAATAACTGCCATTTGGTAAGCACTTCTAATGCTCTGGGCTAGATGTAGTTCTACCTGTTTGAGTCCTGTCAACAATACCAAAAATATAAGATGCAGTTACTAGCTGGAGTCTGAATCTTTCACTGGTTCCAAAATCCCCTTGCTCTCCGTGCTCTGCAGGGCTCAGTATAGTTTCCTGTAAAGGGTCAAATGGTAAATACATTAGGCTTTATGAACTGTACGGTCCTAGTTTCAACTACCCAGCTCTGCTGGGGTAGCGAGTAAGCATCCAGAGATATGTGACATGTAAGCAGCTAGGTGTGCCTGTGTTCCAATAAAGCTTTATTTACAAAACTAGGTGGGGGCCTGTGTTTGCCCTAAGAGCCATCATGATCCGTCCCCTACATGATACTATGATTTTTCTCCAACAGCATATACACTTTTTTTCCCCCTCTGATCTGTCCACATTTTCCATCTTCGCATCATGATGCTCTGTGGAGAGTGGCTCTTCCCTACCCCACCCCCCCGCCCCGCATGGCAGTTCCTTGTAAATCCCCAAATATGAAACCACTTTCATAAGTTTGTGGCACTGCCATCCTTCATGGCAAGGTTAATCTTATGTCAGAAATGTGTTCCAGATTGTCTCTTAAACAGACTTCATTGTGGTTCTATTTGGCATGACCCTGGGAGAGATTAGAGAACTGGAGAGCTCATGAAAGTGTGTGTTTATTGCAAACACAGGGTGAACGAGTCATGCTCTGGGGTCAGGTCAGGAAGTGTCTACTGTTGGACGAAAGATTCTGCAGGAAAAGGTGAAAGATGCTTCATGTCTCTGGGAGCGGAGAAAGAGAAAAGAGGCCAGTCTTGTCTACAGCTGTCACGGTGAAAAGTTCCAGGTATGCAACTCCTTTTGATGTGACGAAACACTGCTTTGTAAATTTACATAATTCAGGGAGGCATTCGGATCGGCCCTTTTTCTGCTCCTCTGGTTTGCGTTTCGAGATTCAAGCTTTTGCAACAAGGTAAACCTCCTCCAGAATAACCTGAGGTGGCCGACAAGGCTCAGGGTGAAATGTTTGTCTGTTATCAGTTATCACTGTTAACAGTTATCACTGTTCCATCTCCTCCAGTGGGCGGAGAATGTTCCTCTGGTCCGTGATGCTGTAGACACCTAAGGTTAAACATGCGGAGACCTCATATTCAAATCAAATTTAGATCTGAAGTCAAAAAGTCAAGGGAAAACAAAGTCCAGTCACTTGTTTGTGTCCAGAAGTGGAAGGTCTTGATGGATTCCGTAATTTTCCTTCAATTCATCTCTCCCAAGCAAACAGAATTGTTATTTCTTTCAATTTATTCATTTAGCGTTAACATCCACTGTTGAGAACCTAGTGTTCTCTGTGCACACAAACTCCCGTTCATTCAATTTAGTTAGACTGCGGTGACCCTAATGGTGACTATTTGGGGAGTGCTTGTTAAGTGCTGAGTGGCGCTTTGAAGAGGTCCACGAATGATCTCATTACACTTCTCTGTATAAATATGGGGTGGTGCTCTAATAACTGTTGTACAAACATTGCCAGTCAGTTGCTCAAAGTCACTGATTGGAATCAAAATAGTTGAACCTTGTGAACTCAGAGCTGTAAACTTGATATCATAGTCAAGGGAATTAGGTGCCTGGGTCATAGACCTTGGTGTATCAGGCAGCAGTGAAGACCAAGGGAAGCAAAGCGCTTCTGTGCTTCTGTTCCACCAGGTTGTCTTTGGATCAGAGAGTTGATTCTGAGGAGACTGGAGTCACTATGGGAAATTGTATCAGTTAGCTGTGGCTGTGTAACAAATTACCACACACTGAACAGCTTCAAACATGGTCCCAGTTTCTATGGGTCAAGAGTCTGGGTGCGACTTGGCTGGGTCCTCTGCTTGGGTCTCACATGGTCAAGGTATCCGGTGGGGTGTGTTGTCATCTGGAAGCGGGACGAGGGAAGGATCCACTTCTAAGCTCCCTCAGTTTGTTGGGGGAGTCTGATTCCTTGTGGTTGTAGAGCTCATGGCAGAACTAAAAGGGAATACAGAAGCTTCAAGGTAACTTTGTGGTTGTGATTTCAGGAAGAAGCTAACACTCTTTCAGTGAGCAAATGAAGGGAAAAAGTTGGATAGACGTTAAAAGCACAGTTTGGGGGTGAAAATATGAACACATAATGGGATCTGTATCAGTATGATTTACATAAACAGGAAACCCACATAAAACGCTGCACACTTCATAAAAACAGATGAGCAAATAACTCCTGTGAAACATATTACGTAGTTTCCAACACTGGGGTGAGGAATAGTGATGAAAAGAAACACGTGATAAAGGGCAGAGGATCTTTACCTGGTGATAACGCCCCATGATCTGACCAGTGTGGAATATAATTCACCCCTCCTTCCCCACCAGAGACTCAAAAGGGGAGAAGGGGCTGTGTTTTAAAGTATTAGTTAACATATTTTCCCAAAAAGGTCATCACAACAAAAGTAAAGAGACAAAAATCTTCCCCTGTTGGTAGACTTAAACAGTTAAAATAGTCTTGTTTTGGTGACCCAAATCATTGTTATATGGAATGTTGCCGACTGTATGTACACCTCAGCCAGACAGCCCAGTGCTTCTCAGGGCTGGATAGTTACTTTGTACCTGATTAACTGTGCTCTTTCTTCCATGCTGATGCTATCACGGTTCCTTTGCTGTTAGTCTGTACCGGAAAGGGCACAGAGAAGCAATTTTCCTTATAAAACTGAGAGTCACAAAAAATGAGTGTGTGTTGGCAAGTGTTGGGAGGAACTTCTCATCAGAAATTCCAGGCTTGGAAACCAAGTTCTGTGTCCAGACTTTATCATCCTTTCATGTTCAAGTCATTGCAACTACATTTGTGGATGCATTTGTTATGTGTAATGAGGCTCCTCTCCTTCCACTGTATGGGGGAAAACAAATGCAGCGAAAGTGAACTTTGTCAGAATCCCAGTTGGGTGATAAGTACATTCTTCAAGTAGACACTCAGGCTTCTCGTTTTTAACCAACCCTGACTTCCTAGGCTCTCTGTTCTGTGATATTGAGTTGAGCATCTTCATGAGCCTGTGACCTCATCACCAGAAAAGATTTGGTAAAGGGAGTGAAGAATTCTTGTCTGTGTTTTTCTTTCCTAACAGAAGCTCAGAAGCGATGAGTCTATTTGAACTGCTCTAAGTCCTTTTTGTGTGGAACTCTCAGGAAATGCTGTAGCCGAGTCTCATCATTAATGATGTTTTTGGAAACCCAGCTCCGTTTGAACTCCTGGGTCTTCAACAATGATTGCTCTACCACAGTGACTCCTGTACTGAGTCTAGATGTAAATTAAACAGGAGTTCCCCAATTTAGTGTCTGGAAACTAACTGGGGGCCTGCAGAAGCCACATTAAATCTTCCAAACAACTTGTTTATTGCACTGAGTGTTTTGATCTGAGGTTGAAGAGGAAGTGTGGATGGAGAGTGCTAGATTTAATCAACAAAAGTAACTTGAGGGACTAAAGATACTTTCATTACCAGTAAGACAGACTCTTCTTTTGGTATTTCAGGTCAGACATTAGTTCAAGGTGAGAGAAAAATGTCAACATCCCTTTTTTTATTTTCCTCTGAGAAAATAGAAAATAGAGTGTTCTTGGCACACTCAACAAAAGCTAAGATGAAAGACGAAAGGTCCTCTCTCCAGATAATGTAGCCTTTTTTAAAAAAATTTTGAGTTTTTTTGTTCATTATGGATTTTTTTTTTTTGCATCTATTTTTATTTATCTGGCCATGCCACACGGCATGCAGGGTCTTAGTTCCCCGATCAGGGATCAAAACCATGCCCCTTGCAGTGGAAGCTCAGAGTCTTAACCCCTGGACCACTAGGGAAGTCCCCAGAAAATGTAGTCTTTAGTGGGATGATTCCTATGAAAACAAATAAAACCAAAATGATAAGTACTCAGTGCAGGTATATTTAAGATGAAGAGAAAACATATGAGGATATACAGTCACAGAGAACTTCACGTACAGCTGGGTTTTTTGTTTTTTTTAATTTTATTGGAGCACAATTGAGTTACAGTGTTGTGTGAGCTTCAGGTGTACAGCAAAGTGATTTAGTTATACATATACGTATACTCCTTCTTTTTTAGATTCTTTTCTCACATAGATTATCACAGAATATTGGGCAGCGTTCCCTGTGCTACACAGTAGGTCCCCATCGGTCACCTGTCTTATATATAGTACTGTGTGTTCATCCCAGCTCCTGATTTCTACCCGCACCCCACGTTTCCCCTTTGCTAATCGTAAGTTTGTTTTCAGTATCTATAAGTCTGCTTCTGTTTTGTAAATAAGTTCATTTGTATCTTCTTTTTAAATTAGATTCTACATATAAGTGATGTCATATGGTATTTGTCTTTCTCTGTCTGACTTACTTCACTTAGTATGATCATCTCTAGGTCCATAGGAGAGTGTTTTAAGCTAAGCCTTAAGTAGAAAGAGTTGGCCCGGGAAATGCGTCTTAAGATGGCAGGAGACATATCTGCAGTGTCCATGGGAACGGGTCTAGGACCAGAGACTTTGAGATTACTAAGCATGCCCACGGCCCGGAACACGTGGGCAGGCGCACAGCAAGCAGGAGAAGGGCTTCAGCGGGCCAGTTCATGAAAGATACGCTACACCATGAAAATCCACGTGGATTTCGTCCTTACCGACACAGGCAACCTCTGAGGAGGAATTGTCAGCCGGAGACTAGCACAGCCATATTCGCATGCTCGAGTGGCTGTTCTGTTAACAGTACAGTGGGTGGACTAGGGAAAGAGATGGAAGGCCTTGGTAGCCCGGGGGAGCAGAAAAGAGACGACCACAAGTGCTGTGCACGTGTGGGGACAGAGGAACGAAGAGGCTCGTCCGGTGCAGCCTCTGCACATCCCCACGGAGGCACACGTTCAGAAGGTCTGGCTCACTAGGCTGGTGACCGGTAGGATTTGGTGTGTACCGTGATTTGGTAGGATTTGGTGTGGCCCTCTTATCCCTGGTTTCTCTTGCCAAGGTTTCAGTTACCTGCCGTCATCCCAGGTCGACAGATGTTAATTGGGAAAGTCCAGAAATAAGTCATGAGTTTCAAATTGCACGCCACCCTGAGCAGCGTGGGGAGATGTCTCGGCACCCTGCTCCTTCTCCCGCTGTGTCCCCGCCGGGGGTCATCCTGTCGCCAGTGAATCCCCGTTCGTGACCTAGTAGGTGCCTCAGCTCTCAGGTTGAGTGTCATGGGAGTGCTCGTGTTCAAGTAACCCTTATTTTCCCTTATAACGGCCCCAAAGCACAAGAGTAGTGAGGCAGGCAGTTCACCTACGCCAGAGAGCGCCCATGAAGTGCTTCCTTTCGGCCAAACGGTGAGTGTTGTCAATGAAGGAAACATTACGCTGAGCTTGCTGAGATCGACAGCAAGAAGCAATCTTCTGTCTGCGAAGCTGTGAAGAAGGAAAAAGAAATTTGTGCTCGTTTTGCTCTTGTCCCTCAGACTACAAAGGTGACGGCCACTGTGCACGATAAATGCTTAGTTAGGCTGGAAAAGGCATTCAATTCGTACAGTGAGATATTCTGAGAGAGCGAGACCTCACTCATAACTTGTATTGCAATATATTGTGGTAAGTGTTCTATTTTATTATTAGTTATTGTTGTTCATCTCTGTGCCTAATTTATAAATGAAACTTTATCATCGGTGTGTATGTACAGGTGTGTACCTGTAGGGTTTGGTACTGTCCATGGGTTCAGGCACCCACGGTGATTATTACAGCGTATCCCTTGTGGACGGCGGCACTACGTCATGAGCACGACAGCCACTAGAAACGCTTGCAAGTCCCTGGTTTAGGCCAGAGATCGTCCCGAGACTAAGGTATTGTGACCTTTCCTCAGCTTGGCCCGAGCAGGGAACACAGGAAGGACGGCACATGTGGGGAAGCGGGTAGAAGTGAAGGAATCAGCCAGGGGGAGGATCGAACGAACGTGAGACCTCTGGTGGGGGTTCAGGTGGAGATGCCTTGTGGATAACTTGAAATATGGATCTAGAAATCAGGGCAAAGTCACCAACAAATTTAGAAGTCAGTCATGCGTAAGAAGGAGTTAGACACGGCTGTGGGCTTACCCGCGCACGGGGTAGGATGGCGAGAACAGGAGGGCAGTGGGGACACACCCCCTTTTAAAGGCGGGTGACGGGGAGAGGGCTGCACATCCCCACAGAGAAGGATGAGTCAGCGGGGAAGGGAGTGGAAACGGCGGGACAGCAGAAGCCCACGCGGCCTGGGAAGAACGGCTGCGTCCTGAGCAAGTACAGTAGACTCTGGCGAGATTACCTTATTCCAGTCTTCTGCTCACACACTTGCTTCTTTTGGTAGGAAATATACTTGTGATGCCATCACCGATCTTTCCATAAATTCTGGCCTCTGATATGGAAAAAGTGACTTCCCTTTTCTTGACCCCGACTCCTTAGAATCCACCAAGGCCTGTCCCTCTCATCAGAGCCTCAGTTTTGTCAGTCAGAGGTACTTTGGTGTTCAAATCGTAGTTTCTGCTGTGTTGAAAAAGTCAACCAGATGGTCAGTGGGCTTCTGTACACTGCATGCTCTGTTTGACCTCTCACATTACATTTTGAGCTGACGGAGTTTCACGTTCACAAAAGAAAGGTACGGATAGGCAGAGAAACAGACTATCAGTCATTTGCACTTTTTGCAAATGATTGATTGGAAAATAATTCTTGAGGGTATTATGCTTAGTGAAATAAGTAAGACAGAGAAAGACAAATAGTATATGTTTTTACTTATATGTGGAATCCAAAAAATAAAGGAACAAGTATAACAACAGGAACAGACTCACAGATACAGAGAAAAATTAGTGGTTATCACGTGGGGAGGGACAAGATGGGTGAAGGGGATTAAAATGTCCAAACTGCTAGGTATAAAATAAGCAAGTTACAAGGATGTAATGTACAGCACAGGGAATATAGCCAATATTTTATGATAACTTTATATGGAATATAATCTATAAAACTATCAAATCACCATGTTGTACTCCTGAAACTAACGTCATATTTAAGTAAAGTATACTTTAATTAAAAAAGAGTAATTCTTGAGACCTACACCCACCCAGATTTTGGACCAGGCAGAAAGGACACAGCCGTGGACGAGCTAGTCTTAGTCCAGCCCTCATCGGATTATTGTCTCCATTTATCTAGCTTGGAATCCTGAGAGTAACACTGATCTAGTTTGGGTTTTCTCAACCAGCAGAACCCAAAGCAAGGATTGCAGTACAAGTAACTTTCTGCAGAGGTGACCTCAAATTTGTGGTAAAAAATGAGTCCCTGACACTTGCTTTCCCAGCTTAGGTTGGGCAGGTGAGGCTCTGCCTTCTTGTTCCAGCTTTCACACTGTAAATAGTGTCCTTTGGGCCGTCTAGTTAGTGCCATGTTATGGAACTTTGTGCCTTATTTGAGTGGTTTTGCTGTTTCAAATGACCCTCAAATGTAGTGCTGACGTGCTGTCTAAAGCCTGGTAGGTGAACGGAAAAGTGGGACACAAAAAAGGGTGAGTTATTGAGTACGTTATGCTGAGTCCCTCCAGGGAATACTCAGAGAGTATTCGCAATACATGCCTGCACGAGCTCTCTGAGGTGGGAATGAAACCAGTGTTTGTGCAGCCACCTGTGTGGGGAATGGGAGTGAAGGACCTGTGTCCTCTGTCGGGAGCAAAGACATTTTCCTCTGTCCTTCCAGGCTCTTCTGTCTGGTGTAAGAATTAAATTGACCTGAGACAGATCAACAGGAGAAAAATCAAAATTTAATACCACGTACACATGGGAGAGACCCAGGAAAACTCAGTCACTCGCCGAAATGGCAGAACCCCTCCGTCTTCAGTTAAGACAAAGGAGCCTGCTGGGGTAGCCATTTGCTACCTCAGAGGGGAGGAAGGCAGTTCCCATGGAGACGGAGAAGCAAGTGTTTGTAAACAAGTGTTTGCTGGGCCTGCAGAGACAGGGGGACACAGAGAGGGATTGTAACAGGCAGACCTTGCTGGGTTCCTCCCCACCCACACACCCAGTTCACAGTATCGTTATCTAGGGTGACAGCTCCCTTCCTGGGCAGGTCCTCTGTCTACATTCCTCAGGCAGTTAGGGGAAGGTCAGACGTTCGTTTTGAGTCTTTCGGGCCTTGATTGCTCTCGGCCAGAAATAGTCCCCATGCCAAAGAGGCAAAGCTTTGGGGGTGGCCAGCTTTGCTCCCCTACGCAATCTAGAAGGAGTGAGCTCAGTGCGTGTCCAGTGGAGTTAGGCAGACCTGGCTTCCAGTGCAGCCGTGCCGCTGGCTGGTGTGGGGCACTGGGAAAATTCCTCGCCTTCTCTCCGCCCGATTTTCCTCGTCTGCGGATTGGGGCTGTAAAGGAGAACTCAGTTAATGCCTTCATACAGCGCGGTCGGTTCCTCGCCTGCCACATGGAAGCAATGAAAGTTTTCTTTAGTCGTTAATATGATTACCCATTCCTTCAATTGAAATCTCATTATCATCCCCTTCTCATTAGTGTTTTAACTATTTCCTCATTCCTTGGAATCTTTCACGAACATTTTTCTCTTCTTCCTACCACTACTCCCATTTACCTTTCTAACTCGTGACTAGTATAACGTTTCCAAAAGGATGATCAGAGCAAACAGAGAGGTGGAAAGGTCAAAGAAACAGTGCACAGAAAAGATATGCCTGCATCCTAAAACCCCACTGAAAACTAAGCATGGTGAATAAAAATAGACCCACCGTATGCCTCACTGTGAAATTGCCAGGCACCAAGAAGAACGAAAACATACCCTTAATCTGATTCCAAATTTTGTGTCTGCACAAAAATTTACATGTAACCCCAAAATCAGTGCTCACACTTCTTTCAGAGGCTTTGGTGGACGTGCACACGGTGGTGAAAGATGTGTGTCACTAGACACACACTTGCCCAGCTGGGTCAGGCAAGACACACTGTCTTCTCGTTTCAGCTCCCACACTGTAAACATGAGCCTGAACGTGTGGTCTACTTACTGCCCTGTTTTGGCATCCTTGTGGTTTATTTCAGTGATTCTGCTGTTTACAGTGGCCCCATGTGTAGTGCTATAGTGCTATCTGATGTCCCTAAACACAAGAAGCCCGTGGTACGCCTTATGGAGAAAATGCATGTGCTCCATAGACTTCGTTCAGGCATGACTTACACTGCTATGAGTCCAGTGTTAAGAATAAACAATATATGGTAAATAAGGTGTCTTTCCAAACAAACACAGAATAAACAAGATCACACATGTATGGATCAGTTGACGAAATGTTGTGACCGGAGGCTCTCAGGAACCTAACGCTGTGTTTCTCCCCTCGTAAGCGGCATTAGTATCTGCAAGTTCATTGCCTGTGAAGAGTTTGTAGCACATCACTACCAGAATCAATGGCATGTGTATTTTAAATCCAGACAGGACACAAAGCAAAGCAAAACAACTCAGAAAACTTACAACAGAATCAAAGCCAAACTTTTCATACGCAAGACTTGCTCGCAAAACACAATGGCACAATACCTGCACTGTTCTGAACGAAAATGATATTCAAACTATAATGATATTCAAACTATAATATGGTACCCACTGAAGTAGTAGGACAGAATAATGAATTGCTGTTGAGCCCAAGTTCGTGTACCTGATGCACAGTAAGGACAAACAAACACATGTGTCGGAGTTGGGAGCAGAGACAGGATTGTTGCAGGGCCAAGCAAGGAGAATGGGTGGCTTGGGAGTTGGGAGCAGGGACAGGATTGTTGCAGGGCTGAGCAAGGAGAATGGGTGGCTTGAGAGTTGGGAGCAGAGACAGGATTGTTGCAGGGCCAAGCAAGGAGAATGGGTGGCTTGGGAGTTGGGAGCAGGGACAGGATTGTTGCAGGGCCAAGCAAGGAGAATGGGTGGCTTGGGAGTTGGGAGCAGAGACAGGATTGTTGCAGGGCCAAGCAAGGAGAATGGGTGGCTTGGGAGTTGGGAGCAGGGACAGGATTGTTGCCGAGCCAAGCAAGGAGAATGGGTGGCTTGGGCTCACAAGGCCTGAACTCCCTGATAGTTTTGGGGGAAGAGTTTTTATAGGCCACATTTGGGGTGAGGGCTGCAGGGTGTGGAACCTTCCTCTGATGGGCAGGTGGGGAGGTAACTGAGTGGTGGTCTGGGACTCTCAAGTCATCAGCCTTCTGGTTCCAGCGAGTCAGGGGTTCACGTGCTTGCGCTCAGCCTGAGGTTACCATCCTCCATCCTAGGTGGGGGCCTTTTTTCCTGTGGAAGAACTCAGAGATATATTGTTATGTGTGTCCTTTGAGGAGGAACCAGGACCCTGCTTTATTACTGCACTGTTGTTTCTTGACGGCTCCTCCCTTGTTTCTGCATTCCCTCCCTTCCCTAATTAGTTATCTGCCCTTTGGAACTCAGGGAAGGTTTAGGAGGTGGGAGCCTTTTTCCTGCAAACAAGAAATGGGGACATGGATAGGCTTTTGTACCCGGGAGGGCCCCTCAGGACCCTGCTTGGTTTCAGTGTCCTCTTTTCTTTCATATTCCTCCCCTTGGTCTTGAGGGGAGCAGTTATTGGTCAAGACAGGAAATACAGTTTTGGATAGAGAAGTTAGTCATAAACTCATCAGAGGAGCGCAGTTTTAGGGGGATTGGTTTGAGAATCATAAGTTGGCTTTAGAATTGTGTGCCCCAGTTCACTGATACTTCCATTCAAAAGGTGGAGCCTGATCCCCTCCCCTGGGCTGGGCTTAGTGACTTGCTTCATAATTAACCCAACAAAGCAGAAGTGATGGTGTGTGAGTTCTGAATCTAGGTTATATAGAAGCATTGCATATTTCATCTTGGTCTTTTTGAGTCTGTTGGGTCACTTGCTTTGGGGGAGGCCAGCTGCCCCGTGAAGAGGCTTCCCTGTGGTGAGGAACTACCAAATTCTGCCCGCAGCCAGCAGGGAAGTGAGGTCTCCTGTTGCTTGCCATCTTAGACGCGGATCCTCCGACAGAGTCAGGCCTCCAGGTGACTGCAGCCCTGGCCAATGGCTTAAATGCAGTTTCATTAGAGACCCTGAGCAAAAACCACCCAGCTAGGTGACCTCCACATTTTGACCTTCAGACAACGTGTGAGTTAAATGATTGTTGTTTAAGCCGCTCAGACTTGGGGATTATTTGTTATGCTGTTATGTAATGATAGATACCGCCTTCCATTAATCCTTTCCGAGTATGGGCTTCAATAAAATGACTGAATCAGGAGAAGAGAAGCTTTGTAATCTAAGAAACTTAAACGTAGAAGAGTGATGCACGTTAATGTCGGTGACAAGCAGCTGTGTCTGGAGCAGAAGGCCGGGGTCTCAGGAGCGAGAACTGTAGTTTATGGAAAGAAAATATATCCTGTATCCTTTTGTATATGATCAGGAAACATGGGAGAGTTTTTCAATATAATAAATATACAGAAATTAAGAAGAAAAGGAAGATAGTTATGAACCTAAGAATGTAAGGTACATTCTACAAAAAAATACCATATGATAAAATAATTGGTGCAGAAGTAATATTTATAATGCTGCTGTTTATCACATTTACTGATTTTTCAGTGCCTAGAATTAACCTACCTACTAGGCACAGAAAATACAATTATAGTTCCAGAAATAGACACGGCCGATATCAGTAGTGGTGGGATTCAAGCAAAGGAGAGGTGATAGGACTTTTTAGGGGGGGATTGGGAGAAGGTTAGGGAAAATTTACATCCGTATCTGCTGAAGTGTGCTTATAAGCCACCCTCTATATGGATTTGGGTAGTGGCCAAAATTTAAAGTTATATACCTAAAGAGTTACTAAAATTATTGATTTAACTAAATCTCGAGGATTATGGGAGAGGAGAGGGTATAATATCAATATAAGGAAGCTAGAAAAGCTGGAAGTTAATAGTCTCTATCTCAAGATAATACATCAAGAAAAATAGCTATACATGCAAGCTTAGAGTTAGTGAGACAGAATCATAGGTTAATTAAAATCCTGATTTTTCAACAGTATTTGTTCCTTGGAATAACGTACATAATGGTAGGTGTAGGGAAAGGGGATTTTTTTTTTTTTTTATCATGAGCAGGATTACTTTACTAAGTGATTTTTTTAAAAAAGACATATCCTGGTTCCTGGTACAGCAGTTGTGTTAGATTAAAGATCATTAATTTCTTCAGTTTGTCAAAAACAGTATGTAAACAAATAATTTTACTCTAGTTTGAACCAAGTTGAAGATTTCCTTCCCTAGATTCATGAAGCTCTAAGAAATAGTAGTAATCTTCTGTGCAGTTTATATCATTATACCTGTAACCACTTGAAGGAATTAAAACATTTATCAAAATGTACACTTTCCAACATAATTCATAAGCTGACATTTCAGTGTTGCAATTCCCATACTTTCATTTTATCTTAGAAATGTAACATATGTTTTACTCCCTCAGTCAGTTTTTAATGATGTTATCTTTTTATAGTTCTTCAATGTGTGCAATACAGTAAATGCTATAGACACTTAGCTTAGAGATGTGTTTGCTCCCAGCAAGTTAAAAAGCCCAGTTAGAACATGCCTTTCAAAGGGATGCTGTCAAACTCCGACGTGTGCAGTCTACCGGTACCAGCATTTACAGCTCACAGAGAATTCTCTTTTGAGACCTGTTTCTTCTCAATTAATTTTTAAATGAAGCATTGGTTAGAAGTGGTCTTAAATTATTAAGTGTGTGTTGGTTAGAAAAACACTTTTCATGAGAGAAAGTGTCATTTTGATTGCATATCTAAACAAACCTTAAAGAAACCCAATATTTTTATTCTTTGTTGCAAATCCCAAGGATGATCAAAGTCTGTAGGTGGAAAAAAAAATGTTATTTTTAACAAAGATGAGAAGGAAAAACTGCTTTCATTCGGGACTTCTTTAAATTTTGTATAGTAATTCGAATCCCTACTACTCATGCACCTTCTTTTTCTGATCTAACAGTTGATCGTGCTTTTTTGCTTCTAACTTAGGTTCCAGGGAGGCTCAGGCAAATTGTAACACCAGTAAGCCTGTTACGCGCGCGCGCGCACGTGCGCGCACACACACACACACACACACACACACACACACACACACACACACTACGACCACATCTTGGCCATTACCTTGGAGAAGAAAATCATTGTATTCACATTCAAAAAACTTTGTTACTGTTTATACACTAGGGTATCATTTTATCAAATACATTTTAATAATTTCTGAGGGCTCTGAATTCTCTCCCACTTCTGGGCTTGGAAATATGTCCACTGACTTCTTGCTTGACCTCTTGTCATCAGTGACTTGGAGAAGAAGAAAATACATGACTTTTTTCCAAATGTTATGTCCGTTTCCCCCATTTTTCCATAACTGCACATTGGTCACATATAACATGATGAATTTTAACCGTAACCTCAAATCTATTGATAGGAGGCGGGGGTGGTGACTCCAGCCTTTATTATCGGTGATGAGATGAGAAACTCTAGACAGGGAAATGGAGGGAAGGAGGAAGCCCCTGGAGACCTTGCACTGGTGCCTGGGAGCCTGCAGGCTGCAAGCAATTTGCCTTCTACTTCAAGGGGGCTAAGAGTTGTGTTATATTTAACTAAAGAGCACTGGGAAAAGTTCAGTCTTGTAAGATTAAAACTCAAGCCTTTGAAATGATCCATGCCTACATACTAAACTGGACATTTTGATGATAATCACCACTGTCATTATAAAAATGGTAAAACGGCAGTAATGGAAAATAGCTTTTTTTTTTTAAGGTGTGGCACTGGCTTTTTAAAAAAGTTTAAGTATAGTTGATTTATGATGTTGTGTTAGTTTCTTCTGTACAGAAAAGTGACTCCGCTATACATACATACATATACATATATTTTTTTCCTATTCTTTTCCATGATGGCTTGTCACAGGATACTGAATACAGTTCCCTGTGCGCTACAGTAGGTCCTTGTTGTTTATCCGGAAAATGGCTGTTTAAACTTGAGACTGCCTGTGAAACAGTGTCTCTGTCCACTCGCTGCTGTTGTCTGTTGGCCCCCAAAGCAAGGAAGGCGATGATAGCGTAGGCCCCGCCTCCCGTGCGACTGGTAGTCAAGGGTGCTGTCGCACTCTGGGCGCTGTACCGCCGCGCTGGCATCAGTGCCCCTACGGAAGGGACTGCCCTCAGCAGCTTTACGCAACCTCCATAAACTCTTCTTGCCCGTCTGTCTGTTGGGGCTGACGACAGGGTTATTCGTGTCTTCACCAAGACCAGTGTCTCTGTAGCCACTGGTCTTTGAAGTCTGGTGCAATACAAGTTATGATATTGGGGTCTAGACAGCTCTCTCCATCTGGAGCTCCTTATCCTCCTCCCTCACATATCATCATGCTCTTGAGCAAATGTACACAGGACCAATTGGGGTCTCAAGGGAAAAAGAAATCTTCTGTCACTTGCTTGATTTATTTTTCTATCTATAGTATACATACTTATTAAAATAATACTGAAACAATCACATCTGCTCATTTCAATCATTCCCATAACGTGCTTCAAAAAGTTAAAGCAATATAAAAGGTTGGGGTAAGCTCTAACTCAGGCTAAGCCAATATGACCAGTTTTAATCTTACAAGACTGAACTTTTCCCAGTGCTCTTTAGTTAAATATAACACACCTCTTAGCCCCCTTGAGGTAGAAGGCAAATTGCTTGCAGCCTGCAGACTCCCAGGCACCAGTGCAAGATCTCCAGGGGCTTCCTTCCCTCCGTTTCCCTGTCTAGAGTTTCTCTTCTCATCGCTGATAATGAAGCCTGGAGTCACTACCCCCCATCCTCTCAATTGAGCAGAGCCGTCTTCATCACTTCGGTGGACACGCATCCCCTGACGATGCGAGCAGCCCCACATCAGAGCTTCCCCCAAATGTGGGAGATGTGGAGGTGACCATGTATCTCATTTCAGCGTCCTTCAAGGACAACCTCATCATCTGAAGTCTCTCTCACTTTGACCCCGGTCCACACTGATTTACATCGTAGAACCATTTGAAACTCTGGCGTTTTACAGAAATGGAACCTATTTTCCTTCTATAATTTAGTCCCCATGGGTCAGGAGAAATAATTCTCCCTCTACCCTTCCAGGTTCTGGCTGAGAACCCCCTGTAATAAAAGACAAATTCATAGGAGAAAAACCAACAGAGGTTTAATAACATGTATACCTCCCATATAGAGGGGAGATACCCAGGCAAACTGAGTAACTCCCTGAGATGGCCCGAGCCACCCCCTTAAGTACCAGTTCCAGCTAAAGACATAATAAGGTGTTGGAGTGAAGAGAGCCAACACCAGGGAGGGGAGCAGGAAAAGCACAGTAAACAAGGGTAAGGTGGTTGTGCAAACTGGAGTCCTTGCCTTCTCGCTTGATAAGACTCCTGAGATTTAGAGGCATCCTTTTCTTCCTGGTACAGAAAGGAAGACACCCTTACAAATGGAGGTTTCCCTTGTAAATGCAAGTGCCTCTTACCAAAGGGTAACTTCTTCCCGCGTTTTCAGAGCTTCTCCTGCGTCTGCTGTTTCTTAAAAATGATCAGCCTCAAGCCAAATAGGTGTATTTGGTGGTGTCATTTTCTCCCTTCAACCCATTAGAGACTTGAGAAATCGTTGCCTAAAACTCTTACTTGTAAGGAAAGGTGATTGCAGAGAAATCGAGCAATGTGCCCTGGATATGCCATGAATTACTGTTAGCACTGGGGCCAGACACCTCATGCTTTGCTGTTTCTGATGCCGGAAGCTCAGCCTCTGTGCACCAGTGCTGAGTTGAATCTCGGAGACAGAGTTTTGGGTGAAGTAGAAAAGAATAGCGTCATTGCCTTGCCAGGGAAAGGGCGACACAGCGGGCTCCTGTCCTCGAAACTGTGTGTCCCAACCCAGGAGGGTTTGGTGAGGAGTTCGAGGACAGGGTTGCTGAGAAGATTAGGGTGTGTGCAGGGCCTGCACTCCTTTAATCTGGTCTCAGGTGGTCTCCTGATCTTCTCTGACGAATGCTTCATCTTCCATTTGTTGGGGGTTTCAGCTTCCCTTCCCTGATTGGCAACTGTTTTAACCTGCCCTTTGGAACTCAGGGAAGGTCATGGAAGCTGAATAGGACCCACAGGGTCCTGCTCAACTTCATGTTCATAATGTGCCAATTTCTCTTTTAGTAAACATTTTAAAATACATATCCAACATCAAAGATCATGTTAAATATTTTTAACCAATAAACCAGAAGAGTGTCTGAGATATTAAAATTTTATTTAGCTATTAAAGATAAAATTCATTGAAAACGTTTTTCCATGAAAATGAAAGATTCTAAAAATATATGAGCATTTACATTTAAGTACGATTCTCTATTGAAAAAGTATGGTCCTTTAGGTTCATTTCTGTTCTATTTTTCTTTTACTAGCCTCAGGGGGGAAAATACAATAGGTTCAGCAAAGCACAATGTTATGCTAAATGAATTTATGTTTAGGGAATCTTAGTCTAAAAGAGGAATTTCAGCAGAACCATTTGAGGGTAAAATACTTCAATTCTGATAAAGCAAAAGCAGTTGATGACCTATCATGATAGAAGAAACAATTTGAAATTCTGTCAAAGTCAATGAATTTCTGTACAGAATTTCTCACATAGCACGTTTCAAATGGTCTCAGGGTAGAAAGAATCTTCCCTTGAAAAATCAATTATGTTCATCTAGACATAGCCATAAGCAACTTAAAGAAAAAAAAAACGTATAAACTGTTTTCCCCCTTAAACATGAAGCTTATTCTTAAAAAGCTTGGAGATATTTCCTAAAAATGATTTCTTTCTGAAATCTTTGTGAATTATTACCAAAATCAAAAGCCAGTGAGGCTATTTCTCTCTTCTTTACAAAAGAGAAGAGGTTTATCATTTTTGAAGCTGCATATAAAAAATACAGAATATCAGGAACAAAAGATAAATGTAAATTAGCATCCTTTTCAAATAGTTTGTAAAGTTTTTTACAGTCTTATGATTAATAGTTTCTAGCTCTTTTTGATTAGTACAAGGGCACAATATCAGTTGTTTTTTTTTTTTGCTAAAGTACCCCAGAACATCCTTCCTTTTTATTACCATTAACAAAACTCTATCAAAGAAAAAATATATATATAGTGAAAAAATTTTAAAGAGCAAAAACTAAAAGATAAAAGGAAATATAGAAAAAATAGCAAATATCTCTGTCACAGCATTAAGTACAAGTCCTCACCACAAGAAAAAAAATTTGTAACTTTGTGGTAATGGATATTAAGTAGACTTATGATGGTAACCTTTTTGCAATATATACAAATATCAAATCATGATGTGCACCTGAAACTAATGTAATGTTATATGTCAATAAAAAAATAAATGTAAACAAGATAATTTACCTGCCTATTAAAAACAAAAGATTCTCACACTTAAATACACACACAAACAACTTAAAAAGATTACAGCGAGTTGAATTAGTAACCACCACCATGTTCCATCACAAACAATAAGATGAGAAATCAATAACAAAAATAGAAAGTATAAAAAAAAAGCACCCTGAAAATTTTAAGTAAAATAAATTATAGTCTGTGTCTTAACTGTTGAGGGAAAGAGAAATTAAAAACTCAAAATGCAGAATTGATAGAAAATAAATTTGTTGTAGATAGCTACAACGAACTCAAAAGAAACTGAATGACTTTAATTATGGAACAGGAAAAAAATATATGTGAAGAGCATTCAAGTGAAGTTGTTAGAAAAAGCAATTAAAAATAAAACTAATGCATTACCTCAATTTTGCTATGAACCTTAAACTACTCTAAAAAAATTAAGTCTGAATTAAAAAATGAAAAAATATAAAACTAATAAAGTACAGAAATGAAATTACACATTAGAAAGCAGACAAATGATAAAACATAAATCCAGTACTGACTCTTGGTGAAAATGAGTACAACAAAGTCAGTAGATGATACAATTTAAAAGTTGGTGATACCACAAATCCAAAATTTGAGATAAAATTAAAGAAATAACAGAGATTAAACAAATTACAGAAGGACTTATTTTACTCTATCTATGGAAATAAATTTGAAAACTTTATAAGAACAGATATTTTCTAAATACGATGCAGAAGTATTTTGTTAAAATTTATTACACAAAAAGACGAAATGATGAACGTTTCTGAAGAATTTCTCCTAAGAAACTCAATGCAATCTGTATTTTTAAAATAAAACAGGTAAACAAAACACATATAGACAATAATCGACAATGTGTCTGTATTGGTTGATTGATGTCAACATACTGCCGTTTATTCAATTGAGAAATAGGGATTGGAAACTGCTCAAAGAGAAGCACTGTGTCAGGCAGTGAAGGTTCAGTGGTTACAAGACCGAGACCCTGTTCTTGAGGGGCTCACAGCCTAGTGTTGGAGGAGAAGCATCAAATAAATGATCATATACATGTAGGCACGTGTGCACATGCACACACACACACACACACACACACACACACCATGGCACTAACAACAACTGCGGAGAAGAAAAAGTCCAGGGCTCTACGAACATTTTATAGTTCGATTTACAATTGGGAAAACAGATCCAGCCAGAACATTAAAGGAAGGTTTTCCTGGACATTAAGACCACTGAAGCAGTATCTGGATCTAAGGGACACCATGACTGGAAAGCCCTGGACAGGAAAGACAATGAACTTATTTAAGAATAAAAAAGTTTATAGGGACTTGCCTGGTGGCGCAGTGGTTAAGAATCCGCCTGCCAGTGCAGGAGACACGGGTTCGAGCCCTGTTCCGGGAAGATCCCACATGCCGCAGAGCAACTAAGCCCGTGTGCCACAACTACTGAGCCCACGTGCCACAACTACTGAAGCTTGCGCACCTGGAGCCCGTGCTCCGCAGCAAGAGAAGCCACTGCAATGAGAAGCCTGCGCACCGCAACCAAGAGTAGCCCCTGCTCGCCACAGCTAGAGAAAGCCCACACATAGCAACGAAGACCCAGTGCAGCCAGAAGTAAATAAATAAATTTATTAAAAGAATTTAAAAGTTTATAGAGGGTCCCCCTCCCTCCCTCTCCTCTCTCCTCCATTCAGCCCAACCCAACCATTACGAATAACTACTTTTATTAGTTTCTTTATGCAAATGTAAACAAACACTACTGTCTATCCATATCCATATATAAAGATCTGATGCTTCTGTTTTGTACAGATGCATAGTATTTAATTGTGTAGCTTATTATAGTTTACTTAGCAAGTCCTGTTTAGTGAACACTTACTTCCAGTCGTTTGCAAATTCCAAATATGGCCTAGATCTAGCCACACGATAGAACACAGCAAATCAGATGTTGATGACAGCTAGTATGAAAAGTAATGTCATCTGTTTTTCTGTGTCTCTAGTTAGATGTGAGAGAGCAGTATTGTCCACCAGCAACTTTGTGTTTCGAACCTACATGTGAACATTTTTCTTCCATTCATGAGTACCACTGCTGAACTCTCTACAGCTTTTCAGCATGTGTCAGTTCTCCCTCAACCACAAAAATGGTGGTAAAATGAAAACACAAATAAAGCTATGCTAATCCATCCGTGTTTGACACGGAGTTTGTTATTAATAAAATGCCTTTGATGATTTTTCAATCCTTGCCGGCTGTTTAGGAATAATTGAGGATGTGAAGCATGTAACAGTGCTTCAGTTCTCAAGCAAACTGGATTTTATTACTGGTGTGTACATTTCTCTCACTTGTGATTTTTAGATAATATCCTAAAGCAAATTAACACATGTAGACCCATCTCAATCCAGTTTAGAAACAGGAAACATCTATAGTCCACACTGTGTATTGAAGTCTGAGTTACTAATTTGAACTCAGCTGCCTCTTTGAATTTCTTAAGATCTGGGCCGAGATGAAGCATCCTTAGGTATATTTAATCCCGGGGTTATCCCACCTGAGCGGGATAACACCCATACAACAGTGTGGGTGTACCTGTTGCCTGTTACGGATGTCATTTTGATCACACACATTCCACTATGATCACCGTGTGCCCTGATTCTTTTAGTTATTCAATATTTGAAACCACCCTGTGTATTAGAACTCATTTTTTTGTGCCTGTGTTCTCATGTAGACTTTGTGAACTTGGCCAGGTATACCCTCTGAGTCCAGAATAAATAAAGATTTGGCAGTGCAAGTACCCTGAATTACTGAGACAGGAAAGTCTTTTGGGAACTCACTGACGCATCAGAGAGGTAACTATTTACATAGCGATGTCCATTTGGACCAAATTGAGGAAGATTAGCATCCAAAAAACTGTAACTCAGTGGCTCCCATAAAAGTGATTTATGAGATATAAATCTGTTCATACCCATGGTTAAACCCAGGCTGTAACATAATTGGAATTAGGAAAGTTACGTTTTTTTTGCGAAAGAAAGCTCTCCAGCTTGAGTGTGATTCAAAACAAATGGTGTAGGTCAGTGGGAAGCTTTCTTAGGGATTGTTTCTCCCTGTAGCAGCCCCATGGAAGAGCCAGATTCCCCCAAACACAAGCGAACTTCAGGTGAAATTTATAGTCAGCCCACCATCATGAATCTGCTTTTCAAAATAAATAGTATCAGATTAAAATGATTGATACCCTAATTCTTTTGTAATTGCTCCTAAATGTTTACATCCAAGAAGTACAGAAAGCCTACTAACTTCAAAAGTTTTTCATAATGTGACAAACCGGGTAGTATGCCGTCTTAACAATTATAGATTAGCTCTAGAAACATTGCAAGAGCAGAGGAACTGTTGACCCTCGATTGAATCTTTCATTCTCCACCGTCTCTATGATTTTGGGAAAAGTTCCAAAAGTTAAAGGAAAGCAGAAATGACAATATGTAACGTATTATTACACGTATATAGTGCATCTCTCCAACATTAGGAATTATGTCCGTCACTCTCTTCTGTATTTGTGGGTCATAGCATGAAGTGGATGGATCCAGCCAGACTTGCGTTCAGGTCTTAGCTCTCCCCATCACCAGATGACTGAGTTCAGGCAGGCAGTCAGATCCCTTGAGCCCTGGGTTCCTCGTCGGCACAATGAGGACACGTGGGGTTTAAAATAAACATCCTGCATGACGCCTTGAACAAGGTTTAGACGCCACCCAAGTATCTTCTACTTTGACTCAATTCTCTTGACTGCCGTAAAATACATAATGAATTATTTCTTTCCCCTTTGCCCTTGGATTTATTCTTGTGAATTCAGGTCTCTTTTTGAAATGTATTTGGGGCAACATTTAAGACACGCAGCAGCGTGCTCCATCTGAAAAATTTCGGATCAAGCCTCCACATTAATCAGGAGATGAGTAGTCGTTTTGAGAGAAATGTAAGGGCAAGGTAGGCGACTGGAGGGCAGCTGAAAGGTTCACTTGGAGCCCCCGTGCGTGATGGCAAGGCAGAGAAGCACGAGGAATTGAAGGTGCTTGTTTTCTCTTTAGATGATGCCATCTGGGCCCCGGAAGATACCAGCGTAGTCCTGGGTCTCAGTGGTGTTTATGGCACATACTTTTTTTTTTTTTTTCTTTTTTTTTTGCGGTACGCGGGCCTCTCACTGTTGTGGCCTCTCCCGTTGCGGAGCACAGGCTCCGGACGCGCAGGCTCAGCGGCCATGGCTCACGGGCTTAGTTGCTCCGCGGCACGTGGGATCCTCCCGGACCGGGGCACGAACCCGCGTCCCCTGCATCGGCAGGCGGACTCTCAACCACTGCGCCACCAGGGAAGCCCGGCACATACGTTTATAGAAGCTGTGAAGACACAAGATTGTCAGTGATAGCTGTTCACAAACACAGTGTAATTCTGACTTGCAGTGGCCCTTGAGACAGAAGGTCTTGGTGCTGCAGGACTTCATCGTTGGCCCTGGTTCTGGGAAGGTGACACACTGTGCCCTGGCGTGGGTTACTCTTCTCCTGTGCGGGAGGCCTTCTCCCTGACCCCACTGGAGCTGGATTCCCCCCACCCCCGGGCAGCCTTGACTAGCCAGCAGGGAGGGGTTAACGTCCCTGAAGCAACCCTCAGGGGTGAAGCGACCCTTGGTGGAATAATTCTGAATTTTTCTGAGTCTTCCGTTGCAAGATACCCACGGTGAGGACCTTTTCTCGCTCCTCTCCTTTATTTGTTCAACGTTCTCACCTCCTCAGCAACGCTTCCTAGCATCCTTTTCCAAATAAACTACCCGCCCTTGAGTCCTGGACTCCGGGTCTCCTCTGGGAGAATCCAAACGCAGACAGATTTCGTTAAAAGTCAAAAGCACGTTGCTCAATTGTACCTTTGTGCAGGGTTTTCTGTGGGGACATGAGGTAACCAGTAGAGCGTCATCCACAGAGCAGCTGTGTCGTGAGCCACTCCGTTACCCGAATGCAGCTTAGATGATCTCGGGTAATGAGGAGATGGTGTGCACAATCTCCCTGCGTAATGCGGGGAAATAAATCACACGCGTGTCCGACGTTCTAGAGAAAGGAACAGCAACTGAGCAAGCAGGCGTGAGGGCGGCTTGAGGGATGCTGGTAATTTCCCGGGTCTTTTGACTTGCCTGTGTCCACTTTGGGAAATTCATCTGTGAAGGCGCGTCATCACTCATTGTGAAATTCATGTTTGCCGTTCTCCGTACTGTGCTGGGCTTCAGGAGAAAGGTGACCTTTAGCTAAAGCTATGTAGAAAGCTGTCCAAATTTAAGATTTCTGGCACAGGCGTAACATTCAGACGTGCTGTGTTCGTCTTTTGTGAGAGAGAATAATTCCTCTCTGGTAGGACTGCGGGGAGGCCTCCGTGATCTGGGTAGAGCTTCCAGCCCCTGGTCGGCCCAAGCGGGAACTCAGTCAATAGGCCGTGAGCCCCTGTGTTTTCAAAGGGCACCTCATTCATTTCCTCTCAGAAGCAGGAAAGTAGGTGGCGTGGTCATAACTGAGCATGAAACTTAAAGATCCTGGCGCGTGTTCTCAACCTGGCTGACGGATGCCCAGTGTTCCAACAGGTAAACTTCAGTTTGGCTTAAAGGAGGCCTGGAGTTAAATCAGGGTTCATTCACTGAAGGCTGGTAGCGAACATCTCACCATTTTACAGACAGGAAATACCAACAGCTGTGTACATGCACCACATCTTCTTCAACCATTGTGCTGTCGAGGGACACTTGGGTGGCTTCCGCGACCCGGCTGCTGTGAACACAGGGGCGCCTGTGTCTTTTGGAATTCAAGTGTTGTCCCCGTATACGCCCAGGGGTGGGATGGCTGGATCATATGGCAGCTCTACTTTTAGCGTTTTGAGTACTCTCCATACTGTCCTCCGTAGCAACTGCGCCAACTGACAGGGAATATCAGTTCTTAATTTCCCAGTTGCAGATAAGAAAGCTGAGGCTTAGCTGATGTAACGAGTTTACTTTGGATTACCTAGCCAAGACTCTTGAGTTGCAATTTGAAACGAGGGACTCTCTCTCCAGCAGCCAAACTCTTAACCGATGTGCAAGACTAGAGGGCCTTGCAGGATTCAGCAGGTGGGCCAAACGTGCAAACATGGGCGTGGCAGGGCGTGCTTAATCACCCGTCTCCTCGGGGGCAGTGTTCGCGGACCACCCATCCGTTTCCGCTTACAGGATTGTGGATTTTCCATTTCAAAATGGTTTTATTTTAAAACCATTATTTTATTTTACTTTATTTGTATGCAGTGTACTTATTTGCTGAAAGTATCCCTCACAGTATTTTCCCTGTAAAGCAGGCAGCGTATTTTTACAGAGGTGGTGTAAATACCTTTACCCAGAAAAACGACAGAATTTAGTTAAACGGTATTCAAGCCAGCACAGCCCGGCACATGCGTGGCAGGATGAGAAGAGTGTGGCTTTGGGATGTGTAGGTATCATCCGGCGGATCTCTGTGCCTTTCATTGCTGGAAGGCACTGGGTTTTGTCTGTCCGTCTGCTTGAGGCTGTGTTTGTGTGTGTGTTAGGGGGTCAGGAAGCTGACTGGCTCTGCCGCGTTCAGGGCGCTGCTCAGGCCTTGAAGGCGGTGCTGCTGCCTCAGTCCCTCAGCCGGCGTGTTCTTTGTACTCAGATGTCACCGTCTTACCGTTAGAGAAAAGGTCTGTGTGCACACGCGGTGTTGCGAGGCTGCCCTGCCACACCTGGGGCCCGGAGGGTGCGCTCACACGGCCCTCTGGCCTCATCAGCGGCTGTGGTGTCTGCTGCGCACAGGCTCCCCAAGGGTGCCCTGTCTTTGGCTTTCCAGCTTTCCTTCCTCTTCGGCCTCCATCGCTGCCCCTCCCCGGCGGGATGCTGTCCCGTCTGCGCCTTTCTGCTCAGAGCCAGGGGGCCCCTGTCACCCGCCGGTGGCGAGGCCGGCCAGGCCTGTGTGCCGTGAACACCGCAGTCTTCCATGGAGCCCTCGCGTGGAAGCACCCACGCCGTTGCTCCCGTTTCCCGCTTGGGCGTGTGACCCTGGGGCACTTCCGTACTGTAGGACCCCTGCTCTCGGAGGGGGGGGTGCCCATCGGAGAAAGATGCCCTTTGGAGAGATCGGCATCGATGTCCAACGATGGGCAGCAAGCGTTCCCTCTTCGTTTGTGTACATCTACTCCACGTATTAGAACCTCAGCTGGTGCTTGTGAAATGAACGCGGACGCGGCCCCAAAGCACGTCTGAGATTGTAGCCAAGCCTCTGCTGTCACCCTGGTTCTCTCCCTGCGTCTCTGTGTTTCACGTGGACCCCTCGCTGAGCCTGGGGGGTGAGGTTACTAACCTCCACTCCCTGCGTGTTTCGTGGGGAAATGAGCAGAAGTCCTGCGAGAAGGCAGCACATCAGCACGTATAGTACGTTTTACAAACCTAACCTTTGCAGCTGGATGGTCTTCAGAGAGAAGGTGCACCTGAGCGTGTAGATCCCTAAGCCTAGTGACGTCGGAGCAACCTGTATGAGCGTTACTTGTGGGGAGTACACGTGTGCCCGTGTGTATGCACAGAGCTGTGCATTGTGACCCATCCACCTGGGGACATTTTATTCATTACTCGGGAACAGCACGTGTAAATGGGAATCCTCCTGAGGGAAGCGGTTGCCGTCACTCTCACTCTGGGGGAGACGCTTATCCCGTGAGCTCTGCTTCCCGGCGATGGTCCGACCCGTAGTACACGCAGTTTTCCAGCTTGGGCCACTCGGCGGAGGGTCTCACTCCCCGCCTCCTCCCACCCTTCCCGTCGCCACCGTCACGCAGCCGTCCGAGCCTGTGTCCATTCTCCTCGTGGCTCAGACACAGGTGCGTGTCCTCCTGGCCGCTTACTGATCCATCTCCACCCTCCAGTGGAAGGCTCTTTGTACAATGCAGATCTGATTACGTGCTTCCCCTCCCCGGGCCTTCACAGGGATCCAGAGGCTTCCAGAGCCAAGTGGTAGCTTTCTTTCCTTGAGAAACATTTTACTGAAAGGTAGTGTAGAAAGAGCACACATCACGAGCAGAAAGTTCTGGGAAGCCTGATACACTGAACACAACGTGTATCGCCAGCCCGACATCAGGAGACCCACATTCCACTGAAGCCCCTCGCTTTCTCTTCCAAACTCTCTTCCCCTCCGTAAACGTCAACCCCTGCCTCAGGCTGAGTCTGACCCCCGTCAGCCCATGTGGTCCAGCCTTATTTTTTCCCCACCGATATCGCCAAGCCCCCTGAGGTGCTCTCCTGCTGTTGAATGCCTCCAGACCCTCCCACGTGCCCCTCCCCCTGCCTGGGACACTGTGCCCTCACTTCTCTGCCCGGCTCCTTTGTAGTTTCAAACCCATCTTGAGGGCCACCTGGGCCAAGGGCTCTCTCTGGTTCCCCAGACTGGCTGCCCTGCCCCGCCTCTCCGCACAGCCCTCTCTCCATCCCTGCAGAGCTTCGTGACGTCATTCTTGGTCTGTTTCTTTGAGGACAGGGTTTATGTCTTTTCTGCTAACCTCCGGCATCTAACAACAGTATAAAGAATAGTACAGAGAAGTGTGTGTGTGTGTGTGTGTGTATGTGTATTCAACAAGTGTTTATATATCACCTTCTATGTTCATATAGAACTCTGTATAGGAATATAGGATGTGATACATAAGTACTTGTTCAGGAAATCAATGAACAAATGAATAACTAAATGGAGTTCACAGTCGTGACCCTCTGTATCACCCTAACGTGCCGACATGATGAGCGTAGAGCACGATACCCAAGCTGTGCTCTTCTCCTCCTATTCACACATTGGGCAAGAGTGTTGGCAACTCTCTATATAAACAAATATCCGCACTGGCAGTGTGACTAACGTCTCAGCATGCCGAGTGCATTTAGTGATGGGACTTCTTCATTTCACGAGACCACACAGGACCCCAGAAGCAGGCGGGGTCACTAATGTGCAGCGTCCGCGTGCCAGGTCTTTGCTGGACATGAAGGGCTGCCTGCAGACGATCACCTGGAGTCCCTGCTGCTGCCCCCAACCCCTCCTTCTCCTCCCCCTCCCCCCTCCCCTCTCCTCCCTCTCCCCCTCCCCCTCCCCTCTCTTCCCCCTCCCCCTCCTCCCGCCCCCCCTCCCCTCCTCCCCCTCCCCCTCCTCCTCCCCCTGTTTCCCATTTAATTTCTCAGATTTCTGGCCCAGCACCACCTCCACCCACCTGGTTCCTTCAACTCCTACATTTGCCTGTTTGCTGTCTGGTTTAGGGCTTTCTCCCTAAGGTCCCGAGAAGCTTCCGTTCCCCCCCCCCCCCCCCGACAGAGTTGAGGTTCTGTCCGCCGACTGACTTTCTCCCCTGGTCCACATCATCTTGAATTAAGCTCCTCCTCTTGCCTCTCCCTGCGGCCACACCCATCCCCGGAATAAGCTGGCGGCCGGGGCCTGGGGGTTAGCTGTGCGCAGCGTCGCTCGCTCGCTGATTAGAGAGAAGTGCCCATCTTCCCCAGGCTCTGCGCTGCGAAACCACGCCGCTCCCTCTCCACGCCCCGCCTCTGGAAGGACACGCAGCCCTTGCACTGGAGAGCCCGTGTTGAGGCGCCTGGCGAGGGTCAGTTCCCCGGGAGCTCTGGCCCTGCCGCAGCTGCGCGCAGCACGTGACGCGCACGGATGCCTGCCGGGCCGCTCCGCCCCACGGCGCGTGCGACCGGGTCCTGACCCGGGCGTTCGGTTCCCGGGAGTATCTCAGCACGTCCCCTGCCTAGGATTGAGTGGATAGGTTGATTATATTCAGGGACCGAAGTAAACCAGGATCGGAAGCAACCCATCCCCTTATACAGCTAGTGTGCTTCCAGTGCGCGCTACTGGCCGGGCAGGGTGGGCCTTGGTAAGCCGCGGACTCATCGTGTCTGCTCCCCTGTGCTCGCAGCCCAGTGCGAGTCACAGCGTAGTTGTTTCAACAGATACACAGTACAGAACGGGATGAAGCCAGTGGCTGAAGGGTAAGGAGGCAGGAGCTATGCTAAGCATCAGAGGGAGAGCGTTCCAGGAAGGCTTGCGGCATATATATGGGCGCAGGCATGGGCACTAAAGCGAGGGTCATTTTATATATTTTATTTCCAGCAGAGGAAAGCCCAGGTGTTCAGTTAAAGGCAGGTGGGCCAGAAGCAAACCAGCTTCAGTTCCTTAAGTTATGATTCTGTGCGTGCCCCTTCATTCCTCCCCGTATTGTAATTTTCCCTTATCTACACCGATGTATTCTTTTTTTTTTTTGCGGTACGCGGGCCTCTCACTGTTGTGGCCTCTCCCGTTGCGGAGCGCAGGCTCCGGATGCACAGGCTCAGCGGCCACGGCTCACGGGCCCAGCCGCTCCGCGGCACGTGGGATCTTCCCGGACTGGGGCGCGAACCCTCGTCCCCCGCATCGGCAGGCGGACTCTCAACCACGGCGCCCCCAGGGAAGCCCTATACCAATATATTTTTAACGTATGTGAGCACAACAAAAAACATCCGCCCAAGAGGTTTTTCTCCTGTGTCTTTGTTTTTTTAACTGAAAGTTGAACTAATTTTCAAGTTTCTTTCCACCCGTAAAAGTGTACAGTCCGGGTTCCAGCCTCAATATAAGTCCAGGAGAAAAGAACAAATACTTTCTGTAAAACTTCTGTATGTCACGCACAGAAATTGGTGATTTACGTGGGGTTTATCGAAGTAGCCCCGGAAATAATTGTGCATTCAAAATTCCCGACAAGCTAAGCTGTGTTTGTTTGACAGAGAGGTAGTTTGTCTTGAAACGAACAAACTGTGCATGCAAAATTCTCAGGAAGGCAGGAGGTTCATTCTTACCTCTTTTGTTTCCCTATGCTTGAATAATGGTTATTCTGATTTGATATGCTCGTTTGCTGTAATAGTAAATCATGTAACGTTTAAATCCAGCATAAATGAAGGTCCCCCGGGAATTAAGAATATGCTACCTGTGGAATATGATTATGTTCCAATGTCTCAAAACCATGCAATCTATCTTCCAGAATACTTTAGGCTTAGATCATCAAATTTGATATACTCTTCTAAATGCATGAGATTATGCTCGTGAGTTTATTTTTTTTTTAAACTGTCTTTGGTATTTAAAACAACTAAAACTTGTGAGAGCGGTAAATCTGAGTCTTCACCAGCCCCTCCACACACGATCCGCCTCTCTGCCAAGCCCTGCAGACAAACTTCGTGATGTGCGGCGCATCGCAGCCCCGATCTTCACGTTGGCGGACTTAGTCCTGCCTTTCAGTCATCTCTCTCATCCCTCAGCGTGGATGCGGCTCCGGGAGATCCCGAGCTTTCCGCGGGGGGCGCGGGGTCTGCGCCAGCGCCGCAGAAAGTGTGGGCGCGCAGCCACGATTCATCCCCGGGAGGCCCGTCGTGCCCGGCAAACATCCACGCGCTGTAGCTCGTCGCTCCCGCAAGCTCAGACAAGGCGGTGAAAACACGGTTTATTTTTCCGCGAACCAAGATCATCCCCCGGGCGATGCAGGCTGCGGTTGGTTTTTTGTACCTTCGATGTCTAAGCCTCCAACCTGGGGAAATATGGAAGATGTTGGTGGACTCCAAGGTATGAAATCGCTTTAGCTTCACAGAGAGAAAAGAGGGCCTGGCAATACAAGAGTCTTTCGTCACGGGAGAGACGTCTGTGATGAATCCTGCTTCGTGGGGGTGGTTAAACACAAGTGAGCTGCACCGTGGGGGAGGCTCGGCGAGGAGAATACCACCTGGGAAAGCTGAGCGAGGGTCAGACTCCAGCCGGCGGCTCGCGACAGCGCTGCCGCGGCTCGGGGTCACGTTCCGGGGGGCAGAGCAGGGGCGCCGGACTGTCATCCGCGAGGTCAGGTGGCGGACCTGGCGTGACCGTCGGAAGGTCTCGTGACTGACCCGCAGCCCAGCTGCATTATCTGGGCAGTGAGTCGTCTCTTAGATGCTACCCCCTCCGGGTCCCTGGGCCGTTCCTCTTCCCGTAGCAAAGGTCTCCTGCTCCTCGGGGAAGGCTTCTCTGGCCTGGGATTCAAGTCGGCCTTCCCCCAGGGCTCATCACGTTGATGTCGTCGCCGGCTGTGGTCTCCTCTGCTCACCTTGACGTCTGCTGAGCGCTGCCCGCGGCCCACCACTGCCTCCAGGGGCCCTCAATGACTGAGTGCTGAGCAGAGCCGGGGCCCATCTTTCCGTGCCACAGGCTGGGGCCCTGACGCATGATGGAGGACCGCCCGCCCCACCACCCACGCAGACTCAGCCCTTCCGGAAGCGAGGCCAAGGGTCCCACAAGCCACTGAGCTGAATCGAGGGCCAGGCCAGACCACCCGGCGCTGTCGTAACACGTTTTCTCTCAACCAGGGTTCGGGCTGCTTCCCGTGAAGAGTCACTTCAGCTTTCCCATCTACTCTTGATATTTATGTATGTTTACTGGTGCAGAAGGGCATTGCGGAAAATTCTCGGCAAAACCCCTCGATTAGGGCCTTGCTACTCAGCGTGTGGTCCTCAGGCTTGCGGCGCCCATCTCCCCTGGGCGCTGCTTAGAAATCTAGAACCCCATCCTCACCCGACCCCACCCCAGCGAAGCCGCGTCTGCATTGTGGCACCATCTGTCTGCCCACCGCCCGGCCTGCAACCACGTTCTGTGATCTCAGTCGTTTCAGGATCAGCTTTCATGAAGTTCTCTGTCCAGCTCTCCCTTCTGTTTTGCTTGGTTGAGAGTTAACTGTATGGGGAGGCGTGTGTGCGGGGGGTGCGTGTAGACTTGCTGGTGCAGGGGAGGCCGGGGGGAAGAACCGCTTCTTACAAGTAGCCTGACAGCTCTGGATCCCTTTGCAGAGGCACTAGCGTCGCCCAGCCTACAGCCGACACCCCCCGGGGAGTCCTCGGCACACAGAGGCGCAGGCTCGGCTGGCAGCCCTGGGCAGGTGCGCGTACTGACCCAGGCGCTGCACTTCGGTGACGCTGCGCGAGGCTCCGTGTTCTCACGACTTGTGTGCAGAAATCCCTGCTTCCTCACCACGTACCTGTGTCCTAGGAACCCCTCACTTAGTTACCGTGAAAGCAATTATCGTGTAATACAGTATGAATCTATGCTAACTATTTTAATCACTGAGTATTAAGAGATAGGAGGAAGCATTTTCTGAAACGCACACGCTGGATGTGGGTCGGTCCCCGTCAAATAGCCCCAGATACCCAGTGCCTCTTTTTTTTCCCTTCCACTTTCTTTTACTTAAAAAAAAGAAGTCTTGTAATTACCTTGTTATGTTCCTGTCGTGTCTACTAGACGGTGAAGTCTGGAAAGGCGATGATTGTGTCTGCTTCTTGTTCCAGATCTAGCATTGCCAGATTTAGCCAATAAAAGTACAAGACTCAGCTAAATTTGAAGGTCAGAGAAACAACATTGGGATTGGATTTTAGTAGAAGTACAGCCCGTGCCGTGTTTGAAACATGCTCATATTTTTCAGATATTTGTTATTCCTCTGACCTTCAACTCTAACACAGTGTCGTGGACTTTCTCTGGTGACAGAACCCGGACCCACCTCAGCACTCAAATGAGTATCCAGCCCAGATCAGATGATCAATAAATGTTGAACGCTTGCTTCTGTTAGGAGGCAGAAAGCTGGATATGGTAGGTGTGTAAGGAGAGAAGCTGGGGGAGAGGGGATTAACCAACGTGGAAAACCTTCAGGAATAGCTTATAAAGGAGAGCATTCACGGATGAGTTACTTCACTGAGGAAAAAAAAAAAAAAGGGAGGTGGGGGGGGGCGGGAAATACCTGCAGGGCAGTTAACTGTGGCTCTGAGCTCATTGAAGATTCTGACTTTCTCCAGGGAGGCTCTGCCTGTGAAAGATGGAGCATGAATTAGCCCGGGAGATGTTGCGTGGCTTCTTGGGTGACATATGAAACTTTAATGGCAAAATGGGAGACACCAATGATGCATACTTGTTTCTTTGGGGACCTCAGGAAATTCAGTCTCAAAAAGAGGGAAAGTTGAGATAAACAAAAATTGTAAAAATGGCCCTTTTGTGAAACAGAAAGGTAGCTGTCAATGAAGGGCCAGTGTGTTAAATCGAGGGAGAGTAATGGTCCAGGCCTGTGTAGTTATTTAGTATGTAAGGCATGGGTGTCAGAGGGCATCACTGTCCCCAGGTCCCCACCCCGTCTTTCTCCTGTAACTGGGTGGTGCTGTTCTGTTGTCCTCTGGGTGTTCTTCCCCACCCTGGACTCTGGTCTCACCCATGTGATTTGCTTTGCCTGATGGGATGTCGTCAGAGGCCAGCAGCTTGGGAAGTGCCTGCACGCTTGGCCTGGACCTCTCTTTCTTTTGCACCTCTGTTGCCCCAAGGAAGGCCAGCCAAGGAGCTCACTCCTAGCTGTGAAGGAGCCCGGCAGCATCAGCAGGCCCACCTGGCCGACACCCCACTGCTGACATCAGCCACAGGGGTATAAACACTCATTATTGTGTGCCTGGCGGGGGAGGGGGGTATGTGTGGGTGGGGTCGTGATTGTTTGATATGCAGAAGCATCAGGGCAAGAGATAACTGATACAAGAACACAGCCTCCTGGAAGTCAACGTAGGAACACAGTCACAGTTATAAAATCCATTTTCTCTGGTTCTTTGGCCTCCCTCTCTGTTGGAAATCTCGTTCCTCTCACGTGTTACCCGGTGGTCCTGGTAACCCTCAGTGAAGTGTTCCTGTGTGTTTGGTAAACGAGTCCTGCTGCCTTTCCGAGCACTTCCCCCGCTTTGATTGTCCTACTCCAGGGAGTGGGGGTGAGGCTTCCTTGTGTTGAAAATGCTGCCAGTTCTTCCTCTGGGACTGGGACCTCCCCAAGGAGCCCCAGTACTCTCCAAGGATGGTACCATCCCTGAAGACTCTAATGCCCATGGCAAGCTGCCCTTCTCCTGCCAAGGGCCCTGAGGCCACTGTCCCCGCCTACCAGAGTCTCTCCCTCACTCCTAATGTCCATGGACACCCATATAGAGGTTACACACAACCCTCAGTTTGTTTTTTTTTTGTTTAGCAAAGTCAAGAATGAAGTGGTATGTTTCAAGTCCCTCTTTCATACATTTACTAACCTTGTATCAGTTTCCGACGGCTACTGTAACAAAATATCATAAACACGATGGTTTAAAACTAGACACATTTTATTCTCTCGCAGTTCTAAGGTCAAGAGTTCAAAATGAGCATCCCCGAGCTGAAATCAAGGTGTCTGCAGGGCTGTGCTCCCTCCAGAGGCTCTAGGGGAGAATCTGTGTTGCCTCTTCCAGGTTCTAGTGGCTGCTGGAGTTCCTTGACTTGTAAGCCTGTCGCTCCATGGCTCTGGCATCATGGCACCATCTCTCCTTCTGTATGTGTGTCAGATATCCTTTGCCTCTCTTATAAGGACATTTGTGATTGCCCTGAGGGCCCACCTGGATAATTCAGGATAATCTCCCCACCTCAAAACCCTTAATCACATTTGCCAAGCCTTTGGCATAAAATGTAACATTTGGGAGGTACCAGGGATTAAGACATGATATCTTTGAGGGCCTCCATGCAAACCTCTCCAAATCCTATTCCCACCCAAAAACTTTGTGAGAAAATAATCTGTGTTAAATTTACCAAGAGTGGATTTTTCACCTCTGGGAAAGCCAATCAAGCATTCAAGAAATATGTATTGAGAACTTACTATGACCTTTGAACATAGACCCCCTCCAGGCTTGATCACAGGCTCTCTTGCCTGCGGCATAAATGGTCAACCAGACACCTTTCAGTCCCAACGAAAATCTCAGGTCCAGATTCTTCCTCAGACTCTCTTCCCCAGGTCCAGCTGCATCTGCTTGTGAATCTCAAAGGTGCCTCAGACTCAGCATTTCCCAAAATGAAACGCATGCTCCTCTCCTCCACAATGGGCTTCTCGTTGCCCGTGTCGCTGAATAGCACCCCAGACGGCCCCTCGGGGGAGCCGTCCCACACTCCCCTCTCGGAATGTGCACTCAGTTGCTGCATCCTGCGGACTTTTATCCAATCTCTTCGCTCCTGTCACTCTCCTCTGCCATCACTTTGTCAAGACTGCCATCCCGCCTCGCCCGGACTGCGTCAGGGGCCTCCTAACTGGTCTCTCCACGCATCTTCTCCACTCCTCAGTACACCCTCCACTTGCCAGAGAGATCTTTTTAAAACACAAGACTTCATCTTGTGACCCCACCGCTGAGAACTCATCGACGACGTCCCACGGTTCTGGGGGTGAATTTCGACATCCCTCATCTCCTGCCACGCTTTCCGGAGCGGAGAGCTGATGTCACTCTCTCTCTCGGATCACTTTGCATCATCCTTCCCTTTTACAGTGACACCTCCCCATGCTTGAATTCTTTACTTCAGTGAGGCTTCCTGCTTCCTGCGCGAGCGTCACCCTCGGTGTCTGGAATAAGCCTTCCGTCCTTCCTGTCTGCCTGCTGAGCTCTTAATCTTCCCCGAGACACAAACCGTACCTCCTCAACGTGGCCGTTGCTAACCCCGTGGCGTGATTTAGTTCTCGACAACACTGTTCATAATTAGAAGTAAAAAGTAACTGGGTATTGGTTTGCTTAGTGCCTGCTTTCCAGCGAAAGTCTCTTTTTTTCTCTTGTAGCAGATGCTCAATGAATATGTCTTTCAAGAAAACAAGTGAATGCACCCTAGTCAATGAAGTAGACCTAAGCCTTCTCTTCCCTGAGCTCATGTGTCCCTGTTACATTTACACATGTCTCGGTTGTAGAAAGTTCTTTCATCCAAGTCCTGAAGACATTGATTATTTGTCTTTTGATATTTACCATTGCTAGTTCACAGGGAGAGGTCAGCTTTATTTCATGCTGTCACAAACTTATTTGTTTTCCATGATAGTTGAGGCACTGTCTTTCTTCATACTTCAAGTTTTAAAAAATTCATAGAGAAAGTACGTGCATTTTCATTCATTTTGCCAAGAACTCAGTGGATCTGCTGATTGTGTGTAGACGTTTTGTTTTTAAGCTCAGGCAGCTTTTTTTCAGTTAATATTTTTGATACTTTTGAGACACAAACGGAGGCATGTTTAATAAGATGCCTTTTGACAGTTCAGTTCACTAGAAGCATTCCTCTTTCCTTTTTTTGCCACTTCTCGAAGTTTATGGAACGTGTTCACATTTTTTGTGTTTCAGCACTGGTAACTCTGTTAGTTTTTCCTCTTGTTTTATTTCTGTTAAGAAACACCATAACACCGTGAATGGTGTTTATTGCCTTCCTTCTCCTATTATTTCCTCACTGCATCTTTCTTTTTTTTTTTTTAAATGAATTTATTTATTTATTTAGGCTGCACTGGGCTTAGTTGTGGCGTGCAGGATCTCAGTTGCAGCATGCGTGTGGGATCTAGTTCCCCGACCAGGGATCGAACCCCTGTCCCCTGCACTGGGAGCATGGAGTCTTAACCACTGTGCCACCAGGGAAGTCCCCTCTCACTATATCTTTAGCCTAAATAATAAAGGCTAAAAAATAAAAGTATTTTTTATTTTATAAAAAAATAAAATAGCAAGATGTTCTTTGTATTAATAAAATGAATAATCAAATAACTAACACAAATGAAGGCCATGGAAGGATCAATAAAGATAGTTCTTTTGGACTAAGGAATTTAATTACTCCAATGTGTACTCTTAAGGTCCAAGACCACTGTAATCTTCTTTAGTATGCTGTTAACAAGATACTGTCTCAAATGGACATTTAAATACTGCCTGGCTCAGCTGTCAAACTTAATACAATCATTTGCATTTCATTTTGGTTGCAGTTAGAATAAAGAGCTTCCTACAAAATTGACATAAAATGAATGGTAAATCCATTTTTATTGGAAGCATAACTGAGAATGTATGGTAAGCGCGTGCATTATGAACATAAACAGAGCGTTACTGTAAGTAATTAGGAAGCAAACGTACGACAGCAAAGGGGCTGCGTCCTGATGCAGAATATAGCCTACTTAGCGCTGTAGGAATGTTCTTATGACCTGCTTTGTGTTGTTTGTATTTACCATGGGTCTTAAGGAGAATGACTAAAGATCATCAGTCAGGTTATTAAAGTAATAATGTCATGCCTATCAGCAGAAATTGTTTGTTAAAAAGTTCTTAGGGCTTCCCTGGTGGCGCAGTGGTTGAGAGTCCGCCTGCCGATGCAGGGGACGCGGGTTCGTGCCCCGATCCGGGAGGATCCCACGTGTCGCGGAGCGGCTGGGCCCGTGAGCCATGGCCGCTGAGCCTGCGCGTCCGGAGCCTGTGCTCCGCAACGGGAGAGGCCACAGCGGTGAGAGGCCCGCGTACCTCAAAAAAAAAAAAAGTTCTTAAATTCTTCCTGGTTCACCTTGTGGTGCCATCAAAAGAGCACAGACTTTTTGGTTAAGTAAAAGCGGGCTTCACGTCCCTTACCAGGCTGCTGAACGTGCCGGATCACCGCTTAAATTCACCGTCCTCATTTGTAAAGTGGCCGTAAGATTGCCCGCACCAGTGGTTCTAGATGGTACGTGTGCATCCGGGGCTTGTGAGACACAGATCCCTGCCCCCCACCCCACCCCCAGGAGCTCCCCCTCTGCTGCTCTGGATTCAGGCTCACAATGTGCATTTCTTTGGGGGGCCCTGGTGATGCTCACGCTGCTGATCTGGGGGCCACCGCTAGAGGAGATAACCTTTTAGTCGTTCGGAAGCCTGGGTGAGGAGCTGCAGAGTAGACTGTGTGTCCCCAGAGATTCTGGTTGGACCGACCTCGAGTGGCCGGCCTGCCAGTCACTTAATATGCTGCAGGCTGGGCAACCGTCCGTCTATATAAAGCTTTTGGCTCCCTGCGTAGTGATTTGGGTGGCTCAGTACACGTTAGTTCTGTGTCTTTGCACATGCGCTTGTTTTCATTCTATTTTCATAGCTAACTGCTCTCAGTCCCTGAATGAACGCAGATTGGTCAACAGGTATTCGCTTATTCGTTTAATGACTACATACATTTCAGCCTTGACTAATAGAATTTAAGTCCCTCTCTCTGCAGAGTTCAGGCTAATTGTCTACGGTAATTGACTGTCGTCTTTTCCCACACCTGTTATCTATGTGGATCCACATTGTGGATCCTTCCAGTGCTGGAGTTGGGTAAAGGCAGTCCACGGGCAAAACTCCCTTAAGTGAACTTTGTACAGTGATTTTGGTTAAGGTTCTAGGATAAGCGCTTTTTACTTAAGATCTTATCTTTATAAATGTTTCATGTTTATCATACATCAAGATTAGTGAGTCTTACAATCATTTGCATAAGTATTAAAGTGAAATCAAATTCTTACCCAACTAGATGACCAGAAGGGCTTTGAAAGGGGAAAAAAAGAAGCTTCCCATGTCATTACCCCCTTTTGAAATTGCAAATAATTCTCCTAAAGCTGACCCAGTTCTATTTTCTTAAAAGGTACAGAAATCTCCAGATAAAAGAGCCTTTAGGAATGAAACAAAGACTTTACACTTCTTTTGGCATTTAAAAAACTTGGAGGAGGCCCTATCTTGTCATTGATAATTATAGGTAGGAGAGGGACCTGGTTCTATTTTTTTTTAAATTTAATTTAATTTTTTTTTTTTTGCGGTACGCGGGCCTCTCACTGTTGTGGCCTCTCCCGTTGCGGAGCACAGGCTCCGGACGCGCAGGCTCAGCGGCCACGGCTCACGGGCCCAGCCGCTGCGCGGCACGTGGGATCCTCCCGGACCGGGGCACGAACCCGTGTTCCCTGCATCGGCAGGCGGACTCTCAACCACTGCGCCACCAGGGAAGCCCAGGGACCTGGTTCTAAATAGAAGAGTATTAAATTATTTTTAAGGATACTCATAATGTCTCTTCAGTATTAATTTGACATACGTTTCAGTAAACATTTGACGAGTGCTGATATATTCTAGGTCTTGTGTTAGATTTGGGTTATGAAGATCAACAAAACTTTGACTCTGGACTCAAACATGTGAAACAGTGACTGGATAGCAGTCATTTAGTTTTGGCTGTTCAGCGGGACCCTAAACTATGGAGTGGGGCACAAGGTTGAATAATCGCCATGATGGGGGTGGAGAGGCAACTTGAAGGTCACCACAGGCCATAGATGAGCAGCTAGAACCACCTGCATAACTCTTGCCTGGGGTTGACCCAATAATTTGTAGCTTAGAAGACCTGTGGCCTACTTGTAATTCGCTATGTTGTGCCAGTGGCCCCCTTGGATTTCTACAGACAAAAGTGAGCATCCTGAATTTTCAGAAGGATAGAAAATGTCCTCGCAAACGTACCCTCTCCTGTGTGGCAAAGAAATAATTTTTAAACGGAACGTATATTCATTCCCCAAAGCATCACTCGGGAATTTTGTATTAACATTGAATTGCTTTCTATAATCTTAAATCTGTTTCTTTATTTAAAAGAGTACAAAATTCTGTATTTCCTGATGTTTGAGTTAAGGAATCTTTCTAGGGAATAGTCAATGAATGTTGCTGGATTTGGTGGATCTTTTAAAAATTTTTGAATAAAAATCCAATTTTGCAAGAGGCCAAATCAAGTAAAAAGAATTGCTTAAAAAAAGGAGCAGGTTGTACTACATGTTATTACTATAATTGAACCGTTTAAAGAAGTATGTACCTATATGGACTAGGAGAAGATGGCACTTTTTTTTTTTTTTTAATGAAAAGATGTGTTCGGGTGGAAAGTCTGTGGGTGGTGTTTTTCTCTTGATGTTGGTGTTATAACAGCATCTGTGCAAGGTTTAAGAGAAAACATGTTTCTAAAATCAGAGACTCGCAACCTATTTTCGCAGCTTCCGCACTATTTGAGCCTGAGGGGGAAGGGAGGGAGAGGGAGGCAAAGAAAGGTGAAGGACTGTTTTCCTTCACTCTAAGTCTTATCACCATGCAGGGTGTGTCCTCTTCCTGAACTTTCTTAGGGAACAGAGTAAACTTATCCAGACATGTAGGCCATAAGGAATGGCATAGAAACATCAGCAAGTATGGGAAAAGTGGGTTTCTTCCAATATGGAGGAAGTAGGCTGTCTCCTTCCTAGATAAGGAGGCCATTCGTTTGAGCCGTACATTGATAGCTGGTGGCGTGTGAAATGCTCTTCAGCTCTGAAATATGTTCGAATGCCCCAAATTCTTCTTCCCAGAGCAACTTTTCTCAAACCGAGAGTGAGGGGGGAAAATGAGAGAGATCTTTCCATTTCAGCAATAGGACTAGATTCTCATCCTGCTTGTAACTCAAACGAAACTTTCCCAAGCACAACCGAAATAGCTCCCATAGAATTTCAAACGATGAGCATCGAGCCCAGATGGTCTGGACTGAAAATGTTAAATCAGATGCTGTTACTATGGTCAAGTGAGATGACATCTTTGCATTTTTCTGATTCTATTTAAAATTAGTCTTTTTAAGCAGTCCAGCTGCTTCAGGGTATCTTTTCCACTGCCCTCTCAGTGCGTGAAATTTCCACCCTGAGTCATGCAAGTGGGTAAAGAAATTGAATTTTTAGAAGGCCCTAGTTAAATAATAAATATGTCTGGAGTAGACAGGATAGCAATCCAAAAGTACCCAGTACTGCAGCCTCATGAAGTGTTTATCGGGTGGCCAGGAAGACCGAGAGAATGGTGTGGAGTCCATTTGGACAGACCTGGGAGAAGGCAAGTGAAAGCTCCCAGGTCCGTAGGTGCCAATATTCTGGTGCTAAACTAACAGCTAAATTATGCCTCTCCGTCCTTTTCAGTCTACTCTGGGTATTTCCTTAATCTGCAGTGGCTAGCCCCCTGCTGTTATAATATAGCCTAGTAGCGTCTGCAGGGTCTCTCCCTTCTCCTTAAATCCAGAGGGTCACGCCCAGGATTCCTGAGCTGCCAGGTGTGTTCTCCCATCATCTTTGTCTAAGAGCAGGCTTCTTAAAATGTGTTTCTCTCACATCTCAGTTTTCGTTACTTTGTGGCTACGTCTGGGCACTTCGGACAAGGATTCCGTGTCCACGTTCCAGTATCCTCGTCTGATGGCCTAAGAGAAGGAAAAGAACCTTCCCGCTCTCCCTTTACTGACAAAGGAAGAGCTGGAGATCCGAGTGTGTTCATTGTTTTCCTTCTTCCGGCAGACTGCCGTGAATACTGTCTTCTGTTGTCTCCAGAGACAGCAGACAGAGTGGAAATGAAGTGGCCCTACTGTGGCGCAGGAGAGGTAGCTGAACTCTGCACGCGGTGGGGCTGTGACCCAGCCCAGGCCTGGTCACTCGGCAGCCCTTGCCCCGTCCGTGTAAACCCCGGGGAAGACGGCCTCATACCTACAGCACTACCTACTTCTCCTCTCTCCTGGTTGCATCATAAGTGCATGGCTTTTGGACCTGTTTGGGGTCTCACCTCTCTTCATAATCTGCTCCTTACTGACAAAACCAGCCGTCTATGTCTCTGCAGTGATCAGGAGACCAAAGAGAATTACTCCAAATGGCTATAGGCAGCTTGGCTAGCTCTCAAATGAAGAAATCCATCATGGGAGTCGGCAACAATTCTGCGTGGCGAAACAGAGGTTTGACATCAGCAGTTAAATGTAAGAATCTGATCATGTGGAGCCGGTGTGATTCACGGTCTGTCCCTGTCCTCTTTCTCTGGGTGTCGGGCCACACTGTTAGAGAATTTAGACCACACACGCCAGGGCGTGTGAGTCTGCTTGGACTTGCGTTTGTTGAAGTGAGGCCCCTTCGTGGGTCAGTTTGTCTTAGTTACGGCGAACCTCGCTTTTCCCAGAAGTGACCGTCCCAGCTGTCAGTAAACACAGAGCTTAGCTTCTGTCTGTCACGTGCACACACCGCAGAGGCTAAACTCGCAACCAACTATTAAAGGGCAGATGGAGGCAAGACATGTCCCCGTCCCGTCACCTCTCCGCATGCCAAGCCCTCCTACGCCGCGAATGCTCTGGAAGCACGTTACGGGGTTAGGGCTCTCCTGTCTATGAGTGTATTACTAGCTGATAGGGAAGCAGATCACACAAATGAAGATGACAATGTGAATTAATATGATGACGGTAAAAATTTGTGTAATGTAAATATCGATTAAAAAGAGGTAACAGCACACAAAAAAAGAGGGAGCTGGAATTTAGCCACATTGCAAGCATACAGAGGGTGATTCTTAAAATCATTTTAATTATCCAGGAGTAACTCACAAGGCATTCCGAGCACTAATTAAAGACATTTTCATGTTGCTTCCAAAGCCCCCTTCTTTGAGTTAAAAACAACACAGCATAGTTAACCCAAATGAAGCTAGGTCTCCTGGAAGTTGTTTTTTTTTTCCAATTCTACAGTAGTATTTCTTTAATAGCACTATGGAGATATATTTAAACACCATAAAATTCACCTCTTGAAAGTGTACCTCGCAGTGTTGTTTAGTGTATTTGCAGAGCTGTGCATCCTTCATCATCATCTAATTTTGGAATATTTTCATCACCCACAAGAGGAACGCTGCCCCTTCTAGCACTCATTCCCCATTCTCCACGCCTGCAGCCCCTGGCAGACACCCGTCTGCTCTCTGTTTCTCCACACTTGCCTATTCTGTAATTTCTGTAAATTTACAGCTTATGTAAATGGGCTCCTACAGTTTGTGCTTCTCTGTGAGAACCTTCTCTCACTCGGCGTAACGTTTCTGCGTTGCATCCACGTTGTAAGAAGAGCCAGCGCGACAGTCCTTCCTCTGGCCGAGCAGAACCGTCGTCAGCCATGCATTTATTGCCTCTCAGCCCCCAGCGCCCCCCTCCGTATACGTTCCGTGAGGCCCTGAACTTGTCTCCACCGAACCTGAGCACCGCGTACGCGGCTTTCTCGGTAGAGGGCGCTGCGGGGACGTTGTGCGGGGAAGCGGCTCCTCCAGTTTGAGGTGCGGGTTGGTGGGGGACATCACAAGTGCAGTGGGAACGGCTGGTGGGCCGGCCCCAGCTGTGGGACCACGACACCTGAGCAGCCCTGACGCCGGGGCCTGGCGATCACCTTTCCCCAGCCCTCGCAACGCAGAAAACCGGGGTCCCCTTGAGGTGATACCCTGCAGGCTCCCCATGTGGCCCCCTCCCCGGGAACACCTTCTGTGTCCTCCGGGGCACACGTGGCCCTTACCTGCTGGTTGCTGCTCACCTGATCCTTGTATTGTAGGGGTGGGCCTGCGGTCGGCCCAGCAACTCCACACCAACTGTGGACTGACCAAACCAGCAGGCATCTCTGCTCTCTGGCAGCAGGACCACAGGCCCTGCAATTCTAAACCCTTTCCTGGTTTGTCCTTTTTTGGATGCTCTCCCGGAGGCCGAGTGCACCACGTAGAGTTTCCATTTATCTTCTGGCTGCTTGTTAACCATAGTTCACACTTCTTTACCCCGTTTAACCTACGGCACGGCTTCCGTCACCAGCTGAACCCGGACGGCTGCAGTATTCCGTTGCATGGATAGAACACATCTTCTCTACCCATTCGTCAGCTGGTGGGCATGTGCGTTGTTTCTATGTGTTTGGCTATTAGAAATGATGCTGCGGTGAACATTTGAGTCTAAGTCTCCGTGTGGACATACGTTTTCATTTCTCTTGGGTAGATACCTAGGAGTTGAATTGCTGGACCACATGATACATTTATACTTAACTTTTTAAGAAACTGTCGAACTGTTGCTGGTGGGAAGGAAAAATCGTGCAGCCGCTGTTGTCCAAATCGGCTGCAGAATTCTTCCTTCCCACCAGCAATGTAGGAGGGCTCTGATTTCTCTACATCCCCGTCATTACCTGTTACGGCTCATCTTTTTTGATTATAACCATTCTAGTATACTTTATACTCTACATTCAAGATAGTGATGGCAGAAATGAAGGCTGAGTAAAACATTCAGAACTGTGTCCACTATTCACAAAGAAATAGGCCTTATCTATTATTTGGTTCACTTATTTATCAAAAGTTAAGGGATCCATTTCTTGGGGGTGCAAGCATGGTAACATGTCCTTTCTTTTATGCTGTGGCAGCAGACTAAGGGAGAGTAAACTCATATTTTCTTTTGGAACCAAAGCAACAGAAAATTTTATTTCAAGAAAGAATATAGACCTCAATAAAACTGAAGAAAAATTTGAGCCGAAAGACAGGTTGATTCTCTGTCCTTTTATATAAGAGTAGTTTTTTTTCCTTTTTTTTTTTATGATAGGAGCTTTAACACTCATCAGTTGGGCCCAAAACAACATTTAATTATTATTTTCTAGGCCATACATTGGGGCGCAGTACAACTTCAAAGAATGGAGAAACCCTCTGTTTCCGCTTGGAATTCAGGGAATCTCTCTCTGACTGTGGTTCAGATTTCCTGTTTTTGCTCGAGGATGGTTGAAATTTGGGCCGTTCAGTCAGGTTCAAATTATGTTAGAATAGCATTTGCCTTCTAGTTGCAACTTAAGGCTTTGAATTCCCACCCACTCTTTCTTGGCTGGAACCACCATCCTCTTCCGTCTAAAGAGCTTTAAATCTTTTAAACAAGGCTAGGATGAGAGAAAGGCCGAACTCAAAGAGAAAAACTTAGAAACTTTCCTGATAAAGTTAGATTTTCCTAAAATGTTCAGATTACAGGCCACCTCTGAGCCCCTCCACCTGGAGAGTCCTCAAGTACATAGCTTGACCACAGTGACCTGTAGATTAAAAAGCAAAAGCAAAAGCCACTGTGGAAGCTGCTCATTTAAATCTTTCTGGATTTCTAGCTACTTTAAATATTAGACGGCAAGTCTAGATATAAATACATGTGAGGTTTTGTGGTGTTGGAAGCTACTTGATGCACTAGTATCTCCTGGTTCACAGCCACTTTGCTCTTGTGCTACTGAAATATCATGTCAATTCTTTGGGCCGTTTGGACTTCAATATGTACAAATGCAAATAATATTTAAAGTAGTTTATAATATTATAATTCTTTGTAAAGTACTTTTACAAGTTAGCATAAGTCTCCATTTAGAGAGATCTCTCAGATTCCAAAAAATCATGGATTTTTAATGTAATAAATTTGTGACTCAATATGTCACTTCAATATGATCCTTTTAGATATATAAATATATAAAATAGGTTGTATGTATGTGTGTGTGTATATGTATATAAAATAAGTTAATATAAAATGTGGATTTTAGTGGAACTATTACACCAATTTGGAAACAGTGCTGTTTATTCTGACTAGTTACAAACATTTGCATGATTTATTTAAAAACTCTTTGTAGGTATAGCTGATGTTTGTTCAATACAAAAAATTATTATCTTGGTGTTCTGTGATTAGTTTTTACGCAGGGGTTTGGGCAGAGGGTACACCACTGTTTGAAGGTAGGACTTTGATTTTATGACACACAAAAAGGAGACATTTAGAATATACTGATAATTGATTAGTTCAGTATGTGTATATTCTAAATAATGATGAATCCAAGCTGCGTGACCTCAGCATGTTTGCATATTTTGGAAAGGTGCTGAAGTAATGCATGTTGGGGCACCTGGACCATATTTTAGGGGCAATTTCAGCTCGGGGAAGAGCATCTAAAAGCCTCGTGCTTCTAGCCACTTACCTGTTTTTCCAGATCCTGGTTGCCAAATTGCATCATTAACTTTATAATAGCAGAAATTGAAAGAAGCTTATATTTTGCATGTTTTGCCCTTTGATTCAAGCAGCATTATTATTTTAGGAAAGAGGTTTAGATATACAGCTCTAAAGTGAAACAAAAGAGGACTTTTGTGAGGAAGGTGGAGTCTGAAAAACACAGGACAATATGTGTCACATGCCTTAAAGGTATTCTTATATGTGGCTTCATGATTCTATATCCAGGAGTTGGGCCCTATTAATAATAAAAAATGTAGAACAAGATTTAAATGCAAAGAAAGCCTCTACATTAAAAAAAATATTTTTTTGAAAAAGTAAGTCAAGTAAAATAATTACATAAATTTTGGCAATAACTTTATTGTTTATGTGAAAAATATGCAAATCTACGAATTTCAAAGTACTGGGGCAATTTAAAAAAAAAAGGAATTGCCGAACTTTCAACTATTTGAACCTACAGTGTCTAGGAATGGAGTGGGATACGAATCCTTAAACGTGAGACAGGGCCAACCGGTCGGGTGAAGATGTCCCACACTCACTGTACATATGGATCTTCTGAAATAAGACATTTGATAAAACCTACAGGAGCTTACAAAATGCAGTGCGTTCTTGCATGTAAAAAGAAACTTTGTGTCGTTCTATCTACACCTCTTCCACTTCTGATACTCTGCCCTCAGTGTCCCCTCTCAACTTACCCTGTCCTCCTCTCACCCTGAAAAATTGTCTGGGAAAGAGGGGGAAGTCAGATCGTTCTCGGGCTGTGTATTTCAAGCTGGACGAATCAGACCAGGGCTTAGTTTCCCAGTTAGAGCAAGAGAAATGCAGGCTGCAGTGACTGGCAGGTCATCGGCCAAAGAGAAGGAAGTCCAAAGTCAAGTTCGTGCGGTCGTGCGGACGTTAGTAGAAGGGGGCTGGCGCATCTCCTCCCAAGAGCAGTCCAGGACCACGCTGTCCAGCAGGACTTTCTTTGGTGGTGGCGGTGCTCTGGGACCCTGTGATGTCCCACACAGTAGCCACTAGCCTCATGTGGCCATTGAGCACTTGACACGTGGCTCGTGGGACAGAGGAACTGAACCTCTCGTCGTTTTCCATTCTGCTTAATTTGAATGTAAGAGGCCATGTGGGGCTAGTGGCCACAGTACTGGATGGGATGGCTCCTGTACCTGCTGAAACATTCCATGGTTAAGTCTCTTCAAGGTCGCTCTGTCACTGTGACTGGAGGATCTACCCCTCAGTCTTCTTCTCTTTGAGCAGATAATTATCAGAAAACAAAAAGACCTAGCGCACACACAGATGCACACACACACAGACACCTTCCAAGAATCAACAGCAGTTCTCAACGTTAATGGAATCTAATATAAATCCATGTTCAGGAAGAGAAACTGACTGGAGAATAGTCTCCTTCACATGGAGAAAGTATGATCGGTTCTCTTGAACCCTTTCCTCTTTTCCTTGCTAAGCGCCGACTGCTCTCAATGCTTGAAAAGCCAACCTATGCGTTTACAAACAATCAAGACATCTTTTTGTCAAAGAGAGGCTAAACTCGCTAAAGAATTCCAGAGAGTTTAGGCGTTTATTTGTTTCGGTGACAATAATTCTTTCAGAGGAAAATATTTTGATCAAGTGAAGCCCAAATCATGAGCTGTTGCTCAGTGGTGTTGAAAATATATAATAGTAGAATAAATAGAAATAAAAGACCTCAAGTACAAAAGAAAAAAAATCAAGATATTTTCCTTCCTCTGAGGTATAAATTTCTCATTTTCTTTGCAATTATGTTATTTTATCAAAATATAATAGAATTTCTTTGAGTAGTATGCATATTCAATGTGTAATAGAAATTAAATACCATGAATATATGTCAAATTCTTAAAAATTCCACCTAGACTTTAAAAATTATGAGATAAGTAAGAGGTGAACATTTTTCTTTTCTGTTAATGGCCAGATGGTAATGTATTATTTTTTTAAAGCTTTTTATAAATAAATTTATTTTGTGTATTTATTTATATATATATATTTTTGGCCGCGTTGGGTCTTTGTTGCTGCGCGCCGGCTTTCTCTAGTTGCGGCGAGCAGAGGCTACTCTTCGTTGTGGTGTGCAGGCTTCTCGTGGCAGTGGCTTCTCTTGTTGCAGAGTATGGGCACTAGGTGCACAGGCTTCAGTAGTTGTGGCACATGGGCTTCAGTAGTTGTGGCGCACAGGCTCAGTAGTTGTGGCGCACGGGCTTAGTTGCTCCGGGGCATGGATCGTCCCGGACCAGGGCTCGAACCCATGTCCCCTGCATCGGCAGGCGGATTCTTAACCACTGCACCACCAGGGAAGTCCTGATAGTAATGTTTTAGACTTTGCATACTCTGTCAGAACTAGTCAACCTGCCCTTTTAGCACAAAAGCCACCATAGACACTACATAGACAAATGAGCATGGCTGTGTGCCAATAAAATTTTATTTACAAAAATCAACTCGTGGGCCAGGATCTGTCCTGTAACCTGTAGTTTGCTGACTGATGGAGTAGAAGAAAAATACAAACCTCTGTTGTTGGCAAATAATGCCTATCAATTACGAGAATAAACATATGACTGTGTCATGAACCAAGGTGAATCTTGTTACTGTGAGCAAGGGGAAGAAAGGAAGGTTTTGAAGGAGGCCAGTGACACCCTTGAACTCTACATACGAGGGAAACAGTGAATATGTTGTACAGAAGAGCTAAGAAAGGGGTAAAGACAGACACCGTCGTCATCTCAGGACTGGACAACAACTGGTTTTGGAATCGGATGCCGGGACTTTTATTTCACCATATCCAGAATGTCCCCATGATCTTTTTTTTTTTGTGGTACGCGGGCCTCTCACCACCGTGGCCTCTCCCGTTGCAGAGCACAGGCTCCGGACGCGCAGGCTCAGCGGCCACGGCTCACGGGCCCAGCCACTCCGCGGCATGTGGGATCTTCCCGGACCGGGGCACGAACCCGCGTCCCCTGCATCGGCAGGCGGACTCTCAACCACTGCGCCACCAGGGAAGCCCTGTCCCCATGATCTTAAAAGCCCACAAGATGCTGTATCTAGCTCCCTCATTTAAAAGATGATTGTGGAAAGTATATCTTTCAAGGACAATTTAAGAAATATATTCATTATGGGAGTTTTGAGCACATACAAAAATAGACAGAATTGTGTCATGGCTTCCTTGTTTCTGTCCCTCAGTCCCCCAGCCACTGACCCTCTGTCAACCCTGCCTCATCCACACCTCATCCTACGCCCATAACGTTACATGGAAGAAATTTTCACGCACTGCATCATTTCATCTATAACTATGTCCGTTGGTATCATGCTAAGATGAGGGTACAAAGTATATCTGTTTATTTCTGGTCACTGTGTATGTCTATACATTTGACCCAAATCTATCTTTTTTTTTTTTTTTTTTTTTTTTGCGGTACGCAGGGCTCTCACTGTTGTGGCCTCTCCCGCTGCGGAGCACAGGCTCCGGACGCACAGGCCTAGCGGCCATGGCTCACGGGCTTAGTTGCTCCGCGGTATGTGGGATCTTCCCAGACCAGGGCACGAACCCGTGTCTCCTGCATCGGCAGGCGGATTCTCAACCACTGCGCCACCAGAGAAGCCCCCAAATCTATCTTTTTATCCCATGAATTAAATTAATTACACATACAGACCCTACATACTTTTGTAGGTAGAAGGTAACATGGTTTATAACAGGAAAACGGGTTTATTTATTTGCTGAAAGTTTCATCGTAAAAATAAATTCATTTCTCCTATATATATATATTTCTTTTCTTTACTAAGTTCAATTTCATACAAGCAGTGAGCAGGAACTGTTTCCATACCGTGAAAAAAACCTACGGTAAAGTTTACCAATGCTCAGAAAGCACAGCGTATGTCTAACGAACAAGCAACACCATGACTGTCTTCCCGCACTCCCTCGGGAGGTTTGACCCGCCTCAAATGACAGAAGACAAGGAAATGCCCTAAATGTGCCATCTGAGGAAGTGTTACTTCCTTCCTTCAACAAGTAAAAGGAACCTTGTCTTACCTTCACATTTTGAGAAGAACATAGCATGCAAAGTTAGACTATCGGGCCCAGGTCCAAACCAAGGGACTTATTAAAGTTATCGCAAAACAGAATGATTAAAAATAAAAAGAGTGGGGCTTCCCTGGTGGCGCAGTGGTTGAGAGTCCGCCTGCCGATGCAGGGGACGCGGGTTCGTGCCCCGGTCCGGGAGGATCCCACGTGCCGCGGAGCGGCTGGGCCCGTGAGCCGTGGCTGCTGAGCCTGCGCGTCCGGAGCCTGTGCTCCGCAGCGAGAGAGGCCACAACAGTGAAAGCCCCACGTACCACTAAAAATAAAATAAAAATAAAAATAAAAAGAGTGCACTTTCATTGGCCCATTTATCTGTGATTGCATTACCACTCATCCATGAGACCCTGCAGTAGATACTGATTCATTCAGACAGGGAAGTGAAGTTTCCACCAGTGTTGCAGCAGGAGATGTTGGTTTTTCTAGAAGTAGAACTTTAGTCACATGCACTGGACTCAGCTTCAGGGTCAGTGTGTGTCACCAGTCACTGCTGCTGACAACGGTGTGAGAGCATCAGCAAAGCATGCGTAACACTGCAAGGACGGGGGTCCTGGCCGGAACAAACTGGATGGAAAACTGACTGCTGAAAATACGAAACTATAATAGAATTTCAAATACCGAAAATGTTAAAAAAAAAAAAAGAAAAAAAAAGTGCTAGTAAAATAGTCCAACGAAACATTTTCTTTAAATTTACTTATTTGGCTGCCTTGGGTCTTAGCTGTGGCACAGGGGATCTTCGTTGCGGCACGCAGGCTTCTCTAGTTGTGGTGCACAGGCTCCAGAGCACGTGGGCTCCGTAGCTGAGGTGCACAGTAGTTACGGCGCACGGGCTGAGCTGCCCCACGGCCTGTGGGATCTGAGTTCCCCGACCAGGGATCGAGCCCGCACCCCCTGCATTGGCAGGCGGATTCTTAGCTACTGGACCCCCAGGGAAGTCCCAACAGAAGGTGATTTTGTCTTTCTTTGCTTTGGTTAGGAATTCAGAACTTGGGCACTTGTGACATTTGGGGTGGGTCAGTGCGTTGTGATGAGGGCTGCCGTGTGCAGCGTGGAACGCTCAGCAGCGTCCTCGACCTCCCCCCACTAGCTGCCGGTACCATCTTCATTCCCTCGTCGTGACAACAAGAACTTTCCCTGGGTGTTACCAGATGTCCCCGGGGGTGCGGAAGGAAGCAGACTCTCCCTTAGCTGAGAAAGCACCACAGCCTTCAAGGCACATAAAGGAATGGAGATGTGTTTTATAGGAGAGATTACCCCCCAAAGACAGTACAGATTCAGGTATTGTAACTTTACCTTATATCCAAAGCCTTAAGATAACTTCCAACCCAAAAGATGCTTCTCTTTAGTCCTTAGTTAGGTAAGTAACTACAGTCTGTGTCACGGCGACAACAGAATGAAACATCATAAGCCAAGGTGTGCAGGGAAGTTTCGTCGCAAAGGAGGAGGGTGGCAGGAGTCATCCGCTGTGGGGCGAGGAGACTGGCCCCCAAAGGTTCGCTGCTGGAGGAGCTGACGTGCCTGGAGCACTTGTGTTCCCCGGGGTGCACGCTGTTCACACTGGGTGACGCTGCATTAGCAACGGGAAACTCCCTCTCCAAGAGCGAATTGAAATTAAACCTCCGTTTTGGAAAAAGACAGAGCACGTGTACCTCATTTACTCACGAGGCCCTAAGTACCTGCTCGCCTAGGAAAGACGTGGTGACCAGCTCTGTCTGAGGCTGACGGGCGTCGTGAAGCCCGGTGGAGTTTTCCCTGGGCAGCTGTGGTGACGATGCAGGGACCGGCAGGGACTGTTAGCGGCCGTGGAAGGAAATAGACGGGAGGAGGACCCTCCTGTTTTACACGCTCGAGTCAAAGTCCAGGAAGTTCAGTATGCCGTGGCCTCAACATTGTTTCCACTATGTTGTTTCATGCGTAGTTTAACAAAGCCCTTCGACCCACGTTCCCATGCAATTTACCTTCCACGCTGTGGATCTACAGCTATTCTTGTTTGACGGGATTCTGCTTTTCATGCCCTGCCCGCTCTCGTGGGACGATCTGAGAGGGGCTCGAGGCCTGTCCTGCAGTCGCAGGAGGCCTCTGGGAAGTTGGGTGCCGTCGGCTTGGATGCGGTGCTCTTCAGACTGACGCCGAGGGTTCCATGGGGTCAGGACAAAGTGAGAGCCGACCTGCAAGGCTTTGAAAGCCAGTCTAGCCAGAGGGCTCCTCACCTCGATGCGGCTGCTGAGTGAGAGTCAGGGGGCGAGAGGAAGCACCCGGGGTAACTCAGCGAGGCCCAGACATCCCTACGCTCTGCTTCTTCAATCACTTTTGCATTGAAGTCGCTTAAACCAACTAAGCAGATAGTTCCAGGGGAAGAAAATGTACTGCGAGAACTGCAGATCGGTTCATCATTCTATTCTGAAACCAGAAATAAAATCATTAACAGTCAGTCCACTCCTCAGGATACTAAATTTTGATCAGACAACTGTGTACAATTATAAACACTTCAGACGTCCTGTTCATCCTTCGTTCCCAGCCCCGCAGTCGATGCTGTTGGCATTCACACGTTCTCTGTGGACACCGTTCTTTAGGCAACCTTAGAGCCTTGGAGGATTGCAAAATCGTGTAATTCACATGATTTAGAGAAAATTGCAGGGCTTCCCTGGTGGTGCAATGGTTAAGAATCCGGCTGCCAATGCAGGGGACGCAGGTTCGAGCCCTGGTCCAGGAAGATCCCACATGCCACGGAGCAACTAAGCCCGTGCACCACAACTACTGAGCCTGCACTGCAGAGCCCGCAAGCCACAACTACTGAGCCTGCGAGCCACAACTACTGAAGCCCGCGCACCTAGAGGCCGTGCTCTGCAACGAGAAGCCACCACAATGAGAAGCCCGTGCACCATGACAAAGAGTAGCCCCCACTCGCTGCAGCTAGAGAACACCTGCGTGCAGCAACGAAGACCCAACTCAGCCATAAATAAATGTACTAAAAGAAAAAAAGAATCCACCTGCCAATGCAGGGGACATGGGGGGTTCTAGCCCCAGTCCGGGAAGATCCCACATGCCGCGGAGTAACTAAGCCCGTGCGCCACAACTACTGAGCCCCGAGTGCTACAACTACTGAAGCCCGTGTGCCTAGAGCCCATGCTCTGCAACAAGAGGAGCCACCGCAATGAGAAGCCCATGCACCACAACAAAGAGTAGCCCCCGCTCACCGCAACTAGAGAAAGCCTATATGTATGCAGCAACGAACCCAACACAGCCAAAAATAAAATTTAAAAAAAGAAAGAAAATTGCTTGAAACTCTGCTGTGACTCAAGCCAAAGGAAACTTGGGAAATCTGTTTCTTTCTCAGTAGATTTCTGGTGCAAATGCCATGTCTCACCTCTTGTCAGTGAGTACAGGACATACGTAGGCATGGAGGAGGGGTGAAGACTTTCCGGAAAGTGCAGTAGAAGAGCTCAGGAAGGCACCTTCCTCCCCTTCATATCAGTCCTTGAGATTGGAATACTAGAGGTCTGAGGGCCAGGAGGGAGGAGGGGAGGCAATTACAGAAGGTTAGAAACAGGGACAGAAGTTAAAATGGCATTGTGTTTGCTCTTGAGACTGGGCCAGGCCAGTGAGGAGGTGCTGTGTGCGACCTGCCAGGGCTGAGGAAGCCGGGGGTGTAATCTGCTCCACGTGAGGACCACCTCCAGCGATGTATACACTGGAGTCCATGGACCACCCTCCGGGAGTGACCATTCGTAGCCCAGGGCTTCTTCACACGGTGGTGGGATCCGTGTGTGTGGCGTTTCTGCTGAGGTTTCTTGGATTCTGGTGTGTGTCCTCACCGTGTAGTTACCCGTGACACAGGTATTTCCTGGGAGCCTCCGATGGGCACGGCCTTGTTCTTGATGCCCCGCAGCAAGGCCTGGGTTCTAGAGATTTCGTTACAGGGGCAGGAGGAAACAAAGATAAGATGTATCTGATAGTGAGGAGAGCTGTGTAAATAACAGCAGGCTGGTTAGAGAGAGCTGAAGGTAGGACCACGGGGGCTGAGAAATGTAAAGATTCCCAAGACGTCAAGGAGGGGATCCAGGAGGGAGGGGTGCAGGGGAGATATGTGTGGATGGCCAGACCATGCAGAGCTGCCGCCCTTTTATTCACACTGAACTAGCTGAGAAGGCAGTGGGGGGTTTGAGCAGAGGTGGAACAGGATTGACTTAACATTTTAACAGGTTTATTCTGGCTTGAGGGCAGCGGGGGAGGTTGAATGAGGCGAGAATGATAGAACAGTTCTGGTGAGAGATACGGATCACCCAGACCCACTTCACCAGGAGACGCCTCCAGAGCCAGAGGAATGGCTGTTAGAGCCAGAAATCAAAATCAATCCAGATTAAGCTGAAAGCAGAAGATCCAGCTTATTTCAGCATATTGCAGACATGGACACAGAAAAGTTACCTGTTGCTAGTGGTGTATGTTTTCACTGCATCTCCTCTTACACAAAATACACACACATAGTTGAAGCATAAGCTGTATTATCCTATATAGTTTAAATGCAAACTATCCAACAGTTTTTTAAAAATTTATATTGGTATAGTTGACTTACAATGTTGTGTTAGTTGCAGGTGTACAGCAAAGTGAGTCAGTTACATATATACAAATATCTACTCTTTTTTAGATTCTTTTCCCATATAGGCCATGACAGAGCATTGAGCAGAGTTCCCTGCGCTCTACAGCAGGTCCTTATTAGTTATCTATTTTATATATAGTAGTGTGTATATGTCAATCCCAATCTCTCAATTTATCCCTACCCCAACCCTGGTAACCATGAGTTTGTTTTCTACATCCGTGACTCTATTTTTGTAGATAAGTTCGTTTGTACCCTTTTTTTTAGATTCCACATACAAGCGATATCGTATGATATTTGTTTTTCTCTGACTTACTTCACTCAGTATGACAATCCCTAGGTCCATCCACATTGCTGCAAATGGCACGATTCTGTTCTTTTTTATGGCTGAGTAATAATATTCCACTGTATATATGTACCATGTCTTCTTCATCCATTCGTCTGTTGATGGACATTTAGATTGCTTCCATGTCTTGCTGTTGTAAATAGTGCTGCAATGAATATTGGGGTGCATGTATCCTTTCGAGTTATGGTTTTCTCCAGATATATGCCAAGGAGTAGGATTGCTAGATCATTTGGTAGCTGCGTTTTTAGTTTTTTAAGGAACCTCCATACTGTTCTCCATAGTGGCTGTACCAGTTTACATTCCCACCAACAGTGCAGGAGGGTTCCCTTTTCTCCACGCCCTCTCCAGCATTTATTGTTTGTGGATTTTTTGATGATGGCCATTCTGACCAGTATTGTGCTTTTTAACCATCTGTTTGTCTTCTTTGGAGAAATGTCTATTTAAATCTTCTGTCCATTTTTGGATTGGGTTGTTTGTTTTTTTGATATTGAGCTGCATGAGCTGTTTGTATATTTTGGAGATTAATCCCTTGTTGGTTGCTTCATTTGCAAATATTTTCTCCCTTTCTGTGGGTTGTCTTCATTTTGTTTATGGTTTCCTTTGCTGTGCAAAAGCTTTTAAGTTAATTAGGCTCCATTTGTTTATTTTTGGTTTTATTTTCATTACTTTAGGAGGCAGATTGAAAAAGATTTTGCTGTGATTTATGTCAAAAAATTTTTACAGTTTGTATGGAAACACAAAAGACCCTGAATAACCAAAGCAATCTCGAGAAAGAAAAATGTAGCTGGAGGAATCAGGCTTCCTCACTTCAGACTATAGTACAAAGCTACAGTAATCAAAACAGTATGCTACTGGCATAAAAACAGAAATATAGATCAGTGGAACAGGATAGAAAGCCCAGAGATAAACCCACGCATCTATAGTCACCTAATCTATGACAGAGGAGGCAAGAATATACAGTGGAGAAAAGACAGCCTCTTCAATAAGTGGCGCTGGGAAAACAGGACAGCTACATGTAAAAGAATGAAATTAGAACACTCCCTAACACCATACACAAAAATAAACTCAAAATGGATTAGAGACCTTAATGTAAGGCCAGACACTGTAAAACTCTTAGAGGAAAACATAGGCAGAACACTCTGACATAAATTGCATCAAGATCTTTTTCAACCCAATTGTGTAAATATAAACTGTGGAATTCAGCATGCCTACAAATGTCTTGTGTTCCATTATTTGAATTGATTTGACTCTTTATTAACTGTTATAATTTTCTGGGTGGCTTTTCATACGTCCACAATAAACGTAATTCCTCTCTTTTTATTGGTAGACACTGGAGACTCAGGTGCTGGCAAACGATTTATGAGAAGTGACATCTTAGGACAGAGGCCACCTCCAACCAGAGCCCCATTCCTGCTTGAGCCATGCTTGGGACAACGAAATGTGAGTGACGTGGGCATAGAAGCGTCATCCCCGTCGCACTGGAGGGAGGCCCCTCTTCCCATCATCCCCTCCCGGGCCGGCTCACTCTGACCTTTTCCCACCCGCAGTCTGACCCCGGGGGACCGCCACAGTGCTCCTTTGTGATTCTGGCCACAGTGGTTTTATCTTCATGCTCTTAAATCAGAATATGGACAATAAAGATGTCTTTTTGCAAGCAGTTAAGGGGAGGCCAAAAAAAAACACACTGCGGTATGATTCAGCGAACCCACTTCTGGCTATCTATCCAAAGGAGTTAAAATTAGGGTCTCCAGGTGATATCTGCATTCCCATATTCACTGCAGCATTATTCACAATAGCCAAGACATGGAAGCAGCCTAAATGTCCATTGGTGGACGAATGGTTCAAGAAAATGTGGTATATACATATAATGGAGTATTGTTCAGCCTTAAAAAGAAGGAAACCTTGTCATTTGCAATGACCGGGATGACCTAGAAGACATTATGCTAAGTGAAATAAGCCAGATACAGAAGGACAAATACATGATAGAAGCAGAATAGGATGGTGATTGCCAGGGGCTGGGAGGAGGGTTAATGGGGAAATGTTTGTCAAAGGACACAAATTTTCAGTTATCTAAGGTGAATAATTCCTAGAAATGTACTGTATAGCATAGAACCTATAGTTAACAATTCCATATCAGATAACTTAAAATTTGCTGAGAGGGTAGATGTTAATTGTTCTTGCTCCCTACCCCCCCCAAAATAAATAAGTAAATAAATAGGGTGGGAGGAAGCTTTTGGAGGTAATGGATATGTTTACGGCATAGATTGTGGTGATGGTTCACAGGTGTATACTTATCTCCAAACTCATCAAGTTGTATATATTAAATGCATACTGCTTTTTGTATGATAATCATACCTCAGTAAAGTGGTTTGAAAAAAAGACCAGAGGTCTTCGCTTCCCTGGTGGCGCAGTGGTTGAGAGTCCGCCTGCCGATGCAGGGGACGCGGTGTTCGTGTCCCGGTCTGGGAAGATCCCACATGCCGCGGAGCGGCTGGGCCCGCTGAGCCTGCGCGTCCGGAGCCTGTGCTCCGCAACGCGAGAGGCCACAACAGTGAGAGGCCCGCGTACCGCAAAGAAAAAAAAAAAAAAAAAAAAGCAGATATTTTGTTTTATTTGGGGTTGTAGTCTGAGCTTAGTGCATAGTATACAGGAGGTACCTTACATTAATCAGTAAAGGCCAAAAGAAAGACTGTAGGGCTTCCCTGGTGGCGCAGTGGTTGAGAGTCTGCCTGCCGATGCAGGGGACACGGGTTCGTGCCCCGGTCCGGGAGGATCCCACATGCCGCGGAGCGGCTGGGCCCGTGAGCCCTGGCCGCTGGGCCTGCGCGTCCGGAGCCTGCGCTCCGCAATGGGAGAGGCCATAGCAGTGAGAGGACTGCGTTATCAAAAAAAAAAGAAAAAGAAAGAAAGACTGTAAACAAGGAAAAGGTCCTCAGTTTGTGGTTTGCCTAAATCCTTCTCATGTTTCTTCTTGTAGAAGTTAGACACCTGGATTTGCTTAGATTATTCAGGAATGTAAGATAAATTTTAATGGATTAGGCTGCATGCTTCCTCTTTTTTAATTTCCCAATCATGAATTGAGAATGAGCTCTTTGGAAGGCTTCATACTAGTACTGTGGATGCTTCCCACCCCCACCCCACCCCCGCCCCATCCCCACCCCCCCAAACAAAAGCCCTCAAACAACCACCACCACAAAAACAAGATCTAGCCTCTGCCCATTGAATTTGAGAGTCTAGGAGCTGCTATTATATAAAAAGATGGTGAGATACACTCTGTGACCTAAAGAACAAGTAAAAGGTAGGGGTAAAGAGGGCAGGCAGTTGGAGCTGAAAGCAATCAAGTGTAAATGGCCTGAGGCAAGGCAGTTTGGAGCCTTAGGAAAATGCAAAGCCTTCAGTGAGTAGTAATTTTAAGTGAGGTTGCCTGGAGGGCTAGACGAGACTATGGGAGTGGAGAGCCCGGCCAGACCCTTTGATGGAGGGCCTCACAAGTTCTAGATTTTTGTTGGTAGTTAAATAAATGGAAATAATGGTTATTTAGAAGAAAGGGTAGCTGGTAGGGAAGATAACGGTCAATGACAAAAATTCTACGGACTTGGAGTTGTTTCCAACAGGGAAAGATTCTCCCCCAAGCGCAGTATGTATTATATCCTCTGGTGTGGATATTACACGATTGTCTTTGCTAGGCAGCATTTTAGTTAATTGCGGTTTCTTTGTCTTGCTGTTTGGTTAATGTGCTCGAGTTCGTGGGGCTAGTGAAACAGCACGTAACGCAACTGATTAGCTTAAACTGGTTTTGCCTCCTTAAATGGGTTGTTGATCAAACCTTGAGTTATTTTACAGAGACAGAACTGCACATGTCCAAGAAGGAACCCATGACCCCAGGATGACCCTAGGAGCGAGACGTTCAGTCTGCAGAACTCGGAGAATAGCAATGTTGCCTGGAGAGCCCGTGCAAGTCCTTCAAATAAGGAAAATCTGGCCTCCAGCAGCAGGAGTAGCTTATACGGACTAATTCAAGACTAGCCAATTAGCGTCCAAGTTTGAAATTACCCTAACCCCTTAAATTTCACCCAGACCGCAGGCTTGAGGTGAGGTTTGAGAGACGTGTCTCCTGTGTTAGTCGGCCTGGCAGCAAAGCTCTTTGCTCAGAAACGGTTGCCATAGTGTTGGCTTCTGTGCACACAGGGAGTGAGCCCTTGTTCAGTAAGTTTTGGCAGCCCAGGTGAGATTTAGGTCTTGGGACCGCCTGCCCGAGGCACTGCAGCCCCCGGCAGGGTGTGGGGGCCTCGGCACCGACCTTGAGTAGCCACCTAGACTGAATTTGTCTAGAAGGTCGTCGGCTCTGGGGTTCCTGCTTCCCCGCCATGGCACTCCAGGCTCCTTCGGCTGCTTTCACTTTTTTTTTTTTTTTTTTTTTTTTTTGCGGTACGCGGGCCTCTCACTGTCGTGGCCTCTCCCGTTGCGGAGCACAGGCTACAGACGCGCAGGCGCAGCCGCCATGGCTCACGGGCTTAGTTGCTCCGCGGCACGTGGGATCTTCCCGGACCGGGGCACGAACCCGTGTCTCCTGCATCGGCAGGCGGATTCTCAACCACCGCGCCACCAGGGAAGCCCTGCTTTCGCTTTTGAGAAAAGGAAGAGCTCCGGGATCAGACGGCTTTGGGGTGAGTAACCTTGTTAAAATGCGCCCGCACCTGAATTGTCTAATGATCTCTTCGGAATTGTGGGTCAGAGTCCTGCCTGGGGGAGTTTTTTTTTTTTGGTCGGGATAGAGTCCAGGTGAGAGTCCTAAGGCTAGGATCGTGGGCTCGAGTCCCACCCTAAGAGAGACGGTAGGAAAGGTTACCGCTGCTGAGGTACTCAGAGGATTGGGTTCCAGTCCCAGGCGTTTGGATTTGTTTGCCTCTGTTTGTTTATGTCTGACTGTTACATTTGTTAGGGTTGGCTAATGGGAGTTGGCCATCGGACGACTGTGGCAAAACGTTATTAAACCTGATATTAATGAGGGTCCTCTGACTCCGGAGGTAAAGGACCTTTTGCTCCTGGACTGGGAACCTTGCTTTACAGGGTGATGGGGCTTCCCCCATGCCCAAGATGATTGCCCGGAGGTGGCGTTACACGTGTATATTCCTCTTTTATTTTTTTGTCGTTTTATTGGAGAATAGTTGATTTGCTATGTTGTGTTCGTTTCAGGTGTACATCAAAGTGAATCAGTTATAACACAGACATCTGTTCTTTCTTTTTCAGATTCTTCTCTCATATAGCTTATCACAGAATATTGAGTAGAATTCCTTGTGCTATACAGTAGGTCCTTGTTGGTTACCTGTCTTACATAGCAGTGTGTATGTTAATCCCAAGCTCCTGGTTTATCCGTTCCCCCCACCACGTTTCCCCTTTGGTAACCATAAGTTTGTTTTCGATATCTGTAAGTCTGTTTCTGTTTCGTAAGTAAGTTCATTTATGTCATTTTAAAAAATTAGATTACACATATGAGTGATGTATGATATTTGTCTTTCTGTCTGACTTATTTCACTTAGTGTGATAATCTCTAGGTCCGCCCATGTTGCTGCAGATGGCATTCTCTCTTTCTTTTTTCTTATGACTGAGTAATATCCCGTTGTGTATATGTACCACATCTTCTTTATCCATTCCTCTGTCGATGGGCATTTAGGTCACTTCCATGTCTTGGCTGTTGTAAATAGTGCTGCAGTGAACACTGGGGTGCGTGTACCTTTTCAAATTATGGTTTTCTTTGGATATGTGCACAGGAGTGGGATTGCTGGATCACATGGTATATATATATTTTTAATTTTATTGGAGTATAGTTGATTTACAATGTGTTCGTTTCAGGTGTACAGCAAAGTGGTTCAGTTACACATATACATATATTCGTTCATTTTCAGATTCTTTTCTCATACAGGTTATCACAGAATATTCAGTGATCAGAGTTCCCTGGGCTATACAGTAGGTCCTCGTTGGTTATCGGTCTTATATATAGTAGTGTGTATGTTAATCCCAAGCGCCTGGTTTATCCCCCCTCCCCCACCATGTTTCCCCTTTGGTAACCATTAAGTGAGTTTTCAATATCTGTAAGTCTGTTTCTGTTTTGTAAATAAGTTCATTTGTGTCATTTTCTTTTTCAACACATTTTTTTAACATCTTTCTTGGAGTATAACTGCTTTACAGTGGTGTGTTAGTTTCTGCTGTGTAACAAAGTGTGTCAGCTATACATATACACATGTCCCCATATCTCTTCCCTCTTGCGTGTCCCCTGCGTTGGCAGGCAGATCCTTAACCACTGCACCACCAGGGAAGTCCCGGAATAAAGTTTTCATCTCAAAAGCCAGTGCCGTAGTGTTGGCTCCTATGCGTGTCAGGCAGTGAGCCCTTGCTGGGTAACACCAGTAAATGACAGGCCTGGGACTAGACTCCTGGTCTGAATTCCTCTAGATCTCACACTGTGACACTCCTCTTGGCCTAAAGCAGAGCTTGTATTCCTTGATACTCAAATGTGTCTTGGGATAAAAATGAGGACTCTGTAGGTAAAGAATGGGATTGGAATATAGCCAAAGCATTGAAAAACACCTCAGTAAATGACAGTTAGGAATAAGGAGGAGGAACAGGAATAAGGAGAAGAAACAGATGATACTCAGTGACAATAAGATCATCTCTATACGCGCTGTCAGATAACCTCAGTCAGCGGAATCACAGAACCATCCTGGACAGCTCCTTTCCTCTAGCAGTATGCGCCTATCTCAGATACTGCGGGTTGGGTTCTAGGTCACCGCAATAATGCAATAAAGTAAATCACACGAGATTGTGGCTTTCCCAGTGCTTATAAAAGTTGTTAATCCTATTGTACACTTACTAGACAGTGTCTGAAAAAATGTACACATCTTAATTTAAAAGTACAAAACAGTTACAATAATAACAAAGAACCATAAGAAAATAATGAAAAAGTTTAAAATCTTTCAAGAATTAACAAAATGTGGCACAGGGACACCCCACGTGAACACATGATGTTGGGAAAACGGCGCCCGTTCACACGTTCAATGCATGGTAACCACAAACTTAACAATTTGTAATAAAACAGAATATCTGTGAAGCATGATTAAGTGAAATACGATAAGAAGAGGTATGCCTATAAGTCAATTAAAACAAGTCACAGAAGAGGCTAATTCTGGCTATTGGAAAGGACAGATTAGCATTATTTTTCTCTGGGAGCCCACCCCTGTCCTGGGCCCCCTGCCTTATGTTGCATGTTCCCCATCTCGCGTCAAGTCTGGGACATGAAACTACAAGGTTTGCACTAGGTACACTGCTCAAGAGTTTGCAGGGATGTGGCATTCCCCAGGAACCTTTTAATCCAAGAGGGAGACAAACTGAACACCCCGCCCCACCCTCCCCCACCATGAGTGAGGACTGGAGAGGCAACCACGCCAAAATATAGGTCATTCAGAGAGCTGACCAAACGTGCTCTCAGACCTAGAATGCCCAGGCAGGGCCTCCTCTCTTGTAAGTCTCATAGTTCTCAGCGAGGTCAAAGTCTTAGTCTAAGAAGAACAGCCTCAGTTCAGTAGAGGGAGAAGCTCAGGTTGGAGGGTCAGGGAGGATCGGGTCCCTGGACTGGCCAGGAGTATGGTGGGGTCCCTGAGTGAGGAAAGAGGTATCACCAGACCCACAAACGAGGGGGCTTTACAGACCCCTGTCCCCATTCTTAACCACGAGAGGCCCCACCCGGGCAGAGCTATAGGGATGAGAAGCCTCCTCATTGCCGTCTGTCTGGTCTCGGCGAGGGAAAGGCTTTGTCTTATCAGGATCAGGTCCCAGTTCTGCAAGGGAAAGGGGTCTTGGCCATAACCAGGCAAACCAGGGTCAAGGTGAGGACCTCAGTGCTAATGAGAGGGTCTCTCTCCCAAGGAGGGAGGCTCACAGGGTGGCACCCCTCTTGTCAGGCAGAGATAGTCAGAGCAACGCCCTGACTTCCCCACTAGGGACTCCGGGAGGTGAGGGCTTTGGAGCCTGGAGGGCTCGGGACCACAGAGGGGGAGGGGTCACGGACTCTGAGAGATGGCCCGGAGAGAACCGCGAGGGAGGCTCAAGGGATGGCTGACCTCTGAACCCAAGGGTCCCGTAGAACCCCGCCCTTCCCGTCAGCCCTTGGAACCCCGCTCGAGGCAGCCATAGCCGGAAGTGGCTGCGACACTTCCGGTCCGGGGGCGAGGAGCTGGACGGTTATTCACGGCGGTTGTCCGGCCAAGGGCGGATTCCCAGGACTGATCTGCAGTCGAGGTGAGGACCTGAATTGCGGACCCAAGGGACCCTTCCCCACTCCCGTAACAAAGGTGACCCCCACAAATCCCGCCTGTGTGATCAAAAGTGAAAAGGTTCCCGAAAAGCCGTTAGGCTGAGTTCCGCCTGGAAGTTCTCAAGGGGGAAAGCCGTAATAATCAAAGAGAGAATTTGCGGATTCTGTCAACCAAGGAAACCTAGGCCCTAACTGAGGTCAAGGCGGGGGGCGGGGCGGGGCCTGAGTGCTAGTGAGGGAGCTGAGATGGCAACAAAGCAGCACCCATGCACTCAGTTCCCGGAGGCTCCAGGCCGGGGCGGGGGTGGTCATGTATAGCGGGCCCCGACTCCCCCCCACCCCCAGGAGCTCAAGGAGGTGAAGCTTGTGGGCACAGTTCAGTAAAGGGAGGAGTCCCAGGCTCTGACAGATTCCAAGATGGGGACCCTGTATGTAGGACCTAGGGACCACCGACTCCAGAGCACTGGCGTACCACAGCCCCCCGCCCCAGCTGTCAGCTGTCAGAGCCCCGGAGTAGTTGTGGCCGGATGTGAGTCATCGTGACTTTGGCTTCAGAGGTTCCAGGAAGTGAGAACTTCCGTCTGAGGGCCATGCCTCCGGCCGGCCAAGAGAAAACTCCCAGTACTGGTCTGGAGTCAAGGTGAAGACTTTGAGTGGGGAGTGAGGGGTGCCACTCGGCCCATAACAAACTGCTCTGAGTCTCGCTGCTGCCGTAGGCCCTGGGAAGCCCCAACAGAGCCATCAAACTGAGTTCTGCCTGAGATGTCTCGGGGCTGGGAGGGCCTGGGTCTAGGGAGTAGCTCCATCTTGCAGGTGGAGGATACCTAGGTCCTAACTGAGGTGAAGGTGAGGGCCCTAAACACTCATGAGGGGGCCTCCCCCCATTATTAGGGGTGGCGTTGCAAAGCAGCGCCCCTACACTTGTGGGAGGCTCCAGCCAGGGGTAGTCATGTATGTGGGACCCTGACTTTCCCCTCTAGGGACTCAGGGACTTGAGGGCTTTGCTCTGACGCTGGACTACCCAGGTTATTGGTGGGAGGAGTCCTAAGTCCTACCCCGAGTTAAGGTCAGAGAGCTGAGTGAGGGCTAAGGTGGACACCGACTCTAAAATGTAGGGCCTCATAAATTCTGCCCGTGTTCTGAGTAGAAGCCAAGAGTATCTGTCAAGCTGAAGCACTCTCCTCGTTTGTCTGGAGAGCTCAGAGCTGTGAGGATGTTGGACTAATTGAATAGCCTCAATTCTGCAGAGGGAAGAGAGCCGGGGCTTTATAGGAGTCAGGGTGAGGACTCTGAGAGAACAGTGATGATACCACTCACCCACCCACAAACAGAGGAGGCAACAGAGAGTGCCCCCCTCCTTGCTCGCAGCCCTGAGGAGCCCGGGTATGGAAGTCAGGTGTATGTGAGCCCTCCTTTTTTCCTGATGGTATCAGGTTGGTGAGAGTCTTTGTCTGAGAAGAGGCACATCAGATCAGACGCAGGTATCCCAGGCCCTACCTAGAGCCCCAAGGCAAGGACCCTGAATGAGGACTGAGGAGCCCAATGAGCCCCGGACAGAGTCCCATAGAGCTGTCAGCTGTGGGTGCCCCCCTGGCAGGGGCACTGGGCTGCGGTGCCCCTTCGCTTCTTCTTAAGGTATCCCAGAAAGACGAGGACCTGGGTCTGAGGTAATCAGTTTAGAGCGGCACAGAGGAGGGGGCCCAGGCCCTGCCAAAAGCGGATACACTGGTCCTGAATATGAACTGAGGGGACCCCCACGCTCCAGAGTAGAGGGGGCTCCACGAGTACTAGATCACTGCCCATTGCTGCTCTCAGCCCCAGTAAGCACCAGGCAGGGCTGGCAGGCTGCAGCCTGAGGCTCACTTTAATGATTTCCACAGGGTTCTTAGAGGACAGGGTGATCAGAACAGGAGTCCTGTGTGTTCACAGAGCAGTGCCCACATGGAAACCTACAGGGCGGCCCTCTTAAAGGCAGGGTGGTACCTCCCTGCTGTGGGCGCTCACACCCTCTCATCCTCTCTCCCCTCTGCCAGATCACCCGCTGTCCTACCTGCACTCCTGCCTGTTGTCCCTGACCACAGCCACCATGCGTCGGGGTCGGAGGAGTAAGCTCCGCACCCGTGAGAGACGCCGCCAGGCCCAGAGTGGGACCCAGGGTCTGACGGGTGCTCAGGCCACTCCGGCCGCCTCGTCTTCGTCTCCTCCTCCTCCCCTTGGAGTTACTGCTCAGAGAAAGCTGGGTGCTAAGTCATGTAGCACTCTCAAGAGTCCTCAGAGGGCCCGAGCCACCAGCACTAAGCCTGCAGGTGTTTCTCCCGGAAGATCATACAAAGGAGCCAAAGGCCAAATGGAGAAAAAGCAGAGGTCCTCTCAGGCCCCCGTCTCCGCTGTGCGGTCTCGAAAACGCGCTCTAAGGAAGACAGCGAATGTGTTGGTGCAGTTCCTGATGCACATGTATAAAAAGAAGAAGCCTGCTATGAAAGCACATATGCTGAAGCTGATCCGCAAAAAGTACCAAAATCAATTCCCTGAGATCCTCAGAAGAGCTGCTTTCAACTTGGAGGTGGTATTTGGTATTGACTTAAAGGAGGTGGGCCGTGCCAAGCATTCTTACACCTTTGTCAGCAAGATGGCTCTCCCCAACAATGGGGCCGTGAGCCGTGTCAGGGGGTTCCCCAAGACTGGCCTCCTGATGCATCTCCTGGGCGTGATCCTCATGAAGGACAACTGCGCCACCGAGGAGACTATCTGGGAATTCCTGAGTAAGATGAGAATCTATGTCGGGAAGAGGCACTTCCTCTTTGGGGAGCCCAAGAAGCTCATCACCGAAGATTTGGTGAAGCTGAAGTATTTGGAGTACCGGCAAGTGGCCAACAGTGATCCAGCGCGCTACGAGTTCCTGTGGGGCCCGAGAGCCCACGCCGAGACCAGCAAGATGAAAGTCCTGGAGTTCCTGGCCAAGGTCAATCACACCGTCCCCAGTGCCTTCCAGTCTTGCTATGAAGAGGCTTTGAAAGATGAGGAAGAGAGAGCCCAAGCCAGTGGCTGTTCCAGTGCTCTGTCCAGCTCCTCCCACACAGAATCTAGGGCAGATCCTGTACTCCGTGGCTGAAGAGAGCACTCAGTGTTCCAAGTAGTGTAGGGCTGGGTGTGACGGAGCGAACGGGCTGTTGATACCCTCGTGCTCCTGTTCTGTGTGGGGAATTTGGAAATACGTCTGTGTTTTTGTTTTTTTTGCTTTTTTTCAAACGCTACTCCTAAATGAAATTTTATTTAGCGTTATAATGTAAGTTTATGAATTATATCAGTCATGCTTACTGTTGTTTATCAGGTATAAGAATAAGAGTTTTGCAAAACAGATTGGGAAAATTTCCATCTTGTTTAGTAATTTGGTGGAAGATAACATGGCATTGCAATATGCAATTCCTTGGAAATGTGAAAAAGTATAGTATAGTATACTGTAGTATAGTATAGAAAAAGGAAGATGGTCAATATTTGGTTTCCTAATTCATTTGACTCTGATTTATAAAATTATAAATAACTGTATGTGCTTGGCTCGTTCCACAATGTAGAATTAAATGATAATAAATTAGACCTCATGCTCACAGGCTCATTTATTCCCCAAACGTTAATTGAGCATCTGCTCTTAGAAGGCTCCATGCTAGTACTGTGAGAGCTGAGAAGAAGACCTAGCTGCCGACCGTAAAATTATAGAGTTGAGAAGCAGCTATCATATAAAGAAAATGGTGATATATATATACTCTAAGACCAGAAGGACAAATGAAACGACAGGGTAAGAAAGGAGAGGGGTGGTTTCAGATGATAGCAGTCAAATGTAAATTCCCTGACGCAAGGCAGTGGCGGGCCTTGGGAAAATGTCCGTCCTTCCGTGGGAGGTGGTTATATGTTAGGTGCGCGGCGGGCTAGCCGAGACTGGTCGTTTTGAGCAGGGGCCAGCTCCTCAGATGGTGGGCCCTGTAGTTGAAAGACGAAGCCTGGAATGGGAAGCTGCCCTTAGCAGGTACAGGCACACTTCATTTTGTTGCGCTCTGCTTTATTGTATTTCACAGATACTGCTTTTTCTCTGCTTTGCTTTGCTTTTTTTAAAACAAATTGTAGATTTGTGTCAACCTTGCTCCCAGCAAGTCTTTCAGCGCCATTTTTCCAACAGCGTTTTCTCACTTCATGTCTCTGTGTCACATTTTGGTGATTCTCACGATACTTCACACCTTCCCCCAGCAAAAAGATGGACTCGCTGAAGGCTTAGATGGTGGTTGGTATTTTTTAGCAGAAAGGTATTTTTTAATTAAGGTGTGTACATCGTTCTTAGAACGCTATTGCACGCTTAATAGACTGCAGTATAGCGTGAACATAAATTTTATGAGAACACTGGGAAACCGAAAAGTTCTTGTGACTCACTTTATTTTGGGGGGGTCTGGAACCAAACGTGCAACACCTTCGAGGTCTCCCTGTGCTTTGGGGTTGTGGGTAAATCAGAGAGAAATCACCTGAGGCAGGAACAGAACGTGTCCTGTGCTCTTGTCCCAGTGCAGGTGAACACTGTGCAAATTAGATGTTTTATTCACGTCACGCCTCCAGGGAGTTGCTGAGAAATGAGGGTGGTAGTCCCCTGAGGTGGGACGCCCAGAAGCCACCGGGCTGGCACTCTTTGCCCTAGTTGGGGGAGCCGGAGCCCACTCCACTAAAAAGACCTCATTCAAATTAAGTTATCGTGATTGTAATTTGGCAAACTCTAGGCAAGGAATAGATATTCGTGGGTGGTTAAATGGATGAACGTGGGAGTGGTTTATAAAGAAGGGCAACCGAGAGGGCGGTAAGTGTTTGGCCCGTGAGACATCTTAGAGCTTCCTGTTGCATCTACTGCGGAAGTCTACCTCATGTTGACCTTGAATGACATACTCTCACAGGGAAATACTACTTTCCCTTGCTGAGCAGGATTTTGCCTGATAGGGGTTTCTTTGCCCTAGAGCCCTGCTTATTCTCTGCCATCTCCTGGGTTGAAAGTTCAATCTCAGTGTAGTGGGTTGAAACTCCAGGGGACAAATTAATCACAGTAAGAACTGGCATCCTTGAAAGTCTCAGTACCGGCCAGGCAATGGGCCAGGCACTTCACAGGCGTTATATAAATTCTGTCAGTCCCCAAGACAGAGCTTCTCAAACCCATTTCACAGATGAAAAGACCGGGGCTCACTGAGTTGGGAAGTGCGTTCAGTTTCACACAGCTGTTAAGTGACAGCGTTGGAACTAGACTCCTGGCCTAACTAAGTCTGACGCCCACACTTTACCATTCCTCCCAGCCCGAGGCCGACTTTGTGTTCCTTAATTCACCTTACTTCTCACTCACTACAAAATATATCTCAGGTGATAAAAAGGAGGGCTCTGTGCCCCAAACACTGGATGGGAATACATAAGCACAGCCATGAGCGTATCAAAGTAGTTGGAAAGGGTGAAGAGAGCAGAGGGAAGGTATTTAGTGACAGTATGGTCATCTACATATCCAAAGTCAGACAACCTCAAAAGATCAGGGCCTCAGAAAATCACGCTGGACAGCCCTTTGCATTTGGAAGTGAAGTCTATTCAAAGAGAAGTTACATAAAAGGCCAAGTCTTGCTGGTAAAGAGAAGGGAAAAACCGATGTGTTTTTTTTTTTTCCTTGACGGCACATCCATCCTGCCTACTTCACATCACTGCTGGGACGGAGACCCAGTCTCTGAAGGGTTTGCAATAGGGAAACTGGTCCAGAGTTTGCAGGGAGGTGCCCTTTCCCAGGAAGCCTTTAACCGAGAAGCGGGAGCCACGATGAAGGGCCCCTTGCCGGCGGCCTGGGGAGAGCAGCGTATGCCAGGCGAAGCCGTCAGGCTGAGCTCGCACTTCCTCGTCAGGCTTCTCAGGGGCCTGTGAGTCCCACCTAGGAGGATGGGCTCAGGTCGGCGGAGGGAGGAGTCCCAGTCTCTGCCACACGAGATGGTGAGGACCCTGAATGAGGAACGAAGGAGGCCCCCCCGCCACCCCCGAACAGTGTGTCCCGTGGACCCCTGACCCTGCCGTCAGCCCGCAGAGTCCCCAGACAGCCTTGGCAAGATGGGGCTGAACCTGGTTTCCACGTAAGAGGTTGAGAAAGTGAAGACTTCGGCCTGAGGCTGGCCAGCTCGCGTCAGCAGAGAGAGGGTTTCCAAGGTGCGCCAGGAGGAAGGGTTCAGGGCCCACCAAACCCACATCAGCGGGGCCCTCACGGAACCCTCCCTGTTGCCGTGGCAGATCCGGGTGTAAATGTCAGGAAGCGCCGGCCTCATATCCTCCTCGGGGATAACACAAAAGGGAGGAACTTGGTTTGAGGCGGGGGGTCCCGGGGCAGCAGAGGGGGCAATCTTAGGCCTGGGCGTGAGGCAGATTCAGGGTGCTGAGTTCGAACCCTGCGTGGCATCGCCACCATACGGTCTCAGCCTGCCTGATAACAGTTGTCACGCATGGCATGGCAGGTGTGGCCAAGGAAAGGCCACCCTCCCCTCCGCCTGTTGGATCTCAGGGAAATAAGAGCCTTTCTCTGAAGAAATGTCCTCAGGTCGGGAAAGAGGGGAGCCTCAGGCCCTGCCAGGCGGCAGAGCAGGGAAACTGAGTGAGGACTGAGACGCCCACCCACTCTTGGATAGAGGGGGAGACTGGCCCTGCGCCGGCACTCCAGACTTAAATCCCCAGGGAAGGGTGTGAAGCGGAGCCACGACCACCCGCCCCCATCAGTTTTCGTTTTAGTTCACTTTACTGTTTTTTAAAGCAGTCTTAGGTTCACAGCAAAATGGAGCAGAAAGGACAGAGGATTCCCACGTACCCTCCTCCCTGACACAGCGCACACCTCCCCCACGATCGACATCCCCCGTCAGAGCGGGCCGTTTGCTACCATCTACGAAGCTACATTGACACATCATCAGCACACAAAGCCCAGAGTTACATTAGGCTTCGTTCTTGGTGGTGTGCACTTGGTGGGTTCCGACGAATGTATGATGGCCTGTATCTACCCTTATGGGTGTCCTACAGAGTCATGTCACTACCCTAAGCGTTCTCTGTGCTCTTTTCATCCCTCCCTGCCCCCAACCCCTGGCAACCCTTGGTCTTTTTACTTTTTCTATAGCTTTGCCTTTTTCCAGGATGCCATGTAGTTGGAACCATGCAGCATGTAGCCTTTTAAGATTAGGTCCTTTCACTTAATAATACACTTCTGAGGTTCCTCCATGTCTTTTCATGGTTTGATAACTCCTTTATTTCTAGCACTGAACAGTAGCCCATTATTTATCCATTTACCTGCTGAAGGGCACCTTTGTTGCTTCGAAGTTTTGGCAATTACGAGTAAAGCTGCTGTAAACATCGGTGTGCAGGTTTTTGTGTGGATGTAAGTTTCCGACTCATTTTGGTAAATGCCGAGGAGCATGATTACTGGATTGTATGGGAAGAGTATGTTTAGTTGCCTTAAAAAAAAAAAAAAAACAGTGTATTGAGGTAGGATGGACACACAAAAAGCGTACATATTTAATGTATACAAATTGATGAGTTTGGAGATAAGTACCCACTTGTGAAACTATCAGTCACCACAGTTTATGCCATAAACATATCTATGACCTCCAAATGTTTCCTCCCACCCTTTTTACTGTGTGTGGGTGATAAGAACACTTACCATGAGATTTAACCTGTTAGAAAGTGTACAATATAGTATTCTTTTTATTTATTTACTTATTTATTTATTTATGGCTGCGTTGGGTCTTCGTTGCCACGCGCGGGCTCTCTCTAGTTGCGGCGAGCGGGGGCTACTCTTCGTCGAGGTGCGCGGGCTTCTCATTGCGGTGGCTTCTCTTGTTGCAGAGCACGGCCTCTAGGCACGCGGGCCTCAGTAGTTGTGGCACACAGGCTCAGTAGTTGTGGCTCGCGGGCTCTAGAGCACAGGCTCAGTAGTTGTAGCACACGGGCTTAGTTGCTGTGTGGCATGTGGGATCTTCCCGGACCAGGGCTCAAACCCGTGTCCCCTGCATTGGCAGGCGGATTCTTGACCACTGCGCCACCAGGGAAGTCCGCAATATAGTATTCTTAACTGTAAACTCTATGCTGTATAGTAGATCCCTAGGACTTACCTTGCATAACTGAAACTTTGTAACTTTTGATTAAAACCTTCTCATTTTCCCCATCTCTATAGCCCCTGGCAACCACCACTCTACTCAGCTTCTCTGACTTTGACTATTTTAGATTCCTCATATAAAGGACATCATGCAGTATTTGTCCTTCTGTGTGTGGCTTATTTCACTGGAACATAATGTTCTCTAGATTCATTCACGCTGTCATAGCTGGAGAAGTTAGCTTCTTTTTAAAGCTGAAGGATATTCCATTGTATGTATATTTTACACTTTCTTCATCCATTCATCCATCGGTGGACATTTAGGTCGCTCCCATAGCTTGGCTATTATGAATAATGCTGAAACGAACATGGGAGTGCGGATATCTCTTCAAGGTCCTGATTTCAATTCCTTTGGATAGGAGTGGGATTGCCGACAATATCATAGGTTATTTTTTGATTTTTTGAGGAGCCTCCATACTGTTTCCCATAGAGGCTGGACCAATTTACATTCCCAGCGACAGTATAGAATATGTTTAGTTTACTAAGAAAGTGGCAAACTGGCTTCCGGAGTGGCTATACCATTTGCATCACCACCAACAATGAAAGCGTTCTTGCTGAATCACATCCTCACCAGCTTTTGGTGCTGTCGGTCCTTTGGAGTTTGGCATGTAGTGGTATCCGGTTGTAATTTTAATTTGCAGTTCCCTAACGGTATATGATGGTGAGCGTCTTTTCATATGTTGGTTTGCCATCTGTATAGTTTCCTCAGTGAGGTATCTATTCATATCTTTTGTCCATTTTTTATCGGGTTGTTAGTTTCCTTCTACATTTTGGATGAAAGACATCATGAGATATGTCTTTGGCAAATATTTCCTCTGAGACTGTAGCTCATCTTCTTGTTCTCTTGATGGTGTATTTTTGCAGGTTGGAAGTTTAAGGGAATGAAATCTAGCTTATCAGTTATTTCTTTCATGGATCCCCATCACATTTTATATGAGTTCTGGAAGGAGGTGAGATCCTGGGTCTGAAGGTCCAGCCCCCAGTCGGCAAAAGGAAGAGTCCGTGACCCCGTGCGGTATCCAAGTGAGGACTCCAAATGGTGACTTAGGATCTAACTAGCTCAGGACAGAGAGGTACCCACAGAGCTTTCACTACTGGGTTCCCCCTGGTAAGAGTGGTGGGCTGCGGTGCCCCTCTCACTTCCTCCTTGTGGGTCCCGGAGAGCTTTGGGGTGTCAACTTCAGAGTAACGGAGCGGGGAGTTTCCAGGCCTTGCCAGGAGCTGTCATGATAGTCCTGAAGCTGACCATGGAGGACTCCCTACACTGAGAAACACAAGTGGCCCCACTGCCAACCATGCCGTCACCCTGGTCGGTAAACCACGGGGCAGGCAGGCTGCAGCCTAAGGCTCACCGTCTCTCCAGTGGGTTCTCAGGGACACGTTGGCCAGGAGAGCAAGAGCCCTGCACGTTCCTAGGGCAGTGCCCTCAAGGAAACCTGCAGAGAGGGACTTGGTTAAAGCTGATGTGGACTCTCCCTGCTGAAGGTCCTCACACCCTCTCATTCTCCCCCCTCCCCCCTGCTCCACGTGCGGGCGTCACCCACACTCCTGCCTGCTGGCCCTGGTCACACTCATTCCCGAGGGTCACAGGGTCAACCCAGCGCTCGTGAGAAATGCCAGCGTGCCCGGGGTGCGACCCAGGATCTCCAGGGTGCTCAGAGCACTCGGCGGGAAAGAGTCCCCTTCTTCTCTTCCTCTCCTGTTTTAGGGACGTTTCCTTGGGTCCCCCCGTGGCTGGCATTCCTGGGAGCCTCAGAGATCCACATCCACCCTCATTACTCCTCAGCTGTTTCACGCACAATGTCTGAAAAAGGTGTCAAGAGCCAAGAGGAGAAAGTGCACGTCGCTCTAAAGCCTCAACCTCCACCGAGAGCTTACGGAAGGACCTTCTAACCAGGAAGGCAGGGAAGCTGATGCAATTCCTGCTGCAGAAATATTAGAGAGCCCATTACGAAGGCAGACATGCTGAAGGCTGTCAGCGAAATGTACAGGGGGCCCTTCCCTGAGGTCCTCCGGAGAGCCGCTGAGCGCACGGCGCCGGTCTGTGGTCTTGACTTGAAGGAAGTCAAGCCGCGTGCTGGTTCCTATGCCCTTGGCAGCAAGCCAGCCCTCACCGACGACAACGGCGGCCTGAGGCGTGGCTGGCCGCTGCCGAAGAACGGGCTCCTGATGCCTGTCCTGGGTGCCATCTTCTTGAAAGGCGACCGCGCCTCTGAGGAGGAGACCTGGGAATTCCTGAGTATTTTAGGCGTCTGTGAGGGAAGGAAGCATTCAACCTTCGGGGGCCCCAGGAAGCTTATCACAGAAGGTCTGGTGCAGGAGAAGTACCTGGCGCATCGTCAGGTGCGCGACAGCGGTCTCCCACGCTGTGAGTTCCTGTGGGGCCGCAGAGCCCGTGCTGAGACCAGCAAGATGAAAGTGCTGGCGTTTGTGGCCAAGGTCACTGGTACCGCCCCCAGTGCCTTTCCAGTCCATTATGAAGAGGCTTTGAGAGATGAGGAGGAGAGAGCCCCCGAACATGGCTGTTTGTAATGGCATCGGTTAAGTGGGTAAATACCATCAGCGATCTGATCTTTAGAAACAGCAGTAAAGGATAGGCGGCGTTCTGGAATGAACGGCGTGGCTCTGGAGAGCCCGGGCAGGCTCCCTGCCCCGACGCCTGGGGCAGGGTGAGGGATGAGGAGAGCCGGCCAGCACACAGCCCGAAGCGGGTTCACAGCTTGGGCAGGAAGCCAGCTGTTCCTGTGAGCGGCGCGTCCTGGAGCCGTCCCGCCCAGGGGCCCGTGGCGTCCGGATGGCGGCGCGTCTTTGAAGCACAGCGTTCCTCCGGGTCCCCGCGCGGCCGGAACAGGCTGTCCCACAGTTTCTGCGGCTGCTCCCGTGCAGATGCGCGCATGCCCGGCCACCGTGGGCTCTAAAGCTGGCTTTGCTGTGCCACATCACGTGGTAGCGAAGTTCCCAGGGAGGACGCCAAACCTTCCTCTTTCCTCTGGGGACCAGAGGCTGGCAGATGCTGAGTAGGCAAGTTGACTAGGTTCGTGGTCAAGAGAGAAGCGGGTCTAAGATAATGAATGCAAGGCACATGGTTTTTCTGCCCGTTCTAGGATCTAGGTAGCCGTCATTGGTCAGTGAACAAGCTACTGTGTTTGAAATAAAGGGATGCGGACTGCCTTCAACTAACTAACTCCCTCGCTGTCTCTCAACATGGGCAGATTCTGGCACATCTAATTGCATGACTTTATTTTTTGTGTGTGTGTCTTTTTTCCTTTTATTTTTTTTTTAAATTGTTGGCTGCATTGGGTCTTCGTTGCTGCGTGCGGACTTTCTCTAGCTGCGGCGAGCAGGGACTACTCTTCATCGTGGCGCGCGGGCTTCTCATTGCGGTGGCTTCTCTTGCTGCGGAGCACGGGCTCTAGGCATGTGGGCTTCAGTAGTTGTGGTGCATGGGCTCAGTAGTTGTGGCACGCGGGCTCAGTAATTGTGGCGCACGGGCTTAGCTGCTTTGCAGCATGTGGGATCTTCCCGGACCAGGGCTCAAACCCATGTCCCCCGTATTGGCAGGCGGATTCTTAACCACTGCACCACCAGGGAAGCCCCGGCAGGAGGATTCTTAACCACTGAGCCACCAGGGAAGTCCCTAATTTCATGACTTTAGAAAAGCCTTTCAACCCCCAACTTCCTGTCCACCAGTCCTCTGACTGTGCTATGTAAAGATGTTTCCCTCTCTCTCTTTTTAAAATACAATCCTCAGTCCAGAAATAACATCACTCTACTTTGGGTTAAGAGGAAATTTCTTTTAAAATAAAACCCACACGTCTGGGATTCATAGTCTCCCTCCTGTGAATAAAGACTTTAAAACACAATTAAATATTTTAATACACCTTAACATACATGTGATTTACATGTATTGATGTGGGAATAAAATTTAAAAGAAATGTATTCATTTTAAGAATATGCCCATCAAGGAACAGAAAACTTGTTCCATTCAAACATGGAAAATTAGAGAGGATGGTAATTTTACCTAAAATAAGTCATTCAGTTAAAAAAAAAAAAACAAAACTCGTATCAGTGTTGCCTGTTTCCTGCTTTGAAAACTTTTGAATGTAATTTAAGATAAAGGAAACTACTTCACATTTTTCTAAAATAAATTGAGCTGTCCACAGGCATAGTGACAAATTAATGAGGGACTTTCCTCAAGCAAGCAAAGGGAATGTAAAGATTTTCATGATTATGTAGACACTGAATGTAATAAAATAAGATCCTGATGTTCCAGGGAGCAAGGTTAATCTCATGACAGTCCATCTTTATCAAGGTGCAGCCTGCTTAGGGAAACAGAGCATAGAGAAATCTGAGCTCAAGCCGCCCGGCCAGCAGGTGATTATGTGACTCAAAACAATAATCCTCTTTATAAAGAACACACTATGCTATTCTTCAAAGCAATTAGTTCATCTATCTTAAAAATCAAATAGAATTCCTGAGAAATGTATGTTTTTAGTAGTCTACCCTTTCTCAATTTAAGTGGCTTTGTCCCTGTGTACTCCACAACTGTGTCGCCCCTTTAAAACATAACCCCATTAAGAAGACGAATGATGTAGCTGTAATTGCCATGCCTGTTTTCCTGCTCTGTTTCCTCAAAGTTACGTACGCAATACAAAAGGCACCTTGAGGTGTGGTGGAGGTTGGAAACTCGTGTCTTTTGAAATCCCGGCAGCGTATCTCAAATCCTTACCTTTGTTAACTCGTCTGATCCCACACGTGGTACACCGTTAGACCGTAATTGGGCACCTAGAACAGAATGACTCTATTGGTGTAAAGCACAGGTTCTCAGTTGGGGGGGGGTCACCTAGCACCCCTCCCTGGGGGCCATGTATTGAGACATTTCGCTTGCAAGGAGGGGGGTTCCACTGGCATCTAGTGCGGAGAGGCCAGGGATGCTGCTCAATGTCCTACAGTGCGCCGGGACGCCCAGCAACAGAGAGTGAGCCATCCCCAGATGTCCATCTGTAGTGCTGAGGATGAGAAACCCTAGGCTAGAGGAAGGCTGGTTTCTTACCTTCTGAAGCTTTGGATTTTTGCTGGCAAGGCACCACTCCAGCTGGGACTGGATCCTTCTACCTTCCAGGAGAGAGACCTGTGTGAGTCCAGACCTGCCTGCTCTTCAGCTGAACCGTAGCGAGCGATGCCTAGCGTGCTTCTCTGTAACTGGCGTCTGGTGGCATGCCGGCTCGGCCCCGTAAATCTGTGCCCGGAGCCCAGCTGAGCGGAGCTCCTTTGACCACGGGGGTTGTGTGGTGCACCTGTGTTTTCAGTCAGGTCTTTTGCCGTTGAGCCCTGGCCATTTGTAAAGCCCTTCCAAGAGATGGGAAACTACTTAGGGGCATAGCCATGCAGTCGGATCTAGTATTACTGTATGATTTTTGTAGAAAGGGACATTGTCGCTGGCAAAACGAGGTTTGCTGGCAAAGCGAGGTTTCCCGGCAGACCAGATTTGAGGACTTTTTCTTTTTCTATGGAAAAGAAGTGTCATGGATATTCGGAACCAGGGCAAAAAAAAAAAAAAAAAAAAATTCTCTGTTCTGCTGGCAGACTGTGGTGTTTTTGTACAAATACAGCAGTTTCTTAGTTATCTATTACTGGGTAACAGATTAGCACGAATTACTAGAAATTACTGAGGCTCACAGGTGATGAACTCACCCACCTAAGGATCTGGGATTTGAACCTAGCTCTTCTGACAGGACATCTCCTGTCGTTTTAGATTATTGGCTCAGTAGGTGGATTCCTACCCCCTCCTGCACGTGCCCTGTATAATCCTGTTGTCCTGAGTTGGGTCAGGACCTGTGAATATGATGAGGTGACGCTTCCTCTACCCAAGCTCCGGACCCAGGGAAACTGTGAGATAATTAGTATATGTGCTTATAAGCCACTGACTGCTAGTTACTCTCTGTGAGCCTTAGGGGACCCCCTCTCTAAAGTGCCGCTGACTTGACTACTTCCACAGTCGGCAAGAGCATGAAAAGAGATAGCGAAGAAAGAGCTTTGCATAGAATGGATACCGAGTAAAGGCTAGTCCCTTGCCTCCACCCCACCCCCGTTCCCTTTAATTCTGTGTCCTTTAAAAAGAGAAACAGAGATGCTGGGAGCAGTATAGCAGTACACTTCTATTCCCAAATTTAAATTGCAACAGCATGGATCAGAGTGCAATAAAATTGTCCTTGGGTGCTAAAATACATTATTGCCCAGATGGGTCCTTCATGCAGTTTTTATTCGTATGTTTATTGAATTTACTAATTGATCACTTCTCTGGACTATATTTATAATAGGATCTAAGAAACAAACAGTCATCAAGTGACTGGCCTGTGGTCTTGGGTCTCACAGCCAGGGGAGGGAACTGGGTGAGTACAGGGACGTGTGTGTGGATGGCGTGCGATAGACGGAAGCCTTTCCCTGGGAAGTGTCCTAGGTGGGCCGAGGTTTGCAGCGGGCTGCCAGGTGCGACGAAGCGGTGGCGAGAGAGGACGAGGGGGAGGGCGCGCGGGCTGAAGGAACGTTCGGCGCAGAGCCTCAGAAGGGACGCAGGGACGCGGCTGTCCCGTACGTAGACCAGGGGCTGCCTGACGAGATGCTAGGAAAGGCGCGGGCGATGTAAACTGTTCGGGGACCGGGGTCCGGCAGGGCTGGGTGGCAGAGCGCTTCATGCACTGCGCTCTGGCGTTCACGGTTTCTTGTAACAGCGGTGAGAGGCGCGGGAGGTGTTGTTTGCAAGGCATGGGCAGGCTTAAACTTGAACATGGGGGCGTTTGCACTAAGGAAAGCTTAAAAAGAAAGGGGGGAGGTCAGGAAGCTGGGTGCTTAGGGGGAGGAGAGACCACGGAAGCTCCAGGAGAGGTAGAGGCAGTGGGCAAAGACCAAGAGGCTGCGTAGTAATGCAGGAGAAGCCACGGGGCTGGGCTCTGGCTTAGATGTGGGGAGGAGAGGCCCTGAGGCCCTGGCGCAGAAGACTGAGGTGGCGGCGGTGCCCTCTGCCGAGGCGGGGGCTCAGGCAGACAAGCTGGGTCAGGAGACGGGCTCAGCGCGGGGAAGGTTGCACCTCCATCCCAGGGCTGGGGGGTTACCCACAGGGAATTAGGAAGTAGGACTGAAGACTCTGGTGCCTGACAGCGAGGTCTGGGTTGGGAACACAACGTGAAAGTGCCTAGTTACAGAGCGTACCGCACACACTCGTCAGATAGAGGGATGGGGAGTGTGTGAGACGGTACAGCTCAGCCACGGGTGGCTTTACTCCCGGGCACCATGCGGTGAGGTCCGGGGGCGTCTTAAGTCTTGCAGTCGGAGCAAGGGGCGCCCCCAGCCTCTGGTGCGTAGAGACCCGGGGTGCCGCTAAATACCCTGCCAGCCGCAGGGCAGCCCCGCGGGAGAGAAGAACCAGCCCCAGAGGTCCCTGGACACAGGTTGAGAAGCCGTGACGCACAGCCTAGGGATACAGGAGGGGCGTGTGGCAGCCGCCTCCTGCTGTGCTCTGACAGCGAAGGGAAATGAGTAGCAAAGGATCCCACGCCAGAGACTGACTGTTTAAAAACCAAAAAGAAAGAAAGAAAGAAAAACAGCCAGGGACACAGAAGATGAAGACATTGTGTTGTCATAGAAGCCAAGGGTTAGAGACCTAGGCATGAGGGTCAAAGTCCCAGAGAGAGCAAATACAAAGAGACCAAGAAAGAGTCCACTGGGGGGCGTCCCCGGTGGTCCAGGGGTTAAGGCTCCATGCTCCCGATGCAGCAGGCAAGGGTTCTCTGGGCAGCGGACTGACAGTTCTCTGGGTCACACCGTTGGAGGGTCAGTGGGGACCTCGGTAGGAAGGGTTGTGTTGGCCTAGTGGTGGTGAGGCCGTGACAGGGGTTCAGAGGCAAATGTCATGCAAGGAAGGAGACGTGGAAGGCGGAGACACATCTTTTGGGAAACCTGGCCTCAAGTGGGGAGAGACGTTGTTTGCTGGGTCTCAGAAAAGGCTGGGTTGAGGGACATTTTTTTTTTTTTAATGGAAAATACGTTGTGTGGATCCTTATAGAGCGTGACCAGAGAGAGGGAGAGTCTCAGTAAACATACAGGAAGAGGCAGTGGGTCCGTAAGCAGGGTTGAGGGCATGTGTCCTGAGCTGCGGTGGAGCAAGTAACCTTGGGTGAGAGGTGGAGGCAGGAGGGAAGTTAGGGAAGACTGACCAGCAGCAAGAGTGCCTTTCGCCAGAAGGGGCTCAGGAAGGTCTGTAGCTTCGGCGCCCGCCTCCTCCCCTTCAGATCCCCTCCTCCTGGGCCGGGAGACTTGACCTCTCTCTGCCCGCCTGTGGGCGGAAGCGGGAGGGACACAAGTAATGCCTGCGGTTGCACTAATGATTGAACACGTCAGTGTGTTCAGAGAGCTTGGAAGGGTGCTTGGCGTTCAATAAGAACTCAGTACGTGCGCGGTAATTCTTTTCATCAGTGGCGCCTGAGAGAGGCCTAGGGGTGGAAAGTTTAAAGAAAGTAGACCAGTTTTAAGGTAGCCTCTGGGGTGAGTGGAGCAGACACATAAACAAGGAAAAGCAAAGTACATGATAGGGTGGCTCTGAGTGCAGCTGTATGGGCGCCCGGCACGGGCTGGCAGCCAGAACCTACACCGTTAGCAGCAGTTCCACGACTCGAGGGCTCCGCCTTGCTCCCTCTCTTCAAGTTCCCTCCTGCATTCCTGTTCATCGTCTCCTCATTCTGGAGTCAAGCAGATGCACTCTAGGTCCTAGTCATTCGCTTCTAGAAAGAAGGTATGGTTAGAAATTCGAGACTCAGCTTTGCTACTTTGTATACGTGGTTCACTGTCTGGCCCCCCTCCTTCTTTTAGTAAGTCAGTTTGTAGCATCTGTTATGTACCAGGCAAAGGAGGAAGACCGGGGTCACTACAGTTTCCCGGATGTCACACGCTGACCACCTAGGGGTGCTGAGACGGAGGCGGAGGGCCCATGCGAGGAGAAAGGAAGCTATGGGTTGTCGTCGTGGGCGGTGCACATCTCCTCTCAGGGAAGTGGTTCTGCTTATGCTGGCCTCGCAGAGGCGTGAGGAGACTCCAGCCGGGCGCTGCGTGGGTGAGGGCCCAGCAAATGCTGGAGCTTCCGGGGAATGCGCTTATCAGGAGTCCCGGGCGTGGGGGCCTCCAGCCAGCCTTCCCAGCACGGCGCGCCCGGGCCCCCGGTGGACGACCGCACTTTGGTCACCGTGCCAGGACCTCCCGGACGTTACTCTCTCAGGGGATCGTCCTGATTTCTGATCTCTGACTGCCCCACCCCACCAACTCCGCATCTTTGCCACTCAGGCAACTCTCAAGGACGCTGCCGCTGCCTGTTGGCTCACCGTCAGCTCTTGCCCCGTCCCAAGAGTATCCAACCTCTGCTTGACGGGTTGAGACTCGGGTAATCAGAGATCGTGGAGGGTCTGGATTTAGGATCTGGGGCTTCAGGCTGGAGGAGCCAGCTGTAGAAAGGGTGAATTTTTAGGGGCCTTTGAGAAACAAGGCAATACTGACACTTTCTGGAACGTCCACCTCTGGCCCAGTTTATCTTCTAGAGACCTTGGGAATCGGGTCCTTGCTCTCTGACATTATGCTACCTCAGTGGACCCGTTCCCTTCTGTGTACCGCTTAGTGACAGGCTTAAAATGCAGACATTTGTGCCCGAGAGAGAGAAAAATACTAGAGATATGAGGCCACATGCAAAAAGAAAAAGAAGATGGTCGTGAAGTTACCTATGGCTTTGTCTCCAGTGTGGAGCGGATAGACAACTGTTGGACTTTTGTATCCAGTGACCCAACGGAGAGTCAGTGAGTCCCGGTTCCCTGACAGCTGACGTATCTCTTACAACTGCAATAACAGTTACAAATCCGCACCCTGGGCTGTACTTTTTCGCCGTGGGCATGTTTTCTCTTTAGCAAAACACATGACGGCATTTTGTTGGCACACTGGGATGATATATTGTCTCTGATGTCATGGTCTGGAAGTTGAATCCAGATGCAATATATGAAGTCATAGTGTACGTTCATGGGTGGAGAGGGAAGGTTTTAAACCATCATTTGCTCTTATTGTGTCTACAACCGTTAGAAAAGTCCAGGTCCCCAGATTTTACTGGCAATAATGACCAAAAATCAAGCTGCGCACTAAGACCGTCTCAGCTGTTTATTTAGTTCATATAGTAGCTCTCAGAGAGGATCAAAGTCTTTCCTGTCTGCCGGGTTGGTCTCCACAGATGTCGGGTTCACTCCTCCAGAAGAAGTATTCTTTCCGCTGTCCCTGCTTTCTGTGGGAGGACGATTAAATCGCCCCAGGGTCCGATTTAATACAAACTTGCTCGTAACGATTCATGGCCGGTGCGGTAGACACAGGAGAACTCGGTGCAAGTTGGCTGTGGTGAGCTGCAGGACCGGCCAGCACGCTGAGCCCTGCGGCCCCTGGCACTGAGAGGGCGCGCCTCTTTGCCCACCTCTTCAGCAAAGGCGACGCAGCAGTGCACTTTGTTTCTGGGTTGGTTTGTTCTTAGCACGTCCTGAGCACACAGGTTAACCCACACGTTGAGAGACAAAGTTCGATAAAATTTTCCCTAGCTGTTCAGAGAGGCGTATTAGTGAAAAGATAAGAGCTCATCAGTACAGAGGCAGTAAAGGAAAAGGAACAAGTGGGCATAGCAGACTTTCTTCATTCAGTATCTTAAAGCATGGTTTACTGTGTACCTAGAAACACAGTAATTTTCCACCCCACATATTTCATGGAATCTTCTGCTTGTTAAATAATTGTCTTTCAGAGGAAACATTTTTTGCCATTAGACTTTTTTTCTCAAAATATATTTTGATCTATATAAAATCTATATACATATATATCACAATGTTGATACACATCTAGATATGTATCTAGGTAGATGTAATATATACAGCCGTATATACATATACACACACACAGACACACACGCGTATATATTTCATGTGCATACGCACACCATCCATGCGGATTGGGATGACCCTTCAGGACTCTTGGATCGGGAAGGCATCTGCCCTGTCGTGAGGAAGCCCAGGGCTTGTGAGGAGGCCTGTGTGGAAAAGAATCAAGCTCTCCAGGTTTGCCCCCAGCCCAGCCCCCAGACTTTAGCCAGCACACAGCTTGCCACCGTGAGCCATGAAAGAGCCGCCCTCGATACCAGCTGACACCACGTGGAGGAGAGTCCTGCACGGAGCCCGGCTCAAATCACACAGTCAGGAGAACCGAAGCCAGCGGAGGTTTGAGGGTAGGCGGGGTTCTCGTGCAGAGATCAGAGAGACATACACAATGCAGGGAGCCTGGGGGGACCGCAGTCAGGCAGGCGGCTGTGTGAGAGTACAAAGGGCGCAGAGAAGCCACCATCGATGTTCTCGGCCTTGTGCAGCGCTCTGTTCAAAGGAGCGGTTCTCAGAAGGCCACCGGAGAGCCATGGGCTAAAAAAAAATCCCGTCTCTTGCCAGCCAGCTCCAGAAGCTGCTGCTGCAGAGAGGGCCGGGAGCTATTTCTTCTTTCCCTTCCACCTTGCAGATTTTGCAAAAGTGCCCTTCCATTATCTGCATCTAAACAGAGCCCACGTGGTAAGAAAGTCTGAACAAAGTAATTTTCAGGCTTTGAACTCTGCAGTACAGGGGATTGCTTAGAAGGACCGGTGTGTGCTGAGTATTACACTGTAATGGGTATAGCTGGACTATTAAGTTATCCTTCCATTCTGAGGAAGCAGAACAGCAAGAACAGCACAAGACTTCTGCTCTTGTTAATGTTAAATTGCATGTCGATTGCTACTGTGGAAGATTGTACTTCCCCAAAAATGCCCAGCAGTATTTCCAGTCCCAGGTATTCTTCCAGAACCTCCCCCCTTCCCCATCGACAGGGGGCACCCGTGTCTACTTTGGCTGATAAAGGACAGTCGAAGTGACACTGCATGACCTCCTAGTCTAAGGCGTAAAAAGCGAAACAGCTCCAACTTGGTTCTCTCTGGACGCTCAACCTCAGAACCAAGCCGCCTTATTGTGAGTTAGCACGGGTCACATGGAGACCCATGTGCGAAGAGGGACCGAAGCTTTTCCAGCAACGACACGCCAGCCAGTGCCATCTTTCCGGCCGTGGATATGAGGAAGATCACTGTGGAAAGGACGCTTCAGTCAAGCCACCCCAGCTGACGCCGCACTGAGCAGAGACAAGCCTTCCACAGTGAGCCCGACACAAACTGCACATATGTGAGCAAAATAACTGTTGTTTTTAAGTCATAAGTTTCAGGATTGGGTAAGTGTCACAACGAAATCCAAACTGTGGCTTTAGGATTGGCGGCAGAGGTCAGAAGGTCCTTGGAGACATTGAAACCTGATAATCCTTGAAGAAGCCGTTGTCAGAAGCTCAAAGGAAGTTGAGAAAGATGCTACTGGACACTCAAAGGACGGGGTCAGAGAATTTAGCAGCGCTGTCACCTGAGATAACATGGTAAATAAGAAGTATTGCTACTGAACTGGATGAACTGGCTAAAGAGATTGTCGGTCACAGTGTCAAAGGCACCACCTGCATTCCTCTACCTGCCTCTAGTAACATTACAGAGGAGAGAAATAAGGCGCGAACCATTAAATAGAAAAAGAGCCAGGTGTTGCTGAACTGAAGTAAAAACTCGCATATTCAGGATTTTCAGATGGCAAATGATTCTCAAATTAAGAAATATCTTAAGGTAAAGATAAAATCCATGGTGCTATCAGGAAAACACAGTCCAAAGATGGATGTAAGGGGGAATGTAGATCATTTTGTGAAGATCTCAGTAAGATTTATGGAGGTTCCTTATACACTTTATCAGATCTGTCTAATGATCTGAAAGGGATGCTCACAGATCTTGTTTGTTAAATAACAGAGCTGCTAAAAATGTTTAGGGAGTTGACTGCCAATAATTCCATAGGGAACCCAAGATACAAAAGGGCTTACGTTGGGCTTCCCTGGTAGCGCAGTGGTTGAGAGTCCGCCTGCCGATGCAGGGGACGCGGGTTCGTGCCCCGGTCCGGGAAGATCCCACGTGCTGCGGAGCGGCTGGGCCCGTGAGCCGTGGCCGCTGAGCTTGCGCGTCCGGAGCCTGTGCTCCGCAACGGGAGAGGCCGCAACAGTGAGAGGCCCGCGTACCGCCAAAAAAAAAGGGCGGGGGGGCTTACGTTGATGAGATTTGGGGGAGAGGCTTTTGTTTAAAAGAGTGATATATATCCAATAAGATACATAGAAATCATATGAAGTTTTAAAGGACTTGAATCAGTTGAAGCACCACCAGCTCACAATAAAAAAGAAAGGACTTTTTATTTTCTCAGCCATAGAGGCTGAGAAAAATATTCCATTTTGAACTTGGGCTTTTTATGGAAAAAGAAAAACTAACACAGAGGAGAAAACAAAAGCCCAGAAGGCAGAGCCCCGAGCCCTAGTAAAACCATCCCCAGACCTCAAGGAGCCAGCAACAGGTGGCCAGCTGGATTTCAGAAATGCTGCAGAGCAGTGACAGCTGTGTGTGTCCCGTTCCCCTCCATGCTGAACGGGATTTCCTGCAGTGGTTATCCTGTGACTGTCCCCCGTCTATGGGGGGGTGTGCAGATCTGGATAGCGGGTAGCTAGTTTGTCACTGTGTCCCAGGTCTTCAGATCAAAAGGAAGCTTCTCTGCGCCTGACCCATATTTAGATGCCAGGAGCCTGGTCCTTGAGCCGAGTGGCCCTGTCCTAACAGACAGGACCATTGGAGCGTTGTGAGAAGGGATAAGTTTACGTAGACTCATACGTAGCACGTGAGAGGAATGTAAGTAAACGTATCACCAAAGAGCAGACCGTGGAGGTTTTAAAATATGCCGACAAATTCTTGCCTGCCCTCCCGTTTAGATGGGGGAGCGAACTGGTGAAGGAGCCCCGGCTGTTCTATAGCCACCAGCTGTCTGAGCCATCCCAGACCAGAAGCCAGACATGAGCGGCGAGACCCTGCAGACGACCCTTGCCCTGGCCACGTCTGAGTGTGCGTGCAGGACAGCCAGCAGGGGAGCTGTCTAGCCAAGCCCAGCTAACTGCATCAGCTCGGTCAGCCTACACTCATGAGCAAAGCAAGTGTTATTGTCTGCCGCTCTGGGGGACCCTGCTGTTATACGGCAATGGAGAAATGGAACAGCCTTGCTCTTGGGTTTGAACTTTTGGCCGAGTGCCATATTTTTTGCCCAAGTTCTCTTCCACTTGCATTAGTGGACCAATCAGTATTTTTCAGTGTCTGCAGAGTATCATTCACAGTAGGGTATTTGGAAGACCTCACGTAGCAGACAATTTTATTGTACTCCTGTAATTCTCAACATTGTTTAATCTTCGTCTTCTGTTTAAACTCTCCTTGCTTTAGTTCATGCATAAGGATGGAATATTTTTTTACCATTCTCTCCTTAGGACTCAGTAGGAACAGCACTCTGGCAAACATCGTCTTGAAGGGCCCTAAACAAACATGCTTCTTTTCACAAGATCCACTCTGAAGGGGACCCCAGTCCCACACAGTTATGTTTGGAGGCCTCCCTGAAGTCGGTTGCAGATGAAAGTGATGCCCTGATAGTATCGTGTTCTCGCATGATTGGCTCAGCTAGAGTAAGCCCCCTAGGAGAGCGCCCCACTTCTACCCCGGTCATGTGTGGAGGCTGGTGTTTCTGCTCCGGAGGCTCTGCCTTTTCATTTCTTCCGTTGTGAAAGGGCCTCACTGGGAACGAAGCTAGCAGTTCCCAAGGACGGGCTTCCGTCCTGTGCTGCCAGCTGCCTACGATGCCTCTGGCTTTACAAGAGCAACAAGTGCAGCCTTTGAGCATCTTTTGGTCCTGGGGGAGGGGAGGGGCTTAACGGGGTTGGTGACAGCTTTTCTCCCGTGTTCAGCTCCATGCTGCTGCTTCTCTCTCTCTCTTTTTTTTTTTTCTTTTTTCCCTTAATGCTGCTACTTCAAACATTTTTTTGGTCTGAGACTGAATACCAGACATTAAAAAACACGATCAGGAACTTAATATGGACATCAAGAGTTAATCCCTTTGTTTATCCTTAAAATAGAGTTTTGCCCGAAAGTAGTCACATTCAATTAAATGTCATTTCTGTTATTTCTGGTGCAATGAGAGTTAAAGGCCATCAAGATGACTCCACAGAGAGAACAAAATTGCCCTTACTTAATTTTCTCAGAATAGAGAGCATTCGTCAGGGGAAAAAAATAATAAAACTATCATAAAGTTATGAAAAGTACACAAGGAAAAAATTAAAGGATTATATTTTAAAGCCTCGGGACATAGAATATTATTCCTTATAAAATACATTCCGTGGTATTACTTCCTGGAATGCTCAGGATCTTTTTTTTAACTACCTAATGACTAAACCACAAACATGCAGATCATAAAAGCTTCAGAGAAAATACGTTGGTGTTTTTCCTTAATGGGGTTTACTTGTAGCCTCTAGCACTCTTTGTATGAAGTGCTACATCAGAACAGTTTGTTCTCACATAAAAGTGTCATTCACAATTTATAAAATACTACATGATCTCCATAGCTCGTATATGCAACTGTGTGAAGTGGGCATAAGGTCATCACCTGAAACGCAAGTAAATCCCAGATGTCACGCAAAGGAAGTTCCTACAAGAACCAGAAGTAGATTCCAAAATATCTTCTCATGTAATTTCCCTCCTAAAAGATGTTCTTTCAAAACCAAAAATTCCGTGGTGGTTCTATGCCAGTGAAGATACCAGTGCTGTTGGAGTCATCAAGCTGTCACTGACCTTCTAACACTGCAGGCTCCCCATGCCTGTGTCCAGCCTTGGCTAAGGGCTGTCACTCCCAAGGGTTCTAAACTTTGATCTATGCCAAATCGTGGACAGTCAAACCCCTCGGTTTTGTGGTGTGGGGGCATTTCCGTGTACGTCGCGTGATGTTCCCCGTGCATCTCTTGGCATCTCCTCTGTAAGGAGTCTGGGCTCCCTGGAGGAGCAATCATGTTCTCAGCCCAAGAGTGGAGCCACATCTTTGTCCGCCCCTCTATCCGTGGACACGTAGGTCGCTTCCATGCCTTGGCTGTTATAAATAACACTGCAGGGAGCATTGAAGTGCATGTATGTTTTAGAATTAGTGTTTTCATTTCCTTTGGGTAAATACCCGGAAGTGAAAATTGCTGGATCATATGGCAGTTCTGCTTTCAATGTTTTTGAGGAACCTCCGTACTGTTTTCCACGCGGCTGCACCAACTTACATTCCCACCAAAAGTGCACAGGGGTTCCCTTTTCTCCACACCCTCGCCAACACTTATTTGTTGTCTTTGATAACAGCCATTCTCACAGGGGTGAGGTGATGTCTCATTGTGGCTTTATTTGCACTTCCACGATGATTAGTGGTGTTGAGCATCTTTTCATATGTCTGTTGTCCATCTGTGTGTCTTAATTGGAAAAATCTCTATTTAGGTCCCTTGCCCATTTTTTAAAATCAGGTTTTGTTTTTGTATTTTTTTTTCATGTCAAATTGTATGAGTTCTTTGTATCTCTTGGATATTAATCGGTTATTAGATATATCATTTGCAAATATCCTCTCCGATTCTGTAGGCTGCCTTTTTGTTTTGTTGATGGTTTCCTTCACTGTGCAAAAACCTTTTAGTTTCATGTGGTCCCTTTTGTTTATTTTTGTCTTCTGTTTCCCTTGCCTGAGGAGATGTATCCAAAAAATACTGCATACTGCCTGTTTTCTTCTAGTAGTTTTATGGTTTCAGGCCTTACATTTAAGTCTTTAATCCATTTTGAGTTTATTTTTGTATATGGTGTGAGAAGGTGGTCCAGTTTGATTCTTTTGCATGTAACTGACCAGTTTCCCCACCACCATTTATTGAAAAGGCTGTCTTTTCCCTGAGGTATGTTATTGCTTCCTTTGTCATAGACTGACTGTATAAGTGTCGGTTTATTTCTGGGCTGTCTATTCTGTTCCATTGATCTATGTGTCTTTTTCTCTGCCCATACTCTACTATGTTCATGGCTGTAGCTTTGTAGTATAGTTTGAAATCAAGGACTCTGATACCTCCAGCTTTGTTTTTTCTCAAGATTGTTTTGGCTGTTAGGAGTCTTTTGTGTTTCCATACAATTTTAGAGTTATTTGTCCTAGCTCTGTGCAATATACCATTGGTGTTTTGATAGGGATTGCATTGAATCTGTAGATTGCCTTGGACAATAAGTTCATTTTATTTAAATAATTTATTTATATTCTAATCCCAAACTCTTTTTTAAATTAATTAATTGTTTTACAGCAGGTTCTTACTAGTTATCTATTTTACACATATTAGTGTATATATGTCAGTCCCAATCTCCACCATCACCCTGATACCAAAACCAGACACAGATACTACAAAAAAAGAAAATTACAAACCAGTATTACTGAAGAATATAGATGCATAAATCCTCAACAAAATACTAACAAACAGAATCCAACAACACATTAAAAGGATCAGACACCATGATCAAGTGGGATTTATCCTAGGGGTGCAAGGATTCTTCAGTATACACAAATCAATCAGTGTGCCACACCGTATTATCAAGTGAAGAATAAAAACCTGTGATCATCTCAATAGATGTAGAAAAAGCTTTTGACAAAATTCAACACCCATTTATGATAAAAACTCTCCAGAAAGTGGGCACAGAGGGAACCTACCTCAACGTAATGAAAGGCCATATAGGACAAACCCACAGCAAACGTCATTCTCAGTGGTGAAAAACTGAAAGCATTTCCTCTAAGATCAGGAACAAGACAAGGATGTCCACTCTCACTACTATTATTCAACATAGTTTTGGAAGTCCTAGCCATGGCAATCAGAGAAGAAAAAGAAATAAAAGGAATACAAATTGGAAAAGAAGTAAAACTGTCACTGTTTGCAGATGACATGATACTATACATAGAGAATCCTAAAGCAGAAAACTACTAGAGCTAATCAATGAATTTGGTAAAGTTGTAGGATACAAAATTAATGCATAGAAATCTCTTGGATTCCTATACATTAACAACGAAAGATCAGAAAGAGAAATTAAGGAAACAATCTCATTCACCATTGCAACAAAAAGAATAAAATACCTAGGAATAAACCTGCCTAAGGAGGCAAAAGACGTGTACTCGGAAAACTATAAGACACTGATGAAAGAAATCATAGATGACACAAACAGACGGAGAGATACACCATGTTCTTGGATTGGAAGAATCAATACTGTGAAAAATTATACTAGCCAAAGCAATCTAGAGAGTCAATGCAATCCCTATCAAATTACCAATGGCATTTTTTACAGAACTAGAGCAAAAAATCTTAAAATTGGTATGAGACCCAAAAGACCTCGAATAGCCAAAGCAGTCTTGAGGGAAAAAAAACAGAGCTGGAGGAATCAGACTCCCTGAGTTCTGACTATACTACAAAGCTATAGTAATCAAGACAATACGGTACTGGCACAAAAAACAGAAATATAGATCAATGGAATAGGATGGAAAGCCAAGAGATAAACCCATGCACGTATGGTCAACTAATCTATGACAAAGGAGGTAAGGATATACAGTGGAGAAAAGACAGTCTTTTCAATAAGTGGTGCTGGGAAAACTGGACAGCTACATGTAAAAGAATGAACTTAGAACACTCCCTAACACCATAACCAAAAATAAACTCAAAATGGATTAAAGACCTAAATGTAAGACCAGACACTATAAAACTCTTAGAGGAAAACAGGAAGAACACTCTTTGACATAAATCACAGCAAGATCTTTTTTGACCCACCTCCTAGAGTAATAGAAATAAAAACAAAAATCAACAAATGGGACCTAATGAAACTTAAAATCGTTTGCACAGCAAAGGAAACCATAAACAAAATAAAAAGATACCCTATGCACTGGGAGAAAATATTTGCAAATGATATAATCAACAAGGGTCTAATTTCCAAAATATACAAACAGCTCATAGAGTTTAATAACAAGAAAACAAACAACCCAATCCAAAAATGGGCAGAAGACCTAAATAGACATTTCTCCAAAGAAGACATACAGATGGCCAAGAGGCATGTGAAAAGCTGCTCAACATCACCAATTATTAGAGAGAAATGCAAATCAAAACTACAGTGAGGTATCACCTCACACCAGCTAGAATGGGCATCATCAGAAAATCTAGAAACAATAAATGCAGGAGAGGGTGTGGAGAAAAGGGAACCCTCTTGCACTGTTGGTGGGAATGTAAACTGATACAGCCACTATGGAGAACAGTATGGAGGTTCCTTAAAAAACTACAAAGAGAACTACTATACAACCCAGCAATCCCACTACTGGGCATATACCCAGAGAAAACCGTAATTCAAAAAGACACATGCACCCCAATGTTCATTGCAGCACTATTTACAATAGCCAGGTCATGGAGCAAACTAAATGCCTATCAGCAGATGAATGGATAAAGAAGCTGTGGCACATATATACAATGGAATATTACTCAGCCATAAAGGAATGAAACTGGGCCATTTGTAGAGATGTGGATGGACTTAGAAACTGTCCTACAGAGTAAAGTATGTCAGAAAGAGAAAAACAAATATCATATATTAACGCATGCATGTGGAATCTAGAAAAATGGTACAGATGGTGGTGGGATGAATTGGGAGTAAGTTCATTTTAACCATATTAATGCTTTCAAGTTATGAGCATGATATATCTTTCCATTTGTGTCATCTTCAGTTTCTTGCATCTGTATCTTATAGTTTTCTGAGTACAGTTCTTTTACCTCCTTGGTTAGGTTTATTCATAGGTCTTTTATTCTTTTTGATGCAATTGTAAATGGGGCTGTTGTCTTAATTTCTCTTTCTGATAGTTCATTGTCAGCGTATAGGAAAACAACAGGTTTCTGCATGTTAGTTTTGTATACTGCAACTTTATGAAATCCTGCTTTTTGCGACAACATGGTTGGATCTAAGGGCGTGATGCTAAGTGTGAAACATCAGAGAAAGACAAGTACCACGTGATGTCACTAATATGGAATCCAAAAACCAAAACCAGTAAAATGAGAACAGTCGTAGGTACAGAGAACAAATGAGTAGTTGCCAGAGGGGAGGGGAAGGAGGGTGTGGACAAAAGAGGTGAACAGGATTCAGAGGGACAGAGCTCCAATTGTATGGCATATAAGCCATGGGGACGTCATATACAGCATAAGGGTTATAGTCAAAAATATTATAAAAACTTTGTAATAATGTATACCCACTGTATCCCAATAAGAAAAAAGGGTGAGGTCAGAAAAGGGAGATGGAGCACTGGGTAAAACTGAAATCCCCTGCCTAGTGAAAAAGGGCAAAATAAGTGACAAAATTCTGACTCTAGGGAAAAAAAAAAAAAGCAACTTTTGTTGATAATGTCAAGTCTTCCCAGTGTGATGTGTATAGGTTCTTGGTCCCCAAAGAAGAAAAGTGTTCTTTTATTTTAAAATGTGCATCCGGGCAATTTGGTAATGAGTCGCTGTATATCCTGAGAAGCAAATGTAATTAAGTAATTACGAATTGCGTATTTAGTTTCTATTTACGGTGGTGGAGAAGAAACAAATTCATGCTAGGAAGGCAACTGGGACTGTGCTACCTTCCTGGTGGGTGTTCACAGGGCAAAAAGCAGAGGCTGTTTTCAGTTTTGTTCCTTGAAATGCGGTGACCTGTCTAATCTTTGATTTTTTCATTTAAAGAGTTTCTTTATTTGCTCTGGAAGTTTGATTCCTTCCTTAATAAAAGACCACTTTCACAAACCATTCTGAACTTATGTTTTCTAAAGTGACTGGATTCTAGACGTTCTCTTTTACATGTATACAGGATTCTGGTATGTGTGAAGTCATTTGACTGGAAGAATAGACATAGATATAGGTGTGGGTGTAGGTGTAGGTATAGACATAATTAGGTCGAAACATTCACACGTGATTGCTTAACTTTTACGGAAGGAAGAAAATGTCCACAGGGTTACTTTAACTCAAAATTCCTTACCTGTTTTAGCTCTCAACCACTCTACGGTGGATTTAAAGCAGGGGACCTAGGTGCCCCAGTTACGAGCGCAAACTTTGGGAGAGGATGTCTTCACATCTTATTTGCTGTGTAACCTCAGACAAATTTGTTAACTTCTCTGTGCCTCAGTGTTGTCATATGAAGAATGGGGAGAGTGACAGTACACCCTCATGGGCGATTGCCGTGAGAATTGAACCCATGAAGTGAAAGCTCAGTGGAACAGTTCGTGGCGTGTGGCAACTGCCATAGAAGCGTTCACTTCTGCTGTCATTATACGTGTAGAGAGCAGTGTTCTAAGATGTTCATTCACGTTCCCAAGTCCGCGACAGCGTATTCAGGGTTTAAATGCAGGTCTAGTTCCAGGTTCCTCTCCTAAGGACGACTTTGTTAATGGCGCCTTGAGTGTGACCCTCTGGATCCTTGGTCTGGAGCTGCAGCTCTGTGGACTGGGACATGTTGCTCTTGCATCTGATTTCCTCCTTTGTGGATCGTAGGGGCCTCTTAATGGAATTCCTGTGCTTGTCAGAGTTAGGGCAAGAATCAAATAATTTTAAGCAGTCAGAATTATAGAGGGCTGCAGAGGGTTTGGTGGTTTTATGATTTCCTGGTTTTACGTAAAAAATTCCTCATTATATAGATGCAGATGTGTGATGGAAACGTGGTCCAACATCTAGGTCCTTAAGTCAAGGAGATGATGGCACAGCCACGGTGATGCCTCACCGTGGGTCTCAAAGATACTCAATGTGTTGTGTATTTTTATTCCTTACGTTGTATTTTTACTGGAATTTACATTTCTGGATTGACTTGGGTAATCTGCTTGTGTTTTTATTTTGCCTGTGTCTTTCACTTAAGTTGTAGATAACAAGAAGAGACATCTAGATATATAGAAAGGCTTTTGAAGAGAAGCAGAGTTAGTTAAGAAACAGTGTGGGGCCAACATCAGATCTTCCAAGCAGGTAGAAAATATAAACCAAACCCGAAACGTTGGGTGCGTAATTTCATAGATTGCTGGCACGCATGGCCTTCTGTCTGTAAGAAATCAGATGTGAACAGTTTTTGCACATCAAGTAGCTTATAAAGGAAAGTATTTGATGAGTCGAGCAAAGGAATGAACAATAGCCATATGATTTAGATTTCCTGAAAATTCTCTAGAGTTTGCAGTACAAGGCATTTTGACTTTGGCACACTACATCTCAGAGTTGACTGAACCAAACATATCTCAAAAATAATTAGAACTCTCGGTTGAGCCGAAAACGTATTTTTTCCCACAAGCCTTAAAACCACGTCTTATTTTATCCAGAAATTTTAGTTCTTTACATCCCAAGGGAAAATGTACATTTGGACACTTATGAAATGAATGAGGCTTTTTAGGTTAAGGTGAATGGTCTGTAAAATGCATTTATAAACTGTACTAGGCAGCCTTCAAGGCATTCACACTCTTGTATCATCCTCTCCCTCATCGAACATGGTTGGTCTGTGCGACCCAAAAGAAGTACGACTCTTTTCATGTTTCCGTGTTCTGTATCGAAGGGGAGCTTGGTTCCATGCACTGGGGGGGACACAGGTTTCTAGATCATTTGTCAGTGTATCAGGTTCCTACTTTACACTTTAAACATTGGTGACTGTATGTAGATAGCAAAGCAAAGGGAAGTCAGCTTTATGGCCCCCCCCAATTATATATATATATATATATATAATATATATGTGTGTGTGTATATAATTGTATATATATGCAATATATTATATATAATATATATACTTTAATATATATATATGTATGTATGTTTGGCGACCTTATTCTTACGTTATTTACAAAATGCAGTCTACCTGTATCTTTTGCTTCTGTTTTGTAAATATTAGAGAACACTGCCCCCCCCCGCCCCCGCCACAACAGTTATGCCATTTTGTATCCTTTCTGTTTATTAGGCTGGGAAAGATGTAAAAGACACATCGTAGCGAAATAATGTTTCATCAGGAGAAACAATCCGGTGAAGAGCTATAGGTTTCCGCCTACAACTATTGCCTAAATATCTCATAATAATGTCATCACTCCCTTGTTTGAAACAACTTTCTACAGAAAGACTTCATTTGCTAGAACTTGCATAAACGTAGCATTGAAGTCTCAATTCACTTCTGTAGAGTCGGGATCATATATGTCGCCATGCATTTGAATATTTTGAAGTTCCTGGATGGCAACAGGATGAAAAAGTAACTTTTTCCCTTAAATGACTAGTTTGTAGAGATGAATATAGCCATTGTTTTCTGAACTTAAAACACATGGCATAGGTCTTAGTACCTTTGAAGTCAGGCTCAACTTTTGGCACAGTTTACAACGTGGCCGCTGGAAAAGCTTTCGTGGTCCTGTCTACACGGCTGTAATATTTGACATCGAGGTGTTCACCAGACCTGGTTTCCTCCTAAATACGCACACACCGAGCGCTTCAGGGAAGGATTGTGAATGCCTGCATCCTGTTCGTTTCATACCGGTGTTCTGCCCGTGTGTCTTGGGTTTCGTTAGCTCTTTGGCCAGTGTGTGCTGCTGCTGTCTTTCTCCCCATTTGGCCAAGCACTCTGTTGATGCTTTTTCATGAATGTCACCTCTGTTTTCAGTCTTCCTGTGGCAAATCACGTTCTCACAGCTTTTGCTCATCATCCAAATGACATTAGAGCAAAGTCTCGTTTGCTTAAGACAGTAAAAGGTTACACGCATTATAGGGGGATGGCAGGAAGAACTAAACACAGAACCACGTCTCAGTATTACAGGGATTCTACATTTTAAGTGCCTGCTCTAGTTGCTTATTAGGTGAATAATTGAAACTCTCTACTACTACCGAATTTGATGATCTTTTAGGATAGAGGACTTGCAGACTCCACACGGTACCAGATTTTCAACAGTAATAATATCCTTCTCAGCAGGGGAAAGCTATTCAGCTTTATATACTCGGATACTTTATTTTCACCACCAAGCAAGATAGCGTATATCCCTTCAATATAAAATATGTGTATGAGGTAATGTAGCTAATATGTACTGGCATCATTTTCCCATAAAGGTCCCAGTGAAGATCTTAAAACTTACCCTGCTGACAATGAGACCCACCCGTGCCATAATATGGAAGTAACTTACATTGCTGTTTAGACAACAGGACCCTAATTTGTCAGTTTTGGGCCAAGTCAAACTTTGTAATGTCACTCTTCTTACTATCTGTTGGTTTCCAGGTGGAGAAATTACTCCTGGCAACACAGAAAGGGTCTGACAAGGTAGATGCTGGCATTTCTTGCGGTGGATGTCTCCCAACTGACACACTAGAGAAAGATTTTAAAGACTTCTGTTTTTGTCTTACCTGGACCTGCAGTGTACATCTTGAATATGTATTTGCTCTCGTTAATCCGCCTCTTTTCTCACATCATTGGACATACTCTTCTGCTGCCTTCTTGATGCCTGGCTTATTCACAGATACATGAAAGGCTCTGATTGTTCCTCTGCTGAGTGCCCTCAGCTTCGGCTTGAGGATAGAGCAGATCAAAGTATGATAGGGTCCCTTTCAACCTGGTGAAACGAGCAGGACGTTGCAGCTGAGACCATATCTGGTTGCAGGTGTTGAAGTCTTGCGTTTGGGGCGCCTCTGGGGCGCCCAGGGCGGAGCCGCCGCAGCACGACCATGAGACTTGCCTCGGGGGGCGTCTCCGGCATGTGGAGTCACTCCGGCTTCTCTCACGCGGTGCACGTCCACACGCTGGGTCGTTTCGGCACAGAGGGTCAGGGCTCGCATTGGGGGAAGTAGAAGAGGCAGGTGTCTGGGATGCTGCTGTGTCTAGCGCGTCCTTCATCAATGCCTGAGCGGTGGGAACGTGTGTAATAGACGAAGCATTATGACGGTGGCGGCACCGCTTAAGAAGCCACTGATTGTGATCTTCAAAGCACGCTTTGGGCGCAAAACTTTGTCAGCGAGTTGAATTGTTTTCATCTTTAATGTCACCCCTTATAAAGTGTTAGATGACACCTGTTTTCCGGGCACTGGTGTCCCCGTTGAAAACCTGTTCCGAATAGAACCCACGTGCCATTTTTTTTTTTTTTTTTTTTTTTTTTTTTTTTTTTTTTTTTTTTGCTGTACGCAGGCCTCTCACTGCTGTGGCCTCTCCCGTTGCAGAGCACAGGCTCCGGACGCGCAGGCTCAGCGGCCACGGCTCACGGGCCCAGCCTCTCTGCGGCACGTGGGATCTTCCCGGACCGGGGCACGAACCCGCGTCCCCTGCATCGGCAGGCGGACTCTCAACCACAGCGCCACCACGGAAGCCCACCCACGTGCCATTTGATTCCACTTCTCAGCAGGATCCACCACCCAGCCCTTTGCCACTGCAGTTTCTGTGGCAAAACCACTCTCAGAAAATAAGAAGTCAGCTGATAAAGAGAAATAGTTTGTTTAACTTGACCTTATGAAAAAGATTGCTTCCTGCAGAACCTGCCATTCTATTTTTTTTTAAAAAAAGTTTTTATTTTATATTGGAGCCTAGTTGATTAACAATATTGTGTTACTTTCAGGGGTACAGCGTAGTGACTTAGTTATACATATACATGTCTCTCTTCCTTTCCAAATTCTTTTCCCATTTAGGCTATCACAGTATACTGAGCAGAGTTCCCTGTGCTACACAGTAGGTCCCTGTTAGTTATCTGCTTTAAGTATAGTAGTGTGTTCACGTCAATCCCAAACTATTTTGCACCATGCATGAGTCCAGACCACACGCAAAACTTGAAGTTTGCCCTGGTGTATCGCACTTGGAGCTTTTGATTTCTCTTCGTCCTCTCGGCGGCAGAACCAGAGAGGCTACAGGGCTGCCAGAGTAACAGTGACTGGGAACGCGGTGACGGGGCAGTGGTGGTGAGATTCACAGCACGATCTTATAGGTGCTAATGAGCTATGTAGCTGCAGTTTCAGGAAGCCTCTCGGGAATCATCAGTTGTATTTTGGAACTCTCACTTTTCTAGCTTAAAAATATAAGCTTGAGATACAATGGGAAACTTGTAATTAAAGAGCTAGTAAACAGCAGAAAAGCCTAGCAAAAATTAAGTGAAATAAATATCGGTGAGGTCTTTCTCCTTCTATCATTCTTTTTCTGGAATGCTGCATTGCTCTTACAATAAAGAAGAAAACATTTGAGTCCCATTTAGCAGGCATCTGAGTATTTTTTTAACCCTTGGAGTTTAGGCCGATTTAAGAAGGTTTTTTTAAATAGAGTAAATATCCTGTTGATCTTTATTAAAAAATTGAGATATACTATACATGCCATATATTTTACCCTTTTAAAATCTACAGTGCAATGTTTTTTAGTCTATTCGTAAAGCTGTGTGACCGTCACCACTGTCTAATTGCACAACATTTTTGTTACCCTAAAAAGGAAACCTGTACCTTTTTGCTGTGTACCGCACAGCCGCACCAGCAGGCAGCCACTACGCTACTATATCTTTGTCTGTTCTAGACATTTCATAGAAATGGGACATACAGCGTGTGGCCTTCCGTGCCTTGCTTTTAGAGAAAAGGGAGTCGGTATCGAAAATGAGAAGGTTACACTGGAAAACTTCGGGCAAAGGAAAGAAATAAAATTTCTGCCATCAGTTTTGAAAGGCAGCTTCCTTTTGGCTTCTGGTGAGGTGCATACTCAGTGAGGATTTCATCACGTGCACACACTGTCATTCTCCTGCAAGGCCTCGTTATTCCCATAGCGAGCAGAGGAATACAGGAGGTAGCAGTGAGTCAAGCTGCTGGTTATTGATGTTAATATTGTTATTAACAATAACAGTATTAATAAGTCTGTTGTTACACTTCTTGGGCCCATTATAGAGATGCATTCATAGAACGCAGGGAGCGGAGGGGACGTGGGGACACAGTGGTGGACGTTGACTGAGGGTGTGTCTGTGCTTTGACGCTCCACGTACTCCTTGATTTAATCCAGGGACGGAGGGACCCAAGGAACCGAATGGAGAGTCAGAAACAGAACTGCACAGAGTGCATCGAGTTTTGATAAGCAAAGGCGACTCAAAGGAGAATGTATAATCTTTTTGGTGCTGCAACAATTAGACATCACCCCCCAAAAAAGGGAACTTAGCCTCAGACCTTGAAAAAAGTTACGCCTTTCAAAACCCTCTCAAAATGGAGCCTTAGGCCTAAACGTGTACTGCGAAACTGTGAAACTTGTAGAAACGAACATAGGACAAAATCTAGGTGACCTCTGGTTTGCCAGTGACTTTCTAGATATACCACAAAAAGCATGACCCATGAAAGAAAAAAATTAATAAGTAGGGGGTCATTGAAATTGGAAACTGCCCTGTTCCAAGAACGAAAATATAAGACAGAGACGGGAAGGAAACAGTGGCAAAACACATATCTGTTAAAGGAATTGTGTCCAAAATATACAAAGAACTCTTAAAAGTCAACAAGAACCACTCAGTTAAAAATTAGGAAGAAAAAAACAACTGAACAGACTCATCACCGAAATGATACACAGGTGCCAGATAAGCATTAAAAAGGATGTTAAACATCTTTTTTAAAGGGAATTAAAACTATGAGTTGTTTCTGCCCCTTTAGAATAGTGAAAACAAAACAAAACAACAAATCCCCCGCCCCCCGCCAAAAAAACACCACCACCACCAATTGCTGGAGAAAATGTGGAGAAACAGGAACTCTTTTCATGCAGTGCCGGGGGGCAGGGATGCAAAATGATCCACTTTGAAACACACTTGGGCAGTTTCTAACAAAGCTAAGCGTAGGCTGACAGTACCATCCAGCAGTTACGCTCCTGAATGTTGACCCACCTGATGTGAAAACTTTGTCCACCCAAAAAATCCCTGCACGTACACGTTTCTATCAGCTTTACTCATAATCACCCAAATCACCTGCAAGTGGTCGAGACGTCCTTCCGCAGGTGGACGGTAAGCAAACCGTGACGGTAGAGACGTCCACACCATGGACTCTGATTCCGTAACGGAGAAGAGCGGAGTGAGCGATCAGACCACAGAAGGTGGAGCAACCTTAAACGCATATTGCTAAGTGCACAGGCCAGTCTTCAGAGGCCCCACCCTGTGTTATTCTGCTTGTGGGGCATATTCTGGAAAAGGGAGAATTAGAGTGGTGAAGTGTCAGTGCTCTGTAGGGTTGGGCTGGGGGAAGTATCAGTAGATCGATCAGGTGACACACAGGGCCTTTACGTGTGGCGAGAGTGCCCTGTATGGTGCTATAATCCGTGGTGGATACGTGGCGCGAGGCGTTTGACAAAACCCCTAGCGCTTGACAGCGCAGAGAGTCAACTTTAACATACGCCGTGCTTCTCGAGATCACGTAAGTTAGAAGATTCAGGAGAGAATGCCGGCTGTGACAAAACAATCTGTGTTCCAAACCCTGTGTAGGAAACAACTGGGCGACGGGGATGGAGGGGAAAGTGCTGAGCTGCGTGACCTTGGGAATGACCGGAGGCTCTGAGAGTAAAGACAGAGGAAAGCGAGCGACATCAGCACTCGTCCATAGAGTTCCTCCGCAGTGTCTGCGGCTGCGGGTCACGTGCTGGGATGGGGCGGTGCACGTGTGTGTGCTGGAGTTGAATTTTACGTAAAGGGAGCGTGGGCGGTAGGAGCCAGCTTTCTCAGTGTCGACGTGGAAGCTTGCAGACCGCCAGGCAGGAGACTGGCCGTGGATTAGGGCTGGAGACCGACCTCACGTGTGGCTTAATGTGAATGCAGACGTTTGCGTATAGGACTATGTCTAGGTGTCTAGCTGTACCTGGGTTACTGTACTTTGGAAACACTTGTACAAAATTCAGAATCAGTCTAGACTAACCCATGACGATAGAAGTGAGAATCGAGGTTGTCTTGGGGGCGCGAAGTGTGTCAGCAGAGGGAAGCTTGTGTAGGGACTGTTCCGTAGCGTCCCCTCGGTCCTCTTTGCACAGGTGCACAGGCAGGGAAGGGTCACAGCGCTGCACTCCTCAGACGTGTACAGTGCACTCTAAGTTAACGTGCGCCTCGGTTTCTAAACAGTTGAATAGATGATCTCAACTTGCGGTCAGAGTATTTGTTTGCACATGGCCTTGGGACCATCCTTTGAAGTTGCTGAGGGAAGCGCGGAGTTCTTAGCAGATGTTCCGCATCACGCTCCCGGCGTCCTGGCCTGTTGAGGACGTGATACGAGGAACAGACCAACCGCCAGTCTCCTCCTGGCCCTGCTGACGCCCCCTATGCAGATAATAGGACATCTGTATCGTGAGAAATGTCTTCCTTTACTGTGTGGCAGTGTGTGAAAGGCGAGCAGGGGTATGGAAAATTGCACTTTTATCACTCCCTGGTGGGCTTTGGGGCTTCGCTGGCTTGTAATCACGTGCTGCGGTTGGATTGTACGCTCCCCGCCCTCCTTCCGTTCCGCACGAGCAATCGGTGGAGATGAAATCCACACGGGACTGTGCTTCTCCATTGTTTTCACCAAACTACAGGCAGTAAAAGTTCTTCCCTGTTTACTTAGGTAGTTTATTATTGAATTGGCTGCATTCAAATTCCCAGTCGCTCTGTGACTAGTAACCCTGACGGTAAAACGCAGGTGCTTAGGAGGACGGGAAGTTGAATTCGTTTCAAGTTACACAGCTGCCTTTTCTTCACTAAGGGCGGTAACTGGGGGCCAGTCTGCAGTAACTCTGACCTTGGCTCACGCATAGGCGTTTGTCTTCTGAATGTCCATTCCCCAGGCTGAGCGCCTCGTTTTGAAACTGAAATGCTCTTGTAACAAAACGAAACAGCAAGGTCCTCACTTACAGAATTAAAAGTACTAACTTCCTAAAACAGTTCTGTCCTGAAATCTCTCAAACGCTGATCGCTAAGCCAAGGCTGGAGGGAAGGGACTGTAGCTGGGAGGACAGCATGCTCGGGTGAAAGGCTCACGTGAACGTCTGGAAGAAAAGCCTGGAGGGTTGACCTCGAAAGATGCCAACTTGCATTGCGACCGGAAAGCGCAGGCTCTTCTACAGCCTCTGCGGGCGGAGGCGGCCAGTGGGGTGAGAGTGAATGCGGGCGGGAGAACTGAAAGCATTACGGCAGGCGGTGGGCTTGTTCGTTTTTCTTTTCCAGGAGTAATCCGACCCTTATTTTAAAAGCTCTCTGTTAACCAGTGACAGTTTAGACGATGTACTTTTATAGCTAGATGGACTTCTGTGCTATGCAAAGTCAGTTTTCAGCTGCTGCTGCTGCTGAGCCAAGTATCATGGTCTCTGTAGAGAAAGTTCTGAAGGAATTATTTTGGAGTGATGGCACTCTCTCATCACCGATATTCCCTCAGTGGAGAATGTCAGAGGAAGCCCTCCGTGTGTGAGTGGCCCACAATGCCATGTGTTGCCTGCCCCTGGTCCAAGACTCATAGAAGATTAACGTCCGAAAGAAAATCGCAGCCGGCACGTGGTTATGATTTCTGCCTTTTAGCTGTCAAACCTGGCCTCTAAATCTCATAGCAACATGAGATAAAACTGACCACTATGAATTTGTAGAATGACCCAGCAAGCTGGCCAAGTAGGTTCTAACAAGAGCCCGGCCTTACGTAGAAGCTTCATAGGGGTGAAAGATTAGCTGAGGTGTACCGTATGAGACGTATTCTTAAATTGTGGCCTAGTGCCGGCAGATTCCATCCGTAAGAACTCTAGAATATGCCTTTCAAAGCTATATCTCCTTTATGCGACGTCATCTTCACCCCCCCACGCCCCGGGTGCCCTGCAGTACGCCTCTGCTTCCCCTCCTCTCGGTCACCGTGCAGCAGCCCTGCTGATTTTTATCGAAAGGCTATCTTTAGGAGAGTTTTAGTCTTACAACAGAATTGAGAGGGAGGTACAGAGATGTCCCACCTACACCCCCCCGACCCCGCCCACGGACATGCATGGCCTCTCCTGTTATCAGCATCAGTCAGCAAAACGGTACTTTTTTTTTTTTTTTTTAAACCAAGAATGAACTTACATTGACTGATCACGATCGCCCAAAGTCCGTAGTTTACCTTAGGGTGTGCACGTGGTGTGGTACATTCTTTGGGAACCGGCAAATGTGTAGTGGCATGTATCCTTCTGTATGATGTCAGAATGTCATACAGAGTATTTTCACTGCCCTAAAAATCCTCTGTGCTTTGCCTGTTTATCCTTCCCTCCCCCATAAGCCCTGGCAACCACTGATTCTCTCACCACCTCCCTAGTTTTGTCTTTTCCAAAATGTCATATGGTTGGAATCATTACAACATGTAACCTTCTCACACTGGCTTCTTCGCTTACTGATGTGCGTTTAAATGTCCTCTGTAAAAGCATAAATCAGATTATATGGCCCCCTTCAATTTAACATTATGTATTTGCTCCCGCTGAAAACGTTTTACTGTATCCTCGGCTTCTTTCAGCGGGTTTTCTGAACAGCCCTGTCCTGTCAGGCGAGACCCTAACAGTATCGACTGCCACAGTGTATCCCACATTACAGAGATGTGGCTTGAAAACAAGTACTTGGAATGTGACCACTTATAATATTCTAACCCAAACACGAAGAACTTTTTTTTTGTTTGTTTGTTTTTTTTTTTTTTGTTTGTTTTGTTTTTTTGTGGTACGCGGGCCTCTCACTGTTGTGGCCTCTCCCGTTGCGGAGCACAGGCTCCGGATGCGCAGGCTCAGCGGCCATGGCTCACGGGCCCAGCCGCTCCGCGGCACGTGGGATCCTCCCGGACCGGGGCACGAACCCGTATCCCCTGCATCGGCAGGCGGACTCTCAACCACTGCGCCACCAGGGAAGCCCAGAACTTGTTTTTATAAGTAGAATGTTTCCTGCAGTGCTTTACGTATCTTTATGAACAGCGTACTGTTCTATGTATAAGTTATGTCACATAAGAATAAAGTTAACGCCGATGGACCCTCCAAATGCCTGTGAAGCTAAGTTGATCTCTGTATTCCTCTTTTATCATGTCGCCTTTTCTCTTCCCGGTAACGGCCCCTATATTTAATTTTTGTGCTTTTTATTATCTTTTTAAATAGAATTTTATTACACATGTATTTGTCCCTAAGTAGATTTTGTTTTGTGACTTTTGCAAATCCATTTCCTATGTCAGTATTAGTTCTGTTGAGGTTAGGTCACATATAGCGAGATACCCCTGTGTTCAAGTTTAACAGGTGTATATACTCACGTAACAACTACCATAATGACACGGAGCATATGTCAGTCACCCCAAAATGTTACTTCAGCCCTCGTTGTACTTCATTGCCGCCATCGTCCTCCTCACATCCAGGGAACTGCTGACTGATCATTTTCACTATCGTTTATCATCAGGAAAATGCAAATGAAAACCACCAGGAGATGTCAGTACACACTGGCCAAAACGATGGCCCTTAAGAAGAGCGACCATAGGGCTTCCCTGGTGGCGCAGTGGTTGAGAGTCCGCCTGCCAACGCAGGGGACGCGGGTTCGTGCCCCGGTCCGGGAAGATCCCACATGCCGCGGAGCGGCTGGGCCCGTGAGCCGTGGCCGCTGAGCCTGCGTGTCTGGAGCCTGTGCTCCGCAACGGGAGAGGCCACAACAGTGAGAGGCCTGCGTACCACCCAAAAAAAAAAACCAAAAAACGTGGCCCCCGCTTGCCGCAACAAGAGAAAGCCCATGCGCAGCAACGAAGACCCAACGCTACCAAAAATAAATAAATAAATTTATAAAAAAAAAAAAAAAAAAAAGAAGAGCGACCATAGCAAGTGTCAGTGAAGGACAACGGGGTCACTCATCATGGCTGCTGGGGACGTGGAACGTCACGCTGCAAAACAACGGGGCGTTCTCTTACAGGGTTACACACACCTCCCGTGGTCCAACCCAGCAGATCCCTCATAGGACTTAGCCCAGACCCGATACCGTGTATGTACACACAAAGATGGACGCACCCGTGTCAGCAGCTTTCGGCACAGTACACGCAAACTGGAAGTGACAACCGTGTCAGCAGGAGAAAAGATAAACTGTGGTACATGGATGGTTACTCAGCATAAAAATGAAGAAACCATCATTACATGCAGCAGTATGGGCGAATCTCAAAGTGAGTATGTTGAGGGAGAGAAACCAGATTAAAAAAAAAAAATTTAAAAAGAGCACACGCTGCACAATTCCATCTCTATTAAATCTTACGACAGGTGAGGCTGACGTATAGCAACACCGAAGCAGGTCAGTGTTAATTGCCTCTGCGGTTTATTAAAAAAATGGTAATCAATGTGCAGTGTTTGGTGACTTTATCTTTTTCATTGAGTATCAGGTTTCTAAGATACTGCTACACGTTGCTATAATTCACGGTAGTTCATTTATCCTGCTTGTTTGTAACACTTCCCTGGGTAAACTGGGAAGATTTGGTCCGTTGGCTGCACTTTGCCAACCCCTGCTTTAAGCTATTGCCCCAATGCCCGGGGCACCAGAGTCTGGATACCTGGACAACCTCAGCTTCTAGAGCAGGAGTCAACCAACTACAGTCTGTGGGCCAGATCTGGCCCTCCGCTTGTCGGATGCAGTGAAGTTTTATTGGGACCCAGTCCCATTCACTTGTTTGCGTGTTGTACGTGGCTGTCTCGTGCTGCGGTGGCAGCATCAAGCAGTTGCAAGTGACGCCGCGTGCGCTGCAGAGCCTAAACTGTTTCCTGTCTAGCGCCTTACAGGGAAATGCAGCAGAAAATCTCCTGGACCGGGGTCTGAACAAAGATCTTCATCGAAAAGTCTGTGCTGAACAAGTGCAAGCAAAGACAGCCTTCAGGGTGCTAGTTGGGGTAAATTACTTCCGTTATCCAACACTACAGCTATGGAAAATAGCCCGAACTGAGGCTACTGGCCTCACTGAACAAGGGGCCATTGCATTTAACATTATTAGATCTTTTTAGCCTGTACAGCCCAGGTACCCATGGCTCTGCGACGCCCATGCCTTGTGTGGGCCAGGCAGCGGTCTCGGTGTCGGCTGGAGCGTGTGATGGTTTTGCGTGTCAGTTCAGGTTGCCCAAGACTTGGATGAAATCAGAAGACCCCAGATAGACCTTCATCTGTCTTGAGACTGGCATCCAAGGAGAAGGTTCCAGGGCGGAAAGATGCTGCATTCCCTAGTCGTGGCATGGTCTTATTGCAACAGTAAAATTGACTTGCAGACAGAAAGTAACCTGTCCGGACCATGGTTTTCGTTTTCTTTTTCCTTTTTCCTTTTTTTCAAACCCTTCTTGGTTAGCAGTGAGTATTTCCATGTCCCGGGGCCATCTTCCTAGAATGGGGAAGTCTCCACATTTGTGAAGGTGTAAGAGGGTTTTACTTTCAGCTCAGCACACAGACCTCTTTTATTGCCTTAAACCTTCTAGAGAAGCTAGTCGCCGGAGTTGTCCTTAAAACGCCCTTTTCTTTCCTGGCTTCAGAGCAAAACTGCCTTCTGTCTACGCCTTTTCTCTTGCCCCGAGAGAGAGAGGCCCCATTCTCTAAGAAAGTAGGCAGCAGGTGTGTCGCCAGAAAAGTTCCAAAGTGAGTTGGCAACCCTCCCCCGCTAGGTGTTCTTCTGACAATCAGAAATTCATGGTCCAGCCTCTCCCGGAAAATACTTAAGAGGAGCGTCTTTCCGTTCAGAAATTCGTTCCTTAGACATAACCTAAAAAGGTAGCATCTGAAACAGGGGTCATTTGCGGAGGGAAAAAGAAAAAAGGAACCAGTCTCTTGTTTTAAAAATCTCTCGTTCTCACTCTGCCAAGCCTACGTTGCACAAAAATGTGTGTCTTGAGTTCACTTCATCCCTGCCCACCGATTCTCGTCGGCCCAGCGCGATCTGCAAAGCCTTGAAGTCAGGCACAGCCTCTGCGGAAGCCGCTCACCGTGTTTGTGAGACTGAAAGGGGATCCGGATGAAGAGGTGAAAGTGCTCCGGGCCTCCGTGCCAAGCAGACACCAGAGACGTGGCCAACATTCTCCAGTCTCCTGATAACACAGGGAGGGGCTGGCTCCACCACGCCGAAGGGAAGCTGCTCGTCGCTGCTGGCTGCCACTCGGAGCGCGGTAACAAAAACGCTGGCGGCCGTTGGCATTCTCCGATTACGGCCCGCGGCTTCGCGAGTCTGCACACACCGCCTTCTACACATTCCGAGGGGCGCACCAGTGAAAACGAGAACCGTACCCTTCAGCTTGCGTGGAGCTTCCTAGGCTGGCATCTCAGCATTTCCGCCCTGTTATCTGACCTGAGAGTCGCTAGTTTACCCGCGAGGCAGGTAGGAAGTGTATCCCTGTTTGCAGAGGGGGAAACTGGGCACGGAGGAAGGGGCAGCTATGTCCTGTGTCCAGAGCTTCAGAAGAAAGATCATCTCCCTCCTGGCTCAGGATGCAACTGGCTGTGCAAATCCAGGCCCTTTCTTTGGCAGGAAGTTCTCTGCTCCTTGTGCATGTGAAGAGAAGGTGGAGAAATGCGAGTCTGGCTGCTGGAAGAAAGGGAAATCCAGCATGATCTCTCCCCTCGCCTAACACCGAGATAACGGGATATCTGAGCCCTCATTTCTCTAAGGAACCTCAGGAAGGAAGGCTGGGATCTTGATGTAACAGGATGATTTGTTTATACTGTGGATTCAGGAGTCAAGGGAACATGAAATTAAGAGAAAATTTGTGTCCCGTGTATGTCGTATGCCTAAAGATTATTACTGATTCCGCCCGTCAACATTTTTTTTTTTTTTTTCCATTAGAGGAATTGTTCCGAGGAATCTGGGCTGCTTGATCCACACAGTTCCGTTTAAATCATGAAAGCATAACGCTGGCTTGTGGACTTGCTGTTCCTGCTTTAACAGTTGTTTTAGAACCGTGGACAAGTTTCCTCTCAATGGAGTGTCTGCCCTTAGTCTTTCCTGCTTGCAGGGCAGCGAGTCCAGCTGCTTCCCACCCTGTGCTGATCTCCAGCCATGCCCGACAGACAGACAGACAGACACACACACCCAGGCACAGCCCGCTACCTGCTTGGTCGGCACCTCAGCATATCACACGGATCCAGATGTGCGGGCTCGGGCGGAACCACAACCTTTCACCTCCGCGCCGGGCTCCGCAGGGAGGCGTCGCCAGCTGTTTGACCCGGAAGTGGTTCCCACGACCGTCTTGAGCAAGGAGCTACCAGAGACGTGTTGTTAACGCGGCTCGTTATGTGTCACCTCCTCCCCGTGTTACGCCCCTGGTAGGACGTGGTTCTCTCTCCAGGCTCCCAGATCTGACTGGGATTTTGCCTCGCGCCTCTCCTGAGCAGAGGCGAGCAGTAGGAGAAGTTTAATCTCTCACCTGGAGACGGAGCCATCGCTTACTCCCCGCAAATGTTCCCCCACCTTTCTCATGCGGTTGGTCACAGCTTAAGACGACCTTCACATGGGAGTGGTGGCGTGCGTCCTGTCATTCTTATCCTTCTGGCAAGTCTGGGGAATTTCCTGCTGGGCACACAGATGAAATCCTACCTATATGTTCGTCTTGGTCGGCAGAATCCGTCTCATGCTCCGGAAATCACTGAAATGCTGGGTTTTGGGGGGGTTTTTTTTGTTTTTTGTTTTTTTTTTGGTTATACAGCTTTTGGGGGGCTGTATCATTTGGGGCTTTGAAATCAAATGAGATCAAATAGCAAGGACTCTCCTCTACCACCTTGTACAGTTTGTCTCCAGATTTACTCACATTTATATGTGTGTGATTTCAGGGTCCAACATTGCACCAGGGCGTAATTTAAAAATAGGACGCTGTGGGTCACAGTGAAGGATGGTTGCCAAATTTAGGAGTGACGATCCACTACTGAGACAGAGGACTCCAAACCCCAGCGACTCTCCACACCGTCGCAGGGAACGCATCTCAACAAAGCACTGACTACCAGTTCAGTGAGAAGAATTTCAGAGTCCAGAAAAGTTTACGTCCATCCACATGGCGTTACAGGCTGAGTGCAGACAGGAATTATGCTCCCTGAGAGTTTGGTCAAATGTATGCATCTGTGTTAAAGGGTGCGATACCCAATCAAAGCGATGTGTGAACTAGAGTAAAAATGATATGGAGGAATGATTACACGTGCGATAAAACTGCATTAGCTGTACACGACCACACAGAGGAGTGCACGTAGAACCCGGGAGGTTGGTGGATATGTTTCCGGGTGGTGCCATAGGACTGCAGTTCTGCAAGACGTTACTCTTGGGGAAATGCATGAAGATGACTTGGGACGCTCTGCATTATTTCTCACACTTGCACGTGGATCTGCAAGTTCCTCGACATAAAAAATGCAATTAAGGGCACCCTGTGGAGGAAGGCAGAAAGACAGCAGGAAGGTGCATGTCCTGAAGAGCATTTGTAAACGTCCACAGAGGGTAGGCAGGCAGAGAAGGTGGATGTGATCTTTAGGGTCCAAGGATTAAATAGCAGAGGGCTGAAGGAAGGTTGGAAAATCCTGTGTGTCACTGAGGAGAGAGATCAAATAACAAGGCCACGATTATGACAGCTGAAAGGAATGTCTCCAGGGTTTCCCACCCTTGACGCGGGGACACACACACACACACACACACTCACACGATGTTGGCGCCCGGATTGAATAGACCGCACCAGCGGTTGTCCTGGCTATTAGCAGCGGCACTAAAATGGAATCCTGAGTCTCCTGGGTCGCTTTCTTTTACAACTGTGAATGCTGAAATCTGGCTTGTGAACTGATCAAAACTCAAGCTCAAGGTTGCGGTTTGCTGCCTCTTTGGAAAAACCAACCCTTGGGTCGAAATGCTAATCAAGCTTTATTTTAAAGCATGAAAAACAGAGGGGGGAGAAAAAGGAGACAGTCACCGTAGACAAGCTGACTAATTTCTGTTCAGTGATATTTCACAGCCCGGCAGCCCTGGAGTCTGGCACCTTTGATCTCGTTTTCCTAAAGAGCGTTCCTTTGTAGAGGACACCGCCGTGCTGGGGAGTTGGGGTCTGCCCTCTGCTCTGACTCTGTACCTTGTTCTCTTCCCGCATATGCGGGCTATAAGGACAGGGTCTCTTTCTAACAGGATGCTTTCGAGATTCAAAGACTTGGAAGTTTCCGTAGCACCACCTGTACCCGCCGTTCACGTGTCGTTGCCACGTTCGTTCACGTGCTCCGCGCAGTAGGAGAGCCTCTCGCTTCGTTTACCCCTTTTCCTTTGGGTGACTGTTGACGTTGCAATGCAGCCTCTAGGGACATATGCCCAGGAGAAATGAGAGCCTGTGTACACAAAAGACTCGTATAAGAATGTCCACAGAAGCACCCTTCCTATGAATATGATGAAATAAGTGAGACACTGCGCGGTTAGTGAGGGAAGCATCGTTGGGGAAGAGAGAGGCAAGAACTGTAGGACGATGGGGCAGAAAGTTCGGAGCGGGCTCCAAGAGGGGAGCTCCGTGTTGGGAAGCATCTTGCTCCGTGCGGGCGCAGTTCAAACGCTGTATCACTTCCTGCCCCCTCCCTCTCCCTTAGTCTGGACAGCTAAGATTGTCTATAAAGTGCCAGTGCTCCTGGATGAGTGCTCAGTTTCGTCCATTGCCAGTGGCCGGATTAAGGAGGATTAAAATAGGCTGACTCGACTTTCTGTAGTTCAGTAACAGTCCATCCTAAATTATTTGGCTTTAAAGAATGCATTCCCCACCTCCACGTCCAAAATACTGATACCGTGAGTATCAAGCAGTAGGCGCGTTACTAGAAGCAGTGAACTTTAATAGCAGTGGCATTGGGTGGACGTGATAATACCCAGATTTTTACTGTGTCACTGTTACTAGCAAACTGAGTCAACCTGAAGAATCCCTTCGCCTCGTGATAGCTCTGCTGGCTCTGAAATAATGGCTTTGGAGTCTATGGCTCTAAGATTCTCGAAGCTCCCAAAACCTACAGAGTGAAGTTGTCGTATTTTATAAATCAGTAGTATCATATCGTGTATTTCACTGTCGGTCCTGAGGTCTCTGGAAGACCATCCCCAAGCCCGATTGATTTTACTGTTCAGGATTAGAGAGTTCCTGCAGAACGCAGTGGTGGCTCTTACTGCACGTGTGCCAGCCTTCCTCCAGGACCCCAAGAAAGCAGTCACGTTCTCTTTCCATGAATCAAAGCTACAAGGGGGTGCCACCATCTGACCTCACAGGATGCCTGCCAGCTGCGGCTGCATATAATGAGGAAATTCGATGAGTCACCTGCTTAAGACCACTTGCTGGTTGTTTAGAGTGAGTTTTCAAGGATTCAGTAGTAAAATCATCCTTTTCCTGCAGGCATTTAATGCACTTTTATAGCTTCAATTTTGCTTACTCACCTGTGCAATATCATGTCTGTATAAATGAAAATTCAAGCAGAGAAGCAGAACTCCTAGGATAGACAGATGGTAGATAGATATAGGTGTAGATGTGTAGGTATGATAAATAATTATATATAATATATAACCTCTACATAGATAGAGATGGATAGATACCTATAATATCTATCTTACATATCTATAGGTTATATTAAGTATATATAATTATAATACAATGTCGATATTAATTATGGATTATTCACAATGTATAGATAGATATAGATATGGACAGATGGAGATAGATATCTATGGGTCAATATTTATCTATCATAGATAGATAGATAAATAGATAGAAAAATAGATGGTGACCTATATCTACCTCTCCGTTTTTCTGTCTGTATCTATGTACCTGTCATCATTTATCTATGGAGAAGTGGGCAAGTCTAAACTCTGCAGGGCTGGGAATCTCCTAGCGGTCCGGTGGTTAGGACTCCATGCTCTCACCGTCAAGGGTCTGGGTTCAAGCCTTGGTCGGGGAACTGAGATCCCACAAGCCGTGCGGCGCTGCCAAAAATAATAATAATAATAATAAATCTATAGGGCAGACCAGCAGGAAAGGGCAGTCTGGGGCTGCTCTACATATGAAGCATTTTTCTTCTCTCATGGAAATGTCAGCCTTGCTCTTTCCCCCAGCTTTGTCAAGGTATAGTTGACGAATAAAAACTGGATGCATTTGAGGTATACAGTGTGATGATTTGATACATGGGTACTTTGGGAAACGAACACCGCAATCAAGTTATTCACGTACACAGCTATCACCTCACACAGTTACCTTTTTGTGTGTGTGGCGAGAACATTTAAGATCTACTCTCTCAGCCAATTTCAAGTATGCGATATAGTATATGCCAAAGCACTAGTGTTTTTCTTGTTCCACTACTCTGCAAAGAAAGGGAAAGAAAGGGGAAAAGATCGCTACTTAGTGTAAAGCCCTGGCTTTCCCTTCCAGAGAGCTCCTAGGCCACCTCTGGGCGGCAGGGACCTCCTACGGCAGAAGTTGATGGTTAGCCAGAAGGAGGAAAGCAAACCAGGATGAAACTAAGAAAGAACTGATAAAAATTTAGATTTATTGGGTTAAAGATTTACCCGATAATTAGGTACTCCAATGCTTCTATTCCTTACTTTTCTTGAAGCCAGCAAATAGAGTGTTTTGTAAATTTTATCCTGTTATGGTCATTTTTTAAAGTCTTTTTTTTTTTTTTGAAAAACAGGAAGTGCATTACTCTCTATCTGGTGCTAAATGGGCAGGAACAACATCAGGAGAGCGAATAACTCCTCATCCGGTAGCCGCTTTAGAAAGAGCTGGGAAAGGGTTCAGGACGTAACCCATGTCTTGAAGGGTGGCCGTCAGAATTCTCAACTTATGAGTGAAGGTCACAGAGCACAGTTTATTAAAAGTTGGATATGTGAACCGTCTTTTTTTACTATGAGTGACGCTTTTTGAAACATATACGTACGTTGTTTTACAAAATCCCGATTTAGAGGAGAAGAAAGCCTTAAATGTCCTCGTCATCTTGGTGAGGAGGAATCATGATATCGTGTGACATGTAGCAAGGCCGAGCTGTTTTATTATTGTCTGTGGTTCCAAGAGCTTAGCCTTTTCCAAAGTGTGTCAAAACACCCAACTTTTTTTTTTTTTAACTTTTTAAAAATTAATTTTATTTATTTATCTTTGGCTGTGTTGGGTCTTCATTGCAGTGCGCGGGCTTTCTCTAGCTGCGGCAAGTGGGGGCTACTCTTTGTTGTGGTGCGTGGGCTTCTCATGACGGTGGCTTCTCTTGTTAAGGAGCATGGGCTCCAGGTGCGCGGGCTTCAGTAGTTGTGGCGCATGCGCTCAGCAGTTGTGGCTCGTGGGCTCCAGAGCGCAGGCTCAGTAGTTGTGGCGCACGGGCTTCGTTGCTCTGCGGCACGTGGGATCTTCCCGGACCGGGGCTCGAACCCACGTCCCCTCGGAACCGCACTGTCGCCGCCGCCGTGTGTGAGGACTCCCGTCTCGGCCGCCGCCTCAGAAGGAGTGGCGCGCTCCTCAAAACACCCAGCTTTGAATCCACGTGATCAGAGCAACAGCGTATTAGTTCAGTGGGCTGCCATCTCATCGGGCAGTTTGCTCTGCAAGAAACATTTTGCAAACACGATAAAACCCAGAGTTTCCATAAGTCTCTAGAATACAGTCAGGGTTGCTAATAGCCTGTCAGTAAGAGCAGAGAAAATCTTGGAACTGTGATAGAAAAGCTGGTTTTCTTCCCCAAAGAATTCTGTAGAAAAATCTTACAAGAAACTTGGGTTATGCTGCACTTTTTTGTGGTGGTTACGCTGATTCTGGATTCATTTGTCTCTTCTCCAAGGTCTCACTTACTCTCATTGCTTGAAGCAGCTTAGGCCAGGCCTCACAAATTTGAGGAGTGTGGCAAAGCAAGCCTTACTAATTTCAGTGATGTACAGATGAGCTGCCTCCCTTTTGCTACTCTACAGAAAGGAAACTGTGACTTCCACTAGCAAAACCATCCGGGAGGCTTCGTGAAGCACATATGTGTCCAAGGAAAATGTAGCTCTCTATAAAGTATCTGGTCTATTTCCAATCTGTCTTACTTGGGGGAAAAATCACTTAGATTGACATTTATCAAGTTTCCAGTGATGCAGTTGTGTCATTCAAATCGTTTCTAAACATTACACAGCAGTAACAATTTATGGCACAGTAATTTAGGTACTGTCCTGCAAATTCCGGATAAATTTCACCCTCGGACATGCACTGGGCTGTGAAAATCCATGCTTTCTGCATTTGCCAGACACAGTGAAATGATTCGCTTACAAGATCCAGACTATAAATTGGAAAAGAGAGAGGTGGGAAGGCTATTGGGAGATCCCATAACTTGTTTGGTTAGATCAAGGAGACCTCTAGAGATGATGGGGAGAAAATAGAATGGCGGCCTCGAGTAAAAGGCTTGGTTTCCCCTATGTGTTCTTATTTTTTTTTCATTTTATTTTATATAGTTGATATAAATGTGCATCTCTAAGCTATAAAAGTATAGTTGATCGACAATACTGTGTTAGTTTCAGGTGTACAGCAAAGTGATTCAGTTATACGTATACATCTATCCATTCTTCTCCAGATGCTTTTCACATATAGGTTATTACAGAATACTGAGTAGAGGTCCCTGTGCTGTACAGTAGGTCTTTGTTGATTATATTTTTTTAACATCTTTATTGGAGAATAATTGCTTTACAATGTTGTGCTAGTTTCTGCTGTATAACAAAGTGAATCAGCTATACATATACGTATATCCCCATATCTTCTCCCTCTTGTGTCTCCCTCCCTCCCACCCTCCCTATCCCACCCCTCTAGGTGGTCACAAAGCATGGAGCTGATACCCCCGTGTTATGCAGCTGCTTCCCACTAGCTATCTATTTTACATTTGGTAGTGGATGTATGTTGTCCATGCCACTCTCTCACTTTGTCCCTGTTTAACCTTCCCCCTCCCCATGTCCTCAAGTCTATTCTCAACATCTGCATGTTTATTCCTTTCCTGTCCCTAGGTTCTTCAAAACCATTTTTCTTCTCTCTCTTTTTTTTTTTTTTTAGATTCCATATATATGTGCTAGCATACGGTATCTGTTTTTCTCTTTCTGACTTACTTCACTCTGTAAGACAGACTCCAAGTCCATCCACCTCACTACAAATAACTCAATTTCGTTTCTTTTCATGGCTAAGTAGTATTCCATTGTATATATGTGCCACATCTGCTTTATCCATTCATCTGTTGATGGACACTTGGGTTGCTTCCATGTCCTGGCTATTGTAAGTAGAGCTACAGTGAACATTGGGGTGCATGTGTCTTTTTGAATTATGGTTTTCTCAGGGTATATGCCCAGTAGTGGGATTGCTGGGTTATATGGTAGTTCTATTTTCAGTTTTTTTGAGGAACCTCCATACTGTTCTTCATAGTGGCTGTATCAATTTACACTCCCACCAACAGTGCAAGAGGGTTCCCTTTTCTCCACACCCTCTCCAGCATTTACTGTTTGTAGATTTTTTGATGATGGCCATTCTGACCGGTGTGAGGGAGGTGATACCTCACTGTAGTTTTGATTTGCATTTCTCTAATGATTAGTGATGTTGAGCATTCTTTCATGTGTTTGTTGGCAATCTGTATATCTTCTTTGGAGAAGTGTCTGTTTAGATCTTCTGCCCGTTTTTGGATTGGGTTGTTTGTTTTTTTGTTATGGAGCTGCTTGTAAGTTTGGATGATTAGTCCTTTGTCTGTTGATTTGTTTGCAAATATTTTCACCCATTCTGAGGGTTGTCTTTTTGTCTTGTTTATGGTATCCTTTGCTGTGCAAAAGCTTTTGAGTTTCGTTAGATCCCATTTTTTTTGTTTGTTTTTATTTCCATTACTCTGGGAGGTGGATCGGAAAAGATGTTGCTGCAATTTATGTCAGAGAGTGTTCTGCCTATGTTTTCCTCTAAGAGTTTGATAGACCTTACATTTAGGTCTTTAATCCATTTTGTGTTTATATTTTCTATTTCTTCCTGGTTCAATCTCGGAAGGTCGTGCTCTCCTAAGAATTTGTCCATTTCTTCCAGGTTGTCCATTTTATTGGCACATAATTGCTTGTAGTAATCTCTCATGATCCTTTGTATTTCTGCAGTGTCAGTTGTTACTTCTCCTTTTTCATTTCTAATTCTGTTGATTTGAGTCTTCTCCCTTTTATTCTTGATGAGTCTGGCTAACAGTTTATCAATTCTGTTTATCTTCTCAAAGAACCAGCTTTTAGTTATATTGATCTTTGCTATTATTTCCTGCATTTCTTTTTCATTTATTTCTGATCTGATCTTTATGATTCTTTCCTTCTGCTAACTTTGGGGTTCTTTTGTTCTTCTTTCTCTCATTGCTTTAGGTGTAAGATTAGGTTGTTTATTTGAGATGTTTCTTGTTTCTTGAGGTAGGATTGTATTGATATAAACTTCCCTCTTAAAACTGCTTTGGCTGCATCCTGTAGGTTTTGAGTCATCGTGTTTTCATTGTCATTTGTTTCTAGGTATTTTTTGATTTCCTCTTTGATTTCTTCAGTGACCTTTTGGTTATTTAGTAGCATATTGTTTAGCCTCCATGTGTTTGTATTTTTTACAGTTTTTTTTTCCTGTAATTGATATCTAGTCTCATAGTGTTGTGGTCAGAAAAGATACTTGATATGATTTCAATTTTCTTAAATTTACCAAGGCTTGATTTGTGACCAAAGATATGATCTGTCCTGGAGAATGTTCCATGAGCACTTGAGAAGAAAGTGTATTCTGTTGTTTTTGGATGGAATGTCCTATAAATATCAAGTCCATCTTGTTTAATGTGTCATTTAAAGCTTGTGTTTCCTTATTTATTTTCATTTTGGATGGTCTGTCCATTAGTGAAAGTGGGGTGTTAAAGTCCCCTACTATGACTGTGCTACTGTTGATTTCCCCTTTATGACTGTTGGCATTTGCCTTATGTATTGAGGTGCTTCTATGTTGGGTGCGTACATATTTACAATTATTATATTTTCTTCTTGGATTGATCCCTTGATCATTATGTAGTGTCCTTCTTTGTCTCTTGTAATATTCTTTATTTTAAAGTCTATTTTATCTGATATGAGAATTGCTACTCCAGCTTTCTTTTGATTTCCATTTGCATGGAATATCTTTTTCCATCCCCTCACTTTCAGTCTGTATGCGTCCCTAGGTCTGAAGGTGGGTCTCTTGTAGACAGCATATATACAGGTCTTGTTTTTGTATCTATTCAGCCAGTCTGTGTGTCTTTTGGTGGGAGCATTTAATCCATTTACATTTAAGGTAATTATCGATATGTATGTTCCTATTACCATTTTCTTAATTGTTTTGGGTTTGTTATTGTAAGTCTTTTCCTTCTCTTGTGTTTCCTGCCTGGAGAAGTTCCTTTAGCATTTGTTTTGTGGTGCTGAATTCTCTTAACTTTGGCTTGTCTGTAAAGTTTTTAATTTCTCTGTTGAATCTGAATGAGATCCTTGCTGGGTACAGTATTCCTGGTTTTTCCCTTTCATCACTTTAAATATGTCTTGCTACTCCCTTCTGGCTTGCAGAGTTTCTGCTGAAAGATCAGCTGTTAACCTTATGGGGATTAGCTTGTATGTTATGTGTTGCTTTTCCCTTGCTGCTTTTAATATTTTTTCTTTGTATTTAATTTTTGACAGTTTGATTACGTCTTTCTCCTTGGTTTATCCTGTATGGGACTCTCTGTGCTTCCTGGACTTGATTATTTCCTTTCCCACATTAGGGAAGTTTTCAACTATAATCTCCTCAAATATTTTCTCAGACCTTTTCTTTTTCTCTTGTTCTTCTGGGACCCCTATAATTCGAATGTTGGTGCGTTTAATGTTGTCCCAGAGGTCTCTGAGACTGTCCTCAGCTCTTTTCATTCTTTTTTCTTTATTCTGCTCTGCAGTAGTTATTTCCACTATTTTATCTTCCAGGTCACTTATCCGTTCTTCTGCCTCAGTTATTCTGCTATTGATCCCATCTAGAGTATTTTTAATATCATTTATTGTGTTGTTTCATCGTTGCTTGTTTCCTCTTTAGTTCTCTAGGTCCTTGTTAAATGTTCCTTGCATTTTCTCTATTCTATTTCCAAGATTTTGGATCATCTTTACTATCAATATTCTGAATTCTTTTTCAGGTAGACTGCCTATTTCCTCTTCATGTGTTTGGTCTGGTGGGTTTTTACTTTACTCTTTCATCTGCTGCATATTTCTCTGTCTTCTCATTTTGCTTAACTCACTGTGTTTGGAGTCTCCTTTTCACAGGCTGCAGGTTCGTAGTTCCCATTGTTTTTGGTGTCTGCCTCCAGTGAGTAAGGTTGGTTCCGTGGGTTGTGTAGGCTTCCTGGAGGAGGGGACTTGTGCCTCTGTTCTGGTGGATGAGGCTGGATCTTTTCTTCTAGGTGGTCAGGACTGCATCCAATCGTGTGTTTTAGGGTGTCTGTGAACTCAGTATGATTTTAGGCAGCCTCTCTGCTAATGGGTGGGGTTGTGTTCCTGTCTTGCTAGTTGTTTGGCTTGGGGCGTCCAGCACTGGAGCTTGCTGGCAGTTGGGTGGAGCTGGGTCTTAGCGTTGAGACGGAGCTCTCTGGGAGAGTTCTTGGTGATTGATATTACGAGGGCCTTGGAGGTCTCTGGTGGTCCAGTGTCCTGAACTCGGCTCTCCCACCTCAGAGGCTCAGGCCTGACACCCAGCCAGAGCACCAAGACCCTGTCAGCCACGTGGCCAGGTACGTGGGGATTTTCTTGCCTTTTGGGAAGTCTGAGGTCTCCTGCCAGCGTTCAGTAGGTGTTCTGTAGGAGTTGTTCCACTTGTAGATGTATTTATGGGGAGGAAGGTGATCTCCACGTCTTACTCCTCCGCCACCTTGAAGGTCCCCCCTCTGATTATCTGTTTTATATAGAGTAGTGTGTATATGTTCATCCCAGTTTCCCCTGCGTGTTCTGGAATCTCGGAGAGATCCCTGGGTCCGTCCTCCTTCTGTCGCTTAGAGGTCCACGAGCACCCACTGGGTTGGTGTCTCCACCATGGTCTGAAGCCCAGAGGGCAGCATCACTGTTCACTGCCCCGAGGAGAGGTGGTTCTACTCGCAGGAGCTGAAGTACGCTTTCAATTCCTGAGCTGCTCAGCTCTACTTTGAAAATATACCCTCAATGTGACCTTTTTTTTTATCGTCTCCGTACTTCACATCTTCCCTTCATTGGCTACCAGAGGGGCTCCCTAACTGGCCCCTGATTCTGTCCCAGCCCCGTTTACTCTTCACACAGCGTTCAGAGCTGCTTCACAGGGCACTCGCTGATTTAGGACGAAGCCAGAGCATCACTCTTCCATCCACAGCCTGCCAGTGGCACCCTGACTCCCCCAGAACCAAAGGCCAGTCTTTGCCATGGCCGTTGAGGCTCTAGGTGACGGGCCCATGCCTCCCCGTCATCTGCAGCTTCATCTCCTAGGATGTGCATCCTTGTTCACCCAGTTCCACTCCGTGCTCCCCGCTGCTGTTTCTGAAGTCAGCCCAGCTCGCTCCTGCCGCGCCCCTCTACCCACAGTACTCTCTCCAGATTCCCACTTTTTAAAATATTTTAATTTCACCGGAGTATAGTTGATTTACAGTGTTGTGTCAGATTCCCGCTGGACTTGCCCCTTCACTGGCCTCAGGTCTGGGCTCACATGTCATTTTATCAGCATGACATTCTCTGGCTACATTCTGTAAACAGACTGTCCTCTTCTCTGCTGAGTTTCCTGTCCCGCATACACTCCATAATCTCCCTCGTAGGTCCCTCTCATGACGCATGCATGCATGTGTGTCTGTGTGTGTGTGTGTGTATGTATGTTGCTCTCTGCTGATAGCCCCTGAGCTTGGAGAGGCCCACTTGGGACACAGAGTCCAATAAATATTTTTGAATGAATGAATACGTGATTGGGTTAATGTATAGAATGCAGGACACAAGGAGGTTCTAAGGGTCTGAATTAACAGGGGCCTCCACCCTGGTGGCTGGTGGATGCAATGGAGGTGGTTGAGTTTTTCTGACTAAAGACCCACAGGGATTTCTAGGACGTATGTGCAGTCCCCTAATAAGGTTTACATAGCGTTCTTAACCTCTATGTCAGATATCCCCAGGTGTTCAGGAAATTAATGAATATGACACTCAGGGACAAACATTCTTTGAAAGAAAAGACTGCATTAATGAAAGATTAAGCTGCTTCACGAAAGCCTGAAAAAGATAACTTGCATCGATGATTCTAAGACGCACCTGCGCGCACACACAGAGTAATGAGCTTAACTGTGTCCCCCTAAAATTCATACGCTTAAGTCCTAACTTCCAGTATCTCAGAAGGCAGCTGTATTTGGAGAGATGCCCTTTAAATAGGTAATTCAGGTAAAGTGACTTCATTAGGGTGGGCCCTAATCAGTGTGACTAGTGTCCTTGGATGGAGCAATTCGGGCACAAAGAAAGACACCGGGGGTGCGTGCTTACAGACGACGTGAGGACACAGCAAGAAAACCTGCCCCCCAGACGTAAGGGGCTAATACATATGGCTGGCATTCTTGCCATGCTGTTCCCCCCTCTGATCTCATAATAACTCAGGGAGGCTGGCATTATCATTGGCCCTTTTTATAGGAGGAACCAGGTGTAGGTCTACCCGAGGTCCCCGAGATGCTGGGAAGGAAACCAGCTTCAACTCCACAGCATTTGCTCTTGACTGCCACGCCATTGCCTCCTGGTGTTATTTGAGTTAAAAAACGAAAACAAAAACAGGTCACAGGTTCTGGACCCAGAGAGACATGTGTTCAAGTCTTGGCTCTGCCTCTAAGGCACATTTTGACTGGCGGTCACGTCTTCTGGCGCGCCTGCGTGCAGGAAGCATTCCGTACCGCCTGCTTCTTTTAATATCAAATTACTTTTGTTAAAAGATTATGGGGGCTTCCCTGGTGGCGCAGTGGTTGAGAATCCGCCTGCCGATGCAGGAGACACGGGTTCGTGCCCTGGTCCGGGAGGATCCCACATGCCGCGGAGCAACTAAGCCCGTGAGCCATGGCCGCTAGGCCTGCGCGTCCGGAGCCTGTGCTCCGCAACGGGAGAGGCCACAACAGTGAGAGGCCCGCAGACCGCAAAAAAAAAAAAAAAAAAAAAAAAAAAAGATTATGAGACGGCGTCTCTATGTGCCAAGAGATTTATCGAGTCTACTTACTCAAAATCATTTGGAACCAGAAACTACCGACCAAAGGGAACTTGCCAATGATGCGACTGCATTTTGCATCATTAGTTTTATGCTTTAAATTAGTTAAACTTGACTCATTTTAGAATATGAGCCTTTAGATCGGCCTGTGAAGCTTTCCATAAATGTCATCATATGCCATAGAGTGGCAAAAAGAGATATATATATGTTAAAGAGAATATCGGCCTATCTATTTGAAACGTATCACTGCTACTATGAATTTATTCCAGTCAAAATTCCCCATCTTACGGGCTTCCCTGGTGGCGCAGTGGTTGAGAGTCCGCCTGCCGATGCAGGGGACGCGGGTTCGTGCCCCGGTCCGGGAAGATCCCACATCCGGGAACCCGTGAGCCGTGGCCGCTGCGCCTGCGCGTCCGGAGCCTGCGTTCCGCAACGGGAGAGGCCACAGCGGTGAGAGCCCCGCGTACCGCAAAAAATAAAGATAAAAAAATAACCCATCTTTGCAAATTCAGCACATGATCTCTTGTGTGTTAGCAAAGGACCGTTTTCTTCTCAGAGATAACTATAAGATACATTGGAAATGAAATGAGAGCTGTTAAGGGTCAGGTAAAGCATAATTCTACTGGGTAACATTTCTTTTAAGATACCACTGTATAATATTATCAGGTTAATCATTTTTATAAAAGAAGAGTAGTTTCCTTTTTAGGCTTCCAAACATTGCTATGCTTTTTAATAGCCTCAGGGTTCCTTTTTTCTAAATAAAGTGAGGAAAATGTATTTCTGCATTGTTTACTGAAATGTGTACTATGTGAAAATGTGTATGTGAATGGAATTCTAGGGGGGAAAAATGAACCAGATTTTTGGTCCTTTCTAAAACTTGCCTTTATAATTGTTTTTTTGTTAAAATGGAACATTCTATAACATTCTAGGTAAAGGAAAATCAGAGTTTTAGAAATTATCATCATGTTTTAGGCATAACGTACATAAACTGTACAAATCTTTAAGTGTGAAGTTCAGTGATATTTTACGTATGGATATACTTAGGTTACCAATACTCTGGTCAAAATAGAAATATTTCCAGGACCCGGCAGTTTCCCCCGCGCTCCTTCTCGATCGATACAATCCTCTCACCTAGCAGTTGCTGTCACTCTCACATCTACTGTTATGGGTTAGTTTAGCCTTCCTTAACCTGTAGATGGATGGGGTCAGACAGGGTGCACTCGTTCCCTGCTTTGTCTGCTCATGACTACCTCTGTGAGATTCATTCATGGTGTTGCATGCAGCGGTATTTCGTTCTGTTTTTATTATTACTTGGTAATGTGTTTTTGTAAGAATGAAGTGTAATTTTTTTCATCCACTGTATTGGTGGATGTTTGGGCCGATCTAGTTTGGAGCTCACATGCATAAACCCACGATGAACGCTCTTGTACTTTTGTTGGACAAGCATATTCTGTTGTCTTGGGTCCGCCCCGAGGAATGAACTGTGTGGATATTTGTGGGGTAGGTACATGATTGGCTTTAGTGGACCCTGCAAACAGCTCTCCAGAGAGGTTGTCCTAGTCACACTCCCACAAGCTGTATAGTTAATTAGCTTCACAGCTGTATAAATACTTGAGGGGGCCAATCTTTTTACAGTTTCATCCATTCTAGCCGCTGGGTAGTAGCATGCATTCTGGATTTCATTTATATTTTCCTGGTGAGTAATGATCTAGAGTAACTTTTCCTATGCTTATTGACCATTTAGATATCCTCATTTGTAGTGTTTGTTCAAGTCTTTTGAAAATGTTCCATTCAGTTGTCTTTTTTGTGTGAATTTGTAGGCGTCCTTTATATATTCTCTATTCTGGATACTGGTCCAGTGTTATCATTTAACTCTCTTACTGACGTCTGCTGATGAACGAAAGTTCTTAATTTTAATGAAAAACAATTTATCAGTTTTTTTTTCTTTTGTGCCTAGTGATTTTTGTGTGAAGTTTAGAAATTATTGTATACCTCAAGTTCGTAAACATATTTTTCTGTTTCTTTTCTACAAGTTGTACTGTTTACATTTTACAGATGGTCTGTAATTTATTTCACAGTAATTTATTTGAGGTAGTGATAGATTCCTTTTTTATTAATTAATAAACTATTAAAATAAAAAGATAAAATTAGTAAGATAAAAATAAATTAATAAAAATATTAATATCCACTTGAACCAAAATGACTTATTTAATTGACGATCCTTTCCTCTAATGAAATGATACGACACTTTTTCATAAATAAGTTGACTGTATCAGTGAGTCATCTAGATTCTAGACTGTTTGTCTCTTGTGCTACTGTCTTGGTTTCTGTAGCTTCTTTTGTATGTCTTGATAGCTGGCAAATTACACCACTGACATTTGGTCTACTTCAAGATTAACCTGCGCTAACGTAGGCCCTTTGATTTTCTCCCAATTGCCACAAAACCTGAGTGAAGTATTGATAGGGATTGCATTGAACCTATAAATCAAGCTGGGAAGAATGGATACCTTAAAAATATCAAGTGCTTCAATCTAGAAACATGATCAGTTTCTCTATTTAGGTCTACTTTAAATTGTCTCAGCATTTTGTGTTGTTTCCCGTGTAAAAGATTTCACGTAATTAGACTTATTTCTTGGTATTTGGTGTATTTGATGATACTGTAAAGTATATGTGTGTGTTTATTTCTTTCTTTCCTTGCATTTAAGTTTCAAATTCATTGTTGTCTGTATCACTTTCAGGTTTTCCTAAATCGTGAAAAAAAACTATTTGACCTTAAACTTTGCTCAAGCCAATAATAATAGAAGTAATGTTTAAATGCTTCCTTCACTGTACATTTATCAAGATACACACAGACAGCATCCTCAGTCCATCTTCCTTGCATCTCACTTGTTTTTCAAAGTAAATCAGTAAATTTTTATGACAATCCCCCAATGAATCTTTTGTTGTAGCTCTTACCAGTGCATCTACACACTATTGTTGGATTAGCCATTATTAAGCATAGCTCTAATCATAGCATTTTCTTATCAAATCTCCATAGTGTTCTAATATTTTCAGTTGTGCCATTACTCCCTTTTTTCCAGCCTTATCTCTGTTTCATCCTCTTGTGTTTCAGACACCAAATCAAACCATCCACCTTTACACACCTTAGATGAGAAGATGTGACTTTTGTTCGTGCTGCTTTATGCTTACGGAATCTCCATCCATATTTGTTCCTTCTGTATCCCTCCCTCAAGAAACATGTAGATCACAGTTTGGTTTAAAATAAGATGCTTTATGAGCCCTCAACTGAGTATAATTAAGTGCTTCTTCGAAATCATGTAGTACACATTTTTCACTGTTCCCCATGCACTTCTCATCTGAGGAGATATTTTCTCCAAAACCTCTTCTGACACTGTCTGATCCACCTTTGTATCCCTAACAGTATTCAGTGTGGTCTTTGGCTTGTGGTCAGCAGTTAATAAATGCACGTTGACTTAAATTTAATTGTAATCAATGCAAAGAGAAGTCCATCGTGCACGATGCAGTCTTTTCTGTGTGAGTTTTGCAAGCCATGGGTTCCTGAGCAAACCTTTTGAAGTACTGACACAAAAAAAATAGGCAAAACTCCATTCTGCTCTGACTAGAGTATCGTTAAAGAATTCTGAACCTTCCCTTTTTTTAAAGCATGTAATTTATGTGCATGATAAAACAGCCCCTTTGTTTCACAAGTCAACATTCTTAATGCAGCCTGTCAGAATGCATTCTCAGTAAATTGCTTTGATGAACATGCCAGCCCAGTTAGTTTCTTTTAAGGGGAAGAGAAGAAAGGGGGAAAAAAAAAAAAAAAACTTTTGCAGCAGAAAAAAAAGAAAGTAAATAGAACAGGTCTAGACTGTACCGCATAGTTTTACATCCAAGATTGCAAATAATATGGTTTCACACTTTCGTGAGCCAGGATTCTGCCTCAAAATTTGCAATTCAAAAGCTCTGTTTTTGTTTTATAACAGATACGTGGTTCCGATTTCAGCTTCTGCCTCACGTACCCACCCACGAGCAGGTCCCAAGCATGCAGGGACTTGCTATAATTTTAAATGTGCTCCTAGGAAAGCCGTCCTCAGCTCGACAACCCTGAGTTCTGGTACTTGGAGGTGCTCTGCAAATCTGTGCCCTGGCAATGCCCAGGGCAGGACCTCACCCCTAGGACTCCAGGGACAGGATACTGGTTAGTATCCCGGTTAGATACTGACTTTTCTGTATGCAGGACCTGGTGTAGCTAAGAGAACCTAGTAAAACTTCCTGTATATGTTCTCCTAGAAAATTTAAAACAAAATTCTTGGTTTCCCTCCCCTACCAAGGCTGCTGGTGTTTTCTGTAAAAAAAAAAAAAAAATATTGGGAAATAGAGTAGCAGAGAGATCCATTTGCTGTTTCTGTCCTAAGCGGAGCTTTGGATAAATGGAGACTTAGCTTAAAACATGTTAATACTCACAAAAGAGAGCCACATGGTCTCATTCTCAGTCTTTATAAGTACGTCGATTGTGTGTGTGTACGAATGTTCACATACCTACCTCTGGGGAAGGTAAGTTGCGTCCTCACTTTGGCGCCGGCCAGCTACAGAAAGGCTATTGCTTCACTCAGTCAGCTCCAGCCTCTGCTCTGAATGTGGTCAGGCGTAGAGGGAGATTCTCTGTATTGGAATTCTCCATAGGTCAGTTGAGTCTTAACTAGTGTTTCCTTGGGCAGAAAGGTGAAAACAAGGTTTATTAAAGAAAGCTCTGAACTTCTTATAATACACAATGTCAGATAACCAGTGAAGAGAGATCATCCGTGAATCTTGTATAGTGAGCGCACAGACTGTCACCGTGTTTGTTTTCTGTGGTTTTTTTTTTCTGCGTTATGTGGCTATCACTGTCAACCTGACGCTTTTTTTTCTCCAGGCTTCACGAGGATCAAAAATGCCCTTCCAGTAAAGCAGCTGGCAGAATGTCCTCGCCCTGGGTCTGAAAGACATGGCTCAGGATTCCTTTCAAAAGCTTAGAAAGTGGGAGCAGATTTTGCCCCCGATTCGGCACACGTCACTAGGAGATGTGTCGGGGAAAGAGGAATGGCCTGGGATGCAGGCTGGCGGAAGGAATGGGAGGCCATGGCCTCCAGGTGCTTCTAGAACCCCCCCCCCCACCCCAGATAGCAGACCACACAGGCCCATCCCTGATCTCTTCAGAGTTGTCTTTCATGCCGCCCCAGTTTCTCCAGGAGAGATACACACACCTCCACGGGAGACCAAAGGCTTTCCAGAGCGCTGGGGAAAAAGGGAAATAGGTCAAGATAGTGCAACTGTCAAGACTCACACAGGTTGGTCAAACCTGCTGTCTCCTTTCTCCCCGGCTGTTCTTCCCCATGACTGGACTGTTCACCAGCCCGGTCAGCGCACCGGAGCAGCCTTTCCGTCCTGCAAGGCCACAAGGCTCCTTCCACGTCCTCAGCGCCCAAGCCACACCCAGGCCCGCGGATTCCTTACCGCACAGGAGAAGCGTGTGGTCAGGCCCCTCTTTCAACCCCAGGTCCCCTATCCCGTGATGCTCCCCCTCTCACCTGAGGCCCTGCAAGCATTGCCAAGTGTGTCCTCGCTTGACAATTCCACCTTTTCTCGAAAGCTGTTCTGTGAATATTTGCAGGCTGACTCTTGGTCCTGGAGGTAGAGAGGGCCAGGAAATAGGATTCAGTCTGGTGTAGGAACTTGCTGTAGTTGGTTGAATCTCAGCTGTGTCTCTCTGGAAGGTGGAATTTTTTTTTTTTTTTTTTTTTTTCAGGAGGCTCTTGCTTTTCTCAGCGTGAATATAAAATATGTGGTGATGGGAGATGTTCGGTTTTCGAGGCTTTGATTGTCTTGGTCCAGCTCTGTATGTCCTAGCGTGAGCAGCTGTTTCCAAAGGTGCAGACCTGAGATGGCCATCCTGGACCATAAGGACCTGGCCTGGACCGTATGCAGTTATTTCAGACTGAACGACACGTCTCTTTACACTCAGGAAAGCCTGTTTATGTCACAGCAAAGTCCCAAAAGGCGGGGGCCCACCTCTGGCGTTCTGCATTGTGGGTACAGGATCCAGTGTTGGAAGTGAGCTTTTTGCTCACATCTTTGGCACATACTCGTTGTATGAATGGATGGACATCAGTGAAGAGATGAGCAAACTGTGGTCTTCTGATGAAGTTATTCTCTTGGGACCAGAGGCAAGGGCAGCCCCACTGCCACCCCACCCCACCCCACCCCCGCATTGTGCGGTGAGAGGCACTTCTCCTGTGACAGGGGCATTTCCCATCCCCAGCTGACCCTGAGACATGCACTTGCAGCGGCCGAATTAGAAGGAAGAGGAGAATCGTGTGGCCCCCTTGAGCGGAGGACTCCTTCCCTTTTTCGGCTTCTTGGAATTCAGTCCTGGGGACGGAGACAGTTGCAAGGGTGACGTTTGCCTGATCCTGACAGTGTACTGCCTTCCGGTTGCTACTGTGACAAAGGAACGTCAGCTGGGCCTGCCGTTCCACACACCCAGACTAATGTAATCTGCAGGAAGGTGAGGCTGCTGGCACTCTGACCCCTTGCCCCGAGCCCCATACAGATTGACTCCCATCCGTCTGTTGCTGGCGTCATTTCCAGCTTGTTACTTAAACCTCTTTGGTCACGTGAGGCGCACCCTTCTCACTTAGACGCAAGCCCCGGAGGGACGCGAGTCCCGCGAGTCGTCGCGAGAGTTTATTCTTCACTGGCCGTGATGCCTGCTGTGAGTCCCGCGAGTCGTCGCGAGAGTTTATTCTTCACTGGCCGCGATGCCTGCTGAAGATAGACCTTGCCTCGGGACACATGCGTACACGTTCCTTTTGTTTGCTTCCTTGAGGTTAAGTAGTTTGCTTGCCGTGGTCCCCTTATTCAAGGAATTAAGAAAACTTGAGACCTGCATCTATATTCACTTCACAACCAATGTGTGAACATGTGGACGGGTAGGTCCCCGTTCCTCATTCCTTTTTTTTTTGTCTTTTTTTTTCTACTTTTTTTTTTTTTACTGGGGTATATAGTTGCTTTACAATGTTGTGTTAGTTTCTGCTGTACAATAAAGTGAATCAGCTATAGGTATACATATATCCCCTCCCTCTTGGACCTCCCTCCCCCCTCCCCCCATGCCACCCATCTAGGTCACCACAGAGGAACCAGCTGAGCCCCCTGTGGTATATACAGCAGGTTCCCCCTAGCTGTTTTACACGTGGTAGTGCCTGTATGTCAGTCCTAATCTCCCAATTCGTCCCACCCTCCCCTTACCCCACCCACGTCCACATGTCCATTCCCTACGTCTGCGTTTCTGTTCCTGCCCTGCAGATAGGTTCATCTGTACCGTTTTTCTAGGTTCCACATGTACGTGTTAACATACGGTATTTGTTTTTCTCTTTCTGGCTCACTTCACTCTGTACGACAGGCTCTAGGTCCATCCACATCTCTACAAATGACTCACTTTCGTTCCTTTTTATGGCTGAGTAGTATTCCACTGTATATATGTGCCACATCTTCTTGATCCGTTCATCTGTCGATGGGCATTTAGGTCCAGTATTCCTCTGAATACGCCTGTGTAATGGGCACACAGCTTGACTTAGCCCTGACCTACAGTCTAAGTGGTTATTTGACGTGTCAGTTGTGAGGAACTTGTCAGGGGCATATGCTAATTCTGGACACGGTGCGCCAGTAGAGCTTTGTCATAGTTCCTTCCACAAGGTTCAGGGGGACCCAGGAAGGGCGTGGTTCCAGGTAGTGAAGGCGTCTGTGGGCCATCTTCCAGCTGCACATGCCTGGCGTGAGTTGAGGCAACCTCTGTGCCTTCGTCGGCATCACGGTCAAGCGGCGCTAATATTTATCTTCTTCCAGTTATGCCCTCTTACCCGCTTTGCCTACTCATGTGTAGTTAGTATTTGCAACGTGCCTTAAGCTCCTCCGATTCCTGCACGAAGCAAAGTGTGGCAGAGGGCAGAGCTCGGAGAGCTTTGCAAATTTGCCACTTGGGAACACTTCAAAGCCTGGTAATAACAGCACATGTCTAAGGTGATTGGAAAGCGTCTCTGTGTTTCCTTTACATCCATTTGCTGGGGATTTGGTTTATATGTCATGACTCCATTAAGTTTCCAGGGGTCTCAGATCCTTAACATTAAAAGGATTGAATAAGATTATTTTTAATATTGCTCCCATTTGTTGATTCATGGTTTATTTGTGAACGGTGAAAAATCCTAGACCTTATCTGCGCTGGAGTACAAAGCATTCGTCCTTATCAGATAACATACAGTTCTCCTTCTAAACCCCGTGGTTTCACGAAATAAGCTGAAATTGTCCTCCTTTTACAGAACATTTGAAAACAACATCTGACCTTAGCAAATGCAGTATGGCCAGCATTTGGCTCGGCTATAGAGCTGAGACCTAAAGACAAATTATTTTCATTTTTCCATTTAAAAATATTATTTTCCCAGGTGTTTAAATGTAAGCAGTACTGTTATGTAATTAAGCACAGGTTCATAAACATTTTCATATCTTGGAGTGTTTGCCGCCTTATAAGATGAGTCATGTCAGATTAGCTATGGGCTGAAGTAAATACGCGTAATAAACAGTACATTATTTTGTAGACTTGTATCAAATGTCCCAAGTAGTTTTAGTTACTAATACAACAAACATATTTATCCCATGGAACGATTTCTCTGTTAGACCCTGGCAAGTGAATTGCTGGGAAGTGTCCGGGCATTCCAGGGGGCTGTGCGCACCGTGATTTCATTTCAGCGTGGTTTTGTTTGCTGCTTCAAAATAGTACAATCAAAAACCAAGTATACAGGAAACAAGATTTGGACGATGTTCGTCTTCTTGCATGAATAATGTTAGACACCAAAAGATGCCTGTAAAAGTGGACTATAGGGCTTCCCTGTTGGCGCAGTGCTTGAGAGTCCACCCGCTGATGCAGGGGACGCGGGTTCGTGCCCCGGTCCGGGAGGATCCCACGTGCCGCGGAGCGGCTGGGCCCGTGAGCCATGGCCGCTGAGCCTGCGCGTCCGGAGCCTGTGCCCCGCAGAGGGAGAGGCCACAACAGTGAGAGGCCCACGTACCACAAATAAATAAATAAATAATTTTTTTAAAAAGTGGGGTACAGACAAAATCCTGTATATAGTTTATATATATATATATACACACACACGTGTAGGTATATAATTTATATAATTTTATTTACATATGTCTTTTATTTATAACATATATAATCACATACATGTTATATATATGATGATGTACGGTCTCATCTATATATATATATATAAAATATTATAGTAAAATAGACAAAACAGAAGACCAGTGATTATTGAAAGCCAGCTATATTTCCATCTGCACCACCTTGCTGAAAGATCAGTAAGCCCAGTGTTCGTAACTGACATCGGTGCGTTGGCAAAGGTCAAATCTTCTATCATCCTGGGTTCCTCGCTACAGGCTCAGTTTCCAGGCCACGTCCCTTGCACCGAACGCAATGATGAAATGTTTTCTCGGGTGTGGTTTAGTCTGTCATATCCCCTCACTTCCAGTAGGAGTTAGCGTGGACCAAAAGGAAGAGAGATGAATAGAAAGCAGGTTCTCAGGGTTCCAAACCAACGTCAGGACTTTGTATAAAGCTAGAGAAAGAAGCTTTCTCACAGTGATGGTTAAAATTCTGGCCTCCAGATATGAATATCCCCAAAAGCAAATGAAAGCTTCAACGACTTGAGTCATTTCAGTTCCTAGAAAGGCTGAAATGGCCGTTGAGAACTGATTGTTCTAGTTCGGCTGGGGCTAAGTTACCATTTGACATTTGAAATTATTCTTCAGGAAGGTAGTTGTAATTTGGTTGCCTAGCAATTTGGTTTTTTAATATAGTCACTTCGTCTTGAAGTTACAGAATGTTGTGAGTGAGAACAACCGAGAATAAACTTTGACTAATGACCAAGATAGGAATGAATGATCTTCTGTTATTTTGTTTTCATTTTGTCCCTAAGCCCCATCACATTCTACGTTTTAGGAGGCTGTTCATTGTATCTTGCATCAGTCCAAAGAGTACGTGCAAGCGCTACGGTATTCTGAATGGTAATACCATGTGATTGCCTTAGTCCATTCAGGCTGTACAGTAGAACACCATACTCTGGGTGGCTTATAAACAACAGACGTTTCTTTCTCACAGTTCTGGAAGCTGGAAGTCCAGGATCAAGGTGCCAGCAGATTCGGTGTCTGGTGAGTACGCGCTTCCTGGCTCATAGATGGCCGTCTTCTTACTGTGTCCTCACATGGTAGAAGGTATGAGGGGGCTCTCTGGGGTGTCTTTTACGGGCACTAATCCCATCGTGAGGGTGACACCCCCATGACCTCATCACCTTCCAAAGGACCTAACAGCGTCACAGGGGGCTTAGGATGTCAACACACAAATGGAGGGTGGGGTGGAGACACATTCAGTCAAGAACTGTTACATGTGGTGCTTTCAAAAAGAAGGTTCCGCATCCTTATCGTTATCATTCTGGCAGACGTAGCCTGTGAGGTGGACAGCATGGGCTGTCGATGTAAACACTAATATTACCAACTGGGAAGATGAGAGAGCGTGTAAATTGTGTTCACCCTCCCACCACGTACAGTTCAATAGTGTTTCAAGGCTGGGGAAAGAAAAAGAAAGCACAGCAGTCCGAGATAAAGAAGTCTTGCTCCTCCCTTTTGGCGTTTCAAATGATAAATAACACAACGGGAATATGGTCGTTATAAAAAAGTACATGTATGTCCAAATTTAAGAAGCTAAATGCTGAGGGTTATTGGTATCTCAAAATAATGGATACATAGGTAGCTCTCCAAAAAAGGGATTAAAAAAATAATGTGGTTGATTATCTGGGAAAACGTTGCATAAATTGTTCCCTCAACATGAAGAGGGAAGGGCTGTTTCAAACAGTTAGTGTTCATTAATTCACTTATCCCTTTTACAGTGAATTTTTTTTTCAATTTATTTATTTTATTTGTTTATTTTTGGCCGCGTTGAGTCTTCGTTGCTGTACACGGGCTTTCTCTAGTTGTGGCGAGCGGGGCTACTGTTCAGTGTGGCGCACGGGCTTCTCATTGCGGTGGCTTCTCGTTGCGGAGCGCGGGTCCTAGGAACGAGGGCCCAGTAGTTGTGGCTCGCGGACTCCAGAGCGCAGGCTCAGTAGTTGTGGCGCGCGGGCTTACTCGCTCCGCGGCATGTGGGCTCTTCCCGGACCGGGGCTCGAACCCGTGTCCCCTGCACTGGCAGGCGGATTCTTCACCACCGTGCCACCAGGGAAGTCCTACAATGAATATATGTTAACTGTCTACCGTGTGCCAAGGATTGGGTTAAACACTGGGGAAAAAATAGTGAACAAAACAGAATTCGAAACAAACTTCCCATTTCCTCCCTTGTGAAATGTGTATTCTCTTGGTAAAGACAAGTGTTAAGCAGACGATTTTTAAAATGTGAGTTACGTATCTGTTATCCGACATGAAGGAGTAACTCAGGTAGACTTGGGGATCAGCGAGTCATTTTTCTTGAGAGTGACACTTGAACTGAGGTCAGAAGGAGGTAAGTGAAGATTTCTGTGTCCAGACCAAGTCATCTAAGCCAGTTCCTTAATCACACAGATGTAGGCAGTGAAGCTCTGAGGTGACCGAACTCAATGATGTTACCCTGGGGACTGAGGTCTCAGTTTTCCAGCTCCATTTCCAGCTGAGTTTCTTCCCATCACATCGTGTTTTCTCTTCCAACCTACTTAATACAGGAGAAACAGTTTAAAATGTTGTATTAGATTTTAATTTCTTTGTCTTAAGCTTTGCAGTTTTCATTGGCTTTTCTTCTGTGTGGATTTAATTCATGTGTGTTTATCACTTGATTGAATTATTTTAATCAAAGTCAGTTAACCAAATCCTTTAAAAATGGAAAAACCCCCACTCTGTACCATTTTCTGTTACTAACTGCTATCCTGTTAAAATAGCAAAGGAAAATTTGTATCATCGAAGAAAAATCACAGCTCAGAATGAATTTGACCTCCTGAAACACATTTTAGAACGCTTAAGTATGTGTGATAGCTCTTTTTGCTTCCTGACAAGAACAAAGACAGATTTATCTAGAGATTTATTAGCACAACATGCTTTTCTGGCAAAATTAGCCGTGGTCTAACCTTTGAGATTGACAAAATACAAAACAAAACAAGAAATAAAAAAACATTGCAGTTAACCTATTGTTTTCAAGATAGAGCATTTTTTAAAATAATCTACAATGCTAGAGACTTAGGCATCTATTTAAATGTTGGACAATTTAGGGTTCTTCAATGAAAGGATTTTGGGGTCTCATTTAGAAATGAAAACAAACTTGAATTGTAAAAACTAAAATTCTTAAAAACAAAGTTTATGGTTCTACTTTTGTTCCTTTCAGCCATGTTAAATGGTAAGCTTCGTTGAATTTGAAAGAGAAAAAAGCTGATATGGTAAATGTCTTACGCACTCTTCTGCCACCATGAATTGTTTAAGACTAGAGAGTGAACGACAAGTGCGAAAGATCCTAAGTGTACTGTTTCGGGACTGACGTTTTTGGTGTATGTAATGGTTTTTTTGCTCCGTGAAAATTTCATTGCCAACTGAGGCTGAAATGATGATGCGTACAGAGTGGGCCAACATCTCATCAGTGTTTATTCTTAGCAAGAGTGTATCTTCGTCCAAATGTACTACAACAATACCAAAAATATAGCAGTCTTTGGTTATTGTGCAAGGGTTAGCATCCTTCTAGATCAAGCAGCGTTTATTCTGAGTCTGGATAGGAACTATCTAGGTGCCCTTCCAGAAAGTCAGTTTACTTCCCCTGGATGGGAAATCAAGGAAAATGACACCCGCCTGGGGAAAGAGGGAACCACACATGGCAGTAGACGTATGCGTCCTTTGACCTGAGGAGCTTCACCTACTCTACAGCTCACCTACTCTTAGCAGGGAGGCCAGCCTGACCTTGATGCCTGGACCCTGATTGGGCCCAGGGGCATTTTCACAGCCCTGTGCTACGGTAGTTGGGATTTGGAACTGGTCTTGTTACAGGTGCCTGAGGGTCTGCAGTGGCCCATCCAAGTGGCTCTAGCCGCAGGTCTCAGATGCCAGCCAGGTTCCCTGCTCACACTGAGGGCTCTGATCGGAAGCAGCAGTAATGGTCTGGAGCGTTGCCCTGCCTCTCCTCACAGCCCGGATCTTCTAACCCTCCCATCCTTCCCCCATCGGCGTGCTTGGTCCTCTCTCACCCTGAACAGGCGTCTTGGGGACATATCACTAATACACACTGATGCCTCGAATTTCACGCCAGGAAGCTCTAGATGCTTCCTCATGTGGGTTTCCAGGTAGTGGGGCCGGGGAACAGCTTGGCCACTGTCTCTCCCGGAGTCTCGCTTTTATGTCGGTGTATCTTCCAGATGTTGGGCTTGTGGGAGGGGCCAGGTGCCCACAGACACCTTCTGGAGCCGTCAGATCTGTGGGAACACGGCCGTCATAGGCAGAGAAGAGCAGGGCTGGCAGACGTGTAAATCGTCGGCTACGTCACCCCGATCCTCTGCCAGAACCAGGGACGAGGTCTGCTGAAAACTTCATGGTGTTGGTGTTGACATAGACTGAGGTCTAATTTTGCTCCATTTTACATGATCAAACCTCAAGTGTTTAAGCACCGTCCTCCCGGAACTTCACACAGGGCTGAGGTATAAGACAAAAATGCGTTGAAAGAGCTCCAGAAGTCCTCCTACATAGATGGTTATGTCAGTAGCAGGTTTTTGTGCAGTTCCCTTTGAATCATGCGTCTTAGCTGATCTTGGGGGCTCACATCGCCGTGACAGGACTCCGCACAGAGCAGAGGTGAATGACTTCCAGGAGGCTGGGATTAATTAATTAACTCCCAACGGGAAAAGGGACATTTGAAATCCCGACTGGACGACTTACAGTTTGTGGTGGTGTCTTCCTCCCGGCGGTGCCAGCTGTGGTATATTAGACATTTTCACACTGCAAACGGCTCAGGAATGACACGTAGCTAGGAATCATACGTGGTGTTCTCGTCCCTCGTTTTCTGGGAGAGGTAGTATCATGGTCTTTCACTGGAATTGCACTTGAGGAGTGAGTCGGCTTTGGGTAAGGAAAAACGCGCTGAGCTAAGATTCTAGAATCTGAAAAGCATGATTTCTGGAGTGTTGGTGCCTGCCTGTAATAACGGCTTGTTCAATTCATGTTACCCTCCCAGAAGGGCAAGGAGAAGGACAAAAGTCAAGCAGAGAAAGCCCACTTTTATCAAGTTTACCTGTTTTACTGGGGTTTCAGGTTAAAAAAAAAAAAAAAAAGAATGCTATACTTTTTTAAAGTTTGAAAACAGTAGTCTATGGAGTAGCCAGGGTTAGACACGATGCTGTTTTCATTGGAACAAGGATGGGTCGTGTCTGCATCCTGCCCTGCGAAAGCTCACAGTCTGTTGCAGAAGAGATACACAGTTGAGTCTCATTTTTTGTAGATTCCGTATTTGCAGGCTGTCTTACTTAAATTATTTGCAACCCAAATCAACACTTGCAGCACGTTTGCAGTGAACCATGGACATGCACAGCGGTAAAAATGTTTAGTTCAGTGCCGTCCATGCCCCTAGCTGAGGTCAGTGCTCTGCCTTTTTCAGATCTACTATAAACAGGTGTCCTTTACATGGTCTACAAAGTTGTTTGCATTTTTGTCCTTTTGGTTGATGATTTTGCTGCCTAAACCGACCTGGGGTGCGGTGCTGAAGTACTGAGGTCGTGTTCCTCAGCGCAGGAACTTTGTGACGTGTCTGATAGAGAAAATAGGTGTTGGAAAAGCTTCATTCAGGGTCGCCTTATAGTGCTGATGGACGTGCATTCAACATTAGTGTATCCACAGTATATATTCAATAAGGTATCTTTAAACAGAAACACACGTAAAACACACATAAAACAAAGTTATATATGGGCAGTGGATGAAAATGTGACCAGATGCTTTTAGGCACGTAACCCCGTATTTCCTCTAGGAGCAGTGGTTCAGTATTTGCGGTGATGTATGGAACTCTACTACCACGAATAATGAGAGTGGACTCTGTGTGTGTGTGTGTGTGTTTGTGTGTGTGTGTGTGTGTATAAGCATGTTCTTGTGCTACAGGAAGCATACATAGGTGTCATGAGAACACACAAAATAGGCACATCTAGAGAAGGAGGGGCTGTGTGAGGCCCCAGCGTAAGTCTCCTTCATGGCCATCAGAACACAGCTGTAGAAGATGGTCTGCTTTCTTTGGTGACCGTGGCCTATCTGTAGTTTGATTCTTCTACCTCCTGAGAAGGTACCTGAGTAGTAAGCGTTGTCTGGATTGTTTGGGTCTACCGATAGCTAAACAATAAAAAGGAGACTAAAACATTCTCTTGAACACCATAATGCCAAAGATTTTACATAGATGCAGACTTGTTTTGGAGCAAAGACCTTTTGCAAGATGTTACAAGTGCCAAATCTGACCAAAGTTAGGTTAGTTTCAATTCTAAAATGTTTATGCAAAGAGCCAACCAGAATTGTGCCTCACAGAAACTCGTTTCCTTTTTTCCAGTGTTCCCTTTGTCTAGTACATTATCTGCCCAGGAAACAGAATGATGTTTTGCAAAAGTATAAGTTGGGAAGGAGGGAGAGGTGAGCCGATGGAGCCCAGAGGCATTTCGGGGCAGTGAAGTGGTTCCGCGCGGTGCTGTAGCGGTGGATACACGTCACTGTGCGTTTGTCCAAACCTGTAGACCGTACAGCACCAAGGGTGAACCCTAATGTAAACTAGAGCTTCGGGCGATGATGATGTGGCAGTATGGGTTCATCGGCTATAGCAGATGTACCTCTGGAGGGGGGTGTTGGACAATGGGGGAGGCTGTGCATGTGGGGGGGGGGGGCAGGAGGTGTATGGGAACTCTCTGTGCCTTCCCCTCCATTGTGCTGTGAACCTAAAACTCCTCTAAAAACAAAGTCCTCATATATATAGTATAATATATGACATATATACGTACGTAGATTATGTATATCAGGTCAAGCTACTCCCTTGTTTATAAATCTTCCATTATCCCTAAAGGAAAGTCTATATTTCTGAGCGTAACTTGGCCAGACCACATCTTTTATCATTATCCTTCTGTCACCAGCAGACACAGGTAAAGAGGTCGTGAGACGTAAAGCTTAAATTATTTTTGAAAAGAATATAAAACTAAAAAATCTGAATTTAGGCACAGAGCCTTAGAAGAGAAGGGGCCTTCCAGAGATTCATTAGTTTTACAGCAAATTCAATACCAGTCATTAATCCACCGCCAAACTGGCATTCCTTTTGTACATTGAAGAGGCCAGACCCACTCAAAGAGCTCATATGAGGTCAAAGTTGGATCTTCCTCATCACTCATCTGCTGAAATTGTCACCTCTTCAGAGAGATGGTGCCCTGGGCTCCGTGACTAAGATAGTCACCCACCACCCCGTTGTATCACTCTGTGTAATCCTCGCGCACTCTGGAACTGCATCCCGTTCCGTTCCGTTCCGCTCATTGCATTGTAGTACACGTATTAATTTGAAATGGTCAAATACAGGTTGAATGAATGAATGAATGTGGGAAGAAATGAACCTGTCTTTACCTAACAATAAAGAGCCTGTCATGACAGTGTTACATGCCAGAAATCTAAGGATCAGCCTATGGTGACATTAGTAAAGACATTGACGAGAATGGTCACGATGACAAAGTTAAAACAATGAGATTCCCTCCCTACTGCACAGAAACAGACATCTGAAAAAGACATTCATTTAAATAAGATTCCTTAGTTAAATCAAAAGTGCTTACTCCTTTCTTAATCTGAGAGAGAACTAAACTAATCTCAGCCTCAGGCGAGGCAGCAAAAGATTAGAAGCCTGTCCAAGCACAATAAGATTAAGAGAAGTGTTCTGTTATCACCAAAATGTTTAAACCATCTCATAAAAGTGCTAGTCACTAAAAACCTTAAAGAACTGTTTGAAAAGGATTAGAAAAAAAAAAAAAAAGAATTAGGAAAGGTACTTATATAAAAAGGTTTTCTATATCCAAATAACACTCAAAAAATGCATTAGAAATAACTGCATTCCTAGTAGCAAGCAAAATAATTACATTCCCAGGAGTAAACTTACTTACAAGTGCTATGAAGGAAAAATATGAAGAAATCCATAAAGCTAAAGAAGATTAAAGTGCTTCAGAAACTGGAGGCATAAGTTGTCCCTGAGACGCCTTAATACTGTAGAAATGTTCATACGCCCTAAATTACTTGACAAAAATTCAAAACAACCCCAGCCAGATTCCCTTTGTTGACTTCTAAAATTCATCTGGAGTGAAAGAACAGCCAGAAAAAGACCGAAGAGAGAGATGATGGGGCATTGGAACATAGAAGACTATAAAATAAAAACAATAATAAACCCATGCTAGAATAGACAAGTAACAAAAACAAGGGTATGGTAACATGGAAGCAGTAGTTCGCAAAGCTGGCATTCCAAATCTCTCCTGAAAAGATGGATTATTCTAATGAAAACTGGATGCCTATCTCACGCCACACAACAAAATGCATTATGGATAGATTTTCAAAAATTACATGTAGTAAACAAAACTTTAACACTACCAGAAAAACCAAAAAAACAAAAACAAAACAAAACCATGGGTGACTTCCGTAATGTTCTGTCAAGGGAAGTGTTCTCAGGTATGACAATTAGAAATGAAAGTGTAAAGGAAAAACGTGATATTTTATTTATTCTGTATGCAAAATGCACTACATAAAAATTCAAATGACACAGTTACCTTGAAAGAAGTGGTTATACATCAATAAGCAAAAAACTGATATCTTACTGACCCCTCAAAATAGCCTTCACAACCAACAAAACAAAAATGAATAAAGACGTGAACAGGCAATTTCCAGAATAAGAGAAAAAATAACCAATAAACATATAAAATAATCAAACCTCACTGCTATCCCTCCTGCCAAAAAGTAATTTTGCAAGATTTTACTTTTTTTCCTATTATTTTGGCAAAGATTTAACAAAGTAGTAATATCATGTTTTTTTTTTAAAAAAGGACTATGTACAAAATATGTAATAAGAACCTACTGTATAGCACAAGGAACTCTACTCAATGCTCTGTGGTGACCTAAATGGGAAGGAAATCCAAAATGGAGGGGATGTATGTATACGTATAGCTTGTACACTTTGCTGCAGAGCAGAAACTAACACAACATTGTAAAGCAACTCTACTCCAATAAAAAAAAAAGGGGAGCAGGGCTGAAAATGGAAACCTTTTTACAACTTGGTGGTATTATAAATTTATGAATATACTCAAACTTACGTTATATATGTTCACTATATGTTCATTTTTAAAGTGTATATACTCCTTGATAATGCGATTTACTTCAAATGAGCTAGTTTATGAAGATATTTGGGAAAATACACAAAGATCTAGAAAATATGAATAAATTTAAACCTACACATACACAAATCCAGGTATTTATTAAGTAACTTGTCTTACATTCATCCAGTGGAATAGCAGCTAGCACTTAAGGGTAATACTAGAACATGAAAGATGCTGTGAAAAGATGTAAATAATACTGCATATTGTTAGGTAAATGTGGAAGAAGATCCAATATGTGCAGATATGCACCTCCAGTGTATTCTGTGCCTCTCTCTGGGGGTAGAATTTTGAGGCACTCTTGAGGATTGGTTAGTTTAAATTTCTAAAAACATCTTTATATACAAATTGGTTACTTTGAGAGCCAGGAAAATAAGTCATACTAGTCACAGTTCAAGTCAAAGTAGCTACATCGTAAGGAAAGAATCTATTCTAGAAGTGTGATTGTGGAGGCGGGGTTTGTGCGAGCAAAACAGGTGTGACTACGATACTGAGAGTGAGTGTATTAACTTGAGTGCAGAAAAGGAAGAAACCAGCTCGCTACCGGAAATGTAAGAGATGCCTCCTTCACGGGGAGAGAGCCAACCTCAATTTGCTAGCATCTTGCAACTGTATATCTCCCGATACGGAAATGTAAACGTGCTGGGTACCTGGAGAATAAAATCATCAGTCCCTCACTCCCGCAAACAAGTCCTTCTTCCCTGTTCAAATCAACAAGAGGAATTACGGGGACTTCCCTGGCCGTCCAGTGGTTAAGATTCCACACTCTGAATGCAGGGGGCCCAGGTTGGATCCCTGGTCAGGGAACTAGATCCCACCTGCCGCAACTAGAAGATCCCGTGTGCGGCAACGAAGATCCCGCATGCTGCAACTAAGACCCAGTGCAGCCAAATAAATAAATAATTTTTTTTTTAAAAAGGAGAGGAATTCTTTACACCCGTTACGTCTCAATTAAGTGCCTTATGGGATAAAGAGATTGACATCTTTTTCCCCGGAATAAATGTTGTTTTGTATTCATATTCTTGCCATAAAACCATAATGGCATGTTCTGGGGGCAAGTCTTTCAGAATTGTCATAATTTTCTTGTCGTACTGAAAAACAAGGCTCTAACACTTGGCATGTGACTTGAAGGTTGGACCATGGTGAGACTGAGTAAGTAGGGTCTTGCTGGGTCCACTTAGAGAGTGTGTGAAACTTTCCAATCTGGAAGAAATAGAGCAGGTCTCTCCGAAAGCTGAGGTGTGGTTGATGGAGACAGATGGTGAGTGCACATTTCATAAGGTGCCTGAGTTTCCTAAGTACAGGTTTTGCTGGATCCCCGTAAAATTTCTTAGTACATTTAAACGTGTTAGTGTGTGTGTGTGTGCGCGCGTGCGTGTGCACATGCTACACTGACAGAGTTTCCATTCCGCACCATCAAAAGAATTCTCACTGTGCATTTTCACGTGTTTGCAGCAAGGCAGAAATAACTCCTTTCTGGGACAGATGGAAAACAGACATCAGTAAGTGACCTGGGCCAAAGTCAAGCTGTCCACTTGGCCCTGGTCAGTTCTAGCCCTTTCCAACTGTCCTAGGCACCGTGGGAAGCAGCAAAGCATTGCTCGTGAGTTGTGATGCTGCGTTGGGAAACAGTTGGCCTGTGGTAGGTAGCATACGGATGTGGGTTCTGTGGTTTGTAAGCGAATAGCACCTTTAGTCTGGTTTGTGACTGGTGATGGTGGGGAATATTTTTGAAGAAATGACTGATTCCAACCAAAGTGTTTATTCAGGGAGATTCTGCAACACGTTCAGAACAAGCCAAATGATTAAAAGTCAACGCCCATAACTCCAGGTTGACTCGTTTTATTATTTTCCTGCATGAAGATGTTATGTCAAAGCATGGAGCCTCTCTGGGTGCATTAAATCACTGTTGCAAATTTGTTGGCTTGGAGTTTTCTCTTATACAGGTGTATTCTGTTATTCTGTTTAAACGAATTGGAAAAAATGGAAGGGCTTTTGGATTTGTTTTCCTGTTTCAGTCAATTCAATTTGGATTAATAAAAGCAGACCCTGAAGCTACGTTGGGTGCTGCTGTAGGTCTCAGACGACCATGGGTGGCTGCATGCCTTTATGCTGTGTTCAGATGGGCGTCTGGGACTATGAACCTATGCTACGCCCCGGAAATAACAAGAGTTACGGGCAGTGACTTCTGTCATCACAGCAAAATATATTTTCTTGCTTTTCCATGAAAAATACATGTACAGGTTGCTTCTCAATAGCTAATAAACTAAGCGAGGGACCCCAGAAATGCCAGATGACATTAAAAAAATTTTCTTGACATAGAAAATATTTTCTCTTGATTAATATTACAGGGTGACAGCAACTCAGATTTTTTTTAGGTTCATGGAAGTTGAAGAAGTGTTAAAGCATTTTGCAAACTATGTCATGCAGAGGTTAGCTGTCACTAATGTAAGCATGCATTTGAGACTCACGTATGAATTTCATTTCTTCCATATCTTAAAATTTATCCTCAGTAATACCTATTTCTTATAATACCGCCACTGTTAGTTTAGAGAGTGGGAAAAGGTGGCTGACTAGAAATTATCTGAAAACAGTTTGGCTACTTCTTATTCATTAGTTTACAAATGTGTATTACTGAATTTGTGTAGCATCCATTGGTTAGACAGGACACTAGGCAGTCCGTACTTCTGATGATAACTGTGTCTCCATCTGAGATTTGGGGAACTGTATTTTGTTTGATAAGAGTCTTTGAAATTTTCGCCAGTTATTCTGCAAATTCAAATTATTGTATTTCAGGTAGAGTATAAATATTTTAAAATTCATCACTTTCCCTACCCCTTACAATCGCATAACCATAAAGGGACATGGAAAGCAGATGATAATTACCACTATAACATTCTGAATTTTATTCTGACCCACGTAATTATACAGAAGATGTTAAGATGCATAGGAAAAAGGCACACCCAGTGGGAAAAAAAAGCCAAGGGATATTACAGACCATTTTCAGAATTATGAATTGCATATAGAATGTTTATTGAAGAAATGCTTAAACTTAAAAAAGCACATTAGAATTTAAGAGGTGAACATTTTTATATTAAAGTATAGTTGATTTATAATGTGTGCCAATCTCTGCTGCACAGCAAAGTGACTGAGTTATACACATATACACATTCTTTTTTTTGTATTCCATTCTGGTTTATCACGGGATATTGACTATAGTTCCCTGTGCTCTATAGTAGGACCTTGTTGTTGATCCATTCTAAATGCAATAGTTTGCATGTGCTGACCCCAAACTCCCACTCCATCCCTCTCCCTCCCCCCACCCCTTGGCAACCACAAGTCTGTTCTCTATGGCCATGAGTCTGTTTCTGTTTTGTCGATAGGTTCGTTTGTGTCATATTATAGATTCCACATGTAAGTGACATCATACGGTATTTGTCTTTCTCTTTCTGACTTACTTCACTTAGTATGATCATCTCTGGTTGCATCCATGTTGCTGCAAATGGTATTATTTCGTTCCTTTTTATGGCTGAGTAACAGTCCATTGTATACATGTATCACATCTTCTTTATGCATTCATGTGTTGATGGACATTTAGGTTGCTGCCATCTTTTGGCTATTGTGAACAGTGCTGCTATAAACGTGGGGGTGCACATATCTTTTTGAATTACACATCTGCCCAGGTATATTCCCAGGAGTGGGATTGCTGGATCATCTGATTATTCTATTTTTAGTTTTCTGAGGAACCTCCATATTGTTTTCCATAATGGCTGTACCAACTTACATTCCCACCAACAGTGTAGGGGGGGTTCCCTTTTCTCCACACCCTCTCCAGCATCTGTTATTTGTAGACTTTTTAATCATGGCCCTTCTGACTGGTGTGAGGTGCTACCTCATTGTAGTTTTGATTTGTGTTTCTCTGATAATTAATGATGTTGAGCATCTTTTCATGTGCCTACTGGCCATCTGTATGTCTTCTTTGGAGAAATGTCTCAAGGTCTTCTGCCCATTTTTCAAGTGGGTTATTTTTTTGTTGTTGAGTTGTATGAGCCGTTTGTATATTTTGGAGATTAAGCCCTTGTCTGTCACATCATTTGCAAATATTTTCTCCCATTCTGTAGGTTGTCTTTTTGTTTTTCTGTTTGTTTTGTTTCTTTTTTTATGGTTTCCTTTGCTGTGCAAAAGCTTGTAAGTTTGATTAGGTCCCATTTGTTTATTTTTGTTTTTATTTCTATTGCCTTGGGAGACTGACCTAAGAAAACATTTGTATGATTTATATCAGAGAATGTTTTGCCTATGCTCTCTTCTAGGAGTTTTATGGTGTCATGTCTTATGTTTAAGTCTTTAAGCCATTTTGAATTTATTTTTGTGCATGGTGTGAGAGTGTGTTCTAACTTCACTGATTTACATGTGGCTATCCAACTTTCCCAGCACCACTTGCTGAAGAGACTTTTCCCCATTTTGTATTCTTGCCTTCTTTGTCAAAGATTAATTGACCGTAGGTGTGTGGGTTTATTTCTGGGCTGTCTATTCTGTTCCATTGATCCATAAGCCTGTTTTTATACCAATACCAAACTGTTTTGATTGCTGTAGCTTTGTAGTATTGTCTGAAGTCTGGGAGAGTTGTGCCAGACTTTGTTTTTCTTCCCCCCACCCTCAGTATTGCTCTAGGAATTCTGGGTCTTTTATGGTTCCATATAAATTTTTGTATTATTTGATCTAGTTCTGTGACAAATGTCATGGGTAATTTGATAGGGATCATATTAAATCTGTAGATTGCTTTGGGTGGTTTTGCCATTTTAACAATATTAATTCTTCCAATCCAAGAGCATGGAATATCTTTCCATTTCTTTGAATCCTCTTTTATTTCCTTTATTAATGTTTTATAGTTCTCAGCAAATAAGTCTTTCACCTCCTTGGTCAGGTTTATGCCTAGGTTTTTTTTTTTTCTGGCGCCATTTTAAAAGGTATTGTTTTTTTTACATTCCCTTTCTGGTATTTCATTGTTAGTGTGAAGGAATGCAACCGATTTCTGAGTGTTAATCTTGTATCCTGCTACTTTCCTGGGTTCATTTATTAGATCTAGTAGTTTTGTTTTGGTTTTTTTTTTGTGTGTGTGTGTGCTAGGTGGGCCTCTCACTGCTGTGGCCTCTCCCATTGTGGAGCACAGGCTCCAGACACGCAGGCTCAGCGGCCATGGCTCGTGGGCCCAGCCGCTCTGCGGCATGTGGGATCCTCCTGGACCGGGGCACGACTTGTGTCCCCTGCGTCGGCAGGCAGACTCTCAACCACTGTGCCACCAGGGAAGCCCAGATCTAGTAGTTTTTGCATGGAGTCCTTAGGGTTTTCTATATATAGCATCATGTCATCTGCATGTCATCTGATAACATTTTAATCCATTGGTTTGAAAAAAGTCAGCAAAGAAAGGTAATATGCAATATTGGAAATAGGAAATTGGTATTTGTATGCACCATTAGCAAGGAGTGCAAAGTGACAAGGCATTAGTGGAGGAGCATTAGGGGAGAGTACCAGTTTTGAATTTGCATACTTGGAATAAAGAGTTCCGTTAAAATTTTTCAAAAATTGTACCACAGTCACACCAGATAAATAGACAAGATATTCTTTTCAGTGTTGTTTTGTAAAAGTATTAATAGTAACCTTCCTAAGAGACCAACATTATAGTGCTGGTTAAAGAAATCATACGTCAGCATGAGGAGCTGCTAAGAATTGCTAAGAAGGTGATATATCTCTGTTGCTTACAGAAAGTTACTTATTATGTTTTTAAATTTTAAAATAAATACTACAGTAAATTAAGCATGGTACAGTAAGTTTAAAAACTAGAAAATATATACATTCAGGGCAATCATACCTGCACCCTGTGTGTAGAAACATAATGTGTACTAGGCTAGGCATGTTGTGTATTTTTGGAGGGACAGAGGAATTGGGCTGGGGGGATAAAGGTACAAAGGCCAACTTTTCTTTACATGATTCTTTTTGAAATTAATTTTTTTATTTTTAATCTTTTATTTCATTGAAGTATAGTTGATTTATAACATTGTATTAGTTTCAGGTGTACATCAAAGTGATTCAGTTATATATTTATATACATATATTTTTTTCAGATTCTTTCCCATTATAGGTTATTATGAAATATTTAATTTAGTTTCCTGTGCTATACAGTAATTCCTTGTTGCTTATCTGTTTTATGTATAGTATTGTAGTATGTATCTGTTAATCCCATATGCCTAATTTATCCCTTCCCCTTCCCTTTTCCCTTTGGTAAACCAAGAGTTTGTTTTCTGTGTTTGTGAGTCTATTTCTGTTTTGTAAATTAGCTCATCTGCATTATTTTTTAGATTCCACGTGTAAGTGATATCACATAATATTGTCTTTCTCAGTCTGACTTACTTCATTAAGTATGATATTCTCTAGGTCTATCCATATTGCTGCAAATGGCATTATTTCATTCCTTTTTTATGGGTGAGTAATATTCCATTGTGTGTATGTGTATACACACACACACACACATATATATCACATCTTCTTTATCCATTCATCTGTCAGTGGAAATTTAGGTTGCTTCCATGTCTTGGCTATTGTAAATAGCACTGCTGTGAACATAGGGGTGCATGTATCTTTTTGAGTTAGAATTTTCTCCAGTTACATGCCCAGGAGTGGGATTGCTGGATCATATGGTAGTTCTATTTTTAGCTTTTTAAGGAACCTCCACACTGTTTTCTATAGTGGCTACAACAATTTATACTCCCACCAACAGTGTAGGAGGGTTCCTTTTTCTTCATGCTGTCTTCATCATTTGTCATTTGTAGACTTTTTTTTTTTTGCGGTACGTGGGCCTCTCACTGTTGTGGCCTCTCCCATTGCGGAGCACAGGCTCCAGACGCGCAGGCTCAGCGGCCATGGCTCACGGGCCCAGCTGCTCCGCGGCATGTTGGATCTTTCCAGACTGGGGCACGAACCAATGTCCCCTGCATTGGCAGGCGGACTCTCAACCACTGCGCCACCAGGGAAGCCCCTGTAGACTTTTTAATAATGGCCATTCTGACCAGTGTTGAAGTGATGTGTCATTGTGGTTTTGATTTACATTTCTCTAATAATTAGCAATAGAACATCTTATCACCTACTGGTTGGCCATTGTTTTGTCTCCTTTGGAGAAATGTCTATTTTAGTCTTCTGCCCATAAAATTAATTCTTATTAATTGAACTAGTGGATTAATTTTTTAAAAACGCAAGCAATATATTTTCAGTGTTTTTATGAAAAACACAAAATTGTAGAAACCTCTTATGTAACTCTCCAGCTCATCTTCTCTCATCTGTGAAAATATGATAAAGCTAGGTCATTGTCACTGCATCACTGGGGAAACTATACAACATAATCTGCCAATGATTTTGCAGTTTGCACGTTGTGACCTGAATGTCACTCTGTATGATTATGAGTGTAAGTTACCATTCACTTAAATAACTCAAACAAGGGGCTTCCCTAGTGGTCCAGTGGTCAAGACTCTGTGCTTCCAATTCAAGGGGTGTGGGTTCAGCCCCTAGTTGGGGACCTAAGATCCCACATGCCACACAGCATGGCCGAAAAAAGGAAAAAAATTTTTTAATTTAATTAAATAACTCAAGCTTTCACTTAATTATATTAAAACTGGTGATTGTTGCCCCTCAAAATTTTTTTTTTTTTTTTCGGTACGCGGGCCTCTCATTGTTGTGGCCTCTCCCGTTGCTGAGCACAGGCTCCGGACGCACAGGCCCAGCGGCCACGGCTCACGGGCCCAGCTGCTCCGCGGCACGTGGGATCTTCCCAGACCGGGGCACGAACCCGTGTCCCCTGCATCGGCAGGCGGACTCCCAACCACTGCGCCACCAGGGAAGCCCCCTCAAAATATTTTGAAGAAACATTATAGGCATGTGATTTTGAAAACTGGAACCAGAGTACTCACGAACGTATCTGTTTTAGCATAAGACTGAGCGTGTTAGGCGAGTGTCCATCCTCAGTGGCAGATGCTCTTGTTCTTATCACTTCCTTTGCCACAGTAGAGAGTGGACCACCACGTTTCCCTCTCTGTGGTCAGAGCATGTAGGCTTGAAGCGGCCTCCTCTGTCTGGTAAGACCCCTGCAGACCGATGAGAGATTTAGAGTCTCACTTATGTGGTAGCACCAAGCTCACAACCACAGGTCCATTTCCAAGACCAAAGGGAGTAAGTCACAGGCATTGCCTGTGTTCACCCCATTTCACAACCAGACCTTTTGTAAATTTATGTCATGCGTCAACCCATTGGGGGAAATGAACTGGCTCCACCTGGCATATGGTTGATTTTCAAGGAACTTGCCAAAACCTTGTCAGATGGTTCTAACTGCATCTTCTGAGTGGCTTTTATGTTCTCATGCTGCCTTGTTAGGCACCATTCATATATCTCCTTTAAAAAGTAAATGGTAGAAATAAATGCATTAGAAAGCTAGAGGTTGGCCTAGTGCTAGTATAGCCGCTAGGGTATATTATGAAATCTGAGCGTAGATTTCAGAACAAATTCCTGGCCGTGCATAAAAAATAAATGAAGGTTGGAAAGATACACATGATTTGGTACTGCTGTTTTGAAATGAAATGAATTTAAAGTTGTTATGTTATATTACTTCTAAGCAATTTAAAAAAATATATAGTTGGCTAGCTGTTGACAGTCATTATCTGGTATATGGCCTTTTGTATTTACTAATTTGTTGCTTTGTATGTATTCTGTATTTATCAAAGTCTATTAATTTATGTTTTCATTTTATGTTATCATAATACCCATGTGAAACATTTTAATAATTGCATAATATACCATCTTATGTTTTTACTTACATATTTTTCTGTTGCTGGACATTTTTCTCTTTAGCTAATAATTCCTATTTTGACTAAGACGTTGGGAAATTTTTTTGATGCTTGTTGATGTCTGTTAATATTGGTATTCTTCTGGTAATTATTTGGTAATTTGGTATTATTATAGCCATTTAGCTTTAATATCCTTAGGCTAAATTTTCAAATGTGAAATTTTCAAATAAAGACATTCATATTTTAGGTACTTGACACATAATGCCAAAAAGCCTACCAAATTACAATTTATATCCAGTGCACACACTCAAATAAGAGACAGTCTTAACTTCTAAAACACTTTTAACCTTAACCAATGGAAAGCCTGGACTTTTTTTTTTTTTTTTTACAATATGTGCTTCTTTCAGTAGTGAGTTGAATATTTTCCTATACATTTTTAAAGCCACTTTATTGAGGTGTAATTGGCATGTAAAAAGCTGTGCTTATGTAATGTATATAGGTCGATGCGTTTGGGGATAAGCATACACCCACGAAACTGTCACTGCCATGAAGGCCTTGGATATACCCATCACCTCCAAAGTTTCATCCTTATTATTGTGTGTGTGTGTGTGTGTGTGTGTATGTGTGTGTGTGTGTGTGGTAAGAATACTTAACATAAGATGTAGGTCTTGGCAAATTTAAGTATCCATTAGAGTACTGTTAGCTATAGGTACTATGCTGTATAGTAAATCTCCAGAATCTTCTCATCTTGTACAGATGAAACTTTGTACCCTGTGAGCATCATTTCCTGTCCCCCCCTCCCCCAGCCTCTGGCAACCACCACTCCACTCTCTGCTTTGATGAGTGAGACTATTTTAGGTTCCACATTTAAGTGAGATCATAGAGTATTTTTTAACCACACCTACTTCTCAGTTTGCATGACAGATTTATGTTGACAAATAGAACCAGATGTCTTCTTCATAGTTGTCTCTTTGAAGATAAACTTAGTGTATTTGCTGCTCCATGCTAGACATTTTGCAAAACAATGTTACTTGAGAATAAGAAAACTGATCACAATCAGACATGACTATATTACTGTACTCCAATGTAATTAATGAAAAGCTAATAAAACATAAAATAGTAAATTATACATAAGAAAATGAGAATTAATTGGACTCAAGCAGTGTATAGCAGGGTAAGTTTAAGTTATGTAGTTATTTCAGTGATACTCAAGTAATCCAAAATGTCTTGGGAATTATGTCTTCAAATTTTCTTCAAGAGTCAACACAGGGACTTCCCTCGTGGTGCAGTGGTTGAGTCCGCCTGCCAATGCAGGGGACACGGGTTCAATCCCTGGTCCACGAAGATCCCACGTGCCACAGAGCAACTAAGCCCGTGTGCCACAACTACTGAGCCTGTGCTCTAGAGCCCGCGAGCCACAACTACTGAGCCCTCGTGCTGCAACTACTGAAGCCCATGCGCTTAGAGCCTGAGCTCCGCAACAAGAGAAGCCACCACAGTGAGAAGCCCGCACACCACAATGAAGAGTAGCCCCTGCTCACTGCAACTAGAGAAAGGTCGCGCACAGCAACAAAGACCCAATGCAGCCATAAATAAATAAATAGATGATAGATAGATAAATAAAATTTTATTTAAAAAAGAATCAAGTCATATTCCTTTGAACGTTTTTTAAAACAACTCTTATAAAGGTGGCTTTGGAATTCTGAAAAATGTCCTAAGTTATATAGAGACTATTCCATTAGGAGGAAAGAGTAGGAAATGTTGGCAACAAAAGTAAGGTGTTTTTTGTTTTTTTAATAAATTTATTTTATTTATTTATTTTTGGCTGTGCTGGGCTTTGTTGTGCACGGGCTTCTTCTCATTGCAGTGGCTTCTCGTTGCGGAGCATGGGCTCTAGGCACACGGGCTTCAGTAGTTGTGGCTCGTGGGCTCAGTAGTTGTGGCTCATGGGCTCTGGAGCACAGGCTCTGTAGTTGTGGTGCATGGGTTTAGTTGCTCTGTGGCATGTGGGATTTTCCCGGACCAGGGCTCGAACCCGTGTCTGGGATTCTTAACCACTGCGCCACCAGGGAAGTCCCAAAATAAGTTTTTAATATCAGGAAATAGAGCTATTCTTGCATGTGCTCATACACGATCATTAGCAGTGAAGTGTTGGGTACACATTAATCATACTACTGTCTAGTTTGTAAAGCTGAAGCATGGAGGTAATAAGGCCTGTTAGGAGCCCACCTAGAGTCAAGGAATCCTAGAAAGTTAGAAGTAGAGGAGGCCACAGAGATTGTCTTGCTCAAGTCCCTTGTTTTAGATGAGGAAACTGAGGCCCAGAGAGGTTAAATGGCTTTCCAGGGGCCCAAATTCACCTGGTTGCCAATCTACGGAGAAGCTCCAGTCACCAGTCTCTCAGTTCATTCCTTCACAGAGATATGGAGAAGCCAAAGGATGTGTTGATACCAGTGTGTCCTTTGTGTGGTGATCAACTAATGAGGAGATCATAGTGGAGAAATGGATGTGGACAGTAATAAATTAAAACTTAGAAACACTGTAAGAAATATAATAAGTAAATAATAGTGTAAGAAAAAAGCTAATCTACTGAACAATGAATTTTGAAAGAAAGGATGATATTTTATGCGTCCTTGAATTTCAAGTGCCAGGCAAAGCGCCCAACTCATAGGAAGTTCTCAAAGCTGTTGTTGAAAGTGGCTTGACAGTTTCATCAAGGGCTCATCAAGGATGGGATAAGTTGCGTCACGGTTACTCTTCATCAGAAGCAGAGATCGCAGCCGGCAGGTGCCAGCCACACTGGGCCGTGCAGGAAAATGCATGTGTACCGCTGACTATTTGCAAGGCCATGACTGATTTTATTTTATTGTATTTGTTTTTACTTTTTAAAACTTTTTGTCATTGGAGTATAATTGCTTTACAATGCTGTGTTAGCTTCTGCTGTACAACGAAGTGAATCAGCTATACGTATACATATGTCCCCTCCCTCTTGGACCTCCCTCCCACCCCACCCCCATGCCACCCGTCGAGGTCACCACAGAGCACCGAGCTGAGCTCCCTGAGCTTGGTAGCAGGTGCCCCCTAGCTCTCTGTTTTACACATGGTAGTGCATTTATGTCAATCCTAATCTCCCAGTTCGTCCCACCCGCCCCTTCCCCTACCCCATATCCACATGTCCGTTCTCTGTGGCCACGACTGAATTTAAATCCCAGCTAAGTCCTGCATATCAACATGAACTGTGCCATAAAAGCCACGTCTGTTGAACATCATAAAACTTCCAATTGGGAAAACCACCCTTGACTAAAATAAATCAAATGAAGAGAGATTTTTATGGATTCATAGGTAAGCCTGAAACATTTGGGATCCTTTTTGCCCCTGTCATCTGCGTAGAGTACAGCTCCCGCTCGAATGCGAAATTCTGTGTTCTCATGCAAGCTCATGGTCAAAGCTCAGGATGCAATGAAGTGTCTGTCAGATGCTGGTCCCCGTGGCAGCGTCTCCACAGTCAGCTGATGATATTGTTCATGTCAGATATATCCCAGAGTTCCTTGGGGTTCCTGCAGTGGTTTGCTTTAGAAACTAGAGAGTTGAATTTTCCTTTCGTAGCAATAGCTTTCACGTGTTTTCAGTAACAGAAAACAGGTGCAGGTGCAGTTATCTTTTGCAGTCCATAAATTTCACAGAGAACACATTCCTATTTTTTTTTTCCTGGCCTTTCCCTGGAAAGGCTGCCGAGGGTTTGCCAGGCCTCCAGGACCTTGCTCAGAGGTGTAACCTCTGAGCTCCATGCAGTCCACAGCAAGAGACCCAAGCCCACCCATGAGACAGTGCACCTGTTTAAACCATCTACGGAGCCAGAACAGAATAAATTTTTCTTGCAGTTCATTTATGCTAACAGAATAAATGGTTGGAGCTGATTCTGCAATCAAGGCATCTGTGGGGACATAGCTGGGTCCACCCCAACTAATTTGCACAGCTAGGGCACGTTTATATGCTGAAGTCCTTTAGAAATCTCCTATCCATGAGGTCATTTCAGAAATGAAGAAACCAAAGCTTCTGACAGAGTGACCTGTCTCTTATGAGATCTCTGAAATATTGCAGACACAATTGTAAAATGTCTTTACAACTGCTCAACTCAATTTTCAATTGTTAAATACATCCATATGGAGAAGGACATATTCACTATATCCTAAATAGACTTTTTTTTTTTTGCGCTACGCAGGCCTCTCACTGTTGTGGCCTCTCCCGTTGCGGAGCACAGGCTCTGGATGCGCAGGCTCAGCGGCCATGGCTCACGGGCCCAGCCTCTCCGCGGCACGTGGGATCCTCCTGGACCGGGGCTCGAACCCGTGTCCCCTGCATCGGCAGGCGGACTCTCAACCACTGCGCCACCAGGGAAGCCCCTAAATAGACATTTTTTTTAAAGGATCTTTTTAATGCTAAAAATAAATGGTCATGCCTATAGTTGAAAATCGTATGGTGGTGATATGCCATTGTGTAACTGTTGTTTGAGAATAACCAACCTTCCTAACCATCCATATATAAAATCAGACACTTAAACTGTAACTTGGACAAGTTAGCTACTAGGATTACTCTGTCCTGCAGACTTGACATCTTGGACACATGTGTACGATTACCTGTATTCTGAAAGAAGGAAGAATGCTTTTGGTAACATCCTACATCTTGAGCAAACTCTTCTATTTCACTACCTTTTTTTCTCTTAAGTAATTTTATTAATACTGTTGTCCACATTTTACTGCCCTTCTACTGGTTTTCTGCTTGAAGAAGGATTGAGAGTACGCTTGAGATCTCAATCATTATGAGCAGACCTAATCATTCACGACTAAATTCCATAATGTCGAAGCGATGGCTCTGTGATACCTAAAAGTTTTGCGCTTCTGGGAAACGAGGCTCATGAATGAGGCATGTTGACATGATGAGCAGGATGTGTCAAGTCTAAGCTGTTAGTCCAGACCCTGCTGCAGTCTTGCCCTGATTTCTTTGATGTTTTGAAGGCATTTCGATGATCTCAGAAATCAACATCTGCTTTTTAAAACTGGTGTTATCTTATTTAATATTTTGTTTCCTAAGTAGTAATCTGCTAAGCAAAAATCTGCTTATATGAAAATGTTAGGACTTAATAAAGCTCATAAAAACTATTATTAATGAATATTGATGAATTATTATTGATAACGTTTTCCAAGATTTAATCCATAAATTTAATTATATGGCTACGTGTGAATGTAGAGCAATCCCAAAAGGTACGTTGTATATTATGGGGTGGCTCAACCTAGTTTATAAGAGAAGACATTTTAAACTAAATTTACTACTAAATTTTAGTAGTTGTTAAGGAGGAGGGGCGTGAAAATGGGTAAGAATAGATTCTCTTCTCATTTAAATTGTCATTTCTTTATGTGATTCTATATAATGGATGATATATAATTCCTGCAACTCTAATCAAAAGATTTAGAAGGAGGTGGGGGCCCTGGAGCACAGAAATGATGAAATAACATTAACAAAAACCCCCCAAAAACAGAATAAGTGTGGGACAAAGTTGAAATATTTTTGAAAAGCAGCAGTGAGTGGGGCTTAACAGGTATTGAGAAGAGTTGCAAAGGGACCCTCATAAAGTAGTAGGTTAATTGTTCAGGAACTGATAAACGTACACATGTAACTTCCAGAAGTATTTCCAAAGATGGGTAAGAATTTTTAAGATATGTTAAAGCTGGCATCTTCATCAGTGTAAAAAGGTCACATTGACCAGTAAATGGGGTTAAGGCACCTGGCTGTTTTGAAAACAAAGTTATGTCTTACCTCATGATACATAACATAATATCCAGATGGAGTAAAGATTCAAAAAATATGTATAAGAAATACTAACAACAGAAACATAGATAGTTTTTAAAGACTGGGGGCTAATCTTTCTAAAACATGCCCAGTAATTAAAACAATAGCTATAACTATTTTAAACTGATAGTGTATACCAGGGGCTGGAAAACTACAGCAGGTGGACCCGTTCTAACCTGGAGGTGGATTTGGTGTGGCCTAAGCTAAGAATGGTTTTCATATGCTCAAAGGGTGGTAAAAAAGAAAAGAAAGAAAACAAGAAAGGACAAGAGAAAGAAAAAGAGAAAAGAGAGAAAAATGAAACAAAACAAAGAAGAATGTGCAACACAGATTGTACGCAGCCCACAAACCCTAAAATTTTCACCGTGTGGACTTCACAGAAAACTCGACAGCCCCGATCTTCACTATTCACTGAATAAAAATAAAAATGTCAAAAAATCAGAAACAGTAAGAGTCAAATGAAAATTTGCAGCAAGAAGGATTTAAAATATACGTGTCAAAACTTACCCTTGGGCTTCCGTGGTGGCGCAGTGGTTGAGAATCCGCCTGCCGATGCAGGGCACGCGGGTTCGTGCCCCGGTCCGGGAGGATCCCACGTGCCGCGGAGCGGCTGTGCCCATGAGCCGTGGCCGCTGCGCCTGCGCGTCCGGAGCCTGTGTTCCGCAACGGGAGAGGCCACAACAGTGAGAGGCCCGCGTACCGCAAAAAAGAAAAAACAAAACAACTTATCCTCTTTAATACAAGAATATAGAATATACACAAAAAACCTGTTATACGTAGTTTATTTTCATTATTACATATTGGAAGTCTTTGACAGTGTTTAGGCTTTTAGTGTAACTCTTAATAATAATGAATTTGTCTTCATGATTTTATTAATCTCTACTTATGATTTACCATATTTTCTCATGTATTTTAAAAAAAAAGATTTTTCTCCAGTCAGTAGCTGCCGTCTGATCACTTAAAAAATGCACTTGCCGGAAGTGAAAGGTCTCAACGTCAGGGGTCATGCAGCTGCTCGGCCAGTGGCCTTGGTGTCCCAGAGGTACCCAGGTGGGGGCATGGGAGGCGGCTCAGGGGTTACAACAAGGTAGTCTGAGGAGGGTGGCTCTTCCCTCCTGTCCTGCCCGGGGCTTCGGTTAAGAGGGACGACACAAGTGGATGCTCAGGGCTGAAAGCAGGTGGGAGATGCCTGGGAGGCGTCCTGGAGACCCCCCCAAGGGTCAGTGCTGTCCCTGTTGTCGATGGTGTTGATAAGCAATGAGTTCGTGGTATTACAGTAAGTCCCCTACATGTGAACCTTCTTCAAGTTTCGAACTTTCAAATATGCGAACGTGCGTTCCATCAACGTCAGGCGTGAGCGAAATTGCAGCTTGCCCTCCGTCTCCTTTTTTTTTTTTTTTTTTTTTAATATTTAATTTTGTTTATTTTTGGCTGTGTTGGGTCTTTGTTGCCGCGTGCAGGCTTTCTCTCGTTGCAGCGAGTGGGAGCTACTCTTGGTTGTGGCGCATGGGCTCTAGACACGCGGGATCGGTAGTTGTGGCACGTGGGCTCAGTAGTTGTGGCTCGTGGGCTCAGTAGTTGTGGCACGTGGGCTTAGCTGCTCCGCGGTATGTGGGATCTTCCCGGACCAGGGCTCGAATCCGTGTGCCCCGCATTGGCAGATGGATTCTTAACCCCTGCGCCACCAGGGAAGCCGCCCCCCTCCATCTCCTATTGCTGACGATCCTTCAGCTCTACCGTCTCACACCTCTTCTCTGTCCTCCAGCCAGTAACTCTTCTTGCCTGTTCACTCGATGCCAGCCCCTGTATGCCAGCTATTGTACTGGACTTGTACTTTTCAAAGTACTGTACTGTGAGATTAAAAATGTTTTCTTTAGTTTTGTGTGTTTTTTAATGTATTATTACGTGTGAAAAGTATTATAAACCTATTACAGTACATCAGTATATAGCCTATTGTGTTAGTTGGGTACCTAGGCTAACTTTGTTGGACTTACGAACAAATTGGACTTATGAACGCGCTCTTGGAAGTGAGCTCGTTCATATGTAGGGGACTTACTGTATTCAGAATATTCATTCCTGCATACACTCAGGTCTACTGTGCACCTACCAAGTACATGACGTTTTCTATCCACAAGCAACTGAAAATATAAGCTACATTCCAGTTTTTCACGCAAGCAGTGGTCCTGTGTGGTTCTCCATCAAAGCAAACCGCATCTTGTTCTGCGGCTGTCCCCTTACTCATCACGTCTGAGGCAACTGTACCAATGTGCCCCTTGCATCAAGCCACGAGTGCGTCCTCCGCCTTTTTTTGGAGGAGTACAAGATAGAGAAATTTAGCTGAAAAATTATTAATAACCAGTTACTTCTTTTTTTTTTTTAAACTGGATTTCACTTTTCTTACCTCGCTTTGTGTATGGGGTTTATGTTCTGCACATTGAAAAAAACATCAAAACTGTCCCATCTTCAAAGTGGAAGCACTATATTATACCGTTTAATGTTTCTATTAATATGTGGCTAATGCTTATTAATAATAAAAATGCATGTGCACTTATTAACATGCACACTAGTTCCAAAGAGTCACCCAGAAAATGTATATTGACTCCTTCTTCAGGGGACAGATCATTTAATCTCATTTATTAATGGATTGTATAGATTTTTCTTCAGTTCCTCTCTGTGTTTAAAAAAAATTAGCTTCTCAAGTATAAAGACAGGGCCTGAAAGACAGCACTGTGGAAATTGAGGTATTGTTCAATGCTTATTTGACTGGGCCTCCATGATGCAATTTGCCATGGATGATGTGAGTATAGACTTCCATTTGATTGTGGACTCGTGAATGTGGCTTTGGTTGTAAAGCACAGAAGGCCTGGCTCATGCTTTAGTTTTGAAAATGCAGATAGCAGCACTGTGGCTTTTATTTATTGACAAGCCAGGCTACCAAGGGGAATTTCTGACCCCAGGTCATACCAGCAACTGGAGGTCCCTGGGGCGGTTAGGTCAAACCCTGTTTTAATTAACCCGAAATCATTTCGGCATCACTCCTGATTTTCACTAATTGCTGTCTTCCTCACCTGACTTGTGGACTCTGCTGCGTCTTCAAGGTTTAACATGATCACATCATTGTTATTCCTCAGTTGTATTTCAAAAATGCGAATTTCCTACTTTAAATGTCATTCTTTTAAGAACTACACGTTTGCATGTGTACACACACACACAAATTAATGGTTAATCTGGAAAGTGTACTGTGTCCAACTTGGTGAGAAATAAAGTCCTGTAAACATGGAACAAGACATATTATCCATGATGGTCTGGAAAGATAATTTAAGTGGCAGTGCTTTGTAAACGAACAGAGCCATGCAAATACGTGCTATTGTAATAAGAGCCTTGGTTTCTGCAAAGGATGTATTCTGAGATCTTTGCAAATTTCCAAATTAACGAACACCCCACGAAGGCATGCTTTAACCCACCAATTTGGCGAAGATGCTGTCAGTGTCTGTGTCAGAATCCTGACAGTAAAGACAGATTAAATAAAGATGCTCCAGGAGAAAAACAGCTTTTACAGTGATGAGTAGAGGACCAAAACAAACAAAGGCCATGCCAACCTGAGGAAGGAAGCCTGGAGCTTTGCCCACATCATCAGGAAGCTGCAGGCCAGATTTACCCAAATTTTGAATCGATGCCTCAGCAAAATTCATACTCATTACTGGCTGTGGAATTTAAGGTCACTCACTAGTCCGCTGTGAGCGTTCGTGTCCGGCAGTGCTGTTTGTGCAGCCTGCAAGGGAGTCCAGCTCCCCACACGGCACCAGCCCAGTTATCAGCCCTACCCTTTCTATGTCCAGTATAAGAATGTAAACCTAGAGATTTAATCAAGAGTGGAATTCATGGACACAGCAAGTCATTAGGGAATTGAAATAGCATCTCTCGCTGTCCTGAACACGGCTGCATCTCATGTCTCCTCGTGTGGGAGAGTGTACGTAAACACAGCCTCTTCCCTTTGAAAAATGGTGATTTGCCAGCAGTCCTTTTCCTTTCAGTGTGGCGGAGAAATATCGCTGTTGAAAAATTCCAAGAACGTGCCCAATATGGCAGGATTAACAGGCTGATGTCTTCATGTCTTTCTTACCTTTGAAATCATTTGACGGTGGAGCAGATAGTAAAAACGTTCGCTCTTTTGTTGAGTAGATACCTGTTGGCGAGCTGAAGCGTGTTGTCAAGAAGCATCTAAGAAGCACCTCCCCGCCGGCCAGCGCTCATTAAGTCTGCTTCTCTGCCTCGGTTCTTTACTGAAAGCACGTGAAATGTGCCCGTGAATGTGGTGGGCAGCATGTTTTCAGAGGACAAAAGGAAAAATGGGCTACTCATTTCGGAAGAGATTTAGGCTCTGTGTGTTTCTCAAATATTGGATTCTACTTTTAAAGTAAAAAACATTTGAAAGGTCCTTCAGTGGTTTAGAGAAGTAGTCACGTACTGCTAATAATATATGTATCTCTGAAATGAATCCATTTCTGAAAATTCAGTGTTTGATTTTGATCACTTCAGCGACCTCGAGAACGTTTTGTGTATGTAAATTTTCATTCATTCATTAATACGTTTCTGTCCTATGATTCGTATTCAGGTTATATACAGTGTTTCTTCTTTCTTTTATCCTGTCTTTGTTTCATTGTATTTAAGATATTTAGATTAAATATTAACATCTTAACTACAAAGAAGTTAATTGTATTTTAACCCTGGAAGTTACCCCTTATCTCTGCCCATTTAAAAGATTAAGGCCTGTGTTTTAGTCTCCAGGTCCTTCCCTTACCTACTCAAATAACTGATAAAGATTAGGAATTTGGGGCTTCCCTGGTGGCTCAGTGGTTGAGAATCTGCCTGCCGATGCAGGGGACACGGGTTCGTGCCCCGGTCTGGGAGGATCCCACGTGCCGCGGAGCAACTAGGCCCGGGAGCCACAACTACTGAGGCTGCGCTCTAGAGCCCACGAGCCACAACTACTGAGCGAGCCTGCGCGTCTGCAGCCTGTGCTCCGCAACAAGAGAGGCCGCGACGGTGAGAGGCCCGCGCACCGCGATGAAGAGTGGCCCCCGCTCGCCGCAACTAGAGAAAGCCCTCACACAGAAATGAAGACCCAACGCGGCCATAAATAAATAAATAAATAAATTAATTAATTAATTTAAAAAAGATTAGGGATTTTTAAATGATCTGAATTTTTGTCTCATTTCTTCACTTTACTGTTCCTAGATAGCTGAATGTGAGAAACGCACAGTTTCCACAGTGATTCACGTCAGAGCCCTCTTCCCTGAGCTGTTCCTGCTCGTGGATGGGTTGTGATGAGGCGTTCGTACCTGTGCCATCACACTGGGTCAGCTGAGAGTCATGAGAGCCCAGTGACGAGTGCAGGCCTCCTGCGTCTGACAGGAGGCTGAGGGACAGGCTCCCGAGACGCGGCCTCAGTGTCTGGTCTGAGCAGGACAGGATCGTTCTCCCAAAGCTAACAGTGTTACTTAGGCAAGGGCTGTGGTCTTATTTGAGACATGTCTGTATTTTCCAGAACTATTTGGTCGGCCCATGTATGTTAACAATGCATAGTAGATGAAGCCCGGAAAGGCATGAGGTAAAGAGTGGGACAGTCCCTCCAAATAGACTCAGCATTTAACAGGTGTGGTCTTTTAAATAATGAAGTCAGTTATTTAATCCTTAAGCATGAATGATCTTGTTTGGAGTAAAAATGCACTAGGCTGATATCTCCGGAGAGCCCAGTTATCTAGTTCAGGCTGTGAAGAAAACATAATTTGTTTCACTATATATAATTTGTTTTATATATAAAACAAATTTATATCTCTCGATCCCAATCTTCTAATATACCCCTCCCCGTCCCTGTTACCCCCGGTACCCATAAGTCTGTTTTCTACATCTGTGACTCGATTTCTGTTTTGTAGATAAGTTCACTTGTACCCCCCTTTTTTTTAGATTCCGCGTGTAAGCGATATCATATGATATGTCTTTCTCTGTCTGACTTACGTCACTCACTATGACAGTCTCTAGGCCCATCCTTGTTGCTGCAAATGGCATTATTTCCTTCTCTTTCGTGGCTGAGCAGACTGGAATTGGCAGATACACGTGACTATATGTAAAATAGGTGACTAATAAGGACGTGCTGTAGAGCACAGGGAACCCTGCTCAATGCTCCGTCATGGCCTCTATGGGAAAAGAATCTAAAAAAAAATAGATACATGTATACACCTAACTGAGTCACTTTGTTGTACACCCGAAACTGACACAACATTGTAAATCAACCAAACTCCGATACAAGTTTTTTTAAAAAAGAATGTGACAAACATATCAAAAAAAAAAAAAAAAAAAACCCATCACTTGAACGTGATCAATGTAGTGTTGGTATATTTTCTGTGTTTGCTTATGAGAAGCAGAATTGGAAATATTTTTGGTAGTTTTGAAGACGAACAGAGCTACTGGAATAAATGCACCCATGGAGAGCTGGGGAAGGGGAGTCTCCTGGCATGCAGGTTTCTACTGAACAAGTCCCAGGGCAGCAGGGGGCTGGGGACCCCCGCTGTATGGGTTTTACTTTGCAAAAGTAGCTCACTTTGCTTACCCAGAAGGCCCGTGTGAGTTTCTCAGGTCTCTTTTCAAAGAAGAGGAGCGGCTGCTGGTCTTTCCTCCTAAAAATTCAAGATCAGCCTCTCACGCTGAGGGAAGCAAAGTGAAGACATGTGACTGTCAGAACTCACAGAATCTATTGACGTAGTCACCTTCTGTGGGTGTCATCTGTGCCCAGGGAAAGGAAGCGCATGGAGAGAGGGGGCTTCACCGCAAGGAGAGCCATTTATAGAAACAACAGGCAAAAGGGATCATTCTGCGTACATGCAACGCAAAGTCACAGCGTAAGTGAATAAAGAAGAGGTGAAAAGGGAGCGTGAGGGAAGATTTTTTTCAGATCTCAAAGGAAGGAGAGATTGGTTTCCAGCTAGGGTACCAAGGAAAGCCTTTCTGGAAGGTTCAAAGCTGAGCCTCTTCTGCAGGGTGCATCTCTGAGTTCATGCCGTTCTGCCCCTGGGGTTCACTAAACCCCTATTGGTGTCTACGAATTGCTCTGTTCTGCTCCTCTTACCTAGGCTTTCATTTTCCTGGAATTAATTTTTTAAGAAGCTAAAATATATATATTTTAAAAACTATATTGTGCATCTGTCTCATGTTTAAAGCTGGGCTGCATCTGGGAGCCCTTGCATGCTTCCGTGCTTTGCAACAAAACATATTTCAACATCGTCTTAATTAAACCCGCATTACTGTTGCTTTGGTGCCAGAAATATGATCTTGTGAGCGAGGATATAAACACACGCTGTCACTGAATGGCTCATTCATTTCCCTTGGCAAGTATCTTTTGAATGTTTCTGATGGACACAGTTTTGCATGAGACGGGACTTCTGTTGCAGGAAAGCAAGAAATCCTGGAGCAGAGGCAGGGGATAATCGGAGAAACGCAAAACTCGGAAGGGAAATACGAAAGGCAGCAAAACACAGCAGAGATGTGTGTGGGATGGAGGAAAGGAGACATGCTCAAAATATGCTGAGTGCAGGTCTGCACTTAGTTTCTATGTTGTATTAGTCGGGATTCTCCAGAGCAACAGAACCAACAGAAGCCATATATATGTGGGTGTTTGCAGACTTATTATGAGGGATTAGCCCATGTGATTATGGAGGCTGAGAAGTCCCACCTTCCCTCTGTGAACTGGAGACCCAGCAAAGCAAGTAGTATAATTCAGTCTCAGTCCAAGGGCCTGAGGACCAGGGTCGCTGATGGTGTGAATCCCAGGCAGGAGGAGATGAGATAAGACGTCCCAATTCATGCAGTGAGACCAAAAAAGAAGGGGGGGGGGGAGGTGGTGCGGTGACTTCCTCCTTTGTCTGCCTTTTGTTCTTTTCAGGCCCTCAGCCTATCAGGTGACGCCACCCGCTGTGGGGAGAGCCGTCTGCTTTACTGAATCCACCCGTTCAAATGCTCATGTCACCCAGAAACACCCTCACAGGCACACGCAGGTAATGTGTCGCTGAGGCACCCCTTGGCCAGTCAAGGAAGGTGACACATAAAATGAACCGTCATGTGGGAGCTTGATAAGAGAACTCCATCACAGGGGCAATCAAAGAATGCCCCAGGTACAAAGTAGCTTTCAGGCCTTCATGGAGAATTTGAGTTGGAGAAACGATGAATGTGTTCTGCGTGGGATCAAAAAAATTGGAAATAAGTTCGCAAGCATAGAGTGGAGAGGTCTCATCACTGAGTCTTTGAGTGTGGCTGGACTTAATGAATTGCTTCCAAAAGAGCACGTGGAAAGCGGAAGATGGTAACTGGAGTGGAAAGCCGGGCAAACGCTCTCTTACCCAGAGATGCCGTGTGCACAGCATGCGCCCCTGCTTTGGTGTCGTGACAAGGGCACCGCTCCTCTCTGGTCTTCTTTTCCAGAACCCGTAACCCCAGTCTCGTCGTAACGACGACATCCAGTAAAACGCAAATTGAACGGGTTCTGCTGAACATCTGACCCGTGCTTCTCACAACTGTCAAGGTCATCCAAAACAAGGGAAGTCTGAGGAGAGTTCCCATCCAGAGTGGAGTAAGGCGACGTCGCCAAGGGCAATGGTGTGTCCAGGACTGGATCCTGGAACAGAAAAGGAACTTTAGTGGGAAAACTCCTAAAACTCAAAGAAAACCTAGTTTGGTTAAGAGCAGTGCACCCATGTGGCTTCCTTAGCGTTCCTTAGTGTGTACGCTCTCAGGATGCAAAGCTTTAACTGGAGGCCAAACTGGTGAACGGGAACTGTTTGTACTCTCTTTGCAGCTTTTCTGTGAATCTAAAAATGCTCCCAAGTGAAAAGTTCTCGTTTTCTTTTTCAAATTGGCCGGGCCAGTGGGTGACCCAGGAGGGAGTGAGACGAGGGAGGGACAGGCGGAGGCCAGGACGTGAACCAGTGACAGCAAGGAGCGTTACCCACCGGCTGGAGACGAGGGGATTAGGAATGACAGTCTAGTTGGGAGGTAGATGAGCCAAAGACAGAGACACTGTGAGGGAGAAACGTGATGTTCTCCGATGAGGCGGCGAGAGAGAGACGCCTGGGGAAGGCGCTTCCGAGAAGGCGGTCGTGAGTTTTGTATCCGGGCGAGGGTGACGGTGTGTTAAGGAGTCACGGAGCACCGAACCGGGAGAGGAGCGCAGGCCTGAGCCCGGATGCCCGGGAAGTCAGTGTCGTTTACAGAAGTGAAGTCGCGTGACAGGACAGCGGCGGGGAGGAGGGGGGAGCTCGGCTTCGGACACGCTGACTCGCGGGAATGACAGGGTGTGCAAGCCGAAGCGAGTCTGATGACTGCAAGAGCGATTTGGGGTGGGGGGGGGCGTCTCTCGCGAGAACACAAGGCGCTGTAACCTAGGAAAAGCGTGTAGCTGAGGCTGGGGCTCTCCGCCGGGGCCCTTCTAGCCCTGTGCTCGGGCTGGGAGCTGGACCAGCTGCACCGGGGAGCTGCGCCAGCAGAGAGCGTAAAGGCGGCCGGGGTCTCAGGGAGACCCGGGAGCAGGGCCCACGGGAACAGTGAGGCCTCCGCGGGGTCACCAGCCCCAGCGCGGCCGAGGCAGGTCCCCCATGAGGGAGCCAGGGGTCCAAGCGCGGCGTTAGGCAGGGGGAAGAAGGGAGGGAGGTGGTGCGACCCCAGCAGCGTTGCGACGGAGACGTGAGAAGGTGGAGAATCAGCACAGCCCCTCCGGGCGTTCTCTGCTGGCCTTGGGGGCCGGCTGGCGCGTCACCGTGGGGCGCCCTGTGCGCTGCGGGGTGGAGACCGGCACCCCTGGGCTCCACCCACCAGACGCCAGTGCGTCTCCCCGCCCCTCGCCCGTGACGATCGACACTGGCTCCAGAAACATCTGCCAGACATCCAGCTGGCCGGGGCCCTGGGGAGTTGGGGGGCGGTCAGGGGGGTGGCGAACCACTGATGTGGAGTTTCGTTTTCGAGGGAGGGCAGACTCGAGTGGATAAAAAGAAAGGAAGGAGGTATTTGTATCTAGTTCTACTTTGTAAAAATCTCAAACTCCACCCGCCGGCATTAATACGCTTCAGAATGCCACCCCCGTGGTATCTGTTGCATGAATACTGTAGACAGGAAATGCGTGCCGTGTGTGTGTCCTTTCAACCAAGCTAAAGTTTCACAAGGACCAATTCCCTCTGAAAGTGGAAGAATTATTCTATTTTTTGCAGGCCCAGATCCCAGGCTGAGTTGGGCCACACACAGAGCCACAAGTGCCCAGGAAGATGTATTTATGCACGGGAGGTGGCACTGTTCGCCAAAGGGTGCAGCTGTCTCTAACAGACGTAGGGGAACAGAATCACGGTGGCAGCACTGCTCTTACAGCCAACGGAGCAAGGAGGCGTTTTCCAAAGTAATCATCGCCCGCCTGCTGGTCTGTTTCTTCATTCGTCCGCCCGGTAGCTCAGTTCTCACTGGTCTTGTTGGAAACGTGTGACATCCCGTGATCCGGATGCAGCCGAGGATGCTGTGCTCGATGAGACACTGTGAGCAGAGGCATTACGAAGACAGGAGTCTCCAGAAGCTTCACAGGCTCTTCGAGGACCGGGCGTTCCCTGTTAGTAGACGAAGGCCTCAAGGGTCTTCGCACCGTACCCTTATCGTGCGCCCGGTGCGGCATGGTGGGAAGGGCGCTTCCCGTCTGTGTGTTCGTCCCCGAAACCCCTAACCCCCCGGTCGTGCTGACAGAAGCGTCTGGCAAGCCCAGATGGAGGGACGTTGCACGAGTACCTCAGCAGTGTTGTCAAGGCCGTGAAAAACAAGGGAAGACAAAAACCTGCCACACGTCGGGGGGAGGCTGACGGGGCACCGTGATGAAATGGAACCTGGAACGAGAAGAGGACGTTAGTGGAGCGACTAGGAACTCCAAATGCAGTCTGGAGTGTGGCTAAGAGTAGCTAAGTTCTTAGCTGTGCCGAACGTCCCGTGGTCCTGTGAGATAACATGAGGGAAAGTGGCTGAGGAATGCAGGAGAACTCTCTCTATTGCTAGAGCCTCCCCACCTTTTCTGTATACCCAGGGATGCTCCCAGCAACGCAGGATTGGTGCAGAAAAGCGTGGGGCACAGGAGAGGAAACTGAGCAGGCTCAAGACAGCTTCCAGCGTGCTCCCCAAGTAGAAGCGGCGGTATCAAGCGGACAGGTGTGAAAGGGCGAGTGTGCCAGGAGCCACGGCCGAGCGAAAGCACGATTCTGGGCGGTAAGGAGCAGCTGCGGGGGCGGAGGCACAGACCCTGGAGAGGCAGCCCCGGGGCCGAAGGAAGAACTGGAGGAACACAGGCTGTGTGAACATAGGGCTCACCACGCACAAGCTGTGCTGCAAGCGTTAGAACGTTTGCATCCCGACCCTCACGTTCCTCTTGGGTAAGACGAGGGTGAGGATGCCGTGTCGTACCATTTGGGAATTTAATAAAATAACGAGTCTCACGCGTGTAGCGTATAGGATGCGTTTAGATGTAAGTTTCTTTCCCCTCCGAGGATTCCCCGCTGCACCAGGAACGTTGGACTCCCTGAGTCAGGCTCTGTAGGAATGGTGATGTGCGTGGAGAGAATGCGTGCACCTGGGGGCTGCACCCCTGTCACTGCAGAAACTGCTGGTGCATCACGCCCTGGGCAGTTCATTTCAACTCGGCCATTCCACTCTGGTGACCGTGCATGAACCTGGACTCCAGAGGGACATGGGTGATGCCAGCGTGCACGATGTCCCCAGTATAAAGTAACTGCTCTCGTTTCAGCTTCGACAAGTAGCAACCGTTTTGAACCGTTTTCAGTGCCAGACCTCTTTCTCCACCTCCCTGGATTTCTTGGTTCTGATGTAAGAAGGAGTCTGACAGCTACAAAGTGACATTTCCAACAGAGAAAAGAAAGCAGGGCAGGGTTTTTGTAAATTATTTAAACAGTGCCGTTGAGTCCAAGAGAAAAGTTGCTTTTTATGGCAAAGACTGATCCTTTCTAAACCTAGTAGTAAGCTGAGAATCTGCTTGGAGAGACTTTTCCTTGGAAATAGCCAGGATCGTGACACTTATTATACTAAAAGGTATCCTAAGTTCACACTTCATCATGCTTGGGTGTTAGGGTCTGGAAACAATCACGAATTGACTAGATTCCAACCGTGAGCATGAGGTGTTCGTTCTGCAGTGAAAGTAGATCCTATTATATGCATTTTTCTCTACGGATGAATAAACCATACTGTAAACACAGGAGAGTTTAAAAGTGAGTGTGTTTTCACCTTTGTTAAGCTTATTGTGTTAATAACAAGTAGGAAAAGTGGAAAAGGGAAGAAATTTTAGGAAGGAAGAGTTATACAACTTTGGTGTTACACCTGGGTATGTATGTTAGTTCTGCTGCTTTCTTCTTGGTTCTGCTGCTTTCTTGTTGGTTACATTTTTATTACTGTTTATTATAAATGCTTGCTGACAGTAAAATGTTTTTTTAAACACAGAGAAAAGTATAAAGAATGTTATAAGGAACAGTTTTGCAGCTTGCACTTAGTTTTAGTATTTTGCCTCGTCTGCTGTAGACATTTTTAAAGTATTATACAGACGGAATCATTGACCACATACATTGCTTCCTATCCCCTTTCTCTCCTTCCCTTCCCACACATAACTACGAACGCTTACTTGGTTTTTATTATCCTCGTGTGAGCTACTATACTTTTATTGTACGTGTGCATCTGTAAACAATACATAGTACGGTTCAGTATGCTTAAGTTATGGAAATGGCACCTTAGCGTCTGTATTCTTCTGTACTTGCTTTTTTCGCAAAATTGTGGGTTTGAGTTTCAGTCGTGCTGTTAGATGAGGGTATAAATTCATTAATTTTCAGTGCAGGATAGATTTTATTATATGTATACTATAATATACCTGGGCATTATCCTATCAGCGAGCATCTAAGTTGCTCGCAGTTTTTTCCCCTATCACACACGATGCTGTAGTTTGCTTGTGCAGCATATGGAGCCCAAATCCGAGGTTTTTGGCTGGCCATCTGGGTGTCGAGATTTGCAAGAGTTCCCCAGGAGAGCATACTGGGTAGCCCAGGTTTCTTGAGCAGACCTCTGCTGACCACCATAATCAGATTCAGTGGGTGAAGGATGACCAGGAGCTCTTGGGGAGAGTCTAACAGGCACCTGGGATTGAGATTAAACTCTTCCTCCAGAGAAACGCTTGTATTTGATGGGCGAGGAATGAGGCCCAAGAATGTTTGGTAGAGCACATTGCAGAGCAGTGGCTCCGGCTTGCAGACAGGGTTGGGAGCTTGTGCTCCGGCGTATCCCCACGGAGGTGGGTTTCCGGGCGGTCCAGGTGGCAGGATCCGGATCCGGCGCGTTATTGACTTCCTTCAGTGTTGCCAATTGCCTGCCAAAGGAATTACGTCAACTCTGACGTTCCCCCTGAACACCCAGTAATTCCACCCATTGGGGAGGGACGGGCATGCCTTCGTGAGGTTTTGTAATTCTTGGACTCACAGTGAGGTCGGGCTGTTTTCTGGACACTGTCCATTTGGGTTTGCTCTTCAAACACTGCATTCCATATAATTTGCCCACTTTTAAATGTCTTGAGGATTTTTTAAATTACGAATTTGTTGCTTTAAAAAATACATATCCAGGGCTTCCCTGGTGGCGCAGCGGTTGAGAGTCCGCCTGCCGATGCGGGGGACGCGGGTTCGTGCCCCGGTCCGGGAGGATCCCACGTGCCGCGGAGCGGCTGGGCCCGTGAGCCGTGGCCGCTGCGCCTGCGTGTCCGGAGCCTGTGCTCCGCAACGGGAGAGGACGCAGCAGTGAGAGGTCCGCGTACCGCAGAAAAAAAAAAGAAAAAAGAAAAAAAAAATATATCCAGATACAATCCATGTCAGTAAATTGAAGTTGCATAAGCTGTGTTATTGTCTGTGTCTTGATTTTTACCTCATTTGTGGTGTCTTTCCCTGTGCAAAATGAAGGGAAATAATGCCAAATTTTCAGTGTCTTTATGAGGTTTTAAAAAATGATTGACATAGTGCTAGTCTGAGGAATAGTGTAAAGCACATACACCTGTGCAAAACACACCCCTGTGGAGACACAGAACATTCCACCGGTCCAGAAGGTTCCCTCGTGCACCTGCCCAGTTGGTCTCTTCCCACCCCAACCAACCCTCCCCCCAAGCCTCGCGTTCTCAATTCTTTCACCGTGGATTAGCTTCGCCTGTTCTAACACATCCTATAAATGTAATTTTACAGAGTGTTCTCTTTGGCGTTTGGCTTCTTTCCCTCGAGGGTAGGTAGTACTGCTCTCGAGCCGCGTGCATGGTAGGGTGTGTATAAATAGCTCATTCCTTGCACTGCTGAGGGCGTTCCTTGCACAAATAGACAGTTCGTTGGTCTCTCGTCCTGTGGATGGACCGTAGATGCTCTCCAGCGTTGGGCTCAGGTGAATAAAGCTTGCGGGAGCAAGTCCTTGTGTGGACCTACATTTTTATTTCTCTCGGGTGAGTACTCGGGAGCGGACTTGCCAGATCACGGTGTATGTCCACCTATGAGAAACTGCCAACCTGTTTTTGCGAGCAGCACACCCTACGCGCCCCGTCAACGGTGTGAGAGTTCTGGTCGCACCACAGTGGCGGCCGCGTTGGGGCATTTCAGTCATTACGGGGAGCGTTGAGTGGCCTTTCTCTGGGGTTTAAACTTGCTGTTCTCTAGTGAATAAGGCTGGTAAGGACTTTCTCTTGGCCATCTCGGCATCTTTCTCTGTGGAGTGTCTGACCAAGCCCTTCCTTCCTTTCCTTTTTCTTAAGATAATTGTTTGTTTTTTTTTTTTTTAAATAGTGTTGTAAGGCAAGGACTGACCACATGTATGTATTGCGATTACTTTCTATTTGGTGTCTTCATTTTTCCTTTTCTTAAAGGTATCTTTCGGGGCTTCCCTGGTGGCGCAGGGGTTGAGAGTCCGCCTGCCGATGCAGGGGACGCGGGTTTGTGCCCCGGTCCGGGAAGATCCCACGTGCGGCGGAGCGGCTGGGCCCGTGAGCCGTGGCCGCTGCGCCTGCGCGTCCGGAGCGTGTGCTCCGCAACGGGAGAGGCCACGGCACTGAGAGGCCCGCGTACCGCAAAAAAAAAAAAAAAAAAAAAAAAAAAAAGGTATCTTTTGATGAATAGAAGTTTGTTTTTTGAATTTTGAAAAGCCTAATTTATTACCTTTTCCTTTATGATGAATGCATTCTGTGTCCTGTCTGAGAAGTCTTTGGCCACCTAGTATCACACAACATGCTTTTGTTTTTTTCCAGAAGTTTTCTATAGCATCAGCTTTTAGGTTTTGGTGTCTGATGCGTTCAGATTTACTGGTTTTCCATGGAGATATCCAGTTGTTTCATAACCAGTCTGGGGAATTTATTATTTGTCTTAAGTGGCCTACAGTTGGTTCAGTTCAAACCCCGTCTCGTCTCCTACTTTCTGTGGGTGGCAGTCCCAGCTCGGATCAAGTTTCAGAGCCTGTGCTGGGCGCTTCGAGTCTGCCTGACTCATGCGTCCCTTAGAGGGTGGTCGGGGATTCCAGAAGGGGTGGACATCCTGGTTAAGGTCCCAGAGCCTTTGCTCTGGTTGGGTCTGCTCCGTGCTGGCACGGTTCAGGAGTAAGATAAGACCGAGACTTCAGTTGGTTCTTACACAGAACGGAGATGCCTTTCCCAGCTCTCCTCTCTGTGGAATTGGGTCACCAGGGAGAATACAGGATGCCCAGTTCAGATACACAGTGAATAATGTTTTAGTATAGAACATGCAACATACTTAAACCAAAGACGTATTGCTTATCTCAACTTTTAACTTTACTAGGAATCCTGTATTCTCATTTCGTCAAGGCCGCCAAGCCTACTGCATACTCTGTGGCTCCCAGACGCCCCTGTACCTGATTCCTCTGGCCAGAAACAAAGACGGGTTTTTATCAGAGTTTTACCCTCCCTGCCCCCCAGCCCGTTATGTGCGGTTCGGTGTGACTTGGGGCCGCCTTTGGGGTGAAGTACAGAGAGATAAAAGAGAGGAAGTGGTAACCGGGGTTCGCCAGCGCTGCACAGGCCACAGGAGTTTCTTTACCTTCTTCCTCTGGAGAAGAGAGATGGGCCGGGTCTCCCTTTGGGAGGGATCTGAGCTGGCCGCCGCGGGAGCTGCCGCCTCAGCTGTGCCACGTGGCTCAGGTAGGAGAGAGAGGGGTAGAAGCAAGAGCGCAGAGGAGCGGGGTCCCCTCCTTCCTCACTCTCGGCACACGGGAGCCCCTTCCTCCGGGTCTTCGGCTGGACGCGCCGCCTCCGTCCTGCGGCCACGTTGTGGGTGCCCGGCGCTCGGCTCCGGACCCGTCAGCCTTCCGGCCTAAGCCAGGAAACCAAGAAGGAAGAACTGGGAAACTCAGTCCTGTTATGGGAACTTATTCAAGCTTCTGTTTTAGCCCCTCACGTGCCTGTTTTTTGTTACTTCTTAGCTCAAGTCATAGTTGGGGGGTTTTGTCCAGAGACTTTAGCTGTGTATTCGGTGGAAGAAGGAGGTTGTGAGTAGCTGACTCCATCTTGGCCCCCATTACTGTATTTTGAAAAATCTCTCCCTTCCTCCATAAAATTATTGATACTTTGGCCTGGTTTCGTTTCACAATATGCACAGTGTATGTGTGTGTGTGTGTGTCTCTTTCCGAACACCCACTTTTATTCCCTTGGCCCATTTGTGTGTCCTTTCCCTACCGCCCTGCAGACCTGGTCTCAGTCTTGACTACTCTGGCTTCAGAATAACTATCGAAAGCAAGTGATGTGGGTCCTCCAGATTTGTTTCTCAGAGTTATTTTGGCTATTCTGGGTCCTTTGCAACTTTTTGTAAATTTTGAGAATTGCTTGTCTACAAAGCTTGCTGGAAATATCATTAGAACTGCATTCCATCTATAGGTAATCTGAAGAGAATTGAGATCTTAACGATGTTGAGTCTTCTAATCCATGAGCATATGATTTATCTTTTCATTTATCTAAATCACTTTAATTCCCTCTCAGCAATGTTTTTTTATTTTCGGGTAGAGGTTTGGCTCCCTTTTGAATTTATCCCCACGATCCTATGTTTTACGATGTTACTGTGGATGGCATTTTGGTACTTAATATTGCTTTTGTTACTATTGTATAAAAATAGAACTAACCTTTGTATATCGAGCTTTGATTCTGTATCCACACTAAATTCACTAATTAGGATGAATAATTGTTTTATATACTTTAGCATTTTCTACATACAAAATCATGTTTCTGCAGTGATAGAAGCTTACCTCTACCTTCGTAATATTCTTACCTTAAATAATACAATTTATTGTATTACTGCACTAACTATGATCTCTAATATAATATCAGATAAAAATGAGAGTGAATATTCTTTCTTTCTTGATCCTTGTCTTAGTGCAAAGTTTTAGTGGAAAGCATTTGGTCTTTCACCATCAGACTCCATAATCAAATCTAGGTCTTGAACTTATCAAAAGCCATGTACTAAAATTACCTTATTTTCTCTTTTAAACTATTAATACAACAGGTTACGTTGGTTGTTTTTTTTAAATATTTATCTTATTTGCGGGGGCTGCGTCAGGTCTTAGTTGCAGCACACGGAATCTTCAATGAGGCATGTGGGATCTTTCACTGCGGCACGGGCTTCTCTCTAGTTGTGGCGTGCAGGCTTCAGGGTGCATGGGCTCTGTAGTTTGCAGCCTGCAGGCTCTCTTGTTGAGGCGCACGGGCTCAGTAGTTGCGGCGTGCGAGCTTAGTTGCCCCGAGCATTTGTGGGATCTTGGTTCCCTGACCACGGATTGAACCTGCGTCCCCTGCATTGGAAGGTGGATTCTTTACCATTGGACCACCAGGGAAGTCCCGACGTTGGTTGGTTTTTGTAAGGCTAATCCAGCCTTGCATTTGTGGAAGATCTCACTTGGCCATAATCTATTATTTTCTATTCCTGATTGTTGCTGGATTTGATTTTGCTAAGGACTCTTGTGTTTTTTAATTTTTTCATACACTATTCTTATCTGGTTTTGGTATTGGGCTTATTCTGGCTTTATTAAATCATATGTTTAGTGTCTTCTGTTCCTCCATATTCTGAAGGAGTTTGTAAGTTTCATGTTGTTCCTTCCTTTCATGTTTCTTAGAATTCATCAATAGATGTGTTTGGTATTAAATTTTGTTTGGAGGGAGGTTTTCTTTACAAATTCAATTTCAGGGCTGTTCTGATTTTGCTTCTGTTATGTCTCTTTCTGGCAAATTTTTTTAATGTCGATTTTATCTAGGTGTTTAAATTTATTGCCCTGAATTTTTTCACAGCATCTCCTTAATGTCATGTAGTAAGTTCAGTGATGTCCCGTATTAATACTGGCGGTCGCTGCCTTTGTCCACCCCATTCTCCCTCCTTCACGTCTCCCCTGCTCCCCACGCTACCCGCCATGTTGGATCAGGTTTTTGCATTCTATTGATCTTTTTCAATGTGCCATATTTAGGTTTGGTTAGTATTTGCTCTAATTTATTTTCTATTTCAGTGGTTCTGAAGTTATCTTTGATTTTTTTCTTCATTTTAACTTAATTTGGGTTTAATTTGCTATCCTTTTTCTAGCTTAAGTAGAAGGTCAGTTGATTTTTTTTATTTTTTAGTTTTTAGTTTTTTAATTAATTTATTTATTTTTGGCTTCACTTGGTCTTTGTTGCTGCACACGGGCTTTCTCTAGTTGCAGAGAGTTCGCGGTATGCTGGCTTCTCGTTGCGGTGGCTTGTCCTTGCGGAGCACGGGCTCTAAGCATGCGGGCTTCAGTAGTTGTGGCACGTGGGCTCAGTAGTTGTGGCTCGTGGGCTCTAGAGCACAAGCTCAGTAGTTGTGGCGCATGGGCTTAGTTGCTCTGCGGCATGTGGGATCTTCCTGGACCAGGGCTTGAGCCCTTGTCCCCTGCATTGGCAGGTGGATTCTTAACCGCTGCGCCACCAGGGAAGCCCAGTTTGTTGATTTTAAACCTTTCTTCTTGTGTGAGTGTTTAGATCTATAAATTTTCCTATAAGCATTCTTTAGCTGCATCCCACAAATTTTGATGTGTTGAGTTCTCTTTATCATTCCGTTTTAAAGGTTTTCTAATTGCTGTTGTCATTTCTTTTTTTGTCCCATGGGTTCTTAGGAGCATGTTGCTGAATTTCCAAACATACTGGAATTTCTTAGACACTCTTGCTATTGATTTTTTTTTTTAACATCTTTCTTGGAGTATAATTGCTTTAGATTGTTGTGTTAGTTTCTGCTGTATTACAATGTGAATCAGCTATACATGTACATATATCCCCATATCCCCTCCCTCTTGCGTGTCCCTCCCTCCCACCCTCCCTATCCCACCCCTCTAGGTGGTCACAAAGCACCGAACTGATCTCCCTGTGCTGTGCGGCTGCTTCCCGCTAGCTATCTGTTTTACATTTGGTCGTGTATATATGTCCATGCCACTCTCTCACTCTGTCACAGCTTACCCTTCCCCCTCCCCGTGTCCTCAGGTCCATTCTCTATGTCTGCATCTTTATTCCTGCCCTGTCACTAGGTTCTTCAGAACCTTTTTTTTCCCTTTTTTAAGATTCATATACATGTGTTAGCGTACGGTATTTGTTTTTCTCTTTCTGACTTACTTCACTCTGTATGACAGACTCTAGGGCCATCCACCTCACTACAAATAACTCAATTTCATTTCTTTTTATGGCAATATTTTTATGGTAATATTCCATTGTATATGTGCCACATCTTCTTTGTCCATTCATCTGTTGATGGACACTTAGGTTGTTTCCATGTCCTGGCTATTGTAAAGAGAGCTGCAATGAACATTTTGGTACATGACTCTTTTTGAATTATGGTTTTCTCAGGGTATATGCCCAGTAGTGGGATTGCTGGGTTGTATGGTAGTTCTATTTTTAGTTTTTTAAGGAACCTCCATACTGTTCTCCATAGTGGCTGTATCCATGTACATTCCCACCAACAGTGCAGGAGGGTTCCCTTTTCTCCACACCCTCTCCAGTATTTATTGCTTGTAGATTTTTTGATGATGGCCGTTCTGACCAGTGTGAGGTGATACCTCATTGTGGTTTTGATTTGCATTTCTCTAATGATTAGTGACGTTGAGCATCCTTTCATGTGTTTGTTGGCAATCTATATGTCTTCTTTGGAGCAATATCTATTTAGGTCTTCTGCCCATTTTTGGATTGGGTTGTTTGTTTTTTTGATATTGAGCTGCATGAGCTGCTTATATATTTTGGAGATTAATCCTTTGTCAGTTGCTTCATTTGCAAATGTTTTCTCCCATTCTGAGGGTTGTCTTTTCATCTTGTTTATGGTTTCCTCTGGAGGGGTCCGGCTTCCTGACTTCAGACTATATTACAAACCTACAGTCATCAAGATAGTATGGTGCTGGCACAAAAACTGACATAGAGATCAGTGGAACAGGATAGAAAGCCTAGAGATAAACCCACGCACCTATGGTCACTTTATCTTTGATAAAGGAGGCAAGATTATACAATGGAGAAAAGACAGCCTCTTCCATAAGTGGTGCTGGGAAAATGGACAGATACGTGTGAAAGAATGAAATTAGAATACTCCCTAACACCATCCACCAAAATACACTCAAAATGGATTAGAGACCTAAGTGTAAGGCCAGACACTATCAAACTCCTAGAGGAAAACATAGGCAGAACACTCCATTACATACATCACAGCAAGATCCTTTTTGACCCCCCTCCTAGAGAAATGGAAATAAAACCAAAAATCAACACATGGGACCTAATGACACTGTAAAGCTTTTGATATTGATTTTAAATTTTTTTATCGATAAACATACTGTGTACATTTTCCATCCCTTTAATTTTATGGAAACATTTTTATCATGCCCCCCCCCACACACACACACACATTGCCGGTCTTGATAAATGTTCCGCTTGTCCCTTGAGAAGAATGTGTATTCTGCTGCTGTCAGGTGGAGGGTTCCATAAACGTCAGTTAGGTTACGACACCAAGAGTGCCGTTCAAATCTTCTGTGTCCGTAATGATTTCTTGTTTTTTTTTTTTTTTTTCTGCCTACTTTTTCAAACAATTCCTGAGAGGAGATTTTTGACAGTTGTATATTTTCCCTTATATTACCTTCTGGCACAATTTTTATAAACTAGAAATTATAAATTTGTGAATGAGAAATCTGCTGGCACTGGCACTGCAACCCATTTCAGGTAAGCTGTGCTTTCTATTTGGTTCATTCTATCCGTTTATATGAATCCTTGAAATTGCGCAGTTTCACTGTGATTGCCAAGGATTTGGTTGGTTTTTATTGATCCTGCTTGATATTTGACTGCACTCGTGATTGGAATTCTGTTTCCTAATTTCCGTGAAGTTTCCAGCGATTCGTTTTTAAAATGTTTATATTCTTGTGGAACTTTAATTCAATATATGTAGCAGCTTTTCAGTTTATTCCCCATATTGCTAAATTGCTTTTTCATATTTTTCTTCTGTCTCTGTGCTGACTCCGAGTAAATTTGTACACACCGCTTTCCTCATTACAAACTCTCTGTTTGGATTTGTCCGGTCTAGTATCTGTCCTATTCCTTTAGTGTTTTTTTTTCTTTTTAAATTTTCAAGAATGTCCTTTTCATCTTCCATAGTTCCAATTATCTCTTTCTTTTCTTAAGTCCACCTTTATTCCATATCTTCCCTTTTGTTTTTCCAATTTATTTTTTTTTATAAGATTCACCTTCCATTTATCCTTTTGGGCATCCAAACTAGTTATTTTTAAATCATCACATTTCTATTTTTTTTTTACTATCAAGTGGATTAAACTTATCTTACAACCTTTGGTTTCATTGGCTGTTTTCCATAGTCTCATAATTCTCTGAATGTTTGTGAACTTGTATTTGCAAGTTGATTTAGAGAAGGAGTCCTTAGTCCAGGGGTCCATCGTGGTTGTTAGTCTATGTGCACAGTGAGCCCGGGAACATGGCTGATCCTTGTATCGCTAAGTGAGGCAGTCACTTTATCTCCTGGTTGGAAGTGCGTCCACTTCATCTGAGTACTGAAGCCATAGCCATCAGGCAGTATAAGACAGCCACCACTTCTGTCGGCTTCCTTTCCTGAGTCCTTAGTTTCATGCAGGTAAACCTAGTTCCAGTGCCCAACCTAGGTAAAGAAAACAAGTCTTGCTGTTTCAGCGGAGACCAACTCAAGGGAAATCGTGAGCCCCGTCGGCAAACCTCTGGCTTTCTCCTACCGATATTTAAATCTTCTCTTTTAATTTTTATTCGCATTGCTGCATGTAATGCAGAGGAGTTTCAGGCCCTGAGCTATCTTGATTGGAAATCAACTTTCTGTTTTGTTTTTGTTTTTAATCCAGTTAAAGGGCTTTCATCTCTCACTAGAAGGTGTCACAGAGAAGCTCCAGCCCTTAGAAATTGTTTGCTTGCTCTTGAGATGAAGATGTCCTTAGCACCATCACGTTACTGCCCCCTCCCTGTAAGAAAGTGTGTGATGCTTCTGTCCCTTTCATCCCTGGTCCCGCTGAGTCGCTCTCCCCCAAGGACAAAGTGGCCTCGTGCACGGCAAGTACAAGCTGAAGTTTCCATTCCTGCTACCTTTAGGGAAAAGGGCGTGGCTAGACTAGCTGAACTGTGAGCCCCCTCCTGCTGTAGGGGTCTGTGACTCCGTTGACAGTCAATCTCCCCTGCACGGCGGTCGGACCCAGAAGGTGCAGGTGCTTCTTTGCATCATTACCTTGAGCCTAACCTTTGCAGCCCTTCCACTGAGAAGCATTCTTTGGGCTGGCCTTCTGGCCACAGAAGTGGACTGAACAGCATTTCTCAAAAAGCCGTAACACGAGCCCAGTTGCTCTTCAAATGAGAATAGGAACAGAAAGACGGAGGTGTTGTGGAGAAAGCAACTTTGAGTTCTTACCCTGTGCTGTGTGGACAGATGTAAACAAAAAAAGTTTCCCTGCCCTTAATTATTATGTTATGGTTAGTTGCTTACAGCCATAGCTAGGAAGCTTGTTAGTTACATGAAATCAGACAGAGTAGTATATTTCTCTAAGGCCTCACTGTCCTTTTCTGGGCAGATAATAATAATTAGCATCCACTGAGCTTCTCCTAAGGACTAGCGGCTAAATGCTTTATGTGGGGCATCACATTTAATCATCAAAGGTTCCCGACTAGGCAGGCATGGTTGGTAATCCCTTTTACTAACTGCCCAGCATCACACAACAGATAACGCACAGTCCTGAGATTTGCAAAGTGTCTGCTCATTACATGATGCTGTGCTGCCTTCTGTGCGTAAATCAGAGATAGTTGTGAGAGGAGGAGGAGTGAGTGAGACTTGTAAAGGGTCTGGCCCAGAGCACACACTCAAAAATATTAGCCCGTCAGCACTGTGGAGACGACACCTAATAGGGTAACACCGGTTAAGAGATGTTCATCACTAGAGATTGTCATACTGAGTGAAGTAAGTCAGACAGAGAAAAATGAATACCATATGATAGCGCTTATATGTGGAATCTTTAAAAAGGCTACAAACGAACCTATTTACAAAACGGAGATTGAGTCACAGTTGTAGAAAACAAACATGGTTACCAGGGGCAAAAGGGGAGGGATAAATTGGGAGATTGGGATTGACATAGACACACTGCTATATATAAAATAGACAACTAAAAGGAGCTACTATATGTATAGCACAGGAAACTCTACTCAGTACTCTGTAATGACCTGTGTGAGAATAGAATCTGAAAAAGAGTGGACATATGTATATGTATAACTGATTCAGCTTGCTGTACACCTGAAACTAACACAATATTGTAAATCAACTATACTCCAATAAAAATTGATTTCAATTGAAAAAAAAAAAAAGATGGCCACTAAATTTTCCTGGGGTTTCTTTCTTCTTGTCATATCCCGCTGTCCCTACACCGTCTCTGTCCTCGATACAGCTCCATGTGTCCTGTTTTCTTCCTCCGTTTGTGGACATTTTGTCACACTAGCTAGCTGCTGACTCAAGGGCTGAGCTTAAAACCTTGAACTCTTCAGAGGAAATGTTTTCTGTGCACATCGAATGTTATGGTTTGCACCGAGGGCCATGATATGGCCCAGGCAGGGTTGAGACAATCTTCCGGCTCATGTCAGTGTAGGTCAGGACACCGCCTTACGAACGGGGAGGAAATGTATGACTCGTGTCTCACTGGGAACGTGACGCTTGGGACACAGACTGGGGACCCAGGGGAAGGGACCGTCATCGTGCTCCGTGCGCACAGTGAGGGGCACAGGCTGCTGTCATCACAGTGAGGTTGCTGTCAAGCCAAGCGTACTCGTGGGAGAGAAGCTATATGGCCAGAGCAAAGTCTCCGGCACCATCTCCCCAAACTCAGTCACTGAGTTCCAGTGTCAGGAAGTCTGCTACGTCCTCATAGCCCAGTAGTGCTGTCTAATAATGTTTTCCTTTAAAATAACGCTTCCTGAAATTTAAGTAACTGTATCTGAAAGATAGACTTTATATCACGACTCTAACATTAAGCCCATTATTATTTGTCATAGACAGAAGGTTCCATTTTAACAACTTGTCTGCAGCCCACACTCACGTCAGGGAGCAGACGTGTTTCCTTGGGAAACAGAAAGAACCTTCCACGCCTGCTGACATCACTGCTTCCTTTACCTGACCAGGGGAAATCTGTCTCCTCCCAGTGATCCACTTAGAGCCATGTAAAAGAGGAAAGATGTGGAAAGAAAATCTGTAACCTGCGCGTCTATGTAAGTCTGGAGATCTTTAGAATAATTACAGATGAGACCCAAAGATATTTTCAAAAAGGAGGGACAGCTTGAACCGCAAAGGGAGAAAAACCTGATAAAACTCAGGGTCTTTTTAACACGGAACTATTTTTCTGCTTTAGTAGGAAATGTTCAGAATAGAGTCTTCCCTGTGTATTTGAGCACAGCTTTTTCTCCCAATGTCATTGGTAGAAAATTACTGAAGCCATGAAGCACCTCCATGGAAACATCCCAAGGGGCTGTGAATGGATGAAAACAACCCAGTTTCCTTCCCTTGGACCCTAAAACCTTTCCCCTATTTTATTCTCTTCCTTTTTTTCCCTTTCCCCTCTTTTTGCTAACTTGCCCTGCTCTGAACCTTGAGAAACTGCAAGACTCATATGAACAGTTCTCAAAAGAACTGTTTGTTCTCACAGTTGCCTGGATGGGATTCCATCACAGACCCCTAGCATGAGGCACGAAAAACAGGCACATCTCCACACCTTCCGGCTGCATGGGTGGGGCCCCATGCTGGGATTAGTGCCCATACAAGAAGGGACACCAGAGACCTTGCTCTTTTTCCCCCAAGAGCATACACAAATAGGCCATGTGAGCACACAGCAAGATGGCGGCCACTACAAGCCAAGAGAAGAGGCATCGCAGTGAGGCTTACCTTGCTGGCACCTTGGTCTCCAACTTCCCAACCTCTACGACTGTGAGAAAATGCAATTCTGTTGTTTAAGCCACCCAGTCTCTGGTGTTTTGTTACAGTAGCCCTAGCTGACTAATACATACTTTATTACAGTTTGTAATCCCCACAGCAGGAAGTGGTAACCACGTCTCTGAATTTACTGTCTTACTGCTGTTGTCATAACCTGCTTCCAAATATAATCAGACATGTGTATGGGTTTTTTTACCCTTATAGATAAACTATTTAAGGGCAGGGACCATATCTTATGTCTAAGCATCTATCATTATGTCTTATTTAGGGTAGGTTGTCTATAAAGTGTTTTTTGTTGCTGACATTTACAACTAGCAATGATTTATTTTGGGGTGAAGTTTTCCCCACTTACTAAAATATTTTCATTCCTGACTGTATTCACTTGTAATCCAAGGGAGAAACAAAGTGAGGTCAAAGGCATCTCAATGCAGATGTGAGAGAGAAAGAATGAAGAAGGGATGCATTTTTCAAAAATCTGTGATTGAAGTAATAGAGTCATTCAGATAAGCTTCTCTGTTCCAAAAGGCCGGCCTTCTCCCTCTCTTCAAAATACGCTCTATGCGTACTTACCTCTACACTCTTGCCCACATTATTTCCAGAGTTACGTTCTCTCTTCTACTCATTTTCCATTCAATTTCGTCGTTTTAAGCCCAACTGAAGACCCAATTCCTGGGAGAAGATTTCTGAACTCCTGCTTTAGGCGATGGAGATCGTATTTTTTTTCTCGTTGAAACTGGAATAGGCCATCGTAAATGAGGCTTAAATATGTCCTGAGATCCTTGTAGTGTTTCTCATGCTTGATAAGTTTTGTCTCTTCCACGAGTGCGTTGTTCGACTAAGAGCAGCGATTATGTCTTTCTCTGTCCTTGGACTCGCCATCAAACTAGGCAGCAAGCCCTGTATACAGTTTAGGGTCAGTGTTTCACTGTTGGTATTTCATTCATTAATTTAAACTTGGGATAATTTGGCTCCTGGTTTTGAATCAGATGTACCTTCCAAAGTTTTTATTAAATTACTTTGAAGTATTCATGTTGTGGATTGGACACCAGAAGTAACAGAAGATCTATTTTCCATTCTCTTAAATATTAACTCATGGCTCATGTCATATAAAAGTCTTCGTTTGGATCATGGATGGATTAATTGGGGCCTTGGATCTGGTTTTCTGCAATTTTCCTGGTTTTTCCTACTTTCCTCTCCTCATTCTGGCCTATCTCATGCCCCTTCCATTTAACGCCACTGAAAATCAGTCCGGGAGTTTCCAGCATAAGCCGGACTTCGGTGTTCATGGATCATCTCTGAATCAGCTGATAGCCAGGGAAGAAGATGGCTTTGGTCTCCAAGGTCTGGGCTACCTCAGGCAGTCACTGAGGGAGAGAGAGCAGGATCTGCCTGATTGGTGGTTGCTCTGGAAATGAAGACCCGCCCACCCATGCTGGATGTGATGCCATAGTGGGTAGGGTTGGGGGACTGGGGAGACTCACATAGTGCTGACCCAGCCCTGCAGTTACTTAGGGCATGAAGCATGATGTTAGACCTGCCACATTGAAGAAGCCAGTCAGCAAACGTAAAAAGCAACAATTTATCCATTTTAAACTCTCCAGGGAAGTCAGTGTACGCCTTTAATCTGCATAGAAATCTTGGGAAGACCTTGACATTGACCTGGTTTGGGCCTCTTATTATTTGTATTAAAATTATAAGTAGTATTTAAGAAAAATGAAGGCAAAAGTTTTTGTACAAAATAAAAATTCATTTTGTAGGATCTCATTGGTTTCTGCCATTAGATTGTTAGATATACTTCTTTTTAATTTTTTTTTTAAATTAATTAATTAATGGCTGTGTTGGGTCTTCGTTTCTGTGCGAGGGCTTTCTCTAGTTGTGGCCAGTGGCGGCCACTCTTCATCGCAGTGCGCAGGCCTCTCACTATGGCGGCCTCTCTTGTTGCGGAACACAGGCTCCAGACGCCCAGGCTCAGTAATTGTGGCTCACGGGCCCAGTTGCTCCGTGGCATGTTGGATCTTCCCGGACCAGGGCTCGAACCCGTGTCCGCTGCATCGGCAGGAAGATTCTCAACCACTGCACCACCAGAGATGCCCCTCTTTTAAATTTTTTAATAAAATTATTGTAGTGCTTACTCTAGCATTTATAATGCATCTTTAACACCTTCAAATAATAATTTACCCCTTTCCTTACTATGTAAGAAGCTCACAACAGTATACTGCACACCTTGTCTTTTGTGCAATTTTTGTCACACATTTTCCTTCAACATATATATTCAACCCACAATTTATTATTAAACTTTACTCTGAACTGTTAATTAACCTTTAAAGAAATTTTAAAACAAGTAAGTGAAAGTCTATTATATTTGCCCACAGGTTTCACATTCTGTCACTCTTTGTATAAATTCCATTTTCCGTCTGGTATCATTTCTGTTGTGCCCGAGGAATTTTGTTGACTGTTTCTTAAAATGCAGGTCTGCTGCAAAAGCTGAGAAATTTTCACTGGGTGTAGAATTATGGACTGGCAGGTGGTTGGCTGTTTTTGTTTTTGCTTTTCCTTTCCAGCACTTTCTGGATGCCATTTCATTGGCTTCTGGTTAGCACATCTTCCATGGGGTAAGAGTGTATGTATTAATTCACAGAGAGAGAAAAAGACGACAGAGCAGTTAACAGATTGATCCAAATTAATTTATAAACCCTCACAATTGGAATCTCGGGCCCACTAACTCCTCCACAAGTTCACATCAGTGAGAGAGCGCTCCATTATTCTCCTGGGAGTTTGTACTCTGGATGTGTTTTGGGGGGGGCCGATAGTCACTGTGTACCTAAAGTGAACTTGACCAGCTCTGAAGAAGGAAAATGGTTAGGTACTTAACTGGCTAATTCATCACAGGAACCAAAGGGTTTCCCAAGCATAAGTGACCCTAAAGACGTCACTGCCTCCTTAAATTAGCTCTGTGTGCCCTTGGCGTTGGTCTGCCAGTAAGCATTGTCTGGGTCACACTGTTTCGATGGCCCTGGAAACCACAACTATTTCTGGACCTTTCTCCAGAGCCCACTAGTCAAGAGTTTGACTCACTAATTTATCTAGTTCTGTAGGAACCACCTATCAGTTGGTGGAGGGATTGCGTAAGAATTCTTTTCCTTCATTTAACTGGGCAAACAGCTAATTGGACTAGAATCAGCTGATTTTTCTTTTCACATCCTATGTACGCACCCTTAAAAATAACATTACGTAGAATAGGCGTTATTTGTATTGCCGAAATTGCAGCGAAGAGTTTCGCATTTTAATGGCAGTTTTAACTCCTGGGCACCATGTTTAACAGGGGTGATCAGAGGCGTCCGTCAGAGGCTTTGTTTTGTGTCCGTTAAGCATCCGGGAATTGGAGGAGGGGTGCTGACCCGTGTTGTCCTGCCCGTGAGGAGACATGCACGTGTGATGGTGGTTTGATTTAGTTTTTAAAAAGTAAAATGGTGCTGCCATTCAGGTTTGTGTTTAAATGTTTATGCAATTTTTAAAGATTGCTTTCCGTTGACAGTGATTCCAAAGCGTTGGCTCTATTGCCCGTGTTGTACAATATATCCTCGTAGCCTGTCTTACGCCCATAGTTTGTACCACCCTCTCCCTCACCCCAAACTACCCCTCCCGCACTCTCCCCACTGGTCACCACTAGTTTGCTCTCTATATCTGGGAGTCTGCTTCTTTTTAGTTATATTCACTAGTTTTTTTTTTTTTTTTTTTTTTTTTTTTTTTTTTTTTTTTTTAGCGGTACGCGAGCCTCTCACTGCTGTGGCCTCTCCCGTTGCGGAGCACAGGCTCCGGACGCGCAGGCTCAGCGGCCACGGCTCACGGGCCCAGCCGCTCCGCGGCACGTGGGATCCTCCCGGACCGGGGCACGAACCCGTGTCCCCTGCATCGGCAGGCGGACTCTCAACCACTGAGCCACCAGGGAAGCCCTGTTGTATTTTTTTAGATTCCACATTTAGATGATATTTTACAGTATTTGTCTTTCTCTGTCTGACTTATTACACTTAGCATAATGCCTTCCAAGTCCATCCATGTTGCTACAAATGGCAAAATTGCATTCTTCTTTTATGGCTGAGCAGTAGTCCCTTGTGAATATGTACCACATCTTCTTTATCCGTTCATCTGTCGATGGACAGTTTAGGTTGCTTCCGTATCTTGGCAATTGTAAATAATGCTGCTATTTTAAAGTGAACACTGACATTTTAGGTAAAATGTATTTGAACTCTCACAAATGAATTCCAGATTAAACGGAAAATTATCATCTCGGTTTTACGTAATGCTGTTGTCCTTGACATGTTAAAAGCTTCTGAATTATCAAGGGTAAAAAACTATTAAAAAAAAATTAAACCGCAAAAGACATGGGATGGAAGAAAAACAGAAAAAGTAGAAGCTGGTTGCTGCTGAAGCAATGACAGAATCCTTAGGAAACAGAAATTATGTGTTTCTTCCAGGAAGAAAAAGTGAGTTTGAAAACACCATGACTGCTTACAGTACCACTTACGATGCCAAACTGCCCAGAAATGTATTACTTTGAATGCAGAATGGAACACAGTTTGTTCCATGTAGACTTCGCAGTGAACTGAAAGGGCAGGTTACAGGGAAACTGCTGGTTAGTAACTGGTTGTAAACGGTCCGGGCTGCAGCCAGTACTGCAGCCCTGGGGGTGGGCAGGGACTTCCAAATCTCCAGCTCTGGGCAGCCTCCCTGACAGTACAAAGTGAGCACAGTAGCTGTCTCCTCTCCCATAGCTTATAACCACCACCAACGCCTCAGCCAGTAGATATCACAGGCGTTCGAATTCCTGAAAGATAGTGCAGTATTCATTACGGTACTGAACGGATTTCAAGAAACGATGCATAAAAATAATAAAAATGAAAGCAAAGTCTGGCAAGCTGAATTTACGTGGAAAACTGTCTTAAAGCACCTGATAGGAAGTGACCGATTGCAGGCCGTTACTAAAAATATCACAGAGACAGAAAAGCACATACAGTTTGCTGCAATCATTCATTATGAATTGAGTAACATTGGTGAGCATCCTCTATGTGCCAGGCAATGATTAACGCATGGATAAATAAAGATAAAGAAGACACGTTCCCTGCCTGGTGAGAGAACAAGATATGGTCACTGATGCGGGTTCTCTAAGCATTATTTTCCAAGCATCTTAGCGGGTGATGTGTTAGAATAATCACCCGTCCGGAGATCAGGTTGACTATAACGGAATCAGTGACTCTCATTAGGTAAGTTTAAAAAAAATGTATATCTTGGATGCTGGAATTATTTATTTGCAAACTATTTTGATTATCCTACGCTGCAAGTTGTGCCTGTAGTTTTGCAGGAAACATAATGACTCTTTAGCGTCCAGGCTTGGAGACAAAGGGACATCTACAGTACATAAATATGTGAAAAAGTGACACCACGGAAAAGAGCACAGATATTTTATTTTCAGAACAGTGGCCTTAATTTTACCAATTTCTGAAAGCAGTGTCATAATTTCAAGCAAAAGAGAACACTTATGGAGTACACATTTCACTTTTACACGATATTAACACAACGTTTCACAAGTTTATTTACTCATTTCTCTATCTCAAAATATGTTCATCTATGCCGCTGTATATTACTATATAATTGATCTATTCATGTTATATTACATAAAAATAAGCTTTATTAAAAGACACTACTCAGAATTATTTCTCCTTTTTTTAAAACTTTTTATTTTATAATGGAGTATAGTTGATTAACAATGTAGCGATAGTTTCAGTTGTACAGCAAAGTGATTCAGTTGTACATATACATGTATCTATTCTTTTTCAAATTCTTTTCCCATTTAGGTTGTTACATAATATCGAGCAGAGTTCCCTGTGCTGTGCAATGCAAGTGCTAGAATTTTAACACGGAGAATGGTCTCGGCCAGCAGTTCGCAAACTTCATCGTGTGTAAAGCTTCAGGGGTTGTGTTAAAATACAGATGCTGATTCAGCAGGCCTGGGTTGGGGCCTGAGATTCTGCATTTCTCAGTATCTCCCAGGAGATGCTGATATGCCGGTCCATGGGCCACACTTGGAGCAAGGGATCCAGAACACTAGGTCTGATGCGTTTTGTTCAAACCATCTCTGCTGTTGGTCCTGGTGACTTGGAATATTCAGTCATATTTGCAGCGCACGTAGATAAGATCAGTGTCGTGAGATCCACAGAATTACACGGGCTCTCATCCCAAGTCCCATTTCCTTACATCAGTTTGTCTTGAAGAGATTTCTTTTTTTTTTTAATTTTTTTTTTTGTTAAAAGAATATTGGCCGCGTGGGGTCTTAGTTGCGGTGCACGGGATCTTCATTGCGGCACGCGGGCTTCTCTTTAGTTGTGGCGTGTGGGTTTTCTCTCTCTGGTTGTGACAAGGAGGCTTCAGGGCGCGTGGGCTCTGTAGTTTGCAGCACGCGGGCTCTCTCATTGAGGTGCGGGAGCTCAGTAGTTGTGGCCCGCAGGCTTAGTTGCCCCGTGGCATGTGGGATCTTAGTTCCCCGACCAGGGATCTAACCTGTGTCCCCTGCATTGGGAGGCGGAGTCTTTACCATTGGACGACCAGGGAAGGCCCTTGAAGGGATTTCTTAATCTGAGGAATCATTGGCAACTTGGAGTGGTTTCCCACGGTCTGTCATGATCTTTACGGCTGCCTTACAAAGTGATCTGTCTAAAGTAACCTTATTCCTGGAGACAGATTGGAACATTTGTTATCTGTTCTCTTTTAGTGTAATAACGGTTGTAGGCTACTGGGGAAAGTGATGAGCACAGATTACCCTCATGTAGTCAAATTCAGACACAGTGATCATAGTGAAAAACCTACCTCAGAGGCTTATTTTTTCTAACAACGATAATGATAGCAATTATAATATTACCTGCAAGTTATCGAATGCTTTCTGTGTGTTATTTGATGTGTAATTGCATCACATTCTAGCTTTGCTGATCTAAGTCTCTCTAAGTTTTGAGAGGTTAATTGGTTTGTTCTCTGTATCTTTTTTTTTTTTTTTTTTTTTTTTTTTTTTGCGGTACGCGGGCCTCTCACTGCTGTGGCCTCTCCCGTTGCGGAGCACAGGCTCCGGACGCGCAGGCTCAGCGGCCATGGCTCACGGGCTTAGTCGCTCCGCGGCATGTGGGATCTTCCCGGACCAGGGCACGAACCCGTGACCCCCGCATCGGCAGGTGGACTCCCAACCACTGCACCACCAGGGAAGCCCGTGTTCTCTGTATCATTTATAGCAAGTTAAAGTGAAATCGGAGATTCAAGTGCCTACAAATTGTTCCTTTTTTCTCTGTATCGGGCTGCAGCTCAGCTCTCAAACCCCCGCTTTGCCAGTCTGAAGGCTGTCGCTTCATGGAAGTGATTATGCCCGTGTATTTTCTGTCTTCGCCTCTCCTTTCTCTTGGGGAAGTCTCAGTTTCCAGGAGCTTACCTCTTGTTCGTTTCCACTGAATTGTGAGTTCATCTGGGCCCTGGTACCCGCCCCCGCCCCCGGCCCCAGTACCTCTCCTGTGCTAAAGCTCCCCCTGTGTCACCGGGGTCCCCAGACAATCACAAAACTCCTCTCCGTCCCTCTTTCTCACCACCGTCTCCTACGTATAGTGTGTTTCCTTTTGCCGGAAGAGACTGTTTCCTGTCAGAGTCTCAGGTGAGGCGGGGATGCCTAAATGCATGTTGATGTCCCCTCTGCTTCCGGGTAAAGGCACACACTCCCCTACCCACAGGGCAGTGACTGCAGATCTGCTTCTGCCATCATTTCCTTTCTGTTGGACTCTCATCTCCCTTGGCTTGGGGAGGTGCTTAGCTCTCTGTGTGTCTCTCACTCCAGGGTTAAAGTGTTGTGAGTTCTCTGGTATTCACCTCTTGATGTTCGAATGCAAAATTTGGAATTAAAAAAATAATTTCTGAAGCACCAATTTCTTGGAAGAAATGGTTTGCTTTCAAGACCCATATTTCTGCTACAAAGTAAAAGAGAATTCTACCTAGCTCTTCAAAACCAGGAATTTAACTCTGATCTTCATTTGTGCTTATCCTCTCCTGTGGCAATAAGCTTCAGGCCAAAGGCTGATTTTTTGTTTTGTTTGTTTGTTTGTTTTCCGGTACTCGGGCCTCTCACTGTTGTGGCCTCTCCCGTTGCGGAGCACAGGCTCCAGACGCACAGGCTCAGCGGCCATGGCTCATGGGCCCAGCCGGTCCTCCTGGACCAGGGCATGAAGCCGTGTCCCCTGCATAGGCAGGCGGACTCTGAACCACTGCGCCACCAGGGAAGCCCCAAAGGATGATTTTAATGGTGAGGATCTGCAGAAAATAAAAAAGCACCAAGAAGAAAACATGTACCTGATATCATTTCCAAAAAATTCAAGTAGGGTGCATTCATATGTTTGGAAACAATAGTACAAATCTGAACAAGATGCTTTTGGACAGTGATCATCCAGAAAATAATTAAGAAGCTGACACATTTCTTTTTCGTGTACACTTACATGAAAGAGGTTGAATCACGAAGCTTCACTTAATGGAAACATTTAGATTTTTATAACTTTATCTGAAGCCAAAAAGAGTAGGGATTTATCGGAGACGAAATGTCAGCAAAGTTTTACAGAAGTCCTGAATGAGACCCCTGAAACGCTTTGAAGGTGTTGATACCACAAATCAAAATAGTGTTTTCTGTTTGTTTTGTTTTTCTTTTCCATCCTCTTTTACTAAGGTTTTCTTAATCTGGATATAATCTCCCGAATCTAGGATGAATCTCTCTTTGTTTTCCCTGTCTTTTTGAATTACTGCTGAAGGAAAGTTTCAATTTTAAAAAACTAAAGTGTTTTCTAGACGTTCTTAAAATCCCCAAGCTAGGTAAACTGATGGAATTTATATTAATAGCATAAGCATTGGCAATTAATGATTTTTTTCCTCAAAGACTTTTTTTTTAACCAAAGTTGTGAGTGATAGAAAACAGAGGGGTTTTGCTAAAATGGTAAGGAAAATTATATGCCTGCTTGAATTCATGCTGACAAGTTTGCAGAATGTTTCACATGAGGCCGGAGGGGCCAGGAGGAACACTGGTGTCTCACCGAGTTATTGTGGAGGAAACAGGTGTCGTGTGACTTGTAACACCCCTAGAATATCTGGGTGAGCTATTGCCTACAGATGTCTGATAGAGCAGAGAGACCAGGGGAACGCTAGCCTCTCATGAAATCTCCGCACATGCATTTTTAACTCACTCAAGATTTATGACTCCTGAATCCAAAGACAGGAACACAAATCTTATGACTCCTGTTACTTACGTAAGACAACACCAAACACTCCGTGTTGTAGGCAGGCAGCGAAGGCTGGGCGCTTCGAGTGTTTAAAGTGCTTACCATTGCGTTTGGGGGAGGTCTGGAAAATCACTTAGCAGTTCCCATTCTCCACTCTTCTCTCCTAGGGATGCTTCCTACGGAATCATGGGCAAAACGGAACCACAAATAAAACTTGCAGGCTTAGGAATACAGTATCTCCACTTGGAATTCTCCAGGTTCTTTCCACGTCAAGGGATGTATACTTCTCATTAGAGGAGTCCCATTTCTGGTGTTACACAATGATGTATGTCTCCTCGTGGATTATTATCTTAAGAATAAAACACTCTCAGCTCTTCTCCCAAAAGATATACGACTCAGTGAAGACTTCAGTATGCAGTTCTCCATTTCTCCATCTGAGCATTATTTGCTCTTGAGCCGAGAAAGTTCATGGTAATTTGGAAAGGGCCAGGATGCAAAGAACATCACAGATAGTGTCTCAGGTTTTCAGAGAACATAATACACATTAGGTTAGTGGTGTCACTGTGGGACTTCATGGGAAACATAGTTCCTGTTAAATCCATCTCCAGTGGGAATTCAGTATCTATGGGAAAGTTTCTTCTGATGTTCATTTCAATGGCGTAGCTTTCTGGGGTAACAGATTTATTTGGAGAGCACACCGCATGAATGAGGTACAGCCTCCGCGGGCAAATAAGGTTCACAGCTAAAAAAAATAGATTCCAAGACCTGTTACTTTTCAACATTTGGCCCTAATTCACAGAAAAGAGCAAGAATGTGGGGCAGGGATCTGGGAAGTAGGGCCAGGCGGGGAGATGACTTGTTTAGAAAGTAGACACGTGGGCGGCTGGAGGGCTCAGAATGGATGGGGCGGGGGACGGAGGGGCCGAGTCTCGCCTTGGAGCGACCATTCACGCCAGCTTCGTGTGAATAGCACACTCTTCTGTGAGTGACACGTTTTATTTTCCAGGAACAAGCTTTTAGTTTTAGCCTGTTGTTATTTGGGTACCGGAGACCACCAGGAACTCGCGGGTTGCAGGAAGAACCATTTCCAGCAGCGCAGGAACTTTGACCACGTGGTGAACAGTTACCCCACCCCCACCCCCCGTCAGCGTCTCCCTGGAGGCTGCTCTTCTGTGAGAGCCACCGCCACGGAGGGCCCTTCCACGATGCTGTTTTCAGTCTCGAGGAGACTCAGCAGCGCTGGGATTTCCAAAGCCCGAGATGCGTAAGGCCAAAGTGCTTTAGCTTGAGCCCCTTGGCCCAGAGCTCTCTGCTCATTTACCATCTAAGGCTCAGGCGTCAGCATAGAGAAGACCCTATGCTCCTTCCAGGACACACGGAGAAGAAACCATTCGAGACCGAGTCTCAGGGATCAGGGCCACTGGTCAGTTTCTAGTTTTTTTTTTTTTTTTTTTTTTTTGCGGTACGCGGGCCTCTCACTGTTGTGGCCTCTCCCGTTGTGGAGCACAGGCTCCGGACGCGCAGGCTCAGCGGCCACGGCTCACGGGCCCAGCCGCTCCGCGGCACGTGGGATCTTCCCGGACCGGGGCACGAACCCCTGCATCAGCAGGCGGATTCTCAACCACTGCGCCACCTGGAAGCCCTCTAGTATTTTCATTGAGAACGACTTACAATGTTCTTAAAACCCATTCAGAATAGAAATAAGACGCGCAATGATCACCTAGTTTATTCAAGCCTATTTTCTGCCTCTAGTCCTTCTTCCGGCCCTGTGCCTTCCCCCCGCGGACAAGGGCACTAAGAGATGCATTTTCCCACGTGGAGAAAGACAGTGGCGCCAAGGATTTCGGGCCTAAATTCCTCACATACATGTCATGTGGATACATTTCTGAAAATCAGTCATGACACTGAACTCCAAAAATGGTATGAGCAAACTGTATACATTCAATTTAACTTGGATTCTGCCCCTGGAAGCTAAGTTAGAATTAAAATATAAATAATTGTACATCTCTGGGAAACCAGTAAGCTGTTGTTGAGGTCATTCTGACTAAATTTTGTGAGGAATTGACTCTGGAGAGAGATCTTGCTGTCTGGTCAATTGGCACTGTCGTATTAGGCTGATATGCAAAAGTCAGGGTCTGGGGAAGCGGAAAGGAAGCGGTAGGACCCATAGGAAACATGTAAGAGGAATGCAGCAGAACACCTTGTAACACAGAGGGCAGGGGAACCTACCTTAGCCAGAAACATGCCTGGTAATATTTAGGTTTCCACGCCGTGTGGGGTTCTCCCGTTGTGCCTGCGTAACGTCTGGGATTCCTGAACGTCTGAGGAGCAAGTGCAGAACTTCTGCAAAGGCCGAGGCCAAATGTAAAAGCTGGAAGCTATCATGCTCTTCTAAATTCAGACTTTAATAATACACATTTTTTAATGTGCTTATTTATATATGGTGAGTTGTAATATAATATGGTATATGCTTCCTTCTCTGGTGCCTCCAAATTTTGCAGAAAATGTTCACGGAAGTAGCATCATCAAATTTATTTTTCATTCATCTCCATTTTCATCCCTATTTCTCTTTTATTTTAGTCACTTATTTTGACATATTTTCAAGCATACAGAAAATGTCTAATTATAGAAAAATGGATAGTAAGCGTTTACCCAGATTCAGGACATGTTAAAACTTTGCCACATTTACCGTGCCCTGTTCTCTCCCATAAAGTTACTAATTTCCCCTTGGCAACTCGTAAGAAGTTTATGGTCTTGATAAGAAATCAGTGAGATATTTTGAGACTACCTGTGTATCTTGTTGATCAAACTCACTTTGACGTCGAGCTGGCATTGATGCCAGTGTGATTTGCTATCTGCATTTTTTCAGCGCTTATGAGTGGCGAAAGAAGGGCTCTCCTTTGTCCTCTGGTTTTATTCACCGTCAGTGTGGACGTGTGGACAACCCAGATGCAGCTGTTTTTAAGTGAGTCCTTTCAAACCGGCGTCTGTGCGCTTCTGAGATGTTCCCAGCATTTCGTGAGCACCTCCTTACGTAATGTTGTCACCGTTTCTTACACGTCAAAATGGAGGTAAAAATAAATGTAGAATGAGCGTCTCCACCTGCTAATGTATTAAGAGAATTCATTGGCTTCCATGATCATAAATACTTTTATGTCCAGCTAATGCTCCCAAGTGTTGGTGGCGCCCAAAAGTGGTGCAGATAAATTCATAGAATACGTAGGATCTATTTCAAGTTTTTACCCAAAGAGCTTTCAACAGGAGAGGTGTCCACAGTCTACTATGAAAACAGAAATCACGCCTGCAACCAAACTCGGTCATCATGCTGTGCTAAAATATTTGAATTAGCTAATCTGGTATAGACGGTGACAAAATAATTATATTCTTGAAAACCTAAGAGTGTTTCAGTGTCATAATGTAGCCTTGGGTTGTTCATTTGAGCGACGGTCTTGTTTACTGTTGCCAAATTCCTCTCCAGCCCTGACCCCTCAGCTGCTTTTGAGTAGTTACAGCGATTGAAGGTACCTGCTACATTTTTTTTTTTTTTGCGGTACGCGGGCCTCTCAGCGTTGTGGCCTCTCCCCTTGCGGAGCACAGGCTCCGGACGCGCAGGCGCAGCGGCCACGGCTCACGGGCCCAGCCGCTCCGCGGCACGTGGGATCCTCCCGGACCGGGGCACGAACCCGCGTCCCCCGCATCGGCAGGCGGACTCTCAACCGCTGCGCCACCAGGGAAGCCCAGGTACCTACTACATTTGAAGAGTGCTTGTTTGGCTAATTTTACGAAGTGGCATTTCCTTCTAGTCATGAGCTAGGGTCCTCCCTGGAATTCTCTCCGTTCTTCGTTTCCATTTGAAGAGGCGTAACGCACGCAGTGCCGTGTCCTTCCTGTTCAGGCAGGAAGAGGAAGGGCTTCATATATAGCCCTATATCCATAGCCCTCTTTACATGTTTGAAGAGCGCCCAGGCTCTTTTGGATCTTGTCACTCTTGGCTAAACAGTCCCAGGTCCCATCTTCACTTTCAGAGGCCTGAGTTCGCTCTTGATTTGCTCTACTCTGTGCAGCCTGCCCAGTCCGTATCCCAAAGGGTACCAGTGCTGATGAATTATTGTGACTTCCTGCACTACTGCGGTTCAGGCTCTTTCAAAGAGTGTTGCTGTTGATTACTACTGTCTGCAGGGTCGCAGGGAGGGTGTGGTGTTCATGTCCCGCCCTAGATTGTGAATGGAGGCAACGCTCTGGAAACAGTAGGTGTGCTCTAACCACCAGGCTAGCGTACTTGACGCTGAAATTAAATTATTCTTCTACTGTGCTGATGTTTAAAACCATTTAGATTTTATCACATTGCTAGCTTCGAACAAATTTGTAGTCAACTAACATGTCAGGGCTTTTGTTTCCCTCTTGCATGCTTTCTGGATCATGGTCTCTTATATAATCTCATTGCTGCCAGAAGGCTCAGAAAGTGTCCTGATTGGACAAACTGAAAATAGATATAATGAGGTGAAATTAAAGGAATAAATATCAGCTTTTTATTTAGCTTTAAAAAACTAGCATGCCAAACTGCAGAAGAGAGTGTACTTCACTTTTGTTTATATGAAAATTATCTTGAGTGTGTCAGAACACAAGAAAAGTATGTCCAGATTTTCAAGGGAAAAGCTCTATTTACATGTTTAGTCTTTACCTGATGCTTACCTAGCTGAAAACATGAAACAATTATACTATGCTAACTTTTTTCATAAAGTCTCACAACACATACATATTTATTTTTTGTTTCATGGGCTTCTCCATCCTATATTGTGAATGAACATTTTTAGGGGAGAAATAATAAACCATGACAGCAAACATTCAACCTAATAGAAAAGATGGCTCAGGGGCTTATTCTTTGATTAAATAAATGCTTGCTTCAGATGTGATAGGTGTTAGGAAGCCTTTTAAAATTTTTCAGAAGGTACGGTAAGCTATATCCATAGCCCTGTAGTCTAAAAGGGTAACTTTAGAAAAGTGCAAAGCTGCTGCAGACTACATGATAAAGGTAGATGTTGCTGAAGGAAGAAAGCAAAACAGCTTTGGTTTCTACCTGTGAAAACAGTTTCTCATTTCAACACATTGAGTCACTCGTGTTCTGTAAAAAGCACTCACGCAAGGGAACCCCATGGTAATAGTACCAAGAATACCGTCTTCCTAAAGATGACTGTTTGTGTTAGGAAGTGCATACTTTTGACAGTTGGTCACTTTGATTTTTAATTTAAAGTGTTCATCATGATGTTAAAAACTGTAAACGTTCCGGTATTCTTTATAGGAAAGGCTCTAGAAGATAGTTTGTCCAGGCTGTGTTCATTCTCTTTGATGAGGCAGCAGAAATGGGAATTCTACCCCAAAAGAAGGAACAGATGCCCAGGCTCAGTGCCCCCCTGTGAACATGGAGGAGAACCTGGTGATGAGGAGCTCTCCCTCACAATTGCATACAGTTCTGACAGAGGTAAACAGACCGTGCTACACAGCAAGAACAAGAACAAGAATGATGATAGCTTGCATTTGCATGGAACTTTCCGCTTGTGTAACAGACGGGAACACTGGCATGCAGCTTTCTTACTCTGGGGCACTTGTGCTGCATTCAGACTAGACTGAGAAAACAGACTCAGTGTCTGGGAGACCTTAGAATTCTTCCTGACACCCGAGGAGGTGGTTGCCACCTCCCTTTTCCATCTGAAGAGTCAAGAAAGAGCCTGAGGGGCCTCCCTGGTGGCGCAGTGGTTGAGAGTCCACCTGCCAGTGCAGGGGACACGGGTTCGAGCCCTGGCCCGGGAAGATCCCACATGCCGCGGAGCAACTAGGCGCGTGAGCCACAGCTACTGAGCCTGCACTCTAGAGCCCACGAGCCACAACTACTGAGCCCACATGCCACAACGACTGAAGCCCCTGTGCCTAGAGCCTGTGTTCCACAGCAAGAGAAGCCACCGTAATGAGAAGCCCGTGCACCGCAAAGAAGAGTGGCCCCCACTCGCCACAACTAGAGAAAGCCCGCGCGCAGCAACGAAGACCCAACACAGCCCAAAATAAATAAATAAATAAATTCATTAATTATTTTTAAAAAGAGCCTGAGGCTTAGCTATTCTCTTGCAAAAAAGCTCCTGGCGTTTGATTGCCCTCAGTGCTTTGAAGCAACGTGGGGTTTATTTAAGACAGTGCAGTGCAGCAGCCAGACAAAAAAAAGAAAAACAAACATAAGCTTTCTCACTAAATACTTGTAATGTGCTCAGCTGAGGATGTAAATATCTAGATATGTACAAATCTGGAAGGAGCTAAACAGTGAGGAGCTGGAGCTGCCTGGTGAAGGTGGAGAAATGCAGCTCAGTGAATGCTAATTGAACATTAAAACAAAGCAGTTTGCAATAAGCCATTTTTATGAAGTATTTGTGGATATTCTAAATTCCCGTTTGCTGAAGGCTGTAGTGAAGAAACACTTAATGAAGCTTTTAAAATTATATAGGTCTAGCATTTACTGTCAAAGGCTGTACATTGCACAATGAATTAAGGGCAGCCGTTTATTTGGTAAGGTGTGTGTGTGTGTATTTCAAAAAACTCTTGGCATTGCTTGTAGTTTAATTACAGGTCAAACCTGCATGTTCTCTTCCTTCTAACTTGACTTAGGAAAACTTGTAAGTATCTGAGAAGTCTGGTCTCATCTTCAAAGCTAGCTAATGAACTCTTAGTAAGAGAGGGACCATCATAGCCGTATACGTTTTTCGTTTTACTCTCTTCAGAGTCAACCAACTAGAGATGTTCTCAATAGTTAGAGGGAGGAATGATTGCTTCTAAGCCTGCATTCCCATTGTACAATGAATCTACCTCTATTAAAACACATACTACACTTTCCCATAATCATTTCTGCCTTCCTTATTAAATTAAGAGCTCTTTGGGGACTGGGAACATAAAAATAATATTTGTGGTGGGTTAAGACCCCTCTAAATGTGAGATCCTCCACACATATTATTTTAGTTTTACAAAAAATGCTCCGTGATAAGTTTTATGATTTCAATTCGGTTAATGAGACAGCAGGCTCAAAAAGACCAGGTTATCTGATCAAGATCTTAACACAAATCTGTGGTCAGTTTTGGACTTGAAACCAGTCCTGCCAGAAATCACCACTGGAGACATTCCAAGAACGACCATGGATTACGTGTATTAATCTTAGTATTCCTAGGAACTGGCCTGTACTTAATCTATAATTAAGGTGATTCCAACCAATATCTAGTAAATATCCAGTTAGGTTTTTCCACATACCAAGAGATAGGACACGGGGCTTTCTATGTATTTACTGATAAATGATCTAGTCCGTGGGGAAGTACCTTTTTCAGAGATGGTGTCAGTGAATGCATTAGTTCCCTATAGCTTGTAACAAGTTATCCCAAAATGTAATGGATAAAAAGAGCAAAATTTGTTGCCTCACCCTTTCTGTGGGCCAGGAATTGTGTGGCTTACCTGGGTCCTCTGGCTTAGGGTTCCTGATGAGGTTGCAGTTACCTGGGACCTGAGACATCTCAAACCGAGATGCATCTTCTTTCAAGCTCACTCCCGTGTTTATGGGAAGGATGGCTGGATTCAGCCCCTCGTGTGCTCCTGGATAGAAATTCTCAGTTCCTTGGCGTATGGGGTTCTCCAAAAGGCAGCTCACAAATCACTTCATGAAAACGAACAGGAGAGGTCCTTCCTTCAAAATAGAAGTCACAGTCGTTTGTGACTTAATCTCACAAGTGTTATCCGAATACATGGTCGTATTCTGTTCCTTAGAAGCAAGGCGCCGCATTCAACGGGAGGGGGTCAGCCAGGGCACAAAGGTAAGGAGGGCAGGGATCACTGGGGGTCATCTCAGAAGGCTGCCCACACCAATGAACACAAAAAGGAAGGCTTGGAACATTCTGTCTAGAGCAGGACACTTACAGTTCCCCATATAGGAAAGAGTAGGGTGAATTTTTTGAGATTGTAATTCCACCTGACACCCAATTGGCAACATTAAAAGTTGTCTTTTAACCAGAATTATATCAATACCTTTAAATAACATTCAAGCATAATCATTGCAAGACCTTTCTTTTTAGACATTTACTATAAATGTAGAAACATATATATAATATATATATATATTTACTCTTCAGAGCCGTGGACATTTTGCAAATTAAGTAAGCACTATGATGTTTTATTGACTGTCAGTACTGAGTTGTCAACCAGTGAAAGAGCTGGAGTTACCTCTTGACCTTCAGCTCTGAAAGCTTTTTAAAAATGGGAGAAAAAGTGTGTGTGTGTGTGTGTGTGTGTGTGTATAGAATATAATATGAAAAAATGAACTACCTAGTTTTATTTTTTTAACAATGTAACACATTATAGGCCTTATCTGCAAGTATGTGAAGTCACTTTTTATTGTGTTTTAAGTTTAAGTTATTGAAGTGCAGTTGATTTGCAATGTTGTGTTAATTTCTGCTGTACAGCAAAGTGATTCAGTTATACATATGCAATATATAAATTCTATTGCATATTCTTTTCCATGATGGTTTATCACAGGATATTGAATGTAGCTCGCTGTGCTCTACAGGAGGACCTTGTTGTTTATCCATTCTATATATAGTAGTTTGTATCTGCTAATCCCAAACTCTCACTCCAACCCTCCCCCTCCCCCCTCCCCTTTGGCAGCCACAAGTCTGTGAAGAAGTCACTGTTCGTGAGTGACAAAGCATATTAGGCTAGAAAGTTTTAAAATATGTTCCCCTGAGGTTTTCAATAAGGTCAGCCTACAAACTGCACGCTATGAATGACAGAATGACAGAATCAAGGCTTATAAAATCCATTTTAGAAGATTCTGATTTTTAGTCATGTTACAAAGACAAGAGCCTCATTATCTTTTATCATTTATACTTCTGAACCACTAGTGTATACATTACTTTACTATACATTATTAAATTTCACTTTAAGTGGAAAACATGAATATTTTAACTCAATAGTTCAAATGCTATTAATACTAATGTCTTTCTAAGGGAAAGCTTTTCCAGTTCAGTTAGAATCTTCTTTTATTTCTGCAGTGTTTGGATGGAGTACTCTAGTGAGATAGATTATCCTAAAACTAAGATAATGAAAAACTAATTTATGCCTAACGTGAATACATTTTGGGATTTATTTGAATATGCATCTTTAATATGTGAGGAACTCGTGACAAGTAAAACACAAATGTGAAATACAGCCATGTAGACTGGACTCAAGCTGACCAGATTTTTCAGCCTTCTCGTCTACCCTTCTCAGCAAACCTCTCTGCACTTCTTTTTTTTTTTTTTTTTGGTGGTACGCGGGCCTCTCACTGTTGTGGCCTCTCCCGTTGCGGAGCACAGGCTCCGGACGCGCAGGCTCAGTGGCCACGGCTCACGGGCGTAGCTGCTCCGCGGCATGTGGGATCCTCCCGGACCGGGGCACGAACCCGTGTCCCCCGCATCGGCAGGCGGACTCTCAACCACTGCGCCACCAGGGAAGCCCTCTCTTCTTTTTTTTTTGGATGTTTCTTTTTTTAAAAACTGAAATATCATTGCTGTACAATATTATATGTTACAGGTGTACAATATAGTGATTCACAATTTTTAAAGATTGTACTCCATTTATATTCATTATAGAATATTGGTTATACTCCCTGTGTTGTACAATATATCCCTGTAGCTTATTTTATATATAATAGTTTGTTCCTTGTAATCCCCTACCCATGTATTACCCTTCCAACCTTCCCTCTCCCCACTGGTAACCACTAGTTCTCTCTGTAACTGTGAGTCTGCTTCTTTTTTGTTATATTCACTAGTTTGTTGTATTTTTTAGATTCCACTTATCAGTGAGATCATACAGTGTTTGTCTATCTCTGTCAGACTTGTTTCACCTAGAATAATGCCCTCCAGGTCATCCATGTTGCTGCACGTGACATTATTTCATTCTTTTTTATGGCTGAGTAATATTCCATTGTATATATATGCCACATCTTCTTTATCCATTCCTCTGTCGATGGACATTTAGGTTGCTTTCATGTTCTGGTTATTGTAAATAGTGCTTTAGTGAATATTGGGGTACATGTATCTTTTCGAATTACGATTTTCTCCAGATATATGCCCAGGTGTGGGATTGCTGGGTCATATGGTAGCTCTATTTTTAGTTTTTTAAGGAACCTCCATACTGTTTTCCATAGTGGCAGCACCACTTTACATTCCCACCAACAGTGCAGGAGGTTCCCTTTGCTCCACACCCTCTCCAGCATTTGTTATTTGTAGTCTTTTTGATGATAGCCGTTCTGATAGGTGTGAGGTGATATCTCATTGTGGTTTTGATTTGCATTTCCCTGATGATTAGTGACGTTGAGCATCTTTTCATGTGCCTGTTGGCCATTTGCATTTCCTCTTTGGAAAAATGTGTGTTCAGTTCTTATGCACATTGTTTAATCAGGTTGTTTGTGCGTTTTGGTTTTTTTTGCATGTTGAGTTGTATGAGCTGTTTATATATGTTGGATATTAATCCCTTATCAATCATATCATTTGCAAATATCTTCTCCCATTCATTAGGGTATCTTTTCATTTTGTTGCTGGTTTCCTTTGGTATCCAAAAGCTTTTAAGTTTAATTAAGTCCCTTTTGTTATTTTTGCTTTTATTTCCTTTACTTCAAGAGAAGGATCCAAAAAAAATATTGCTGTGATTTATGTCAAAGAGTGTTCTGCCTGTTTTCCTCTAAGAGTTTTATAATATCTGGTATTACATTTCAGTCTTTAATCCATTTTGACAGTTTTTTGTTTGTTTTGTTTTGTTTTTTGTATATGGTATTGGAGTATGTTCTAATTTCATTCTTTTACATGTAGCTACCCAGTTTTCCCAGCACCACTTATTGAAGGGTCTGTCTTTTCTCCATTGTATATTCTTGCCTCCTTTGTTGTAGATTAATTGACCATAAGTGCTTGGGTTTATTTCTGGGCTCTCTATCCTGTTTTATTGATGTACGTAACTGTGTTTGTGCCAGTACCATACTGTTTTGATCACTTTTGTTTACTGTGGCTTTGTAGTATAGTCCGAAGTTAGGGAGCATGATTCCTCCAGCTCTGTTCTTCTTTCTCAAGATCGTTTTGGCTTTTCGGGGTCTTATGTGTTTCTATACAAACTTTGAAGTTATTTGTTCTAGTTCTATGAAAAATGTCATTGGTACTATGATAGGGACTGCACTGACTCTGTAGATTGCATTGGGTGGTATAGTCACGCTGATACTAAAACCAAAGATATCACACACACAAAAAAAATGACAGGCCAGTATCACTGATGAACGTAGACACAAAAATCCTCAGCAAAATACTAGCAAGCCAAATCCAACAATATATTAAAAAGATCATATACCATGATCAAGTGGGATTTATCCCAGGGATGCAAGGATTTTTCATTATCCACAAATCAATCAATGTGATACATCACATTAACAAACTGAAGAATAAAAACCATATGATCATCTCAAAAGATGCAGAAAAAGCTTTATGATAAAATTCAACACCCTTTTATGATAAAAACTCTCTAGAAAGTGGGCATAGAGGGAACATACCTCAACTTAATAAAGGCCATATATGACAAAACAACAGCCAATATCATAGCCAATGGTGAAAATCTGTTTCCTCTAAGGTCAGGAACAAGTCAAGGATATCCATTCTTGCCACTTTTGTTCAACGTAGTTTTGGAAGTCCTAGCCACAGCAATCAGAGAAGAAAAAGAAATCAAAGGAATCCAGATTGGAAGGGAAGAAGTAAAACTGTCACTGTTTGCAGACGACCTGGAAAAATCCTAAAGATGCCACCAGAAGACTACTAGAGCTCATTAATGAATTTGGTAAAGTTGCAGGATACAAAATTAATATACAGAAATCTGTTGCATTTCTATACACTAACAACGAACTATCAGTAAGAGAAAATAAAGAAACAATCTCATTTACTGTGGCATCAAAAAGAACAAAATACCTAGGAATAAGCTTACCTAAGGAGGCAAGAGACCTGTATTTGGAAGATTGTAGAACGCTGATGAAGGAAATTGAACGGGACACAAACAGATGGAAAGATATACTGTGTCCTTGGGTGGGAAGAATCAGTATTGTTCAAATGTCCCACTCTTCCCTTCTTTGTTAGATTTCATCACCTCTGAAATGGTTACAAGGGTCTATGGTAGGAGGAATGCACTGGACTCCTTCTATGTATTTTGTACTTCTGGATGTTCGCTTTCAGAAGGCAGGTATAAATGCACTAGTGTGCATGTGGAAACTTGAGTACTCTTTTTTTCTTTAATTCATAAAGAAGAGTTGCCAACCAGTTGTTTAAAATTCCATGAAGCTGTTGCTCTGTCCCTCCCCTACAGTTCCTTAACATCCAGTATAAACTAGCATTTAATACACATCATTGAAACTATCTTTGTGTATGTCTACACGTCCAACTAGATTCCTGGGAGAAGTGATTCAGCACGTAATACAACTCCTGGCACTGACTAAATGCTCAAATGTCAGGGAAGCCATCACCAAACATAACAGCAGCAGTTTTGAACTTGCAATATAGATATTTTCTGGTATTAGCATTAGTTTAGGGAGAGCCATCAGCAACTGAATACAGCAGCCTCGTCTTGACAAGCATGTTAATTAGGTTTTGCCAGCTTTAAAGCCAGAAAATACCACCATTTACCTCAAACGGTGAGGATACATATGGAAATAAGGAACCTGCAGAATCTCTATGAGGGGGCCACCATGCTGAATAGGTATTCCACTGAGATCACCCGTAGCGGTCTCACTAAAGCACAGCGACCCAAATAGAGCCAGAATTGTGGAGAAAATCAAGAGTTAAAGGCAGTTTCGACCAACCATTTCTTTGTTGCTTTCCTGGCCTCGGAAGTTAATAGTTTTCACTACTTTTGCTTTCTCTTCTCTCTATTACATGTTCCGTATCTCCAACACAGTGGGTCTCTCCTTTTGCCCAAGATTTCCAAAATATAGGTCAGGAACTTAGGTGTGAGAAACGACCTAGGTGTGTGTGTGCGCTCAGCCGGGAGCTGTGGGGGATGGAGCATTCCTCGCAGTGGTGTGTGTCGTGTCCAAGCACCAAGGGCTCGGGCCAGATGATTACTCTGTTTGAACTGTTAACGGTTTTAGCCAGATTGCTTTCAGGCAAGTTGTGACAACATGGCCAAGCCATGGTTCTGTCATCTGTTGTGGAGCCATTCCCATAATCATGCTGAGAGAAAAGAATATCCCAAAACCCAGCCAGGAGCAGCACACATTTGAAAGCTCATGGTTGTGTAGGTGAGCTGGGCTGCTCTGCTTCAAGCTGGGGTTGGTGTCTGCTTAGGGGCCATGTGCCATCCCGTTCCTTTCATCAGTGACTGCTTGGGACATGATCTCCCAAAGGCAGATCTCGGGAGCGCAGGCAACATGTAGTGCTTCTGGAGGCTTCAGCCCCGAGCTGGACCACTGTCGTATCACTCACTTCCCATTGGCCCATGCAAGTCCTCTCTCCAGCGCCAGCATCAGCGGGGCAGATGCTGGAGCTCACACTCCCGTGGAAAGGGGTATAAGTTCAGGACCAGGAAGAGCTGGAAGAATGGAAGCACGGATGCAGTCTTCCACTCCCCAGTACTCAGCGCCGTTCTCCGTAAGCCTCTGGAGGCCCTGCGACGTATGTATCCATTGCTTTAGTCTCCCCAGCTGTCGCAAGAGCATATATTAAAGACAAAAACAACACTAACAGCAAGTTTGAGTTAAACTACCTTACGCTAGAGAAAAATCAAACATTGTTCTCTGGCTTTATTGGGAGCTTTTGTTACAAATAACGTGATCGTAGTTATAAGCATTGCTTGTATCCCCGCAGACCCAGTGTGTGTGCGCTGAGAACCTTCAGGTAACAAAGAATGTAACATTATCTGGACTGTTTAAAGACCAAGCGTTTATTTCAGCAACGTAACCACAAACTGAGTAGGGAACTGAGTAGCGAAATACTTTAAATATTTAAACATCATATCCACATGGCCCCAAAGGGGAAGGCTAAGGAACAATTCTGACGAGTCTTTCATGGAATGAGCTGAATGAGGTGAATAACTTGGCCACGGTGTACACTCTGGCGTGCAGGTGAACTCGTGGCCGCTGCGATCCCTGAAGAACTCCTGAAGAACCTCACCTACACCGGGCGACTGGCTAAGCCTAAAAGGGGCTTCAGTGATTTAACGTAGAAATGCTCTCGTTCTTCTTTTCAATACTCCTTGAGAAAGACCAGATAGTGGAATGGGGCTTTCATCCCAACTTGTATCCATTTCCTTGCTAAGCATTTAATCTCTGGTAGCAATTCGTGCATTACAGGACTTACGATCTGCAGGAGGAGGTTTATACGGAGGAGATAGAGGGAAGTTTGCCCTTCCTCTGTGAAACCGCCTCTGGTGCGTTACTGCCTGAGCCCCCAACCATATTCATTAAGAACTTTAAAAGGCTGACATTCCAGGAATCCCTCAGTTCGTCCATTTGTATCAGTTTGGATGCTACAGAGATAGGAAACATTGATGGACTTTTTCCAACTTCAGCTGCATCTAGTTTGGAATGATTACTGAAGTGTAATTCAGCAGAATGTATTATGTTTACTTGATTTTTTTTTTTTTTTCTTTTTTGGTTGGTTGGGTTGTCGGGTTTTTTTTTTTCCTCAATCGAGCAGATGTGCCTTGCCCTAGGCTAAGTTGCACTACACATTGTGGTGTGTGCCAAACTTTTTTTTTTTTTTTTGCGGTACGCGGGCCTCTCACTGCTGTGGCCTCTCCCGCTGCGGAGCACAGGCTCCGGACGCGCAGGCTCAGCGGCCACGGCTCACGGGCCCAGCCGCTCCGCGGCACGTGGGATCCTCCCGGACCAGGGCACGAACCCGCGTCCCCCGCATCGGCAGGCGGACTCCCAACCACTGCGCCACCAGGGAAGCCCTGTGCCAAACTTTTAATGCTATTTTTTTTTTCCCTCAAACCCTCAAGTACTGGTTTGGATTGTCCCAGCTTGGATTTCTATTAGAAGAAGGCACTGAACTGAGATAACATCAGCTTCTAGCCAGGTCGGAATAATGCCCCAGCGGAATGTGGGGATAACTAACCCCGTCTGCTGTTGCTTTGCGAAGCCTTATCAGAACAAGAGGGACGCCACACGCAGCTGCTTACGTAACAGACGGAGAAAGTCCTGCTCATAGTGTGCTGAGCTTGACGTCCCGTGCCTTTATTCAAGAGACTAGGTTGTGATGTGACTTAGAATACAAATGTTAACTTCAGGAGTGTATGTTTTACTCACCGAAGAGTGTCACTAGATCATTCCAGATCTTTCTATTCTGGTCAAGTTAAGTAATGGAATTACCTGTCCTTATTAATATAGTGGGAGACAAAATGGTGCTTTATCTTCCAGTATGTGGGGGGTGTGTGTGTGTGTGTGTCAGGAACAGATGTTGAGACAGTGATTTTGAATGTCAGAAATTTATTTAGGGTGTGGTGTTAAGAAATATCAGTGAGAGAAAAGGGAAGTAAGGAAAGGAAAGAAGCTAAGAAAGGGTGGATTTTCCAGCCAATCTCTAGTGAGGGCAACTGGAGCTTAATTCCCTTGAGGGGCTCTGGGGGGCGGTACAGAACGAAAACCTCAGAGTTCTCACTCCCAAGCGAAGAGGGAACTGAACCCTTAGGCATCAACTCCCATCAGCCATTGGCTGGGGCCAGTGTAGGAGGCCTTAAGCCCTGGGCACTTCTGGCTCGCTGCGTGCTTTGCAGAGCAGGCTCCAGCGGCCCTGCCAAGGCAACACAGGTGCTGGAAGACTGGTAGACGGACCAGAGCAGTGTTCATGAAAACCATAAGGGCTAAGGAACTAGGGGCAGGATATCTGCGTCTGTATCTGAATCTACGTCTATAATTGCATCTATAGCTATACACTTACATCTGTGCGTACAGGTATGTCTGCATATTTTTATCCACATTCTGATTATGACTTGGTGAAAAAAAAATCCTAATAAAATATAAAATGTCCAGATTTTACAAAACACTTTCATACACAAAGCTAGATATCAGCAGTACAAATTGCACACACACCCACCCCCGCAAACCTAGTCATTTGTAAATTGATGTGTAAATTGGGGGAAAAAAAACGGGGGGGGGGGCGGTGGAGGTGTTGTGTGAAACAACACCCAGATCAAAGGGAAAATCCTAACAGAACTGTCAATTATCTAGGAAGTAATGAAAAGGTTAATCCATCTGGCAAAGCCTGTGACAGACCCATTTATATCCACCTAAGCCTTCATTATTAAAATGAAAAAGATGCAATATAAATGAACGACATCTTCAATATAAGAAACTAGAAAACATAATTGGAAAAGCAAAATAAGACGTCTGGTTTCTGGTTCCACAAGAAAGGAGGAAAATCAACAACTCTTCTTAAATGCAAGACAGAGAGGAGGACACGACCAAACCACCGCCCCCGAGACTGATGGATTGCTGGAGGCTCACGTGGACAAGTCTGAGAGTATAAAGTCCGGGAGTGGGGGATTTCTGTGACTTTACTGCAAGGAGCTCGACTAGGTTCTTATAGTAAGTATCGGAGAAAAATGGCCTCATGATTCCAGTGGGAGGAAGGGGAAAGGAACTCAGATAACAGCAATCAGGCGTGTATACCTGGCATCCGTAGGCTGCTTTATGCAGCAGCAGAGTACACGTTCTTCTCAAGTTCACGTGCAGTATTCGCCCACCTAGACCCTATTCTGTTCCATAAGCACAACTTGACAAATTTAAAAGAGTGGAAATCATAGAATATCAGCTCTCAGGCCACAATAGAATTAAACTAGAAATCAGTAACAGAAAGATAACAGGAAAACAATCAAATACAAGGAGATTAAACAACACACTGCTAAATAATACATAGGTCAAAGAAGAAGGCTCAAGAAAAGTTTTAAAATATTTTGGACTAAATGAAAATGAAAAACCAACTTAGCAAAATTTGTGGGATGAAATGAAAGCAGTGCTCAGAGGGGAAAGTACAGCATTGAATGTATAACATTAGGAAAGAAGAAAGATCTAAACTCAATCATCTAACTTTTTTACCTTAGGAGACTAGAAAAAGAGGAACACATTAAGTCCAAAGTAAGCTGAAGAAAAGAAATAATAAGAATCAGAGCAGAAATCAATGAAACTGAAAATAAAAAATCAATAGAGAACATCAGTGAACTCAAACTGGGGTGTTAATTTTTTTTTAAATTTGTAATATATCAGTAAAAGCAATCTAGCCAGGCTAAGGCAAAGAGAGAGAGGATACAAATTAAAAACACCAGAAATGAAAGAGAGACATCATATAGAGCCCATGGAAATTAAAAGGATAATAAAGGAATTCTATGAATGACTCTGTGCCCACACATTTGACAACCTATATGAAATGGACCAATTCCTTGAGAGACACAATCTTCCAAAATTCACACAAGAAGAAAGAGACGATTTGAACAGGCCTATCTCTTTTATATAAATTGAATCAATAATTAATAATCTTCCAAAACAGAAAGCACCAGGCCCACACGGGATCACTGGTGAATCCTACCAAACACTGAAGGGAGGAATTATACTCATTCTCTACAGGCTCCTTCAGAGGATAGCAGCAGAGGGAATACTTCCTCATTCATTCTATGAGAGCCAAAGACATTACAAGAAAACTGTAGACGGATATCTCTCCCACGAACATAGATGCAAAATCGTTAAGACAATGTTAGCAAATCAAATCTAAAATAGTTTACGAAGAATTATACACCGTGACCAAGTGGGATTTATCCTGCATGGAATCCAGTGCTGGTGCAACGTTCAAAAATCAATGCACGTAATCCATGATATCAACAGGCTAAAAAAAAAAACCCACACAGTTATATCAATGGATGCACAAAAACCATTTAACGAAATCCAACATGTATTCATGATAAAAACTCTCAGTAAACTAGCAATAGAGGTGAACTTCCTCAACTTGATAAAAAGTATCCATAATAAAAGCAAAGTAAAAGAATAAAGATAAAACTGTAAATTACTAAAGTAGTATAAATAGTAGCAATCATAAACATGTCATAAATACATCAGAATGCCATTTCTTTGAACTTAAATATTTTTTTTTTCAGAAAGTTAGATTCGGGAAAATTAGATGAAGCAAAAAATGAATGAGATTATGAATAAAAACAGCAATGTAATCACATATTAAAGAGATGGGAAGAATTCTAAGGGCATATTTTGTACACCTCTATTGCTATATATACGAGAATTCTGAAGAGAATGGTTGATTTCCTGAAGAAATATCCAAACTTCCTTCCCAAAGAGGCAGAAAACTGAATCCACAAATAATCAAGGAAGGTGCTGAAAATGTAATTTAAAGAGATGCAAGTTTCAAAAAATAATATACATCAGGCCCAGATGGTATCACAGCTGAAGTCTATTTGAGCTTTAAGGTACAGATCACTTCTATGTAATGTAAACTTTTCTAGGCTATGGAAGAAAACTGGGAAACTGTCCAGTTCCATGATATTAGCGTAATTTTAATGCTACAACTTGCTAGGATACAAAATAATTGGAAAAATTGTAGAATATATATGATTATCATTTGTGATCAGATGCAAAAATTATAGATTATTACTCAGTAGAGTCTAAGGTATTCGAGAAGATGACTGCTATTTTAAGTCCAGGATGCAGTGATGGTTGAAGATCTTTTGTCCCAACAAACTAAAGGAGAAAACCATCTGTTCCTATTCATGGTGGCTCATGATGCAAAAGGCATGTGATAAATTCAGCAGCCATTCCTAAGAAAAGTCTGAAATAGGACTAGAGGAAAGCAACCTAATCATGAAGAAGGCTGCTTACCACCAATTATCCCAAGAAAGACAGAAGCCATGAGGTATTTCTTATTAAAATCAAGAAGAAACCCAAGGGTGCATACCATCATCGCTCTTAGTCAACATTTTTGTCTACATGATTATTTCTAAGGAAAGGTCTAATGCATCTGCTAGTCACTTGGCATTGGACATGAGATAGTGTTTTGGTAAAACTTGATAATAAATATTTCCCTTTGGAGTTTCATGCTCTGTCCTCTCCATCCTGAACTGCAGAGTTTCTCTCAAATGTTAGCATTATGGTACATTTCAAGGAGGTGAATTTTTTTTTAACATCTTTATTAGAGTATAACTGCTTTACAATGGTGTGTCAGTTTCTGCTTTATAACAAAGTGAATCAGTTATACATACACATATGTCCCCATATCTCTTCCCTCTTGCGTCTCCCTCCCTCCCACTCTCCCTATCCCACCCCTCTAGGTGGTCACACAGCACCGAGCTGATCTCCCTGTGCTATGCGGCTGCTTCCCACTAGCTATCTGTTTGACGTTTGGTAGTGTATATACGTCAGTGTCACTCTCTCACTTCATCCCAGCTTACCCTTCCCCCTCCCCGTGTCCTCAAGTCCATTCTCTACGTCTGCTTCTTTATTCCTGTCCTGCCCCTCGATTCTTCAGAACATTTTTTTTTTTTAGATTCCATACGTATGTGTTAGCATACAGTATTTGTTTTTCTCTTTCTGACTTACTTCACTCTGTATGACAGTCTCTAGGTCCACCCACCTCACTACAAATAACTTAGTTTCGTTTCTTTTTATGGCTGAGTAATATTCCATTGTATATATGTGCCACATCTTCTTTATCCATTCATCTGTCGATGGACACTTAGGTTGCTTCCATGTCCTGGCTATTGTAAATAGAGCTATGATGAACACTGGGGTACAAGACTCTCTTTGAATTATGGTTTTCTCAGGGTATATGCCCAGTAGTGGGATTGCTGGGTCGTATGGTAGTTCTATTTGTAGTTTTTTAAGGAATCTCCATACTATTTTCCATAGTGGCTGTGTCAATTTACATTCCCACCAACAGTGCAAGAGGGTTCCCTTTTCTCCACACCCTCTCCAGCATTTATTGTTTGTAGATTTTTTGATGATGGCCATTCTGACCGGTGTGAGATGATATCTCATGTAGTTTTGATTTGCATTTCTCTAATGATTAGTGATGTCGAGCATCCTTTATTGTGTTTGTTCGCAATCAGGGAGGTGAATATTATTCTCTTTTTCCTGGAAACTACTTCAGTGTGAATCCTTGATTTATTCCATTTTTTTCTGTGCACAAAAGGGTTTTCTTAAAATATCATTTTGGATTTTGTGTACTAGAAAAGCCAGATGTTCCCAGCCCATTATTATATATATATAAAGAATACACACACAAACATCTGAAGTTGTGATCAGTTATTTTAATAACTTTAACTTGAACTAATATACAATGAAAAGATTAACAAATTTTTTCAAACCACTGTTTTTAAAAATAGCCAAACAATCATGCCTTCTGCCTGAAGTATTCCCTAGACATGATGTAACCCTAGGAAGCCCAGCTAGGTATACTGTCCTTTCTGTGGCTGCAGAGAATGTCACAGTACTTGATGGTTTCACATGAAGAAGATTAGATTTGTAATGATGAAACGATCATGGTTCTATGCCAGACATTTAAGTACCACATGCAGTGCTTGCTGAAAAAAAAATTTTTTTTTGACTGCGTCGGGTCTTACTTGCGGCAAGCGGCCTCTTTCCTTGCAGTGCACGGGCTTCTATCTAGTTGTGGTGCAGGCTCCAGGGCACGGGGGCTCTGTAATTTGCGGCACGCGGGCTGTCTCGTTGAGGCACGCAGGCTTAGTTTCTCCCCGGCATGTGGGATCTTAGTTCCTTGACCAGGGATCGAACCGGCATCCCCTGCACTGCAAGGCGGATTCTTTACCTCTGGACCACCAGGGAAGTCCCTGGAAATATAATTTGTAATGCAGTGTTTTAAAGGTGCATAGATGAAGCCAAAAAGACTGCAAATAGGACAAAGGCTGCAGAGCAAATACTAGTTCTCTGATAGATTTCAAGTGACACCTACTGAAATATGAATCAAAGCTTGATTATCGTTCAGCTGTCTTGGTAATAGAGACTGTTGCTTAGGAAGGGAAGCTGATGGAGTCTACCTTCAACCTTTCCCATCGATGTTTCTCAAACAGCTACTAAATTAGGGTAGAAAGTTTAGACATCTTTTGGTAACTCAGTATATTTTTTTTTCTCTAAGATTTACCCCATAAGATTCCATATGCGTATTGTGATTTTATTTCTATGCTTTAAACTAGATAACTAGCACAGTTTGAAAAGAAAAAGAATACAAATGTAAGTTCGAACTCCTCAATGACACACAATGCTAAAATGCCTTTGTATGAAAAACAAGATGTGCAGATGATTTCAGATATATAATCTATACACTTTGCACGTAGAATGACACTTATAATTCTGTTTCTTAAAAAAAATTTTTTTAAAGACCACCATTACAATATTCGTTTAAACTTTACACACAAATGTGGCAAATCTTCATTTGATTAATTATTGTGCCGTGTTGTTATTTAGGATAGAAACCACATGATCTGTGTAACAGACATGTTCTTAGAGTCCAAGAATGCTTGGGGCATACCAGCCAGTTTCTGCTGACATCTCGCATAGACTCAGGTCAACTTGCTAAACAACATCAGGGTACTTTACGAGGCTATGTTGCCTCAGAGCTCATATGCATTAATTAGTTTTATGTTCTAAACGTGAAAAATAAATGTGTTCAAGACAGAGTAGACCTGAAAGTTATGCCTGCCAAAATTAGGATTTGAAAGACCCTCAAGGAAGATGTCTCAGTCTGCCAGCGCGTGGCTAGAGTCTGCCTTTGACCTTTCCAGTTTCATTTACTTGGTGGATGTGAATTACTGGTCCACCAAGGATTTTAAGATAAGGTGAAATTTACTAAAGTGATCAAGGATGTCAGTGAACCTCTATCCACAGAGCGCTGGGATGGCGATCTGGATCTTTGGGTGTTGCATACCCCCATTGATGGAGCTTAAGTAAGCTCAGCTGAATTGAGGAGGGTTGCTTAAAATGGAACCACTGAAATAGCAGACTTCTTTCCAAGGCAGGGCTTCCGGTCCATCTCAGATGACAGCCTCTCGGGTACGTCTCCCAGCAGGAGTTTTTTCCATGCCCCGGCCATCCTCTGCCATCCAATGCTGCCAGCTAACTGCAGAGCTCTATAGATATTGTCCCAATGCAGAAGCTCCTGAGACTTGGGGGGGCGAAATGAATGTGGGTTCTGTCTCCTGGCTTCGGCAGGGATGCCGTTGTGAGAAGTTCAACTGAATTTTGCGGGAGCCTAGAGTCAGTGGTCAGCATTCTTCTTTCACAAAAGCCAGGGGAAGAGCAATGTTGTTTGAGGGGCCTTTTTAGGGCTATAAAGTCACTTGGCACATAATTCCAGTTTTTGTGCTTCGTTGGACAGTTTGCATCCGTCTCTATCATTGCCTAAAGAATGAAACAAATATAGTTAAATGGTAAAGCACTTTCAGGGAAAAGGTAACCTGAATTTATTCCTACTTAAGACAAATTGTTCTGCATATAACAAACATGTCCAAAGAAGTTATAAAACTGTCCTTGGGTTTACAATGGTGAAATGAAAAACACTGAGTCCTTCAATGAAACCAGATATCAGCATTGTTTCTTCTTGTTGCTTTTCATGCTAAACAATGGATACAAAATAACTTACTGGGATATACAGATAACACTTGAATAAACATGCTGCTGATGGAGAAAGGGCACATTTTTCGGAGAACCAGTATTTCCCCTTCCTCCTTTTTTTATCCATTGTTGATCAAAACAATCCACATCTCATTTTTTTAAAAAACATACACTCTATTTCTGCTGCTTAGGAAAGTCAGTCTTTGTTGTTCAAAATCAGCTCCCATTAGTTTTCCCTGTAGTGTGTCTTTTTTTGTGTGTGTGTGTGTGTGTTTTTATGTGGGATCCTCCCGGACCGGGGCACGAACCCGCGTCCCCTGCATCGGCAGGCGGACTCTCAACTGCTGCGCCACCAGGGAAGCCCGGTGCGTGTCTCTTGGTCTTTAGCTCAGAAACATCCTGTGCCCCCCTCCGAATTAGCGTGACTTTTGTCCTGGGCCTTCCTCGCCTCCTCTGGTGTGTTCCTGGGTCACAGTGAGAATCAGAGTTCCTCCAGCTGTTGCTTGACACACGTGGTACCAGTTCCACACTGAAGAGGGAGTGGGAACACGGGGAGGAGAGGGCAGTGTTGGCTCCCATTCTTAACTCTTTATTGGGTCTCCATAAATCATCACTAAGAAGTATTTATCTTTAGCAAGGCCTCCATAGTAGTGCAGAATAGAAGTTTTTAAAAAGATGGAGGAGGAAACAGAGCTTTCTGAACATAACAGTGCCTTTTACTCCCATTAAGCGTGTTTGACTGTCGGACCGAGGAGACACGTAAGTGCCCACAAGCAGCAACGTAAGCACGAGCCAGCTTCCGTTCCCTGGGGCAGGTGCTGGTGGCCTCCATCCTGAAGGTTGGAATGCCCCGTAAGGATTAGGTAAGAATTCAGGCGAAACTTTTTATCTCCTTGAGTCATGGATGTGTTTGACATCTATTCATTTATTCATTCATTACACAGACATTTCTTAAATGCTAATTTCCTTGGAGAAATGTCTGGAGGATTGTGTAACCAGAACACGGGCAGCCCTAGATAACTCTCATGTCCTTATAGCAGAGTTGATATAATCTGTGGAAATGGCCACTTTAAGGCATTTCCTTTCTTGGTACCCCGAGAAGTGTCTTTCCCCCCACAGGCCTGACCCATCTACAAAATAAACTGGAAAATACTAAAGAACTTTTTTTTGGTTAATTCCCCCAGTGGTAATTCCACAGACAGTGCCACTGTGGCTGTACTTCAGTGGTCGTTGTCTAATCTGGCGGCCCCAACATAGGGTGAGGTGTATAAGACAACTAGTTCGCATGTAGAAAGAAAGCACTATAACTTCCACTTATATTTATTTCTAGTTAAATAGTTAAGAGGGTGATTAAGATGTATTGATTTCTTTTTTTTTTTTTCGGTTCCACATATAAATGATATTATATGATGTCTGTCTTTCTCTGTCTGGCTTCACTGAGTACGATCATCTCTAGGTCCATCCATGTTGCTGCGAATGGCATTATTTCATTCTTTTTTATGGCTGAGTAGTATTCCATTGTGTGTGTGTGTGTGTGTGTGTGTGTGTGTGTGTGTGTGTGTGTCTGTGTCTGTGTGACATCTTTATCCATCTGTCAGCCTGACAAAGGCTGCTTCCATGTCTTGGCTATTGTAAATAGTGCTGCTGTGAACATTGGGGTGCATGTATCTTTTCGAATTATAGTTTTCTCTGGAAAACTAGAATTTGCCCAGGAGTAGGATTTCAAGATCAGGATACAAGTGACCTTATTTACAAAATGTAAAGACTCACAGATATAGACAACAAATTTATAGTTACCAAAGGGAAAAATTGGGGGGGAGAGGAGGGGACAGGGATAAATTAGGAGGTTTAAATTAACAGATACACACTGCTTTATATAAAATAGATAAGCAACAAGGACCTACTGTATAGCACAAGGAACTCTATTCGATATTTTGTAATAACCTATAAGGGAAAAGAATCTGAAAAAGAACATAAATCTATCTGAATTACTGTACTCTATACCTGAAACTAATGTGGGATTGTAAATCAACTATACTTCAATTTAAAATATATATATGATATATATGATATACATCATATATATAAATGTATAGTATATATATATTATGTATATAAAGATGTATTGATTCATAACGGTCAGCTTGATATTGAGTCCTCACTTGGTTCCATGACAGATGGGATGTGTCGTGTCCTGGGAATGCGAGATGTCCTGAGGACAAATTGGGAGTTTGTGCAGCTTGGGGGAGCCCAGAGCTGGGCTTTAACTTAATCCCCAGCTTATAGTGTCATGTGCCTTATGTACAGTTAAGTAGATTTGTAGATGATTTCATCCAGGTCTAACTAATCTGGCCCCTACAAAATGGACTTGTAGCTTAAAATTTTCCTATGAAAGAACTGTGGATTGAAAATATTTACCCATATCTCAAGTCCAAGAGCACAAGGTAAGAGCACAGTTGACTCTTCTCCTGTTTAATCTTAGTAGAAGCTTTTCACTAGCCCCATAATGAGGTCAACACAACGAACATTGAATGAGATCAGACAAGCAATAACGTGCCCCATCTGACGTAATCAAGAGCATCTTTTAAGATGTGAATTTACAGGGGACTTCCCTGGTGGCGCAGTGGTTAAGAATCCATGCCTGCCAGTGCAGGGGACGTGGGTTTGAGCCCTGGTCCAGGAAGATCCCACATGCCACAGAGCAACCAAGGCCGTGCGCCACAACTACGGAGCCTGTGCTCAAGAGCCCGTGAGCCACAACTACTGAGCCCACGTGCCACAACTACTGAAGCCCGCATGCCTAGAGCCTGTGCTCCTCAACAAAGAGAAGCCATCACAGTGAAAAGCCCGTGCACCGCAACAAAGAGTAGCCCCTGCTCGCCGCAACTAGAGAAAGCCTGCGTGCAGCAATGAAGACCCAACGCAGCCAAAAATAAATAAATAAATAAATAAATAAATAAATAAATATTTTTTTAAAAAAGATGTGAATTTGGGCTTCCCTGGTGGTGCAGTGGTTGCGAGTCCGCCTGCCGATGCAGGGGACGCGGGTTCGTGCCCCGGTCCGGGAAGATCCCACGTGCCGCGGAGCGGCTGGGCCCGTGAGCCGTGGCCGCTGAGCCTGCGCGTCGGGAGCCTGTGCTCCGCAACGGGAGAGGCCACAGCAGTGAGAGGCCCGCGTACCACAAAAAAAAAAAAAAAAAAAAGTGAATTTACATACAATGTTGATAGCCGTGAACTTCCCCTGAGAATGTATTATAACGGGAGATCATCACTAATTATATTATTAATATTAAGCCATTATAATTAGCAAACTAATTAAAAGTCAACCATCCTGGATGTTATTAAAGCTAATGTATCTTTTCAAATTATGGTCTTTTATGATAATACAAGCAAATATGCATTATTTATACATAAAAATACATGGAAAAATATTTTTGCTTTATAATTTTATGTTAATACCATCCTTTTTATAACTCTGTTGGTTTTACAGTGTAAATGTTATATGAACACAATAATGCATGCATATTATTTGCAAAATCATAAGTACGAACAAATTGAAGGTGAAAGCCTAAAAACATTTACTAGTAGGTGTCAGTGAACAAAACAGTGTTTGGAGCCCATGGCTGTGCTTGGGAAGAGGGAGTCTGGGAGAGTGAAGCCCCTCCTTCCCTCCCCTCCGCCCCCCACCCTGCGTTGTAGGCACCTTGTACTCTGTCGGTCCTTTTTTGTGATGCTGCTACAGTGTGGTCCACAAGAGGCCTCCTTGTGTTCTCTGAAAAGTGCACTTGGTAAAATAGAAGAAAAAAGTTCCTATGGATGACTCAAAACAACTCTGAACATCCTGCTCCAAGATTTTCCAACATCCCCCAAAGAATTCCCTCTAAAAATGCCCTATTTCAAAAGACGCAGACGTAGAGAATGGACTTGAGGACACGGGGAGGGGGAAGGGTAAGCTGGGACGAAGTGAGAGAGTGGCACTGACGCATATACACGACCAAATGTAAAACAGACAGCTAGTGGGAAGCAGCCGCATAGCACAGAGAGGTCAGCTCGGTGCTCTGTGACCACCTGGAGGGGTGGGATAGGGAGGGTGGGAGGGAGGGAGACACAAGAGGAAAGAGATATGGGAACCTATGTGTATGTATAACTGATTCACTTTGTTATACAACAGCAACTAACACACCATTGTAAAGCAGTTATACTCCAATAAAGATGTTAAAAAAATATCAAGAACTGAAATAAATAAATTTTAAGAAATAAAGAAAAAAATAAAAATGCCCTATTTCAGACTCTAGGTTGCTCCATATCCGACAGGGAAACTATCTAAAGAGAGTTGCATTCATTTGTTATATTAAGTAGGCCTTAGCTGTTTAAGAATTTCACTCACATCCATCCTGCCCCACTTGGGCAGTGACTGGATTTTTCTGGAGGCTTGTTCACTCATGTGTCTGGTACTTGAGGCAGGCTGGTCATCAAGACCCCAGCAGATGGGCCTGTTCATGAAGCTGGGGCTTCCTCATGGCATGGCCGCTGGGTCCCAGGAGCAAGACAAGAGAGACACACAGAGAGAGAGAGAAAGAGAGAGAGAGAGAGAGAGAGAGTTACCTTCTATGACCGAGATTTAAAAGTCATGCAGGGCCACTTTCACCCCCATTGTGATCATAAACAAATGCGTCACTAAAGCCATAGCCAGTCTTCAAGGGAAGAATTTTGATCCTTCGAACTCCATCCCTTGAAACATGATTATGTGATTCGTGGCGTTCATATCTTGGGACGTTCTGATTAGAAGAAGATGGATCTATATGCCTTGATGCGGATGGTGCAACAAGACGCACTGATGGATGAGAAAGGCAAGTGGAGGAACAATGCATGCAGCTTGCGTTTATGTAAAAAGACTTTGCTCTGTAAAATCACAGAGGAAGGGATGCAAGGATACACGTGAAAATGTTAGCAACGTGTACCTCTGGGTCGCTGAGAAGGTAGGGGGTAAGAAACAGGAACTCTTCGTATTTAATAGAGATGTGTGTGTCTCCCCACGGAATGGTTTAGTCTGAGAACGTATCCAGGTCCTGGGGAAGGTGGATTAACGCTGCCCCACAAGGGTCCACACTCTAATCCCTGGAATCTGTGGTACATTACCTTATGGGGCAAGGGGGAGTTAAAGCTCCACATGGCATTGAGGTTGCTAACCAGCTGAAAACAGGGAAAGCATCCTGGCTCATCGGGATGGGCCCATGGGGGTCCATAAAAGTGGAAGAGGAAGGCAGAAGAGTACAGTGTGAGGAGGACTCCGCCCACCGTGGCCGGCTCTGGAGGCGGGGCAAGGGGCCTCGGGTCAGGGAGCAAGGTGGCCCCTGGAAGACGGGGGCGGCAAGAACGCAGGTCCCCCGGGGCTGGCCTCACATCCTCAGGTCCTCTGGGGCCGTCCAGTCCAGGACTTCGGCCGCATTTGAACAGCGTTTATGGCATGTCAAGCACCCACTGTTCTGCTGCAGTTACAAAACGGAGGGAAAGGGAGAAGCAAGTCAAAGTTCCCTTCTGCAGTGCCGTTGTACAGAAAAATCCGGAAGATCGCGCAGTGGTTGAGAGCGCCAATTAGTAAGGAGTGGCATACAAATTTCAAATGCAGTGGCACAGTGTAGACACTCGTGGGGACGCATAGACTCTGGCTTTCTCGGGAAAGCGTGGCCGGGAGAGTTACTGGATTGGGCTCCAAGCTCCATTTTCAGAGCTTCCCTGGTGGCCAGGAGCGCTGCCGCTGTGCCTCTGGCGCGCGGCCCGTTGTCTGCGCTGCCTCCCCAGTGGGCTGGAGCTTCCGATTGATTTCCTGATCAGATGTCCCGCTTCCGTTTCCCACCCACCAGCGGCAGCTCATCACTGAGGAGGGCGGTCGGCCGTACAGGCCCCTCTGGGTCGACAAAGCTGTGCCTGTGGACGCGAATAAGCTCTCCCCCTTGAAGCCGGCACTGACTGGAAGGCTCCCTCCCACCCCCAAAGCCCAGCCTTTGTTTCTGGGACTAAAGCTTCCCTGCCTTTTGATTCTGGACAGACATCAAGAAAACAGGCTCCAGCCAAGCCCTACATGCTCTGTGGGGGTGGGTGAGGAGGGTGGACCAAAATCTCCACAGCAAAAAGCAACCCTCAAAAATGACTTCTGAAGGCGGTTTAACAAAAAAAAAAAAAAAAAATCACGCCCAAGGTTCATCTCTTGAGGACTTTTGGAGACTCCACAGGGCTTGCCATCCAGCTCCATAAGAGGCAGCTTTCAGGCCCTCAGCCGTGGTGTCTGCTGTAAAATGCGTGTCGGTGGGAGCTGATCTCATGTGACACAGCGGGGCTGCAGTTGGCCAGCTTGCGATGAGGGCCGGATGGAGGTGCTGCGCCCCGCGTGACTCCCACCCCCACCCCTCGGTGTTTTCTTTTGCTTTTTACAGGTGCTGGCTTGTCAGCAACTGGATAAATGCTGATGCTTTGGCTTCAGGGGTTTCTCGAGGAAGCCGGCACGTGGCCAGACGACAGTCCGGCCCCTGTGAGCGCACAGGGGTGAAGGTGCCCAGGGGTTTTGTGCACGCCGCGTGGAGCGTGCACACCAGCACTTGGACCACAGCTGCAGGGCCAGCCTGTGCGTCTCCTGCCTCGTGAACAGAACTGGGCCCGGGCTTCCGCCTGGAACGCCTCTGGGAGATCCCAAGGGACAGTCTTACAGATGGGGTTGCAGGGAGCCGGGTGACGACGCGTCAGCCTGGAACCAGAGTCACACCCGGAAGTTCTGGAGGAAGGAAGTGTGAGTGAATCTGATGATAAGGGAAGCACGGGAATGCTTTGCATCACTGTTCCTGCAAATATCGGGGCGTCTTTCAGCAACTCTCCCCTCTCGCAGGACTACCTCTGGGAACGGAGGACTAGCACATCCTTTCACTGTTAAATCTTAAACCATTGCATGCAATTATTTTGGAAGAAATTTTAATTATCCTCACGTAGACAAACAGTGATACTGGGTCTTCCATCCACTGCTTAGTCAATAAACGTGTTTTAAGGAAAATAATTACCCCGCGATATATGTGTTTAACCCTTGAAAGAGTTCATCCAATAATCACTTATTTATATACAAACATAGTAAAAAAAAAAAAAAAAAAGTACTGGGAAACACCTGCCCCTGTAACTTGCAGTCTAAGGACTGGGCAGATATCGCGAGCTCAGAAACATGGCATCAGCCGGGAGTACAGACCTCAGCACCTGTTCTATATTCCAGACCATCCGGAGCATTCAGTCACATCAAACCTGCAAGCAGGAGCTTCTTTTTAAGTCTTTTTTTAAAACCTCTAGGCAGACTGCCACATTTACCATCTGACTGGCAAATTATTTGCCAACCCCAGGGTGAGTCATTGCAAACAAAACCGATGACTGTATAAATGTAGCACTTTTATTCAGCTGGCCAACCAAGTCCTTAGAAGTGTGTCTCCTTGGTTTCCCAAATTTACTCAGAAACAAACATGTAAGGACGATTTGCCGTGTAAAGTAATGAAGCAGTTATGACTTCTCCCCTGCTCTCTGGGTAAGGGAAGGAGGAGAGAGAAAAGGAAAAGATTCTGTACAAGAACTTCACGGTTATCCATATTCATTAGTTTGCGCTCCAGTCGCCAGACCCAAGCCATACTGCAGGAAAATTAGGCTGTGGGCACGTCGCAAAAGACTTCAGTTCTGTCTGAGAGTTTGGACCACCCCGTGAGGCAGTGGTCCTCTGTCTGGCTGCATGTTACAATCAATCCAGAAGCCCAAGGGACATTCCACCATCAAGATTCTCAGGGAATCCGTGAGGGTAACTCCAAAACCAAAAAGAAAACAGGATAAACAAGCAAGCAAAAACCCTCCTACCTAGCAAGTCACATATATACATAAAAAGATATATTTAGTATCACTTTCATTTCATATATATATATCTACATATGTTACACATATATACATAGTATTTTATAAATATATATACGTAGTATTTCATAAGCATCTATTTACATACACATATATAAGATCACGTGCTTACTTATAAAGGCTACAAGGTACCTTTTGTAACTGGAGCTGATGGAGGACAGGCTGGCAGGCAGAGTTCAGTGGTTAACGGCCAGGATGCTGGCCTGACATTTGTGGCCTGGGTTCATCTTCATACTCTGGAACTCACCAGCTACCTGATCTGAGCAACTGAGTTAAAACAATTTATGTCTCATACTTCTGAGCTTTCAGATGCTGTCTGCCTCCTGGATGGTAGAAATGAAAGAGTTAATGCAAATAGCACCTTTAGCCAAGTGCTTTACAGTTGGTCCTCTCAGTGTTAGCTCTGGGGTTGATTCTATTAGACGTTTCCCTAGTAAAATACAAAGGGTGTCTTACAGTCAATCGATCAACCCAGTGCAATACCAGGAGTGTCCAGTCAACAAAGGAATGAGGGATGTTTTCCATTATTGGTAATGAACCCAACTGCATGTGATGGGCTGTTGTTTGAGATGAGGAGAGGAGATACCTGGGGTGAAAAGGTCAGTCAGAGTCAGGTTTGGATCGCACACACGACCTGGGGCTCTAAGTACCCTGCCTGCTCCATTCGAATTGGCTCCCCGAGACTGCATTTAAACCACTTAAGCTGCCTCTGTGAAAGGTCTTCCACAACAGCCAGGAAAGAAATGTAAATTTCTACTAACACACACACTAGAATATCCAAAACTATACTTGACTGCCTTGTGTTTTATCAGTGGGTCCGCAGTAAATTCTCAGTTACAACGAAAAGACTGAATGGGAGATGTCTGTATAGGAATACCTCCACCCGTCTACACCTGCATATATCTGCATGCATCCTCAGCTCCGCAGCTACATCTTTAGGTATCATTTACTCCAGCATAAACTAGGGGAGAAGAACGTCGGTTCACTCTGGTGCAATCGGAACGTGAGGCTTTGGTATGACCTGTACTTCTTCAGCTCCGCAAGCAGGATGTTTATAACACGTACTCTTCAGCACCTCCTCGGGGTCAGGAGGACTGGTTCTCACCATGGGCACATCTTAGAATTACCAAGGGACCCTTTAGAACAGCCCTGATGTCCACGCCTCACTCCAGACCTGAAAGTGCCGGAGGACACTGGTTAAAACTCCCCTGGGATCTAATAGGCAACTAGTTTTCAAAGCATCTGAGCCGGCGTGGGACTTATGTTCGCAACCTGGAGGTGTTTGTTCAAAACTTATCTTTAAGTGTTACGTTCATCTGAAACCCAAATCTATTTCCTACTTTAGGCAAGGTCTGACTTTCTAAACAGGAATGAATTTCACTGTTGCTTTTTTTTTTCCCTCCCTAAAACCCACTTCTAGATCATAAATATGCACCTACATTCCTCTCAATCCATGAAATGAGCCTTCAAATCTGTGGATTTTACTTATACATAAATTTAGTTTCATTGGACAAAACAGATCTTTGTAGACAGAGCTGGTATATGCATGAAGCTTTAGGAAAACAATTCATTGCCTGAAATTTCAAGACCGTATCAAACGCCTATTGAGTTGATCATTTCGATAGCATTAAAGTTAAAATCATCCATGAAGCAAATAGCATTCAGCCTGAGGGAAATTGCAAAAATATACACTACTTCCTTAAAATGAATTTCTTTACGTTATGGTATTTTAGATGTTCTTTTGCTTAAAAGTCAATGGCATGTACACATATAATAAAATCACATAGAACTAAATACAAACACACGTGTGCCTGTAAATCCAGTGACAGCTGAATAAGTTCTCTGGATGGTGTGGATGGCACTTTCCCGGCTACGATGCTGAACTACAGTACAGTTTTGGAAGGTATTAACCATTGGGAGAAACCGGATGAAATTCTAGCGTAATAATTTTCCTTTACTTTTTTTTTGTTGTTGAAGTATAGTTGATTTGCAATATTGTGTTAGTTTCAGGTGTACATCAAAATGCTTCAGTTATATATTTATATATATTTTTCCAGATTAATTTTCATTGCAGTTATTATAGGAAATTAAATATCGTTCCTTGTGCTATACAGTAAATCTGTGCTGCTTATCTATTCTATGTATGGTAGTGTGTGTCTGTTAATCCCATACTCCTAATTTATCCCCCTGTTCCCTTTCCCCTTTAGTAACCATAAGTTTATTTTCTATGTCTGTGAGTCTGTTTCTGTTTTGTGTATAGATTCATTTGTATTACTTTTTGGATTTCACATGTAAATGATATAACATATGTCTTTCTCTGTCTGACTGACTTCACTTAGTATGATAATCTCTAGGTCCATCCATGTTGCTGTAAATGGCAATATTTCATTCCTGTTTACAGCTGAGTAATATTCCTCTGTGTGCGTGTGTGCCCGCGTGCACATGTGTGTGTATGACACATTTTCTTAAATCTGTTGTCTGCTGATGGGCGCTTGGGTTTTTCCATGTCTTGGCTCTTGTAAATAGTGCTGCTAAGAACATTGGGGTACATGTATCTTTTTGAAGTAGAGATTTGATTGTTTCCAGATAAATGCCCAGGAGTGGGATTGCTGGATCATATGGTAGCTCTATTTTTCGTCTTTTCAGGAACTTCCATACTTTTCTCCACAGTGGCAGCGTCAATTTATATTGCTGCCAACAGTGTAGAAGGGTTCCCTTTTTTCCACAACCTCTCCAGCGTTTATTAACTGTAGACCTTTTGATGATGGCCATTCTGACTTGTATGAGGTGATGCCTCATTGTAGCTTTTATTTGCATTTCTCTAATAATTAATGATGGTGAGTGTCTTTTCAGGTGCCTGTTGATTATCTGTATGTCTTCTTTGGAGAAATATCTATTTAGGTCCTCTGCCCATTTTTTAAAAAATTATAAATAATTTTATGCCATCTTTCTTTTTTAACTGAAATTTAAGAGGCAAATGTTAACAGCAAGCTTGATATTTTGGATTTCTAGGTTTTCTGTTTTTTGTTTTCTTAATTTATTTATTTATTTATTTATTTATGGCTGTGTTGGGTCTTCGTTTCTGTGCGAGGGCTTTCTCTAGTTGTGGCAAGCGGGGGCCACTCTTCATCGCGGTGCGCGGGCCTCTCACTATCGCGGCCTCTCTTGTTGCGGAGCACAGGCTCCAGACGCGCAGGCTCAGTAATTGCGGCTCACGGGCCTAGTGGCTCCACGGCATGTGGGATCTTCCCAGACCAGGGCTCTAACCCATATCCCCTGCATTGGTAGGCAGATTCTCAACCACGGCGCCACCAGGGAAGCCCCCTCTGCTCATTTTTTTTTTTTTTTTTGCGGTATTCGGGCCTCTCACTGTCGTGGCCTCTCCCGTTGCGGAGCACAGGCTACAGACGCGCAGGCGCAGCGGCCACGGCTCACGAGCTTAGTTGCTCCGCGGCACGTGGGATCTTCCCGGACCAGGGCACGAACCCGTGTCTCCTGCATCGGCAGGCGGATTCTCAACCACTGCGCCACCAGGGAAGCCCCTCATTTTTTGATTGGGTTGTTTGTTTTTATTGTCACTGAGTTGTATAAGCTGTTTGTATATTTTGGCTATTAATCCCTTGTCAGTCGCATTGTTTGCAAATATTTTCTCCCATTCATTAGGTTGTCTTTTCACTTTCTTGATAGTTTCCTTTGCTGCGTAAAAGCTTTTAAGTTTGATTAGGCCCCATTTGTTTATTTTACTTTTATTTCTTTTGCCTTGGGAGACTGATCTAAGAAAATATTGCTATGATTTATGTCTGAGAATGTTTTGCCTATGTTCTCTTTTGGAGTTTTATGGTGCCATGTCTTACATTTAGGTTTTTAAGCCATTTTTGTTTGTTTGTTTGTTTTGCGGTACGTGGGCCTCTCACTGCTGTGGCCTCTCCCACCGCGGAGCACAGGCTCCAGACGCGCAGGCTCAGCAACCATGGCTCACGGGCCCGGCCGCTCTGCAGCACGTGGGATCTTCCTGGACCGGGACACGAACACAACACCGCGTCCCCTGCATCGGCAGGCGAACTCTCAACCACTGCGCCACCAGGGAAGCCCTTTGAGTTTATTTTTTATTTTTTATTTTTTAACATCTTTGTTGGAGTATAATCGTTTTACAATAGTGTGTTAGTTTCTCCTTTACAAAAAAGTGAATCAGTTATACATATACATATGTTCCCATATCTCTTCCCTCTTGCATCACCCTCTCTCCCACCCTCCCTATCCCACCCCTCTAGGTGGTCATAAAGCACAGAGGTGATCTCCCTGTGCTATGCGGCAGCTTCCCACTAGCTATCTAATTTACATTTGGTCGTGTATATATGTCCCTGCCCCTCTCTCACTTCGTCACAGCTTACCCTTCCCCCTCCCCATATCCTCAAGTCCATGCTCTAGTAGGTCTGTGTTTTATTCCCATCCTACCACTAATCTCTTCATGACATTTTTTTTTCTTAGAGTCCATATATATGTGTTAGCATACGGTATTTGTTTTTCTCCTTCTGACTTACTTCACTCTGTATGACAGACTCCACGTCTGTCCACCTCATTACAAATAACTCAGTTTCATTTCTTTTTATGGCTGAGTAATATTCCATTGTATATATGTGCCACATCTTCTTTATCCATTCATCTGTCGATGGACACTTAGGTTGCTTCCATGTCCTGGCTATCGTAAACAGAGCTGCAATGAACATTTTGGTACGTGACTCTTTTTCAGTTACGGTTTTCTCAGGGTATATGCCCAGTAGTGGGATTGCTGGGTCGTATGGTAGTTCTATTTATAGTTTTTTAAGGAACCTCCATACTGTTCTCCATAGTGGCTGTATCCATTTACATTCCCACCAGCAGTGCAAGAGGGTTCCCTTTTCTCCACACCGTCTCCAGCATTTATTGTTTCTAGAGTTTTTGATGATGGCCAGTCTGACCTGTGTGAGATGATATCTCATTGTAGTTTTGATTTGCATTTCTCTAATGATTAATGATGTGGAGCATTCTTTCATGTGTTTGTTGGCAATCTGTATATCTTCTTTGGAGAAATGTCTATTTAGTTCTTCTGCCCATTTTTGGATTGGGTTGTTTGTTTTTTTGTTATTGAGCTGCCTGAGTTGCTTATAAATTTTGGATATTAATCCTTTGTCAGTTGCTTCATTTGCAACTATTTTCTCACATTCTGAGGGTTGTCTTTTGGTCTTGTTTATGGTATCCTTTGCTGTGCAAAAGCTTTTAAGTTTCATTAGGTCCTATATGTTTATTTTTGTTTTTATTTCCATTTCTCTAGGAAGTGGGTCAAAAAGGATCTTGCTGTGATTGATGTCATAGAGTGTTCTGCCTATGTTTTCCTCTAAGAGTTTGATAGTGTCTGGCCTTACATTTAGGTCTTTAACCCATTTTGAGTTTAGTTTTGCGTGTGGTGTTAGGGAGTGTTCTAATTTCATACTTTTACAGGTAGCTGTCCAGTTTTCCCAGCACCAGTTATTGAAGATGCTGTCTTTTCTCCACTGTATAGCCTTCCCTCCTTTATCAAAGATAAGGTGACCATATGTGTGTGGGTTTATCTCTGGGCTTTCTGTCCTGTTCCATTGATCTATATTTCTGTTTTTGTGCCAGTACCATACTGTCTTGATTACTGTAGCCTTGTAGTATAGTCTGAAGTCAGGGAGCCTGATTCCTCCAGCTCCATTTTTCGTTCTCAAGATTGCTTTGGCTATTCGGGGTCTTTTGTGTTTCCATACAAATTGTGAAATTTTTTGTTCTAGTTCTGTAAAAAATGCCAGTGGTAATTTGATAGGGATTGCATTGAATCTGTATGTTGCTTTGGGTAATAGAGTCATTTTCACAATGTTGATTCTTCCAATCCAAGAACATGGTATATCTCTCCATCTGTTGGTATCATCTTTAATTTCTTTCATCAGTGTCTTATAGTTTTCTGCATACAAGTCTTTTGTCTCCTTAGGTAGGTTTATTCCTAGATATTTTATTCTTTTTGTTGCAATGGTAAATGGGAGTGTTTTTATCTTTAGTGTATAGGAATGCAAGAGATTTCTGTGCATTAATTTTGTATCCTGCTACTTTACCAAATTCATTGATTAACTCTAGTAGTTTTCTGGTAACATCCTTAGGATTCTCTATGTATAGTATCATGTCATCTACAAACAGTGACAGCTTTACTTCTTCTTTTCCTATTTGGATTCCTTTTATTTCTTTTTTTTCTCTGATTGCTGTGGCTAGAACTTCCAAAACTATGTTGAATAAGAGTGGTGAGAGTGGGCAACCTTGTCTTGTTCCTGATCTTAGTGGAAATGGTTTCAGTTTTTCACCATTGAGAACAGTGCTGGCTGTGGGTTTGTCATATATGGCCTTTATTATGTTGAGGAAAGTTCCCTCTGTGCCTACTTTCTGCAGGGTTTTTATCATAAATGGGTGTTGAATTTTGTCAAAAGCTTTCTCTGCATCTATTGAGATGATCATATGGTTTTTCTCCTTCAGTTTGTTGATATGGTGTATCATGTTGATTGATTTGCATATATTGAAGAATCCTTGCATTCCTGGAATAAACCCCACTTGATCATGGTGTATGATCCTTTTAATGTGCTGTTGGATTCTGTGTGCTAGTATTTTGTTGAGGATTTTTGCATCTATGTTCATCAGTGATATTGGCCTGTAGTTTTCTTTCTTTGTGACGTCTTTGTCTGGTTTTGGCATCAGGGTGATGGTGGCATCATAGAATGAGTTTGGGAGTGTTCCTCCCTCTGCTATATTTTGGAAGAGTTTGAGAAGGATAGGTGTTTGCTTTTCTCTAAATGTTTGAGGGGATTCGCCTGTGAAGCCATCTGGTCCTGGGCTTGTGTTTGTTGGAAGATTTTTAATCACAGTTTCAATTTCAGTGCTTGTGATTGGTCTGTTCATATTTTCTATTTCTTCCTGGTTCAGTCTCGGCAGCTTGTGCATGTCTAAGAATTTGTCCATTTCTTCCAGGTTGTCCATTTTATTGGCATAGAGTTGCTTGTAGTAATCTCTAATAATCTTTTGTATTTCTGCAGAGTCAGTTGTTACATCTCCTTTTTCATTTCTAATTCTATTGATTTGAGTCTTCTCCCTTTTTTTCTTGATGAGTCTGGCTAATGGTTTATCAATTTTATTTATCTTCTCAAAGAACCAGCTTTTAGTTTTATTGACTTCTGCTATTGTTTCCTTCATTTCTTTTTCATTTATTTCTGATCTGATCTTTATGATTTTTTTCCTTCTGCTAAATTTGGGGTTTTTTTGTTCTTCTTTCTCTAATTGCTTTAGATGCAAAGTTAGGTGGTTTATTCGAGATGTTTCCTGTTTCTTAAGGTATGATTGTATTGCTATAAACTTCCCTCTTAGAACTGCTTTTGCTGTATCCCATAGGTTTTGGGTCGTCGTGTCTCCGTTGTCATTTGTTTCTAAGTATTTTTGATTTCCTCAGTGATCACTTCGTTATTAAGTAGTGTATTGTTTGGCCTCCATGTGTTTGTATTTTTTACAGATCTTTTCCTGTAATTGATATCTAGTCTCACAGCGTTGTGGTCGGAAAAGATAGTTGATACGATTTCAATTTTCTTAAATTTGCCAAGGCTAGATTTGTGACCCAATATATGATCTATCCTGGAGAATGTTCCATGAGCACTTGAGAAAAATGTATATTCTGTTGTTTTTGGATGGAATGTCCTATAAATATCAATTAAGTCCCTCTTGTGTAATGTATCATTTAAAGCTTGTGTTTCCTTATTTATTTTCATTTTGGATGATCTGTCCATTGGTGAAAGTGGGGTGTTAAAGTCCCCTACTATGATTGTGTTACTGTCGATTTCCCCTTTTGTGGCTGTTAGTATTTGCCTTATGTATTGAGGTGCTCCTATGTTGGATGCATAAATATTTACAATTGTTACATCTTCTTCATGGATCGATCCCTTGATCATTATGTAGTGTCCTTCTTTGTCTCTTGTAATAGTTTTTATTTTAAAGTCTATTTTGTCTGATATGAGAATTGCTACTCCAGCTTTCTTCTGATTTCCATTTGCATGGAATATCTTCTTCCATCCCCGCACTTTCAGTCTGTATGTGTCCCTAGGTCTGAAGTGGGTCTCTTTTAGACAGCATATATATGGGTCTTGTTTTTGTATCCATTCAGCCAGTCTGTGTCTTTTGGTGGGAGCATTTAATCCATTTACATTTAAGGTAATTATCGATATGTATGTTCCTATTACCGTTTACTTAATTGTTTCCAGTTGTTCTTGTAGGTCTTTTCCTTCTCTTGTGTTTCTTGCCTAGAGAAGTTCCTTTAGCATTTGTTGTAGAGCTGGTTTGGTGGTGCTGAACTCTCTCAGCTTTTGCCTGTCTGTAAAGGTTTTAATTTCTCCTTCAAATCTGAATGAGATCCTTCCTGGGTAGAGTAATCTTGATTGTAGGTTTTCTTTCCTTCATCACTTTAAATATGTCCTGCCACTCCCTTCTGGCTTGTAGAGTTTCTGCTGAAAGATCAGATGTTAGCCTTATGGGGATTCCCTTGTGTGTTATTTGTTGTTTTCCCTTGCTGCTTTTAATATGTTTTCTTTGTATTTAATTTTTGACAGTTTGATTATTATGTGTCTTGGCGTGTTTATCCTTGGGTTTATCCTGTATGGGACTCTCTGTACTTCCTGGACTTGATTGACTATTTCCTTTCCCATATTAGGGAAGTTTTCGACTATAATCTCCTCAAATATTTTCTCAGTCCCTTTCTTTTTCTCTTCTTCTTCTGGGACCCCTATAATTCGAACGTTCGTGCATTTAATGTTGTCCCAGAGGTCTCTGAGACTGTCCACAGTTCTTTTCATTCTTTTTTTCTTTCTTCTGCTCTGCAGTAGTTATTTCCACTATTTTATCTTCCCAGTCACTTATCCGTCCTTCTGCCTCAGTTATTCTGCTACTGATCCCATCTAGAGTATTTTTCATTTCATTTATTGTGTTGCTCATCATTGCTTGCTTCCCCTTTATTTTTTCTAGGTCCTTGTTAACTGTTTCTTGCAATTTGTCTATTCTGTTTCCAAGATTTTGAATCATCTTTACTATCATTATTCTGAATTCTTTTTTAGGTAGACTGCCTATTTCCTCTTCATTTGTTAGGTCTGGTGTGTTTTTATCTTGCTCCTTCATCTGCTGTGTGTTTCTCTGTCTTCTCATTTCACTTATCTTACTGTGTTTGGGGTCTCCTTTTTGCAGGCTGCAGGTTCGTAGTTCCCGTTGTTTTTGGTGGCTGTCCCCAGTGGCTAAGGTTGGTTCAGTGGGTTGAGTAGGTTCCCTGGTTGGGGGTCTAGTGCCTCTGTTCTGGTGGATGAGGCTGGATCTTGTCTTTCTGGTGGGCAGGTCCACGTCTGGTGGTGTGTTTGGGGATGTTGGTAGCCTTATTATGATTTTAGGCAGCCTCTCTGCTAATGGATGGGGCTGTAGACCTGTCTTGCTCTTTGTTGGGCATAGGGTGTCCAGCACTGTTCGTTGCTTGTCCTTGAGTGAAGCTGGGTCTTGGTGTTGAGGTGGAGATCTCTGGGAGATTTTCGCCGTTTGATATTGCGTGGAGCTGGGAGGTCTCTTGTGGACCAGTGTCCTGAGATTGGTTCTCCCACCTCAGTGACACAGCCCTGACACCTGGCTGGGGCGCCAAGAGCCTTTAATCCACACGGCTCAAAATAAAAGGGAGAAAAAAATAGAAAGGAAAGGAAGGAAGGAAGGAGGGAAGGAGGGAGGGAGGGAGGGAAGGAAGGAGGGAAGAAAGGAAGGGAGGAAGGAAGAAAGGAAAGGAAGAAAGGAAGAAAGAAAGGGGGAAGACAAAATAAAGTAGGATAAAGTAGGATAAAGAAAGGGTGGAGAGGAAGAAAGGGATGAAGGAAGAGAGGAAAGAAGGGAGGGAGGAAGGAAGAAAGGAGGGAAGAAAGGAAGAAAGAAAGGGGGAAGACAAAATAAAGTAGGATAAAGTATAGTTATTGAAATAAAAAATAATTATTAAGAACAATTTCTATTTAAAACAACAAAACAAACAAACAAAAAAACAGGTGGGTCTAACCCTAGGACAAATGGTGAAAGCAAAGCTATACAGACAAAATCTCACACAGCAGCACACACATACACTCTCACAAAAAGAAAAAAGGAGAAAATAATAGTATATCTTGCTCCCAAAGTCCACCTCCTCAACTTGGGATATTTCGCTGTCTATTCAGGTTTTCCACAGATGCAGGGCACTTCAAGCTGATTATGGAGCTTTAATCCACTGCTTCTGAGGCTGCTGGGAGAGACCTCCCCCTCTCCTCTTTGTTCACACAGCTCCCGGGGTTTAGCTTTGGACTTGGCCCTGCCTCTGCGTGTAGGTCATCTGAGGGCGTCTGCCCTTCGCTCAGACAGGACGAGGTTAAAGGAGCCGCTGATTCGGGGGCTCTGGCACAGGCTGCGGGGAGGGAGGGGCACGGAGGCGGGGCAAGCGTGCGACGTCAGAGGCCGGCGTGACGCTGCACCGGCCCGTGGTGCACCGTGCGTTCTCCCGGGGAAGCTGTCCCTGGATCCCGGGACCCCGGCAGTGGCGGGCTGCACAGGCTCCCGGGAGGGGCGGTGTGGAGAGTGACCTGCACTCGCACACAGGCCTCTTGGTGGTGGCAGCAGCAACCCTAGCGTCCCACACCCGTCTCCACTGTCCGTGCCAACAGCCGCGGCTCACGCCCGTTTCTGGAGCTCCTTTACGCGGTGCCCTTAATCCCCTCTCCTCTCGCACTAGGAGACAAAGAGGCAAGAAAAGGTCTCCTGTCTCTTCGGCAGCTCCGCGCCCGTTTCTGAGCTCCTTTAAGTGGCGCGCTTAATCCCCTCTCCTCGCGCCCCAGGAAGCGAAGAGGCAAGAAAAAATCTCCTGTCTCTTCGGCAGGTCCGCGCCCGTTTCTGGGGCTCATTTAAGCGGCGCGCTTAAACCCCTCTCCTCGCGCACCAGGAGGCAAAGAGGGAAGAAAAGGTCTCTTGCCTCTTCGGCAGCTCCAGACTTTTTCCCGGACTCCCTCCCGGCCAGCGTGGCGCACTAACCCCTTCAGGCTGTGTTCGCGCCGCCAACCCCAGACCTTTCCCTGGGATCCGACCGAAGCCCGAGCCTCAGCTCCCGGCCCCGCCCGCCCCGGCGGCTGAGCAGACGAGCCTCTCGGGCTGGTGAGTGCCGGTCGGCCCCGATCCTCTGCGGAATCTCTCCGCTTTGCCCTCCGCACCCCTGTGGCTGCGCTCTCCTCCGCGGCTCCGAAGCTTCCCCCTCCGCCACCCGCAGTCTCCGCCTGCGAAGGGGCTCCTAGTGTGTGGGAACCTTTCCTCCTTCACGGCTCCCTCCCACTGGTGCAGCTCCCGTCCCTATTCTTTGTCTCTGTTTATTCTTTTTTCCTTTGCCCTCCCCAGGTACGTGGGGAGTTTCTTGCCTTTTGGGAGGTCTGAGGTCTTTTGCCAGCATTCGGTGGGTGTTCTGTAGGAGAAGTTCCACGTGTAGATGTATTTCTGATGTATCTGTGAGGAGGAAGGCGGTCTCCGTGTCTTACTCTTCCACCATCTTCTCCCTGGAGCTGAGTTTATTTTTGTGTATGGTGTGAAGGGAGTATTCTAACTTCATTGATTTACATGCTGCTGTCCAGCTTTCCCAACACCACTTGCTCAAGAGATTGTCTTTTCTCCATTATATATTCTTGCCTCCTTTGTCGTAGGTTAATTTACTATAGGTGTGTGGGTTAATTTCTGGGCTCTCTATTCTGTTCCATTGATCTGTATGTCTAGGTGTTTTGTTTTGCTAGTACCACACTGTTTTGATTATTGTAGCCTCGTAGGATAGTCTGAAGTCTGAAGGGTTATGCCTCCAGCTTTGTTCTTTTTCCTCAGGATTGCTTTGGCAATTCTGGGTCTTTGGTGGTTCCATACAAGTTTTAGGATTATTTGTTCTAGTTCTGTGAAAAAATATGGGTATTTTAATAGGGATCACATTAAATCTATAGACTCCTTCGAGTAGTATGGCCATTTTGACAATATTAATTCTTCTAATCCAAGAGCATGGGATATCTTTCCATTTCTTTGAATCATCTTCATTTTCCTTTATCAGTGTTTTATAGTTTTCAGCATATGTCTTTCACCTCTTTGATTAACTTTATTCCTAGGTATTTTTTTAAATGAAATTTTAGACAGGATTGGCTTGTTGCTTTTTTTTTTTTGATATTTCATTGTTAGTATAAAGATATACAACTGATTTCTGTATGTTGATTTTCTATCTTACTACCTTGCTGACTTCGTTTATTGGTTCTAATAGTTTTTGTATGGAGTCTTTGGGGTTCTCTATATAGATTATCATGTCATCTACAAATAGTGACCATTTTACCTCTTTCTTTCCAGTTTGAATACATTTTATTTCTTTTTCTTGTCTGACTGCTGTGACTAGGATTTCCAATACTATGTTCAGTAGAATTGGCAAGAGTGGGCATCCTTGTCTTGTTCCTGAATTTAGTGGGACGCCTTTCAGATTTTCATTGCTGAGAATTATGTTGGCTATGGGTCTATCATAAATAGCTTTTATTATGTTAAGATATGTTCCCTCTATACCCACTTTGGTGAGAGTTTTTTTTTTTTTTTTTTTTATCATGAACAGACATTGAATTTTATCAAATGTTTTTTTCTGTTGAAATGATCATGTGGTTTTTGTCTTTTCTTTTGTTAATGTGGTGTATCATGTTGATTGATATGTGTATATTGAACCATCCTTGTGAGCCTGGAATGAATCCAACTTGATCATGGTGTATGGTCCTTTTGATGTATTGTTGGATTTGGTTTGCTAATATTTTGTTAAGGATTTTTGCATCTATATTTATCAAAGATATTGATCTGTACTTGTACTTTCTTGTAGTGTCTTTGTCTGGTTTTAGTATCAGGGTGATGATGGCTTCATAGAAAGAATTTGGGTGTGTTCCCTCCTCTTCAATCTTTTGGAATAGTTTGAGAACAATAGGTATAAGTTTTTCTTTGTATGTTTGGTGTAATTACCCAGTGAAGATGTCCAGGCCTGCACTTTTGTTTGCTGGGAGGTTTTTTTGTTTTTTGTTTTTGTTTATAGATTCTATTTCACTTCTAGCGATCAGTCTATCACAGTTATTTATTTCTTCTTGACTCAGTTTTGGCAGGCTGTGTGTTTCCAGAAACTTGTCCATTTCTTCTAGGCTGTCCAGTCTGTTGGCATGTAACTATTGGCATGTAACTAACTATAGAAAACTATAGTTTTCTCTTATGATTTTTTGTATTTCTGCAGTACCAGTTGTTATTTCTCCTCTTTCATTTCTTATTTTGTTTATTTGGGTCCTCTCTCCTTTATTCTTCATGAGCCTGGCTAGAGTTTTGTCAGTTTTGTTTATCTTTCTGAAAAACCAGCTCTTGGTTTTATTGATCTTTTTGTTTTTGTGATCTCTGTTTTGTTTATATCCTGTCTGATTTTTATTATTTCCTTCCTTCTTCTGACTTTGGGTTTTGTTTGTTCTTTTTCTAATTCTTTGAAGTGGTAGGTTAGGTTGTTTGAGATTTTTCTTGTTTCTTGAGGAGGGCAGGTATTACTAAGAACTTCCCTCTTAAAACTTCTTTTGCTTCATCCCATAGATTTTTGTAAAGTTGTATTTTCATTGTCATTTGTCTCAAGGTATTTTCTGATTTCCTCGTAAATTTGATCATTGACCCATTTTTTTTCAGGTTGCAGGAAAATACCTTTATTTTTAACTTATGATTTTTATTTTTAAGTATTTTATTTTCTAATTAAAAATTTTATATAATTTTTAAAGATTACACTCCATTTTCTGTTATTACAAAATATTGGCTATATTCTCCATGTTGTACAATACATCCTTGTCTTACACCCAATAATTTGTATCTCCCAGTCTCCAACCCCTATATTATCCCTCCACACCCTCACTGGTACCTAGTACTTTGTTCTCTATATCTGTGAGTCTGCTTTATTTTTGTTATATTCACTGGTTTGTCTTACTTTTTAGATTCCACACATAAGTGTTACCATATAGTATTTGTCTTTCTCTGTTGGACTTACTTCACTTAACATAATGCCCTCCAAGTCATCCATGTTGCTGCAAATGGCTTAATTTCATTTTTTATAGCTGAGTAGTATTCCTGTGTGTGTGTGTGTGTGTGTGTGTGTGTGTATACACATCTTCTTTATCCATTCCTCTGTTGATGGACATTTAGGTTGCTTCCATATATTGGCAGTTGTAAATAATGCTGCTATGAACATTGGGGTGCATGTATCTTTTTGAATTCGTGTTTTTGGTTTTTTTCAGATATATACACAGGAGTGGAATTGCTGGGTCATATGGTAGTTCTATTTTTAGTTTTTTGAGAAACCTCCATACTGTTTTCCACAGTGGCTGCACCAGTTTACATTCCCACCAACAGTGTACAAGGGTTCCCTTTTCTCCACATCCTCACCAACATTTGTTATTTGTGTTCTTTTTGATGACAGCCATTCTGATAGGTATTCCATCCTCTCACTTTCAGTCTGTATATGTCTTTCACCCTGAAGTGTGTCTCCTGTAGGCGGCATATTGTAGGTTCTTGTTTTATTATCCAGTCTTCCACTCTGTGTCCTTTGATTGGAGCATTTTGTCCATTGATATTTAGAGTAATTATTGATAGGTGTGTCCTTACTGTCATTTTAAACTTTGTTTTGCAGTTCGTTTTGTCGTTCTTCTCTGTTCATTTCTTTTTTGTTTTTCCTTTTGTGATGTGATGGTTTTCTTTTATAATATGCTTGAGTTTCTTTCTTTTTGGCTTTTGTGAATCTCTTTTATGTTTTTGATTTGTGGTTACCCTGGGTGTGTTAACCCATAACTATACCTACTTGCTTTTGACTGATAGTAATATAAGTTTAAACACATTCTGAAAGATCTACATTTTTTTTACTTCCCTCTCCTACATTTTGTGATTTTAATGTCCTATTTTACATCTTAATGTTGTTTATCCTTTTGCTGTTAATTGTAGTTATAATCACTTTTACAGAATTGTTTTGAGTCTTTTTTAATCTGTGTACCGGCTTGCTTAGGTGATCTTCAATCCTTTTACGTATTTGCTTTTCCTATTGTGATTTTTCCTTTCCTATAGATTCTTGTTTCTTTTCTATGTAGAGAAGGCCTTTCCATTTTTCTTTTAGGATAGATGTAGTGTTGCTGTATTCTTTCAGTTTTTGCTTCACAGAGAAATTCTTTCTCTACTTCTATTCTAAACGATAATCTTGCTGGGTGGAGTATCCTAGGTTGCAGGCTTTTCCCTTTCAGGACTTTGAATGTATCTTGCCACCGCATTCTGGCCTGCAATGTTTCTGCAGAGAAATCAGTGGGTAGCCTTGTCGGGGTTCACTTGTAATTGACTATTTTGCTGCTTTTAGAATCCTCTCATTAAGGTTTCCATTTTAATTATGGTATGTCTTGGTGTGGGTCTGTTTGTTTCATCTTGTTTCGAACCCTCTGTGTTTCCTATACCTGGATATCTGTTTCCTTCTTGAGGTTTGGGATGTTTTCAGCCATAATTTCTTGACATACATTTCCGATCCCCTTTTCTCTTCCTTCTCCTTCTGAGATCCCTATTATGTGTAGGTTGGCATGCTTTATATTATCCAGTAGATCTCGTTATATTGCTTTCATTTTTTCTATTTGTCCTCTGTCTGCTGTTCTGACTGGGTGATTTCTCTTATTCTGTCTTCCAGATCACTTACTCATTCTTCTGCGTTACTTAGTCTTCTATTCATTGCTTCTAGATCGGTGGTTATCTCGGCAATTGAGTTGTCTAATTTTGACTGGTTCCTCTTTATACTTTCTACTCCTTTGTTACAGTACTCTGCATTTCTATCAATAATCTTTCTTAATTCCTTTAGCATTTTTATTACCTCCTTTTTGAACTCAGGGTCTAGTAGACTGGTGAGGTCCGTTTCATTATCTGTTCTTTCAGGGGGTTTCTCTTGTTCTTTTAATTGGATGTAGTTTGTCTGCTTTTTCATTTTACTTTCTTTGTCTCTGTGAATTCAGGAGAATCAGTTGTCTTCTGTGGTCTGAAGGGGTGTCTGTATGTGGGAGTGTTTCCATGTAAACTGTGAGTCCAGTATTTTTGGTGTGAGGACTTTTTGTGGGGTGGATGCCAGCCACTTCTTTCTTCGGTGTGCTGGCCGTTATCCCCTTGATAGGGGGTGCGATGGGCGTTGTGACCAGAGCCTGCACTAGGTGTCGGGCGGGGCCTCCTCTTTGCTCCACGGCTGTCACAGCCCTATCGGGGGGCAGGGTCTGCTCCCTAGGCGTTGGAGTAGAAGCTGGAAGGTCAGGTTTGATGAGGCTCCATTGCCCTGAAGTGTGTGCTCTGTCCCCAGGGTGGTGAGGCGTGGAGCAGTGAGGCCCGCGTGGTCCCAGCACCCTACCCACTGCCTGTGCGGCCGTCTGCGGTCCTGCCCAGAGGCAGGCCGAGGGCGCGTCGCCTTGTCCGTTGTATTCGTTGCAGACCTCGTGCGTGGCTGCAGTGTGGAGTTGGCTGGCGCTGGGGCAGGGGCGCGGTGGCTGCAGGAGTTGAATTGCTGGTGCTGTCGCCTGGGGCCTGGGTCTCCCGGGACCTGTCGGCCCCCGAACTGGCTGCATACTGCAGAGGGGTTGGGGGGTGGTGGAATGGAACCATCACACTCCATGTGTCACAGCACAAGAGGGGGCTCAGTTCCTACTCTTTAAAAAATTCTCCCTGTCACCCCGAGCTACCTCGCTGAGCATGACATTTTCCGTAAGTGGCTGTTGTATGTAAACGTGTTCTCCAATTTACAACAAAGTCATGTTCCCGAGACACACCTGCGTGAAAGCCTCTCCCCACAGGAAACCATACTGAAAACATTCGTTGGTTTCGAGCCTGTGCCACGGCCCTCCCCCAGCCCTCCGCCCCTGGGGGCCCCACGGTCTCGCTCAGGGGGTCAGGAACGTGTGGAAGTCGAGTTTCTCTCGTAGGTCGCAAGCCCGGGCTCTGCGCCAGGAGCCCCCAGTGCCTCCGCGCTTGGCGGGGGTGGCTGGAAGCAGGGAGGGGGGACGCCGGTCGGAGGGGCATCGGCCCTGCGGGCCGTGGGGCGGTGGCGCCTCAGAGCCCGGCTTGGGCTGGAGGACAGTGCGGGGCCGGGGCTGGCGGCGGCTCAGCCAAGCTGGCCCTGGGCTCAGCGGCAGGAGGGGCCCTGCCTCCGACGGGATCCCCCGGGAGGAGGGGCGCTGACACCCAGGCGTTCCCTAGTCGGGATCCACACCGGGAACGTTGCGTCCGTGGCGTCACTTCTGCCTACTTTCCGTGTGAAAATCAGAGGCACAAGTTACCCTGCAAATCGGTGTCTCTCACTGCTGAAGCCGAACGTGGTATATGCGTGTCTGCGCTGTCGGAGATTCGGGCGTGTCGCCAGTATTTGTTTCTATTGACGTGAAGACTCGCAGGGCAGGCGCGGCGCCGGTTCAGCAAGTGCGTGACTCGGTGGCCTTTAGTTCGCGCTCACCGTGCGCAGCGGCCCCCTCCGTCCAGCTCCGAGCCAGCCTCGCTGACCCTAGCGGCAAAGCCCGTGCCTCGTGAAGTAGCCCCTTCCCGCCCCGTGCGCCCCCGGCCACCTCCCATCTGTTTTCCGCCTCTGTGCACCGTCCTGGCCTGGAAAGCTCACGGAAACGCAGTCACGCAGCAGGGGACCGTTGCTGTCCAGATTCTTAGGTGTTGGTAATGCTGTTTCTAAAGAATCTGTCACCGCTGTTCGTTCTGCTCCGCGCCCAGTAATTTTCAGTCTCTGTCCACGTAACGGCTTCTCATTAAAAAGAAACAAAACAAACGTGATCTTTGTCCGGCAAATCCCATCAGTTTCAAGTAGCGGCTTCAAAACCGGAAGGACACGTGGCTCAGAAGACCCGCAGCGGTAAAACCCCGGACGCACAGCCGAGAGGCTCGCGCCCAGGGCTGCGCCCCCGTCTCAGCGTGGGTCCCCCCACCCCCACCCCGGCCCCCGGCTTCCCATCCCTCGGGGCTTGGCTGAGCCGTGAGCCCCCAGCGCGTCCTGCCTGCACCTCTACCCTCGGCGCTCTCACCCGCCGCTGCGCGCCCGTTTCACCCCCTGGCTTGTCACCCGTGCCGTGTCCTGACCTATTTGCCAGTCTCTCTCCTAGAGGAAGGGCCCTGAAAACCTGGAACCTGCCACGCTTAGTCAGGGCCCCACCTGCGTAGAGCAGGAGCAGGCAGAGACTAAGGACATTTCTGCTGACGAGTGAGTGTCCGATAAATAAACAAATAAATAGGTGATTTTTATGGAGAGAAAAATCATCCCGGCTTCCCTACGTTAACACACCTTCCTACTCGTGTTTTACGGAACAGCACTCTTCTAACTAAGCCCCCGTGGAGATGCTGTGGGCGTAGCACCTGGCAGCGTGGCGGCCACAGGGACCTCTCCAGACGCTGCATGGGGCGTGCAGACCGCAGCCGTCGGTGGCCTTTGGTGTTGAAAACGCCGGGGTGTGGGTGACAGCTTATTAGCACTGCACATACCCAGCCTTTTATGGATACATCCTGGGGCCGGGGAGCGGTTTAAACTCGTAGACTCTTGATAGAAAATGCCACCAAAACCATCAGGAGTGAGAGCTGTAAACGCGATGAAAGAACTCTGAAGCGCCGACCGTCCAAGGCCAGGACACCTTCTTCAGGGTGACGCGCTGCCTTGTTGCCCTTAGCAGACCCCAAATTCCCTTCGCACTGACAGCAGAGTGAGGCTTTCTGAATCTCTCCGGGGCCGTAGGAAGCTAATTTTTTCTTTTTACATGGAAAGAAAATGTGTGTGCGCGTGTGTGTGTTTTTTTCAGGAAACGAGTCTAGTCCACTGTGTGGGTTTAAAGATCCTTTATTATGGAATCAGTATGTACAAACTCTAACATGAAAATAACGAGTCATGGAGTATCAGCCTATTTACAGTGCTTTTTTGTTTTTTACAAATTTTTTTTACAAGATTACTTCTCCCTACATAACTTAATAGACACACACAGAAATCAAACATTTTTGATTACATACATAAATAAATATTGACTTTAAATGACCTCTCTAAGGGACATGATTTCTACAGGCCATTTTGATGAGAAGGTAGCCATTGTGTTATCTGCACACTATAATTAAGTCAAGAAAAAGTCATAACAGCTTTACATACAGATCTCTGTTAATCACCCTGTGAATGGTGTAACTTGCATTTTAAAATGTTCAGTAGAGATAAGAAGCTCAGTCTGGCCATGCAAAACCGTAGAGTTGCCATCTGTATGCATTTTATATTTTAAATGAATCTTAAAGAACACGCAACAGAAATTTAGCCTCTGTGTTCTGGTCACGACGTCAAAGTTTGCGTAACAAGGTTGAGATATCTGCAATCGTAGGAATGAGTCGACTTGAGGAACTCCACAGCACGTGGTGTAAGAAAGGGCATTAAGTAAATAAGCCGTTATCACAAATGACACCGATTCGTAGGACAAAATTAATATTTGTACTCACGTGATACAGACAAGTCCAAATTCAGCCTTTTAATCGGATTTTTCAGTGGCGATAAAAGATACAATCAAGGGCTTTGAAGTCCAGTGTAATCACTTCCCAGCCGTTCCTTGGTTCCTCATACAGGGCAAATTCTCATCTGTTCAGTAAACATTACGAAGCAGTGATTCTCAACTGGGGGTGACCTTACCCCCCAGAGGGCGTGGGCCACGACTGGAGAGCTTGTGTCTGTCACCCTCTGGGGGAGGTGCTCGTGGCAGCTGCTGGGTGGCGACCTGGGATGCCGCTCAACCGTCCTGCAGCGCCCAGGGCGGGCCCCTCGAACAGGGATCCATGCAGCCCCAAATCTCAACAGTGCTGCGGTGGAGAAACCCTGCTCTGTAGATTGGGCAGAGGTTCTTTCAGCTTTCTAGGACATAGATCTATTTTTCAACTTTGAAATTTGTTTAATAAACATTTCAGAAAATTACCTGTCATAAATATGTCATGTTAAAACACTAGATGACGTGAAGGGCACACATTCCTTTATGAAAATTGCTCCACAGAGGCCACTTAGCACAAGGGGTAGCACAGATAAATCCATCACTGAGTGAATGTCCTAAGTAAAAAGAGTGCATGTAGACTCGATGTACACGGAATTAGCCACCTGTCTTTGATGACGTCATATGTTTGACGAGCTCAGTTTTTTAAAGAGTAAATATTATCCGTTAATATACTTTTTCTCATGTGAGAGAAATGCATCTAATTTCGACAAAACGTATCAGAGAGTCAGCCATTAAACTATGTTTTAAGATAAGAAACACATCTTTTTAGCCCTTTATTAGGGCACTGAAATTTTAAAAATTCAAAAAGTAGTAATTATATTTTTGTTCATTTGACTATTATTGAAGATTACTGAAATTCGTAAAAGAAACTCAGGTTTCTCTCATTGCCTAATTAATAGCATTTTCTTCCAATAATACTAATAAAATTTAAAGTACTGACTATTATAGCAGAATGAAATGCTAAGAGCTGCTTCCGATTTTTTTAAGCAAGGTGTAAGCTACAGAACCTTTATCTGAACTGAAAATATATTTGCTCAATGTCTCTTACCTAGACAAAAGAAAGATAATTAAATTTTATAAAATTAAGCTTATTTAATAATTTAATAATATTTTGTATCTATGTATATACTCCTGCATTTTAAACGATACAACAGTACAAAAATTTGCTGGCACGGATACTTGGATTTCTTCATGACAAATGAAGGGAAAAGATAAACTTGTAGCCACTAATGTGAAGTTTTCATTTTTGAAGTTTTAGGAATTTGAAATTCAGATGCTGGGAATGGCACTAGAGTAGATCGTAGTTTCAGAGAAGATCTCTGTGTGTGCTCAAGCTCAAGGGTGTTTGAAATGAAGGCTGCTCCTGTTCTCTCCATTCAAAATTTGTAACTCTTAGTACCAGGTGATTTCAGGACACCTTGCGCGAAAGTCCATCCCGGGCCACGTTAGGAGGTGCAGAAAAACAGCCAGAAGCACCGTGAACTTCCGTTCTGAGATTTCCCACGGAGCCGCGTGTCCAAAGCTGCACGACACTGTCTGCCTGATCGACTTTTAAACAATTTCAACGCACAGGAAGCAGTTTTCAATATCCTCTTTCAGGGATCCATGCCTACGGACTGTGTTCCCTAGGGCTAGGCATCGATTTGGTAGCAGACAGAGTGTGTCTGCGTCCTGCACGGCTTCCGCTTTTAGAGTGGGAAGGCTCACAAAGCCAACACGTTCTCTCTGCTCTTCGCCCCACCAGGAGCAGTCAGGGCGCCCGCAGGGTTTCGGGAAACGTAACACAACGACCAGTTCCAAGTCCCACCGTGAAAACCCAAGAAAAGCGTGCTGAAAGTGTCCTCGTTTTACTTGTGTAGGTAATGAAACGAGGAAGCCTATCCTTTAAAATGCTCAATTTTGATAAGTTGCTCTTTTTCTCATAGGGTCCAGAGTGACGGGGAAAGTAGACGAACCCTAATGATCTTTAGGAGAACTCTGTCTTTATCCACCATTGCTGAGCTGGGAAAACAATTTCTTCAGACATCCGTCCTCCAGGTACATGCGTGTGTACGTGTGAGTCTATGAGTGTGTGTATGTATGTGTGTTTGTGCCTGTGTGTATACGTGTACACACGGAAGCACGCAGACACACATACGTACGTGCCTGTTTCAGAGCATACATATGGGTATTCCCTGGAGGAAAAAACTATACTAAACTCAACATCTCTGGTTGAAGGCTGCCGCGACATACCGTGCAGTACTGTATACTGACAAAGCGTTTGACTCGATGAGTTCATGCTCTGAGGGCTTAGCGTGGAACCTGGGAAATTTTTCAAATAAGGTATAATACATTTGTAGGAGTAAAGGAAGGTTAGTCAAAGGCAAGTAGCTGTCCTTCTCCACCAACCAAAGCCTTTCTGCCTTTTCTACATTACGGACAGTATTCTACCATGTAAAGAGCTTGCTTTCGCTAAGAAAAGACAAATCTCAGTTAAGATTTGAAAATATTCAATCGCTGGGATTCTTTCGTTTCAAGCAAGAGGTTTTGTAAAGTTTTAGATACATGAAAGCTGCAAAACAAAGCACATCAGCAGCCGTTTCCCACGTTAAGGAAAAGCATAAATAGCGTATCAGGAAACCCTCGTACCGTATAGGATGAAATATTAAACAGCATCCTCAGAAAAGACTTTTAGTTTCTCCAAGGCAGGCTCTGGATAGCAGCGTAAGGCACTGACTCCTTTCTGCTGTGGATGTCTTCCCTAAATCCTCAGCGGCAGGCTGAACTCTTCTTTGCCTTTGTAGAAAATGAAGCTTAGGTGCTTGAAGTGGGAACATTTTAAGTCTCAATTAATTGGCATATTTCAGGTCACAAGTTTTCAGCTAAAAAAATCACGTGATAAAAATCATCTTAAGAAGCATTTGACTAAATAGGCCCCCAAAACTGTACAGTCTTCAGTCAATTTTGCAAACCAAACCAATAATTTAATTTTAAAATGTTTATTGAGTAACGTGATGCGTACTATGTGTATGCTTAGCATGCTTATTACGTGTATAAACTATGTATTTGTTACGCCGGTTTCTCTTGAGAATTTGCTGCTCTAAATTCAGGGATGTCTCAGATCTACAGTAACTCACTTGAGATCATAGCTAAACCATGTATAGAAACAGATTTTGCAGTGAAACAGGCCTGGCCTTCGCGTTCTCTCCATTCTCACAGGAAACTGTGTCCACGTCCACCGTCTCACCACTTGTCCCTGGTGTCCAGGAGTGTCCGAGACAGACAGAAGCGTTTAGTGCAGTAAAGTTAGATGGCGCGGGAGGTCCTATGGGAAAGGCCTGGTGCCCCCGTAAGCGGGTGCGGCCGGTCCTCGAAGGTCTGCAAGCTTACTCGCTCGCTCGGGGTTCAGACATCTCCGGGAACAGGTCAGTATCTTTCTGGAGGAGGCTTGTAATGGTGTGAATGATGGTGTTTCAGGTGGGGTCCTGGGGAGACAGAGCAGAGGCATCAGTCGGTCGGGATGCTTTGCCCGGCTGGCTGAACGGATAGCAGGAACGCGTTTACCGTGGTGAAAGCCTTGGCGCCAGGCACGCGCTCCCTCCCACACAGGTCCGTCCTCTCCCAGCTCTGAACGTGCAGGGAGACAGACATTCACTCTCCCTCTCTTCTCTCTGCTTCCTTCCCTAATGCCAAAAATCACAGGAGAAAGAAGACAAGCCCCTTTCTTTAAGGCTTACAATTATATAAGCAAGCCAAAAGCCTTCGTATTTCCTCAAGAAAGTTTGACACTTAACACATGCTCTTATTACACAGAATTTCAGTGGAGGAACCTCGGGACCACATTCACCCAACCCTTAGAAACGTAAGGGGCCATCAAGCTCTACCACGTGGTGGTTTTCTCCTTTAAATTCCAAGTGCAGAAAGCTATTGCGGGGCAAATCTGATCCATCATTTTTTAAAAAACAGAAGTAAAACTGGAACGACTTCTCAGTTTTCTTATCAACACATAAACTTAAAAAGCCATGTCAAAGGTTTAAGCTAGAAAAGCAAAGTGCATAATTTAAAAACCAACAAGAGGCTCATTGTTTTGAAACAATAGGTGACAATTATTTTTAACGTAGCAGTCGGTCAAGTAGATCGATTTGGGTCATGTTAGGAAGAAGATTCATGTAACATAGATTATAGTAACAATATACGTAATAAGCTCCGTAGCCAAATACTATTTGCTATTTTGTCATATTTGAACATCTTAATTTAAAAATTCAGATTGATATGAGACGATAGATTCCCCCCCCCCATGTGTATCTGTGGTTAAAAGACAAGGAGAAAGCATGCATCATGTAGGGGAAAAAAAATGGAAGTATGGAAAGGGAAGTA